>NC_088796.1:39862325-40563159 GCF_011386835.1 Chrysemys picta bellii | reverse complement strand
AAAACCGAGGCACAACAGCATTGAGTACTTCAGCTTTTTCCACATCATCTGCCACTAGGCTGCCTCCCCCATCCAGTCCCACCCTTTCCCTGACCTTCTTCTTGTTGCTAACATACCTGTAGAAACCCTTCTTGTTATCCTTCACATCCCTTGCTAGTTGCAACTCCAATCATACTTTGGCCTTCCAGATTACACCCTTGCATCCTTGAGCAATATTTTTATACTCCTCCCTAGTCATCTGTCCAAGTTTCCACTTCTTGTAAGCTTCCTTTTTGAGTTTCAGTTCACCAAAGATTTTTCTGTTAAGCCAAGCTGATCACCTGCCATATTTGCTATTCTTTCTGCACATCAGGATAGTCTGTTCCTGCGCCCTCAATAAGGCTTCTTTAAAATACAGCCAGCTCTTCTGTACTCCTTTCCTCCTCATATTAGCCGTCCAGAGGATCCTGCTCATCAGTTCCCTGAGCGAGTCAAAATCTGCTTTTCTGAAGTCCAGGCTCCATATTCTGCTGCTCTCCTAGCAACTGAACTCTACTTCAGTTGTAACTTTGGCAATCTGGCACTCCAGGCTAGTGAAGTGGTTTGTACAATGTAGGTGCTGTTTTTGGACTCTTAGCATTCTTCTACTTGATCCCCCACCATATTCACAGAGTTTGCGGACCTTTGTATAATAGGCAGGGGAGGAGAAAGCATATGGGCTATGAAGACATTGCTAACTAAACAACCTGCGTTTTGAATGAAGCAACAGAGGGTCCTGTGGCACCTTTAAGACTAACAGAAGTATTGGAGCATAAGCTTTCGTGGGTGAATGCCCACTTCATCAGACACAAGCATTTTGAATGTGTGTGGGGGATGGATTCAGTAAGTGCTATCATGTAAAGGTGTATTTTGCTACATAGACATTTTGAACTTAGGCTCTGGTTCTATTTGGTATTTTTTTGTTGGCACCATTGCTTAGTGCTGGCATTAGACACTTATCTAATGAATTTAGATCATCAATTTCAACTGTGGTTGATTTGACTGTTAGTGTACTCTCGACTTCCACATTTGGAAACTGCAATTGCATTGGGAAAACTTTTGTATATTAAAATAAAGTATACTAAATAGAAATTTTAAAATAAAGCATTATTTTCTGGTTCACATTCTTTATTGAACTCCAAACCCAAAACAGAAACATAAATATGAGCTAAACAATGTTGGAGGTGTAATACAGAAAATGCTGATTTGTGTAAAACTACAGAACTATGACAAAAATATATAGATACTATTGAATTAACTGCTGGATCAAGAAGAAAATTGTTCATTGGAACCAAGGATAGTTCTTTTGAGCAGTATTCAAACAAAAGACTTTGCTGTGCTTGAGAAGTAATTTCTCTTGTTCAATTAACTGAATAGAAATAAGCTGTGCCTTGACAGTACATAAATGGATTAAGAAAATTTACAGTGCATGATGGACTATAAATTTTACAGTGCACCACTGTTGATATGCTGGTTTAAAACCCGCGAAATAATGACAAGACTCTTTAAAAAAAAATGTTGAATCCTTGGCTAGATATATTAGCATAAAACAGAGTTCTGTGCAGCTAGATGCGTCAGGATTCTCTAGGATTTTCTTGTACACACACAGATTTAAAAATTAATCTTTTAAAACAAACTGACTAGTTAGAAATACATAGGAATAAATATATCAGTAAATTTGTGCCTTTTATCCTTTCATTTTTCAGCACCGTCATTCTCTAGGTTTTGTTTTTAGACTGGCCACGCTGGTTTATTTTATACCCACTCCATGCACAAATGCATATCACTTCCCTAAATCAAGGGATAAAAAAGCAAAGTGGAGAAGAGCAGCTTTTTTCAAAATGTTGTGACTCTCCTGTGCTCAATATCCAAGACATGAACTTCCTGATAGTATCTATATTTCTTAATAAAATACAGATTGAATGTCAACAAGGTGATTACTGTGATATGTTCTATACAATGTATAATTATTCTTTCCTTCACCCATGGAACCAAATGATCTCTTGCACATAAAGATGGTTTGTTTCGAAGACAAAGGAATAATTCATTACATTTATAACTAACACTTGCACCTTTTTTTCCCCTATAACGCTCACAAGTTGATAAGATCACTAACATTTAGCCAACATTACAGTGATGTGATTTAAACTTTCTCCCACTATATTTAATACGTTGTCCATACATTCAGCAATAAATAATGTGTGCATTACTTACAAATATTAAATGTTTGTGCTAATTCTTTAACAAAGGTAACATTTATTGTATTTTCAAGAAAATAAAGTGACTTTCAAATTTCTTAAGTATTGTATAATGTAATTATGACTAAGAAACCTAATATTACTACTACACTAGAAATGTGCATATTCCCCTGTTCTAAACAAATTGTTTGTAATTTAGAAACACCTATTTTCTTTGTCACAGGTTAGCTGCTCCTGCTTTCTCTGTCTTTGTCTCTTGTGCTGCTCAGAAAGATGCAGAAAGTTTCTTCTGCAGAAAGATAATATTTTGGGTGGCCATATGGTTCCACAGGTTTTCAAATAGATCAACAATTCAGTCTCTCATCCTTCACTCATTGTGTCTTTCTTTCAATACATATAGGCAATACCTAATCAGAGAATGTCTCAGTCACTACTTCACAAACTAGCAAAACTAGCAATCTGATTCAGACCCAGTTAGAATTATTTTTAATAAATGGAGAAAAATATACAGAAAATAAAATATTTAAAATTGGCTGCATCAGTCAGGTTCATAAACAGGTTTGGAAATCCTGTAAGAAAGTATGGTTATAGAAAAATGAATGTTAACTGACTCAAAGTGTTGCTCAGACTCATTCCCTTCAGACAGCATTAGCAGTCTTTTTCTGACCACACCTGTCCCTTAGGAGTCTCCAGTGGAGTAATGATGTTATGTTTTTGGTCTCAATTCATACAGGGGGGAAAACGCTCTTTCATCTTCTTGGGGGGGCGAAGCAAAGAACATACATAGTGAGTTTTCATGAAAATGCATCCTTTCCCAGTAACTTCATTTCCTTGAAATACTCCAAGTTCTTTCCCCCACCCGCATCCTCTGCTGGGTGTTTATGTATTTCATTCAAAATTCCAACACCTGGAAACTGTTTTGTCTGCCTTTTGTCCCAGAATCTTAATTAACAAGCCTCCACTCTTACCCCTTGACCCTGAAAGCCTCGCCACTTCAACTATCCAGCAATTATTGCTTTTTTGTGTGAGGCTTTCGCTGAGTGTTTTCAGTCTTTGCCATAAGGCAGATCTTTTACTACCCTTCTAATAGAACAGGATAAAATTGATCATTATAAGTGCAAATAAAATTGTGAACTAATGCAATGAAACAAAGCAAATACTTCAAATAAATTTCTATGAATATTCGTCCAAATTAAAAAAAAAAAAAAAAAACTTGTTCCAGCTGTGTTCGTGCCTCTTTTGTAACTGTTTTCTATTATTAATATAGCCAGCAAGTTTACTGCCAGGAGTGTTCATGGAAACAACAAACTTCACCCGAATATTTACCAAAAGCAAATTTTCTACTTGCAAATTCAGTTACTGACACTTGGACCCTGATTCTAAAACAGAGAACAGAAAAATATCAATATGTAATCAAAACTATATGTCACACATTATAAATACTTACACTGAAGTGCTCATGACTGATGTATAACAATTATTAGTTATAAATATTTGAAAAAACATTTTGACTAGCAAATAAAAGGAAATTTTAAAAATTCTTCAAAAGATGTGTACGTGAAGTTGCTCTTACCCATGTGCACATACGAGTTTCTGAAAACACACACACTAATAACAAAACATTTACATTAAATGTTAGTAGGACCAAGTCCTGGAGGTTACCAAATGTGTAAAGAATCTGTTCAGTCAACAATTAATCCATTGGGTGATTTAGAATCAACACTGACAATAGACAATCTGAACAAGTCCAATCTGATCTTCTGTGACGAAAGGGTGATGGCAAAGACATGGATAATAAGAAAGTGTTCATGATATATGAGAGAGAGAGAGAGAGAGAGAGAGAGAGAATGAATGAATGAATTCTCAGGACTCCAACAGGGAAATAGAAGATTTCTGTTAGAAAGCTAGGGTAAATCTGTCTGGACTTCACACGAAGTTTGTCTGTCTAATAACGAAGGGGGAGGCACCTGATAGGAAACTGAATAGGTAGCTTTATTTCTAACATAGTTCACTCAAAAAGAACAGGAGTACTTGTGGCACCTTAGAGACTAACAAATTTATTAGAGCATAAGCTTTCGTGGGCTACAGCCCACTTCTTCGGAAAAGTAACTATTTCCTGGCAGTTAAATCTATTAGGCTGTGGAATAATCAAGAGAAGTGGTGAAAGCCCCAATAATTAGAAAACTTTTTTTTTCTAGAATGAACAAAATAATAGAAATGTATAGAAGAGAACACTCCTTCATAGGAAAGATGATAGACTAGATGACCTAACAGATCTCCTCTGTCTTTAGCTGACATGAATCTAATGTCATGCCCTTATTTGTAACTGGAATGATCTCATGTTCCAAGTACTTAGTGAGGTAACAGTAATTGGTATAATTGGTTAACTGAAATAATTGGCATTACTGAAACTTGGTGGGATTATATGGATGATTGGGATGTTAAAAGCTCTTCTTATAACCTGTTTAGGAAGAACAGTGTGGGTAAAACAGGTGGGGGGCACTCTATATTAAAGACACTTGTTTTACAGTTGAGAACTGAAAACGGGAGGATCTTGAATACATATTGATCAATGTGCTAACTAAAAAAGCCCAGAAGGCGATACTGGTGGTGGCCAAATTAAACGAACAAACAAGATGAGTTTCCCCAGAAGCAGCTGTATAATGCATGGAAAGAAAAAAATAGTTCTGGGGGACTTCAGCTGGGACATGAAGGCTGGAGATCTCATGCAGTGAGTAGTAAAACATCATTAGAGTTTCTAAAAATTATAGATAATTTTCTAGCACAAAAAGTATTGCACCATTGCAACCATTTTGAACCTCATTACGACAGATAAAGATGAATTAATCACTAGACTGGAAGTACATTCAATATGGGCACACAGAGAAGGGAGATAACATTTTTAATAATGATGCAGAAAAGGCAGAAGTGTTCAATAAATATTTCTGCTCTGTATTTGAAAAGAAGCAGGAAGATGTACTCTTGTTATAGGAGGATGATTAAGTATTTTCCAGTCCATTAGTAACCAAGGAGGATGTTCAACAACATCTACTAGAGAGAAACATTTTTTTAATCAGCAGGCTCAGATAACTTGCACACAAGGGTCATTAAAGAGCTGGCTGAGGACATCTGTGCCCTACTGATGTTCACTTTTACTAAATCTTGAAGTATCAGAAAACTGGATGAGTGCTAATGTTGCACTAATATTAAACAGGGCATGCAATATAACCTGGGTAACTCTTGACAGGTTAGCTTGACATCAACTCTAGGCAAAATACTGGAAAAAGCTGATATAGGATTCAATTAATAAAGAATTAAAGGATAGGAATGCCAGTCAACATGATTTTTATGGAAAAACAGGTCTTGTCAAACAAACTTGATTAATTCTTTGATGAGATTAAAAGTTTGGTTGATAAGGTAACTGGGTTAGATGTAATATACTTACACTTGTGTAAGGTATTTGATTTACTGCATGACGATTAAAAAATTGGAACTATACAATCTCAGCAAAGTACTTCATCATCATGTCATAGAAGCACATTTTTCAGCTTCTTCCCAAATACAGAATCGAAATACTTATTGAACACTTTTGCCTTTTCTGAATCATTATTAATAGGATTTTCTGTTTAGTTAAATGGATTAAGAACTGGCAAACTGACACATCACAAGTAGTATTCATCCATGGGGAATCATCACTGAATGGGGGATGTTTCTAGTGGGGGTTCTGGTGAGAAAGGTACTAGGTCTGACACTACTCAACATTTCCATAAATCACCTGGAAGTAAATACAAATCACTGTTGATGAAATCGGTGATGATGCAAACATTGACAGAACAGTAGATAATGCTGAGGACAGTGCAGTCAAAGATAGCTATTGGACCACTAGATAAGCTTGGCCCATTCAAACAAAATGCATTTTAATACAGCCCAATGCAAAGTTATACATTTAGATACAAGGAATGCAGGCTGTACCTACAAGCAGAAGGACTGTATGCTGGATGCTTGGATGTAAACTCAGGGGAGTAGGGAGCTGGAGAGAGGTGATTTTACCACTGTATGTGGCATTGGTTAGATTAGTACTGGAATATTGTATCCAGATCTGGTGCCATGTTAAAAATAAATAAATAAGGGAGGGTGTGGAAAAGAACCACAAAAATGTTTTGAGAGCTGGAGAAAATGCTTTAACGGTGAGAGACTTAAACTTCATCTGTTTAGCTCATAAAAAAAAGAGGATGGGGAAGCAACTTGATAACAGCATGAAAGTATCTTCACAGGAAGAAAATATTTAGCTCTTTAACCTAGCAGAGGAAAGCATAACAAGAACCAACATCTGGAAGCAGATGCCAGACAAATTCAAATTAGAAAATAGGAATGAACCACCAAGGAAAATGGTGGATTCTTCATCTCTTGATTTCTTCAGATCAAGACTGGATGCTTTTATGGAAGATATGCTGTGACGCATGACCAGAAAGCATCCTGCAGGATAAATGACCGAAATTCAACCCTTAAAGACATATTGGTAGATAATGTTTGTGGTTTTGTGTGTTTACATATATATTGGTTGCACAGTTGCCAAAATTCATGCAGTAAATAAGCACCCCGACTTTCACAATAAGCCAAAAATCAAGCTAATCCCATTTCAAAACAAGGCCTAATCAAATCAATCCCTAAGAACCCCAACACTCTATGTGACTAGATCCCCCCGGCATGCAGTTTGGGACTGTGGTAGGCCCACTGTACACCCCTGACTCTCTCCCCTTCTTGCCCCTGCTTGCACCCCTTGCCCCTTTATGCAGGGAAAGCTTAAGCCCAAGATTGAGATCTCCAGTCTTGACTGGATCTCCCTGAATATGAACTTTGGACTATAACCTATCAACTTATTCTGACAGAACGCTTTGCAACTACAAAGTTTACCACCTCTACTATGAACCTATATTCATGTCTGTATGTATACAGAACTTTTAACCAATTCTCTCTCTCTCTTCTTTTTAAATAAATTTTAGTTTAGTTAAGAATAATTGGCTGTAAGCATGTATTTGGGTAAAATCTGGAATATTCATTAACCTGGGAGGTTTATATGATGAGTAAGATTTTCAGTAATCCTCATCATCTTTGTCTTGGGTGTCTGGGTGGAGGCCTAAGGCTGGAGGCCTAACCCTGGGGGTTCACGAAATGTTACAGGGGGTTCTCGGGGAAAAATTCCCTAATGGCGGACAGAGCTGTTCCTAGAGACCCCGGATAGCACGGGGTCAGCAGCCTGGAGCCCCTGGACTTCCAAGAGCTAAGCAGATCAAAGCAAGCATATCTATCATACTGAGGAGATTTAAACTTCAAGATTCCTTATAAGAAATGGAAAGGGAGGTGGATATTTTTTGCTGTTTTTAAAATTAAATAGGCAGCTAGTATTGTTTTTAAAATTATTATGAAGAACAAGTTTAAGCTTTGTTGTAATGTGCGTTGTTTGCCTGGACTACTCAAGACCTGAATGCTTATGTAGGAGGAACTCTTTGAATTGGCTTCTTAAATACCTTCATGCTGTTTCAAATCTGATACTCCTTGATGAAACATAGGAGCCTTGTCTCATAACAGGCTTATTCAAAGTGATACAAGCTACGGAAGTGAGATCTTTGAAGAGTGTTGCCGTTTTCATAAAGTAATAAAAATAATGTAATTATAAATAATAATTAATAATAGTGTGTAATAAGCATGTCATAAAAACAAATGTTATATTTCCAAGATCACTGCTTTTATAATTTATACTCAGGTAAAAGGAGAAAATCCCTGGAAATATTCATTTTTAGGAGGGGGTTCGCGAGACTTGACATTTTAGTGAAAGGGGTTCACAGGTTGTTAAAGTTTGGGAACCACTGCTTTAAGGGAACTGTGTTGTTGGCTTCTGGGTAACCAGCGAGGTATTAATAGAAGCTGTTTTGTGCTGGCTTGGTAAATTTAAGTATTGGAATATCCACCAGCTTTAGGGATTGTCTGCCCCATTCTCTGCAGTTCACCCTAATTGAGTGACCTCAGTTGGCTCCCCTAGGAGTCTGGTCACATATGCATTAGTCAAGCACAACATATTGGGCTCAATACAGGATTAATTGGGTGAAATTTAAGGACCAGTGATACACAGGAGGTCAGACTAGACGGATCATCCCTTCTGGCCTAACACACTATGAATCTATCAACCAATCTATGACCAAAAAAAACATGCAATTTTTTTCTATTTCTTATTTACATGATGGAAAAATGTAAAGGTTCATGTTTCCACAATGCAAGACAAAATATATACACTGTTTGCCAAACATTCAAGAATCTACAGAGCCCAAATGCAGGAGAGATCCATAGACAGGCCAAATTTAATTTATGCTCCCTTTTGTAAAAAGAAGGGAAGGTTTTTGGCCAAATTTCTGCTGCACGCCGTTCCTATTGCACTGTTTTGGTTGCATGGAATCTGGCTCTATGTACTTTGTTTTGGAATTATCAGGAAGCATAGCCAACTCCTACGCCAACATCTTCCACAATTCCCAGAACAAATTTAGGAAGGTGCAACTGAAGGATAGCAAGAGCCTTTGATAACTGCTGTCAGATGGGGCACATTACAGAAGCACACCGGCTGCTCTAATCTGTGCTAGGACTGGTGTCAAGCAGAGAAACAAGGAGCCAAAACTGGCTACCTGACATCCCACCCCAATGCCTAGAGTGGAAACTTGATGAAGCCCTTTATCTACAATTGTTTGTAAATGTAATGTCAATTGTTAAGTGAAATGGGAAGATTTCACTTACAAGATGATTTATAGGGGCCTACCAAATTCACAGCCATGAAAAATGTGTCATGAACCGTGAAATCTGTCTCCCTCCGTGAAATCTGTTCCTTTGTGTGCTCTTACCCTATACCATACAGATTTAACCCTGGGGGTGGGGGGTGGGGGAGAAAGAAGGGGGGGAAGAAGACCAGTGTTTCTCAAATTGGGGGTCCTGACCCAAAAGAGAGTTGCGAGGGGAGTCACAAGGTTATTTTAGAGGGGTTGCGGTACTGCCACCCTTATTTCTACGCTGCCTTCAGAGCTGGGTGGCTGAAGAGTGGCGGTTATCATACCAGGCCATCCTTACTTCCTCGCTGCTGCTGGCAGCGGCGCTGCCTTCAGAGCTGGGCTCCGGGCCAGCAGCTGCCCCTCTCCAGCTGCCCAGCTCTGAAGGCAGCGCTGCTGCCAGCAGCGGTGCAGAAGTAAGGGTAGCAGTATTGCAACCCCGTCTACAATAGCTTTGCGACCCCTCCCCCCAAACTCATTTTTGGGTTAAAACCCCTACAATTACAACACTAACATTTCAGATTTAAATAGCTGAAATCATGAAATTTATTATTTTTATAACCCTCTGACCGTGAAATTGACCAAAATGGACCGTGAATTTGGTAGGGCCCTAATGATCTACATGTAAATTGTGTACAAGTGAGTTACAGATTTACTATGAGAAAGCAGTGACAACCATATTAATGAAGAGAAAAGAGGATCCTTTAAATCTCTCATCTATATTGTCTTCAAGATTTCCCTCATTGAAAAGACCTGAAGCATTTGAAAGCAGAAATATCCCTGTATCCAATGGTCATTCAGGTTGAAGAGCTAGGATAGGCTTAGTGAACAAATGAAAATGGCAATTTTGGGAAGTCCACAGAATTAAGGCGACTAACTTCAGTTACACCCTGAATGGATGATAAGGAGTAGAAGAAAATCTGGTTGCTGTTTTTCCACTAAGATGTTTCCCTTTTTAATATCAGCAATAAGGCCTCCTGATGTCAACAGAGATGTCTAAACTAGGATTGGAGGAGAAGCTGGGGTTGTATTCTGGTTTTGCAAACCTACAGGCAACCTTAAAAAGTTACCGATTAAGCAGGCATATAAGGATGGGTATTGAAGTGCTTCCAAGAAGCAGTAAGACACAGGATTGATTCAGAGACGTGTGTACAGCCAGAGACATGAAGAGAGAAGCAAAAGAATAAAAGTTAGCTATGTGGACACCTTAAGGTAAAAGACAATGCAGCAAGCTGCAGCACTGTTTATGCAACCTATTGTGAATAACTGCTCTTGCACAAAAGTCCCATCTCCTCATATTTTTTCAGATACTTCATCCCATGGAGGGACTAGCTTCCACAAGATACAGACGATGAATACACTACAGCCTATGTTGACATAACTTATGTCACTCAACGGTGTGAATAAATCACCTCCGAGCGACATAATTTACACCAACATAAGCACTCAGCTTTGCCTGCTGACATAATTTCTGCCGTTCATGGAGATGGTTTTATTAGGCTGATGGGAGAGCTTTCTCCCAGTAGCGTAAAGCATCGTCACCAGACACGCAGCAATGGTGCACCTAAGAGTTTCTTGGCAGTAGGCCTATAACTATAGAATTCACCTCCCCACAGGATCTCAGAATTATACAAAGCTTACACTCTTCAGAGCAAAATGTAAAACTCGCATTTTTGATTTTGCTTTCAGACATTGTAATGAATGAAATAAAATAAATCAAGCCCTGTCCTTTCACAGAGAGAGGAGCAGTACTAAGGAAGAATCAGCCTATATTACACATTTTTATAGGATATTTTCTGAGATATCAGACTATCTGTGTTTATACAGCAACTAGCACAGTCGGGTCCTGGTCCATGACTGGAGTTACTAGGCACTATGACAATACAAATAATAAATAAATGTAATATTGGTCCTGTATGACTATACACCTATAATAAATGTTAAAGTGACAGAACAAGGTAAACAGAAGTCTAATATAATGAAGAGAAAAGACAAATGAGCTTTAGGATGCTATGGAAGTAGAAAGACAAATGCAGTCTCCCTCTGGGAAAGCTGAATGTCAATGGCATCATTGTCTCAGTCAGACAGCTAAATCAAGAACCAGAAAACCTAATATGTGACATATTACTTCTTGAACAAAGTTTTACAATGAAACCACAAAACTCAATTTGCCTACCCAGATATGCAAAATACAGTTTTGTTATGATTAATCATTCATAGGCTGAAACACAGTTTCTGGCTTTACTTATCTGGCTTTGTTTCTGTTTTCAAAAATGGAGCTAGATAATTTCAGACAGAGGTTTCCACAGCACTGGAGATTTTCAGGAGCAAATAGATATTAAGAAAAGTATTTTATACATACATGTAAGTGACCTCTTTTCAAGGAAAATCTGCAATACAAAGTTAGCCTGCATACTATTTTTTTGTATTTTGAAAACCATCCCTTTATTCAAAATGCATTAGGCTTCAAATTATGAGGCACTGCGCATGTATGTAGACAAGTGGGAAAAAGGGAGGCATTTAAGGTAAAAACAGATCAAATTTCTAAACCATATTTAATCCAGAACAGTCTTAATTTATGTTCCTAAAGTTATTTGAAAACCTTAGTCCCAGCCAAACACAGAAACCACAAAACCCACAAGATGACTGTTTTTGATATTTTAATTTGTAATCTTTTCAATACACAAGAGAAAGTATAATTTATTCAAACTGATTTGAGAGTTTATAATTAATAGTAGTGAATAAGGGCACTTTTATTGGCGCTTTAAGACAAAATCACAGACTGGTTGAAAAGGGTAAAAGTTCTAGAAACACAGTAAAATTAAGTGTCATAGCATTGTTTGGTGCACCAATAGTCCAGGTATTTATTCAAAGCTGGGAAATAATTACCATAAATAAACTGATCTTTCTAAACAACCATATGCTTCTTTTTTTTTTAAACAATACCGTGGAAGTGGAAGTAGAGCTATCTCTAAAGGAATTAAATTTCTCACTGAGAATTCACATGCCTGGTCCCATGTGTTACTTGCCTGAGCTCCTGTTCTCCACTAGCTTCCCATGCAGCTCAGGGCTTAACTTGGCAGCTCTGATGGTTCTCACTGAAACTGGTTCAAACTGTTTACCATCACACCCACCCACCCACACACTAAAAGCCCAGAATGTCAAGTCATGGATATTTTTAAAAAACATGAAAAATCACGGAATCCATAACTCTTGTGACAGTCATGACAAAAATGCAGTTTTAGTAATGGGATGCCAAAAGGTTCACGTAACCCTAGACTTTTGTGAAGGGTGAGTTGGAGGGCATAATATGGCTCATTCTGCATCCTGGAAATTTTCCCTGTTTTATTAGCTACAATTGTTTAAAGACGTGAAAATGACTGGACATTGAGTGCATACAAAGCCCATTTTATAATTTGTTTTGCAATTTTTTGACGGATTAAGGGGAAAAATCAGCTTATATACCCTCTTGCTACAAAAATTAAAGCCATACAATATTTAAAATCTGTGATAGTAAGAGTTTAATGCATACTAGATCACTCTGCATACAGGGTAATGTTAGCTCCCAACTAACAAACCGATACAGACAGGGCCGGCTCTAGGCACCAGCAAAGCAAGCAGTTGTTTGGAGCGGCAAATTTGCAGGGGTGCAAGAATCCAGCATGGTAGCTGAGAACCAACAGGGGCCCCTGGGAGCTGTAGTTCCTTGGTTAGCTGCCTGCCTATAGAGCCAGCCTGGAGCAGGGAAAGAACTACATTTCCCAGAATTCCCTTGGCCGCAATTAACAGGAAAGGGAGGGGGAAGGAGTGTGGAACTGAAACCTCATGCTGCAGCTTGCTGTGACTGATAGGGACAGAGCCAGCTCTAGGTTTTTGGCCGCCTCCCGCACCCCTGTGTTGCCCCAGCTCTGGCCCCCACCTGCACCCCCAGCCCTGGGCTCTTCCCCCACCCGCATCTCCTGCCACCCCAGCCCTGGGCTCTTCTTCCCGCACCCCCTACAATCCCAGCTCTGGCCCCCACCTGCACTCCCCTGCTGCCCCAGCCCTGGGCTCTCCCCTCCCCCCGCACCCACACCCCCTGCCGCCCCAGCTCTGGCCCCCACCTGCACCCCCTGCCGCCCCAGCCCTGGGCTCTTCTCCCCCCCACACACACCCGCACCCCCTGCCGCCCCAGCTCTGGCCCCCACCTGCACCTCCTGCTGCCCCAGCCCTGGGCTCTCCCCCAAAGAAAGAATTGGGTGGACTAAATGGACAGTGCCCCTCTCTATCTGAAGCCTAGCAAGGGAGATCCCACTAGAATTTAAAATGAAAAGGGAGGGGAAGGAAGACAGTAATATTGCATTGGCAAATTCCCCATAGAAACAAAGAATGGAACAAAAGAATAATAAAGGCATCTCAACTTTTCCTCATTTATGTAGGAAAGTCTTATAATATGCATCCAGATATCCTTCAATCACACAAGCTGAAAATTGTTCCACTTTACTGCAGTTCTGTAACCATATGGGAACCAATCCTGTCTGTTTTCTGTGCACATCCAAAATTCCTGCTGAATGACCCGCCCTGGGAGCGAGTTACCAGTGACCCAGGGCTGGGGCAGCAGGAGGGTGCAGTTGGGGGGGGGGGGGGAGAGAGTGAGCCTAGGGCTGGCAGGGGGAGGGGGGGGCAGCCAAAAATTTTTTTGCTTGAGGCAGCAAAAAACCTAGAGCCAGCCCTGGATACAGAAAAAATTCAATATATTTTTGACATCAACTCCCATAAACGGGTAAGTTCTGGAAGAGCAAACCAGTTTGAGAAAGTAAAAAAATAGTTACAAAACTCATCTAAAAATGAAATAAAAAACAATCAGTGTGATAAACAAACCATGTATAAATGAAAATAAGTGGTATAGGGACGTGCTGGCCACCACTTCCCAGAGCTCCCACTGGCTGGGAACGGTGAACCGCGGCCACTGGGATCTGCGGGCGCTGTGCCTGCGGACAGTCAATGTAAACAAAATGTCTCGCGGCCCACCAGCGGATTACCCTGATGGTCCGCGTGCCGAAGGTTGCCAGCCCGACTTACAACATTGACAGATTGCTTAATGGACCACCTCCCTACCACTGCAACTGTGTGGTCTAACCTTTTATTCCTTCACAATTACACAATATTTCTGTTGGTAACTACAGCAATTGCTTTCATTGAAAAGTAACGTTAGGAAAGTACATAATTTTTATTTTTTACCTGTTAATACAGTTTGGCAGCTGGAGAGAAGGAGAACCATTGACCAGCTAATGCCCCATAAACTACAGATTGAGAACTGCTGGTATATATAGTCACTTTTTTACAAAGAGTTTCTAATAAGATCTTGCTTTCATTGAGTAATCTGGGCAGGAGTATACTTTTCATATCTTAAAGTCACACTGTAGGTCTGAAGAGAGCTAGCAGTGGGTGGTTTACAGTGTCCTCCAGTTTTTGTTTCTGTTTCACCTATATGAACTTGTATTCAGAGGATGCAACTTTTGGCAAAAGCATGGAAAAAACAAGAGTAAGAATAACTATGTGCAGCTAGCACCATTTTTTTCATTATATTGACATAGCTACAGTATACTACCAGTCAATGCATTAAAAGAAATTAACTATATTGCCATCTTGATTTTAATGGTGGAAACTATCAGTTTAATTTCCAAAACCACATTTCTTCTCCATTTCAATAACACATGAATGACTACTGATATGACTAGTGGGAAACCCATTTTGTTGACATTTAGAATCATGCAAATGGTGAGAAATAGGTTTTTTGGCTGTTCACATGAATGAATATTGACATGAAACATTTCCTGGCAGCTTGATGAGGAAAAAAGGAAGAGGAGACTGTAGGAAGAGACCTTGAGACATTTCACAGTATAATAAAATATATTTACTTATGAACCACAGAGGCTGAAAGTAACACTCTTGTCCAACAACAATAATGCTTCATAACTTCATCTATGTATCCATTTTGAAAACTTTTTTTCTTTCCATTCCAGTTGTAAGGCCTCAAACTACACAGACATTTTACCAAAATTAAACATAAGTAACACACATTAATCTAATTAGTTCATACATTCTAAAATGGAACAGAATTCTCCTGCTCTCTCTCTCTCTCAATATGAAGTGGAGTACAAATTTGATTGCCCTTTGTCCTGAGGTTCTATTGTCCCTAGCTCTAGGAAGTGCAAGATGCCCTTTAGAATGACTTAGTATTTCTCATCATCTCTCAAACTTGCAGAGAGGATAAAAAGGTGTTTTTGCCAACACCATGGAGCTCAGGGCTTTATTCACCATATTTATTAGTTAGAAATTTTTTTTGAGTAATAATTTGAATTTATCCCAATTCTGGTGCTCAATGTTTTTTTTTTTGGTTGTTTAATCAAGATACTGTGGCTCTAGCTCAGTGGCTCTTAACTTCCCAGATTACTGTACCCCTTTCAGAAGTCTGATTTGTCTTGCATTCCCCAAAGTTTCACCTCTCTGAAAAACTACTTGCTTACAAAATCAGACATAAAAATACAAACGTGGCACAGCACACTATTACTGAAAAATTGCTTCCTTTCTCCTTTATATCATACAATTATAAAATAAATCAGTTGGAATATAAATATTGCATTTACATTTCGGTGCATAGAATATAGAGTCATTATATAAATAAGTCATTGTCTGTATGAAATTTTAGTTTGTACTCACTTCGCTAGTGCTTTTTATGTAGCCTGTTGTAAAACTGGGCAAATATCTAGATGAGTTGATGTAAATATCTAGACGTGTTGATATATCCCCGGAAGACCTCCGTGTACCCTCAAAAGTACACATACCCCTGGTTGAGAACCACTGCTCTAGCTAAGCACAACTGCCAGTGAAGCTTCTTCAATGGTTCATAGAGAGAAGTCCATTTTAAGGGTGGCTTTTATCTTTATGTCTGTGGGGTCTTTTGGGAAGAAATTTCCCTCAGCAGGAATTATCACTGCAACAACCTTAAGGAGAAAAAAAGGGGGATTTAGGGGACCATGTAGACAATCACTGAGCCTTTTTCTTTTGTTGGGAGTTTCCTACTCTTCTCTGACTTCTTTAAAGGAAGAATGAAGAGGAACGACAATTCTATTTTAGATTTGGAGGCAAAGAATTTGCCCTGTGCTTTAGCCTGCTCATCCACTGGCTCTGGATGGATTTTAATGGTGGCCACCACATTCCATGGTTTCAAGTTTGTCCTGGAGAAAGAACATCTCCTGCTTCTCTGAATCAAAATTATCATGATCTGAACCTGAGAGTAAGCTAGAGCTTTTGGAGAATGAAGAGGAACTGGAATGCTTTTTGGCATTTTCCATAAGATTTTTAACCTTTTTGGTTGCCTTTTGCTGCTCGCAGGAAAGATGGCCATCCCTTTCAGAGGCCTGGTCTCTTTTCAGATCTAGTGTTCACTTAGCCCATGGCAGGAAGGTCTATGTCCCTTTGTGTGACAGAGAGAGAATCTGCAGACTGCAAGAAACAGTGGCAGTGCACCTCTATCTGCAAAATCTGAGCTGACCTGCTCCACCATTATGGTATAGGAGACAAACAAAGAAAGAGGAGGAACCTGGTAGATATTCTCAATCAGGAGGCAAAGCCTTGCAATTTCAGTCACCTAAGGGAGAGAAAAGGATGGCAGAAAAGATTCTGCACACTGTTGCCCCAAGATCAGCTGTAAAAGTTAAAAGAACGTTTTTAACAGGAGCTCTTATCCACTGTTGTTTGCCTGGTCAAAAGCAGAGAATCAAGAGCAGACTAAGGCCTTGTCTATACTGGCAAGTTTCTGCACAGTAAAGCAGCTGTCTGCATTGTAACTCCTAAGCTGTACACACTGCCAAGCCACTTAGTGTGCAGAAACTGCGCAGTTGCAGTGCAGTAAAAAAAAAAAATCACCCCGATAAGAGGCGTACAGCTTTCTGCGCCAGGGCTACAGCGCCACAGTGCCAGTGTAGACACCCTGGTCAATTAGAGTGCTGTGATTGGCCTCTGGGAAGTGTCCCACAATGCCTGTTCTCGTATCTCTGGTCTTCGGTTTGAACTCTACTGCCCTCAGGTGACCAACCATCATCCCCATCTCTTAGATTCTTTGGGAATTTTGGAAGTCCCCTTCCTGTTTGCTTGGTGACACATGCAGTGGTCTCAGCACATCTTTCCAGGTGACCATGCCTGCTCCACACACCAGGCAATCCCCCGCTTGGAGCAAGCTGCTGGACCTCAACAGCATTTGGGGAGAGGAGGCTGTCCAGTCCCAGCTGTGCTCCAGCCATAGGAATTTTGATACCTAGGAACAGATTTCATGATGCATGACAGAAAGGGGCCATGACCAGGACACACTGCACAGTGCAGGGTCAAAGTGAATTAAATTAAATTAAATTAATGGAAATATCCGATCTCCTAGAACTGGAAGGGATCTTGAAAGGTCATCGAGTCCAGCCCCCTGCCTTCACTAGCAGTGTCCAAGTACTAATTTTGCCCCAGATTCCTAAGTGGCCCCCTCAAGCATTGAACTCACAACCCTGGGTTTAGCAGGCCAATGCTCAAACCACTGAGCTATCCCTCTCCCCAGTTCTGAATGACCTGCAGAATGCCTACCACAAGGCGCAGGAAGCAAACTGCTGCTCCGGTGCTGTGCCGACAAGCTGACGTTTCTGCAAAGAGCTGGATGTGATACTCGGTGGCAACCCCACTTCCACTGCAAAGGCCACTGTGGATTCTTGGGTGGCTTGCATGCCAGTCGAAAGTAGACCGACTTAGAAGGAGGAAATCTTGAACAAGGATGTGGAGGGGGACCCAAAGGCAGAGGACGACTCAGAGGTCAGAGATGCATGCAGCAAGGAGCTCTTCTCTACCCAGGAGGAGGCTAGCCAGTCACAGCTGTTGGATCTTGGCAAAGTGCAAGCAGGAGAGGAGGCCTCTGGTAAGTGGCTTTGATTTTGGGAATCGGTGAAGCGAGTTGTTGGGGGCAGGAGGGTTGCAGAAAGCAGGCTGCTGTCTGTATGATGCGCGTACCACCACATGCCTAGTCTGAGTAGCAGAACAGGGTGTTGATTGACTCGCTCACCTCATGGGAATTAGCCTCAGAGATCTCCAGGAAACTCTCACGAAGATACTGGGCAATCTGCTGCCACAGGTTCTTTGGCAGTGCTGCTTTGTTGCTTGCCCCATTAAGGATAACTTTCCCACGCCACTCTGCTGTCACTTGGGTGTGGGGGACCATTGCTGCACACAGGCAAGCCACATAAGGGCCAGGGCGGAAGCCGCAGTCTTGGAGAAGACCTTTCCTTGATTCCCTGCTCACCCTCAGCAGCGAGATATCTTCCATAATGAACACAGCCTATGGAAAATGTGGAGACAGGAATGATAAGGCCCCCACTACAGTGCTGGCTCTCCCCAAGAGCCATGTGCCCAGTGTATGGTACAGTCCTGGAACACTGATTTCTCCTGCCCCAGCGGTTATTCAACATTTTGAGGGTCTTGTGGCTCATGTGTGCTTGCCTGGGGTCAGCCAGTTAGTGACCGCTATGTGAACAGTGGCTGTGTTTTAAATCAGTGGTCTGTGTGTTGCAAACAATACTGCTTCTGTAAAATGTTGCATTTTGGCTTTACAGATATGACCTCGGGAGCCCAGCCTACCTCGTTGTTATTGCCAGCTGAACGGTTGTGCAGAAGTAGAAAGCGGCCACGAAGAACTAAAGAGGACTTTCTGCATGAGGTCATGATGCATTCCACAGCTGAAAAACAAGAATTGAAGAGTGGCGGGACAGAGAGACGAGGGACCAAAAGGAGAATGCGATGTGCCAGAACGAAGCCACGGAGCACCAAGCGGACACGCTCCAGGCGCTAGTAGCACTGCAAACCGAGCAGCTCCGCGCCCGCCCTCCCCAACAGCCACTGTCACAAAACTCTTTCCCATGCACCGCCCAGACACCGCCAACACACTCTTATCAACCTCCTGGCTCCAGTCTGTACCCGCTGCATTCCACTCCTGCCCAGTCATAGTCCAGCCTTGTGGAATCCCAGTACCCACTGCACTCAACATCCGTCCCTCTGCAGTTCAGCCCTGCTGAAGTACAGTGCCCATTGCAGTCTACTCCAAAGAAGGTTGCATATGATACCTGGACATACACGAATCTTTAACGGTCCCAGGACCCCACCTCCTCCCGGTACCCTCCCTTCCCCCATCCTCCTCAGTGCTGATGTGTTTTTTTGTCTGTCTCTCTCCTCCAGTTGTTGGTTTTTAATAAAAGAATTGTTTTGGTATGAAAGCAATCTTTATTCCATTAATTGAAAGCAATCAGAGCCCTAGCAAGCAACACGCAATTTTCTTACACCTTCATAGTGCATCATCTGCACCCATCACATTCACCTCCTAGCATTACAAGCACTTCACTCTTGAGCATACAAACAAATTTTAGAGACTTTTGGCTTCAAATTGCTGCCTCAAGGCATCCCTGATCCTTATGGCCCCACGCTGCGCCCCACTAATAGCCCAGGTCTCTGGCTGTTCAAATTCAGCCTCCAGGTGCTGAGCCTCAGCAGTCCAACTTTGAGTGAAGCTTTCACCCTTCCCTTCACAAATATTATGGAACATACATCATGCAGCTATAAGCATAGGAATATTGTCATCGGCCAGGTCCAGCCTCCCATATAAGCAGTGCCAACGGGCCTTTAAATGGCCAAAAGCACACTCAACAGCCATTCTGCACTTGTTGAACCGCTCCTTGCTGATGTCAAGTTGCCCCATATATGGCTTCATAAGCCATGGCATTAAACCGTAGGCGGGGTCTCCCAGGATCACAATGGGCATTTCGACTTCCCCTACGGTGATCTTCTGGTCCGGGAAGGAAGTCCCTGCTTTCAGCGTCCTGAACAGGCCGATGTTCCAAAAGATGCGTGCATCATGCATCTTTCCGGACCAGTCTGCGTTAATGTCCGTGAAATGCCCACAGTGATCCACAAGCACCTGGAGAACCATGGAGAAATACTCCTTCTGATTAATGTACTCGGTGGCTAGGTGGTCTGGTGCCAGAATTGGAATATGCGTGCCATCTATCGCCCCTCCGCAGTGTGGAAGCAGAGAAAGAACTGACAGGAAGGGGATGCAATGCATGACAGTTCGTTAGCAAGAGTTAGGCTAACTGTAACCCTAATAACGCGAGATTTGTAGAAGCGAGGAATGTGTGAGGCGAGTGGGAAAGAACTGTGTGAGAAGTTGTTGCGACCTTGTGTAGATAATATGGAATGTAGACTAAGAGTCTACATTAGTGAGCAAAACAAGATATCAGAATGACCTATGTATAAACAAAATGCAACTGTTGCTCATTATTGTCTGTAACAAAAGGTATAACTGCTTGCTGTAATTGTTTACCTGTTGAGAGACCTGCTTAGCTCTCTCCCTCTGTGCAATTGTGAGAGTTAATAAAGCATCTGACTTGCTGTACCTAAACAAATAGTGAGAACTCTGTTTTTCTCCGACAGCAGTTAGGGAAGCCATTTTGTGCAAAGCCATCCACAATGTCATGCATGTTACCCAGAGTCACAGTCTTTCGGAGCAGAATGCAATAATAGCCCTGCACACGTCCGTCAACACGAGTCCAACAGTCAACTTTCCCACTCCGAACTGGCTAGCAAGCGATCGGTAGCAGTTTGTAGTAGCCAGCTTCCACAATGCAATCGTCACACACTTCTCCAATGACAGGGCAGCTCTCATTCTCATGTCCTTGCGCCGCAGGGCTGGTGTGAGCTCACAGCCCCATGAATGTGGATTTCCTCATCCGAAAGTTCTGCAGCCACTGCTCGTCATCCCAGATGTGCATCATGATGTATTCCCACCACTCTGTGCTTGTTTCCCGAGCCCAAAAGCGGTGTTTCACTGTGGTCAATACCTCCATGAATGTCACAAGCAATCTCGTGTCGTAGCTACTACGCATGGCGAGATCAATGTCGCACTCCTCTTGCCTTTTTAGTTTAAGGAATAACTTAACATGCCTTTAGAAATAGTATAGCATGGTCAAAACTATGGTCTACTCATAAATGTAATCTATTTTAAAACAGTATATGCAACTAGAGTCTGCTGAGAAAGTCACTGAATGTTTTAGATGTGAAGCCATCAAAATATACAGATCCAAATAAATAATTACAGATTAGTATGAACAATTCTGTCAATTTTACTTTGTGAACTTAAAATCAAGCACAGTACATTGTAGTACTATTTTGGCAGGCTTGTAAAAATGTAGTTTCAGCATTCCAATTTACACTCCTTTTGGTACCCCCATAAGAGACTGATCTCTGAGTAGAACGGCTAATTGATCAGCTGCCATTAAAAAAGTCTGTTTACAATTCAAACAACAAATAAAAGCAGGTATAATCCAACCCCTTTATGTATTTTATTATTTTAAAAAATGACACTTTTCTTAACCCTCCAGATCTCCAAGATATTCTTTCTGGACTGGTGCCAAGAGGATAGTTCTACTTTAAGTAAACTATATGACATAACCACTCCATATATTTATATTTACATATACACATGCTATATTTTCCTGCAGTATGTAACGGAGGAACCAGTCATGCACTTAAAGCAGCGGTTTTGAAACTTTTTGAGCTGAGCCCACCTTTTGAGTTCCAATTTTTGGTTGTGCCCCCTCCCCCAATCCAGACAAAAAGAGGTGAGGTCAGGGGATGGAGGTGGCGCTCCCACCCTGAATCCCACTGGGTTGAAGCCCAAACTGCCAGATGGCACTGCTCAACCCCTCAAAACATTCCTCCACGTTCCCTTAGGGGGGCATGTCCCACAGTTTCAAAAACCTCTGACAAAGCAAGTATTTAACATCTTTATTATGGATGAAAAATGCGCTCATATTCCCCAAATTTACAGTACTTACTCTGAGTATTGAATGAATTTTCTGAGAATTCACAAAGCTGTTAATTAGTTTGAGTTAAAATTAATTTAAAATGTATCCTATAATACATTTAACATCTGTGTCAGTCTTTTCTTTGTCCCAAAGGATCTTAATAACGGAACAAGTCAGACACTTCAAACATTCCATAAACTTAAATGAATTAAAACCGTATGCATAAATTATATTTGAAGAAATTATATCATAATTAAGATACAGTAATTATTAATAACCTAATTATCATAATTACATAGGTTATAAACAAGTCAGGTCAAAATGTCAGGTGACTCCTAAGTGGGACCGTTGTGACAGAGAAAACAACCAAGCACCATCCTTCATCTACTCTTAATTTGCAAGCAACAATTCTATTGATTGTAATGCTTCAGAGGTACGACACACAATGGACACTTATTGATAGGCAATAGAGGGTCCTGTGGCACCTTTGAGACTAACCGAAGTATTGGGAGCATAAGGTGCCACAAGACCCTCTGTTGCTTTTTACAGATTCAGACTAACATGGCTACCCCTCTGATACTTGACACTTATTGATAGATTACTTGCCCCAACTGTCCCTGCTCTTTAAATAATTCCTGCTTTAAATAATAAATGCTGCATGCTAGCTTGGGCATCAGTGCTTGAAAGTCAATCATTTGATAAAAATTACACGCCTCCTAGTGTTCAGAGGATTAGTTAATGCCAAAAGACAGCAATAAATCCCTACTATTTGTAAGTGCTTCTAGAGCTACACAATATAACATATGCTATGCAAATAACAATGTAATTATTTAAACAAGGTATGATCAGCACAGAACATATTTAGAATTCAAAGTCATAAATTTATTACATTTCTTAATACTTAAAGGGTGAATTAACTTTCAAGTGTAAAGCAAGGCTTTAACTGAGCAATATATTAAGGATAATGTAATCTCCCCCACACTCAACTCCTAAGCCTTTTCATAGTGTTATAATTCATTAGCAAGTTATTCTCATGAAATAGAGACATTGTCACTTAGGTTTAGCAGGCATTCTTGCTGATCCTGTAGCCAGAGGGCTTTAAGACCAAGAGAACAATAGCCACTATTCAAAATCCCTCTTCTCTGCCACAGGCAGGAACTACCACTTCAGCAATTAAAAAAAAAAAAAAAAAAACACACACACACACACACACACTCAGAGCCTAAAGGGCATTAGACAGTAAATTTGTGGAGGAAATGCCTGAACGAAAAGACAGACATCCGTGAATAAAGTTTTGCCAATATTGTGCAATTTTATTGATTATAGAGCAATCAAAACAGTTGTTTAACCCACACTACTACTGCCTACTGGGTGGTTTTAACTATAATTCTAAAGATCCCTTGGACCCATCTTTCCTTACAATAACTTCAGTACTGTGCCAAAGTTCTGGAACCACTTTGTGCAACTCTTATGTTAAAAAATGTCAACCCCTCTTCTTGAGCAAGTAGGTCCTCCCTTGCGGGGGCACTCAATACCTCTCTATCTAATTGTTAGGATGAGTCAAAGAGACTGTCTCTCCCCCACCACCCTGGAGATTTTAAATGGTGTAACGTTATGTCCTCTCTCTTAACGTGGTTTGGTATGTGGGTTTAGGAGGAACAGATGCCCTTTTTGACAGCATTCCTTTTAAAGGAAATTAATTGAGACTCTCCCCAAAAAACTACCTGAACAAGGTAGATTCCCAAGTGGAAGTTCTTGAGAAAAACGTACAAGTTAGTGTGCAAAAATCAGAATATCACATGAACCCTTACAAATACTGCAAGACTCACAATAAAACTGCAAACATTTGTGACACTGTCTTGGGAGGGACCAAACACTGTCTTGCAAGCTAACTCTAAAATGAAAGAAAAGGCTTAAACTAGCCATGCAGGCATAATTATTTTTACTTCTGTTGATTAAAAGAGCATCAAACTACCAAGAGAGATGGTCAAGGCAGATTATCTGGATGTATTTTTGATCCAACCATATATATGTATGTTAAAACATTCAATACAGAGGCAATTCAAGTATAAATATTTCCAAGTTCCTTTAATTCTAATTATTTCTTTGAAATCTGCACTGCTTTAACTAATTCTAAAACGGTTTTGCTAAAAGTAAGAAGATCAAAAGGATGGAGAATTTGAACAACAGCCTCAGATTTTCTAATCTGGAACACAGCATACAGAAAATAAAGCCAGTACATGTCGTGGTATGTTACAGTATTATGGCATATATCAGGATTTTTACCAGGAACACATATGATCTGAAGAAAATTAAGACTAGTATCCACAAAGTAATGCAAAATAGTACGGCTTGTGTAATTGACAATTTTGTTGTTTTATTATTAAAGTTAAGACAAATCATCCATACAAAAGAAGCTATATTTCATCATGTCTTTCACACAGCTATGGTCTTCCAATGTTTGCCATATTATAAGTACTCCTGGGGGAATTCTGCGCTATAGTGCACGTGCAGAATTCATGTCCGCCACAGATTTCTTTTTCTCTGCAGAAAATACATTCTACTGGAGAGGCGCTGCTGTTACGTCTTTTGCCCACCAGAGTCAGCTGTGGCACCAGAATAGAGGGCAGCCGGTAGCAGTCAGCAGCTGATAGGGAGGAGGAGAGGCTGCGTTCCTCATAGCACCCTGTCCACAGGACCAGGTGAGGAGACATGGGGTATGGGGAGATAGGGTGCCCAGACAGCAAGTGAGAAAAATCGAGACGGGGTGGGGGATAATAGGACCCTATATAAGAAAAAGTCTCAAAAATTGGGAATGTCCCTATAAAATCGGGCCATCTGATCACCCTATGGGGAGAACAGACAGAGAGGGGCACATGGGGCTGATGGGGAGGTGGGCGTGTCACAAAAACTGGGGCAAGGGCAGAATGGGAATGGAGATGCAGGGGCACATGGGGATAGGGGTATGGGGAGTTGCGTGGGGCTGCAAGTACACATGGAGACAGGGGGTGGGATATGCAGGGCCAGATGGGGACAGGGGCAGATGTGTCTTACTGAATGGGAAATGCTAGGGGACAGCCAGGGTCTGCATGGGAGATGCTCCCCAACTATCTCTCTATTGCCCCTTCCGCCCCCCCCCCCCCAAAAGCCCTGTTCCATACTTCTCCCTCACGCACCCAACAACCTTCCAGATTCATTCCTAGGCTCCTTTCCAGCAATTACTTCCTTCTCCCTCAGCTCCTCCGTTATCTTTGACTCTCCCAAGCCATTGCACTGATTCTCAGGGGTGTGGCAAATATGGTTCTGTATTGTAGTTTAAATGAATTATTACTCAAAGTTCTGTATTAATATGCCTAGTAAGGAATCTATTGTCAAAAAACATTTCCTGAATGAATTTTATTGTCTGTATTGTTACACACATAGTTGCTGACAAGTATTTTGAAATAAATTACCAAAATAATTGAAACTGGCATGATTATAATGTATTATTTTGACAAATAAAATATGCTGAAGTTTGCAGAATTTTAAAATATTGTGTGCAGAATTTTTAATTTTTTTGGCACAGAATTCCTCCAAGAGTAAATAAGTAGCACAATGAATGTAATACAAAATGCAATGACATGTGACCATGCAAGTAGAAAAAGCCCTCTGAAGAGGATAAGGAAAATTGCAAATTTTGCTTTACAGAAGACAAAATGACGTTTGTAACAAGAGCCAAGGGAGCATGTACTATATATTAAGAGTCCCTAGCCTCTGTTTGCCAGAAGCTGGGAATGGGTGACGGGATGGATCACTTGATGATTACCTGTTCTGTTCATTCCCTCTGGGGCACCTGGCATTGGCCACTGCCAGAAAACAGGATACTGGGCTAGATGGACCTTTGGTCTGATCCAGTATGACCATTCTTATGACAAGGGAGCTGGTATGAGAGGAAGCACTTTATCAAACAAGAAGTTGTAACTGTCCCTTTGTATGAGGCTTTTGCAGAGAAGTAACTGCTGCAGTATTATTATTGTGGAGTACCAGAAAAAGGGGACGTCCATATGTAATTTTCATTAATAAATGTACAGTTTTATATTTCTACAGTTAAGGCATACTACTGAAATATAATAATGTGCCTAAATTCTGCACGTGTTAAAACGAACTTTTCAGAGTCTCTTCCGCATAAACTGTATGTGACAACAGAACTTGACACAACTTCTTAAATATAACCTAGCAATGAATCTCTTATAGCTCATGAACAGGGGGTATCAACTCTTGCAATGGTTTTGAAGAACTTTTATTTTTTCAAAATGTATTCATCGACTATACAAATACCAGAAAACGCTACTTTGTAAAGTCTGGCCTGTACTATTCTCTACAAGTTGCATATTGTGCCTGCTAACTGATATAGCAACATCTAAAAAAAAATGATTTCCACAATGACATTTCATTTTCATTTTATATTAATTAACCTTTCTGAACTGTTTCAATTAGATAACTTGTTCCACATAAACAGCATGAAAGATGCAGAATACACAAGTTTAGCTGAATTTGGTCAGACCAAGATACAGTCTGGGCTACTTCCAATATTCATGATAAGAAGTTACATAAAAGTTAAATATTTTCAGAAAAGATACAAAAATCTACCTATTTTAGAGAGATAACAGAACAACAATGGAGATTAAAATCATCACCAAAACAAATGAAGTTTAGCTATGCAAAAGAAGAGGAAGGATCAACACAAATAGTAAGAGATAATGTCCACGTTTTGCTCCTAATGTTTCTATGTAGTATCTAATTATATTAACAATCTAGACCCACAATTGGGTGGGTAGGAGTATAAAAGTTGGCACAAAACTATCTTTGCCTACCCCCACCAAGTATGTCAGATTTCTTGAATGATATGGAAGCGATGTACGTATATGAAGACTGACCAAGTTTCAGCAAAATAAGTTTTAACTGATTATGTATTATAGAATTCCAGATCTCTGTAAAAATATAAAATTAGTTCCAAACATAATTTAAAAATATGAATGCTATTTTAACTAACATAACTAATTATAAAAGATCATTACATTTTGTAACAAATGTGAAAAATAAATCTACAAATTAAAATTCAACCTTTTGTAAATAATTATACAATTAGTCACTATTTAGCTGAATAATACATTAAAGGGGGAAAACGGCATATTTTTATTTTATTCAAAGTTATTTGTAATTTTTTTTTTTTTGAGACGCTCATGTCATGATCTGAAAAGGGGCAATTTGAATTTAACATGCACAACAGGTTGCCAAACTAGGACTACATCTAACAATTTTCCTCAGTAAACTGAGCTCTTTCCTGATCCTCCTGACCTTTCAACACGTGGTTCAGAGACTATTGGATTATGGCAGTTAACAAGTGACAGGTGCAGCCAATTAACCAAGCAATGACGTAACTGTGACTTTCAGTCTTTAATATGAGTCTTGCTTAGAAAAGGATGCTTTTCCATCAATGAGCTCAGTATGGCTGCTTATCAGCCAAACATAAGAAGAACTTCAAAAGCTCTGCACTGCTGATAAACTTCTCATTAAAAAGTGATTTTGCTGTGAAATTATCCAACTGTGACTATGGTATGCTTTACTGTTATTCAACTTGCAAAGTTGTCCAACAGTGTGAATTAACCCATTTACTGCCAAGATCATTGAAATTTCCAAGGCCACAATGAATCAAAATGAGCATTGACGAAAATGATGATGAGAGTTACACATCAAATTAAGTATCAGAGGGGTAGCCGTGTTAGTCTGAATCTGTAAAAAGCAACAGAGGGTCCTGTGGCACCTTTAAGACTAACAGAAGTATTGAAGCATAAGCTTTTGTGGGTGAATGCCCACTTGCGTCTGATGAAGTGGGCATTCACCCACAAAAGCTTAGGCTCCAATACTTCTGTTAGTCTTAAAGGTGCCACAGGACCCTTTGTTGCTTTTTACATCAAATTAAATGGATCCCAAAAAAAAGGATAAATTTAAAATATTAATCCCCAAGCCAAAACAGTCTGCAAGTTCACATATGTGAGGAAATGGTGTTGAATCACTGTCCTCTCCCCTACCCCTAAAGTTTGAAGGGGAAAATAAGTGAGCAAAACTCGAATAAAGTTGCTCTGAAAGATTTGCTCTTTTCTGGATTTGCAAAGCCTTTTTCAGGAAATTAGGCACTGCATGCTAATCTGTAAATAAGGTCCATATGGTGTAACTTCATGACTAAAATCCTTTATGAGAGTTTAAAACATAAAAGTCATGTACTTTGTTTCTAGTTCTCATATACATTATCAATGGAGGTTAGAAATTTTACAGTGTGTTTGCTTATGAGAGCATGGGTTTGTGTGGTATCTATATAATAATATTCCTGTTTGTGTAAAACTCTGAAATCTAGCGATGGAAACAGATACAAGAATGGCTGCAAGCTTTTTTTGTCTAAAGTATCACCAGGCTCAATCATCACTGAGATTTACAGTCTGTTACCATCCAAGTTCTCAGCCATTTTGACTTTACAAATGATACCAATGTGACAGCAAGGCATGCATCTATGTCATGCCAAGAGTCCTAGACCATTGTGATATCAGAGGTAACTCAATAAATCACCACACTTACATTACAGCTAATTTGCATGCAACAATTTCATTGGTTGTATGAGGGAGATTACACAAATAGTGGATTATCTGGCCCAAATGCCACACGTGTGAAACAGTACGGGCTTTCAGTTACTAGTATTATCTGTATTTACTGTGCTACAGAATACCATTGCTCATTTTTTCTAATATTTTAATTTTTTTGCTATAAAGCTGAAGTTGCATTTTTAAGTTAGAAGTAGTAACTTCTTTCTCAACAAAAACTGGAGACCTCCATTTGCCAGAAACACCAGGAAAACAGGAGATGAATAAGTACTTCTGAAGAAGTATCTGGCACCGCCAGAAGAAAATTCAAAATGTATACAATATGTACAAATAGTGTCCAGGAAGTAAAATAGATAAAAAATTTACAATTAACTCATATGACCCTCTAGGAAATCTTAAAGGAAAGGAATACCCTGAGGGTGACTGCCATCCCTGATATATTTCTGGTAGAACGATCTCTTTTATTATGATCTTCAAAGGATACCAATGAAAAATATAGGCAAAAAAATTACTGCAACTGTAAACATTCAATTAACACCTTTGGAAGAAGCTCTGGATGAAAAAATCTCATTTTTAAAATGTAGTATGCAGCTGATCAGTCACTGTAGAACGAACGTCAACTATTTAGTCACAAAAATAAGTTTGCCTTTAAGCAATGAAAAACAGGAACGGTTGTCAAATTTAAGGAATAACAATAATAATACACTTAAAATCTTACAAATCGTTAAGCAGAGTTAATGTGCCACAAGACAAAGGATCAACAGTTTTAATCTGACAAACAGAAAAATCTCATTAAACTAAGAATATAAATATCTTCCAGCAAAATTCTTTCTAGTATTATGGAAAACTTTCAAATTTATTTATCCCTGGAAGCACTGAGGTTCCTGGCGTTGGGGCAATCTGCCTGGCAGGTCTGGTTTACAATAAAAACTTGCTTATGTTTCAGCAAAAGTTTAGTTGATTTTGCAACAGATTCAGCAAAAGAGAGGACTGGCATTTTTAAATCACTCTAGTCACAATGAGGAGCTTTGCTGAAGCTGCCCATCCCTCCCGTTCAGCCTTTCATTGCAGAAGGTTGTCTCCAAAATATGGAAGTACAGGCATGTTAATATCAATAGCTATCACATGTACCTCGAGTCTGATGCATTCATACATTAAGAAATAAAGCTCTGTATCATCTGAACCAAATATATGCCTTAGATGTATTTGAAACTGTCACTGAAGATCAAATTCTTAGCAAATGTTAAGGATAACCTGTTTATGAAATTTTTAAGTTACAGTTAAAGCTCCAAAGATGTTCTCAGATCTTTGGAAAATCTCCGATTTGTGAAAAGCACAATATTTTCATACTTCTACAATTCAAATGGTCAAAACTGAGTTCTACCAAACATCATAATCAAAAATGGAAATTAAGTTTTGAGCGAAAACAAGTACAGTAACTCCTCACGTAAAGTCGTCCTGATTAACGTTGTTTCGTTGCTGATCAATTAGGGAACATGCTCATTTAAAGTTGTGCAATGCTCCCTTCTAACCTCATTTGGCAGCCTCCTGCTTTGTCAACTTCTTGCAGGAAGAGCAGCCCATTGGAGCTAGTTGGTGGTGGCTTGTAATCAGGGTGGACCGGCAGCCCCCCTATCAACTCCCCACTCCCCTAAGTTCCCTGTGCAGCAGCTGCCCAGAAGGCTATCAATTGCCTGGCAGTTCAGCTGTCCCTCCCCCCACTGCCATGTGCTGCTCCTTCCCTCTGCCTTGGAGCTGCTCCCTGAGCCCCCTGCTTGCTGTGCATTGGGGGTAGGGGGGCAGGGGCTAATGTCAGTGTCTCCCCCTCCCCCCTGCTCCTACACCCTGCTTATCCCTTCTCCATATAGAGCAGGGTGGGGACACGCAGGAAGAGAGCAAGCAAGCACTTGGGGCAGCAGCTACTGTCTCAACTTCCTGATCCCAACACAATGCACTTAAGAGTGGGTCAACTTACTTAAAGGGGCAGTATGCATTTCTCTCTCTCACACACACACAAGGTGCGTGGCTGTCTCTGTCTGCTATGCTGTCTCCCCTCCCCTCCATTCCTGCTGCCTTGTAGAGTGTGAGAGGCTACATTAACAACACGGTGTTAACCCTTGAGGGCTCAGCTGAGTGCTAGTTCATCATTTAGCAGCAAGTATCAGAGGGGTAGCCGTGTTAGTCTGAATCTGTAAAAAGCAACAGAGGGTCCTGTGGCACCTTTAGGACTTCTGTTAGTCTTAAAGGTGCCACAGGACCCTCTGTTGCCATTTAGCAGCAAGGCATTCCCTGGGAAATATCCCACCCTCTAACTTCACCACCTCAACCAAGCTTCACAATCACCATAGCTGTGAACAGTATTAAACTGTTTGTTTAAAACGGTGTGTGTGTGTGTGTGTGTGTGTGTGTGTGTGTGTGTGTGTGTGTGTGTGTGTGTGTGTATGTATATAAAGTTTTTTGTCTGGTGAAAAAAACATTTCCCTGGAACCTAACCCCGCCTCCCCATTTATTTTAATTCTTATGGGGAAATTGGATTCGCTTAACATTGTTTCGCTTAAAGTGGCATTTTTCAGGAACATAACTACAACGTTAAGTGAGGAGTTACTGTAAAAGGAATTTCAACTTAAGTTGAGAAACGTCTACTTGCACCTAAACATAGGGAGTAATAAATATTTTATCCTTTATGAACAATGGAGTAACAAATGAGTGCCAAAAACCATTTTATATCACTCCATGTGTTGTGCACCACATATTTAACATATATACACCAACAATCGTATTTTGAGTTTTTTTGTGACCACTTTTTTTTACCCCCTGCACTTATAAAACCAGCTCATAAGAACATAGGTATGGAAGGGACCTCCTGGGTCATCAAGTCCAGTCCCACCTCATCATATAATCCTGTTCATAAACTTACCAAGCTTCATTTTAAAACTGGTTAGGTCTCTTGCCCTCATTACTCCTATTTGAATGCTGAACCTCACTGATCTGATGGTTAGAAACCTTCTAGTTTCCAGCCTAAATTTATTCCTGGCCAGTTTATACCCATTTGTTCTTGAACCAACATTGTCCTTTAGCTTAAATAGCTCTTCTGCCTCCCTGGTACTCACTCTCCTGATGTATTTATAGAGAGCAGTCATACTCCCTCTGAGCCTTTATTTTGCTAAGCCATGCTCTTTTAGTCTCTTTTCATAAGATAGGCTCTCCATCCCCTGATCATCCTAGTAGCTCTTCTCTGCATCTGTTCCAGTAGGAATTAATCTTTCTTGAACACAGGGGACCAGAATTGTGCACAGTCCTCTAGATGAGGTCTTGCCAGTGTCTTGTACAATGGTATTAAGACCTCCCTTACTCCACTGGAAATACCTTGTTGATATATCTTAGAATTATATTTGCCTTTTTCACAGCCACATCACATTGGTGGCTCATAGTCTCTAGTTCCATTGGAATCTGAGTCTAACTGTACAGACCTCTCAGGAACAGAAAAAAATAATTTAATAAACCTCTAAAATGACCTAATATAGCTTACAATACATTAAAATGTCGTAACTTTAAAAGTCTGAAATTCTGAAACCTAGAAACAAGCATCTTGTATCCCTTTAGTAAATTGGGTATTTTCCAGGTGTATAAAACTTCAATTTCTAGTCCTTGATGGATCACAAGATAACTGACTTTCCAGTTAATCTATGTGGGCATTTATACCATACACATCATGGTGATAGCTGAGCATCTTAATCCAATACTAATTCAGGACTGAATATTGTTTGTCCTGCATCTATAATTTTTTCCCCCCGGGATTAGAGATTTCATAATTAAACAGAAAGGAGTGGAGGGGAGAACTGTGTCTTTTTAAAAATGGCAACTATTTGTTCTGATTAAGGCTTTCCCCAAAAACGACACCTGTTAACCACACTCATCCCCTCAAACTGAAAAAAGCGTGGATGTCATTGTAGACAACTCAACAAAGATCTTTGATCAATGTGCAGCTGCAGTCTAAAAAGCAAAGATTTTAAATTGCATAAGGAACAAGACGGGGAATAACATGGAGAAGATAATAGAGCCTTTATATAAATCTATGGTGCAGCTGCACCTGGAATACTCTTGTTCAGTATCAGAGGGGTAGCCATGTTAGTCTGAATCTGTAAAAAGCAACAGAGGGTCCTGTGGCACCTTTAAGACCAATGGAAGTATTGGAGCATAAGCTTTCGTGGGTGAATGCCCACTTCATCAGACGCAAGTAATGGAAATGTCCAGAGGCAGGTATAAATCAGTATGGAGATAACGAGGTTAGTTCTGGTCACCCCATCTCAAAAAGAATATTGCAGAAGTAGAGGTGGTTCAGGGGACAACAAGAATGAACAAGTGGCTGGAAAAAACTCATATGAAGATAGACTGAAAAGAATATGATGGTTTAGCTTATAACAGGAGTGTGTATAAAATAATGAATGGTAAAAAGAAGGTAAATTAGAAGCTTCTGTTCACGCCTCAACACAAGGGAAATTCAATTAAATAGAAAGGTTGGAAATTAAAAACAGATAAGGATTTTTTATTTATTTATTTATTACAATGTGTAATTAAATTGTGGAATTCACCCCTAAAGGAAACCACTGAGGCCAAGAATTTAACAAGGTTTTAAAAAGGGACTGAATGTGGATATGGATATCAAGAATATCCAGAATTATCATAATTCATTATAACTACGTTTTGTAAAAGGGATATAAGACTCATGCTCCAGGCCTAAGTCAACATCTACTAGCAATCAGGGTGAGGTCTATGTGGGGGCCAGATAATCCCATATCTGCCTTCTTTGACAGTTCTTACACCTTCTTCTGAAACATCTGGAGAAGACCACTGTCAGAGACCGGATTCTAGATTAGAAGGACTGCGCAAAAACCTTTGTACGGACAAACATACTGCACAACATGCTACCCAGAAGAACTGGAAAGAGGAAAATATTTTTGATTATTTTTTCAGCACTATATACTAAGGCAATAGATGATTTAGAATGACCTTAAGATTAGAATAAAAAGTTAGGAATATTAGAAATAGTCCCAGGGAAGAGGATTCAGTGAACAGCGTCAAACACAAATGATAAATAAAATTTATCATGTGGCTCGGCAATTTATCATTTGGATAACACTACCACATACATGGTATGTCACTGTACCATAAAAAGATTTTAAATACAGTAACAGTATACTCTGAAAAATAACTGAAAAAAATGGCAGAGGGGAAATCCATGTTTATTACTGGAATGACTTCCAAAACAAATCCACTCAGTTAAAGTAAAAGATTTTTTTTCTAACTGCCAGCACTGCAAACTTAACCTTTCAACCACAAAGTAAGCTGTGCCCTTTTTAACCATGCATTGTTACTAGTAATAAATATTCTACAACTGAAATTTAGTAATCAACTCTTAGTTTAAACTTGTGCTGTGACATAATGTGAGATAGAAAGGAATCCCAATAACTCTTATATAGCTATGTTAGCTCTTCAGTGCGGTAAGGAGTGTAAAATAATAAAAATATAGTAGATTAAGCTGTGACATGACTGTCTAGACACAGGCAGCAAATCTGTTGAGTAAAGGAAGTATACTTTTTTTTTTTACATAAGATAGTCATCTCTGACCATAACTCTACTTTAAGATGTACTGTTCATACTTACAGAAAATGAACTCTATGGTAGAAATATACAGCTTCAAAATGTCTTTCTTCCCATGCTACTCAACTCAATTGAAACAAATGAAGGAAATGGAGCATAAACATTTTGCAATTACGAAGTGCATTACTATACCACTGCTAAATCCTTCCCACTACATTAGAAAAATCACATGTGCAGCTAAACAACTGAGAGCACTGTTGTACTTTGAAATGATATCTTGCCCTCAATACAGTGCTAACAATCCACTATATAATAAGGATTACACATTCTCACCTTCCATCACACTAACTGCATTTTCACGGGTCATCTAAGCATCCTTTTTCCAGGTGACTAGACAAGTGCATACACAAACTTCACCTAAAAATACACTGACTCTTGCCAAGTAACAGCAGGATGAATATACCACAGTAACAGTCCAGTCTTTGTCCCAGGCTAACACTATACCTATTAACGTGCTTTGATGCTGAGCCAAGAAAAATCTCAGTGCCGGGATACAGTTTTTGTGCCTAAACAATCTATGCTTGTGTTTAATATACTATCGTCTGCTTTTAAGTCACTGCCAATCATTAACTCTACAAAGAGAATATGTCTGGGATTTTTAAAATGAATTTTAATAAGGTAAAGAATACAGTAAGTCTACAGTATCTTGACGAAATGAATGAATCATGCAACCCTTAAACTAAGTAGATGTTCTTATTAAAAAAAAAAAAAATCAAGTATATCTAATATCTGTTCAGAGCAATCTTTTTTCCTACATTTTAGTTACACACTTCTGAAGTATTAGATTTCTCATACAAAATATTAAAGATGCAAATTAAAATAAAAAAAAGGAATAGGCTCAACAACTCAAACTTATATTTTGCTTAAGAAGCGATTTTGACCCCAGGAAACAGAAGAATCTTCCTCCCTTCCCTGGTTCCAAAATGGTTTGAAAGAGAATCACTTTTAACTGATTAAAAACTCTTGGTTCAGTTACTTATTAAAGGAGAAGTGGAGGAATTTTGAAACATGTAGCTAAATCAAACATCACAGCTTCCTGGAATGAACTTTACTTAGCCTGCAATTAGTGATCTTGAATATACTACACACTGAAAAACAGGTGTTCTTTTTCTAAATTAAATCAAATAAAGTTTATCAACAAAAAATGCCTTTAGTGTCAATATTAGGATTAGGATTTCATTTAGATGATACATAAAAGGGGAAGACTGAAAAGACATAAGGTAGCAGAACTCTGATTAGATGGCTAAACATTTGTTAAAATAAAAAAATAGCATAATGTTCAGAATGCCGATTGAGTTCTAATTTAATCAGGTTTGACAGTCCTTCGTTCTTCTAAATAGAGCTCAGTTTCACTACCTTGAGTTTACTCTGAAGGGGTCTTTTGGATAAGAATTTGAAAAGCAGTCCTGTTTATGATGAAAGTTAAAAACCTCCTAAGATTATTTTATGAGAATAAGGTTGTTGCCCTTTGTATCACTGGCCAAAATGTTCCCTCCTCTCCTTTGTTGTACATCATATTGATTAATGTCAAATTCCAAGCCAGAAGTGGCAGATTTCAACAGTACTGTAAGGTGGTGCCCATTTCTAAAAACTTTTGTTCACATAAGCAGTTCCACTAACTGAGTGAAACTATTTATGTAAGTGTTTGCAAGCCTGGGCTCATAATTTAACTGGTTTTATATACTTGGGGTTGATACATGATTTATAAATGAAAAATATTGGTTATGTTATGTTCAAAATTATGTTGAACTCACATATGCCACATGATGAATCATTTACAGTATAACATGCACACCAATATGAAAATACAATACATCTTCAAGTGACAGTAAGTTGTAATGGATCCATAAGTAATTGTGGGTGCAAAACTGTGATTGAAATAATTTATATCTGAAGATTTCTGGTAGCAAAAGGAGAGAACTGTTAAGGTTGGTCTGAGAATTAGATCAGTAGTGCACATAATTTTCTTATTGTAGACGGGACTGGTAGCACCACCTAATTAGTAAGGTTGCCCAACATTTCCCATTATAAGCCCCTGTTTTCAGTTGCTTATAAAATGTTGCCAAACTTTAACCATTTGGGCTGAAATTTCCCATGATGGATGTCTGCTTCAGGCTAAAGTTTTTGGAAAATTTCAGCCAAAACAATTCAATCATTTCCAGAAATGTGAGAGGAAGGAAAAAAATAGGCAGTTTTCCCCAGGTTAAAAAATTCTGGCAAGCTTTTCTTTGAACAGCCTTAGCACTTTTACACTTTGGATAGGAATTTAAAATCTGGCAAGGGTTGGCCTGTGTGTCAGTGATGTGCCTTTTGCTGTCCCCATGAAAATCCACTCAAATTTGGCCAAATTATAAGATTTAGAAAAATAGCAGTTGGCATATGGTCTAGCTTGCTAGAGTTTAGCTAAAACCTTTAAAGATTTCTTCCTCACTCATCACGCTCAAGACTCTCACAGTTCTTAGTGCTGACCAGGCTGAACATTATCCAACCCATTACAACTCTTATGTGTGGATAGGGCTGTGCATATACCATCCTCACAGAATGATTAAGCATGCTCCAACTCAAGGGTAGAGGGGCGAAATCACACTTTTACTGTAATGGCCACGCCAGGCTGCAGGCACCCAAGCAGCATGAAGCAATTTGAATGAAGATGGGACAAAAGCCAGACCAGAGGGAGGGAAAGGGCTATATTGGGGACAAGGAGTCTGGAAGAACTGGAGTGGGGAGAGAAACTGGGAGCAGTGAGGGAAATGAGAGGGTGATGGGCAGGGAGCAAAGTGACTGGTGGCGGGAGAAAACACTGAGATCGGACAAGAAGCTAGGGAGAGAATAGGACTGGCTAGACAAGGAGACTGGGACAGGCTTGGATTAGGAACCAGTGGGAGAGGATGAGGGGAGGGGAGACAGATCTGAGAAGGAGCTGGGTTGTAGTGGAGAACTGGGACAAGCTAGGCAAAGAGACTGGGACAAAAAGCCAGGGAGGTGGGAGACTAGGATAAGAAGCCAGCGGCAAGAGACTGATCATTGGATCAAGAGCTGGGAGCAGGAGATGAAGAATGGGAAACAGAGGAATGGAGGAGGAGAAGAGAGACAAATTGGAAGGAGCAACAGAGGGTCCTGTGGCACCTTTGAGACTAACAGAAGTATTGGGAGCATAAGCTTTCGTGGGTAAGAACCTCACTTCTTCAGATGCAAATTGGAAGGGGAACCTGGCTGGATATGGAGACTGGGACAGGTATGGGGAGGGAGTTGGGTATCGGACATCAATCCCAGAGAGGAAGACTAGGACTGGGACAAAAAGCTGGGGGGAGGGGAGGGAGAGAAGACACAGCACTGGAACAGGAACAGGTGGAAGGGGATATGACAGAAGGGGTCAAGCTTAAGAGAAACAAGCAGAAAAGTCTGAGCTCACTAGAGCACATCTCTCTCCAGAGTCTGGAATGGAACCCAAGATTCCTGAGTCTAACCATTCCCCTGATGTCAGCAAATATCTGTGAAACTCATTGCCAAAGTGTGTGTCTAGTACTGGTCCACACAGAGGATGACAACCTACCATTGTTATCAGGTACTCCATTAGCTGTAGCGGCAGAGGTCTTTGCAGTGGTTCTAAAGTTCTGACCCTGCTGATGAACTATGCAAGTGTCAACACGCTTTACAAAAACCTAGGAAATTACACACAAAAAACTACATTAAAAGAACATTAGCAAGGGTGCAAAGTCAAACACTCACAAATTAAGAATTGGCAAAAATAAGGTTACCTGTGCAACCTTTATTTGGTCCCTTTGTGCATATGTATTATGAAACGGGCTTTAATTCCATGATGCCATAGTGGCTGAAATCACTTTTGCCTTCTTTTATCTCCACAGTGAACCTATTTGTTGTTTTACATTTTTATATTACCGTGGCACCAAGATGAGATTCTCCAGTTAGGATCAGACTAGGCACTGTAAAAACACTTAAGCAACTATTCCTGCCTGAAGATCTTAAATCTAAATTAAACAAAAAGTGGATGTAAAAAACCAATGAGGAGTGTGGAGAATGAGGGTAACAATTATAGGATTATGTGGTTACATAGACTAGCTATGCACACATTTTGTAGGATTTGAGGTTTTTTTAAAAAAAATAAAAGCAGAGAAATGTTAATGATATCAGTAATTCCTATGAGCACATGCTTGTAGTTAGATGTTCGGGGGTGTGTGCGTGTGTTCATGTGTGTTCGTGTTCTCTCTGTGTTCTCCCCAGCTCTGCACAGACAGCCAGCACAGCAGATCTTGAGCGAACCGCCCAATGACCACAAGATCCATCAAGGTACGAAGGCATCAGGCCAGGTTTATCGTTGACAAAGCATGGTACTAGTATCCCGCAGATTCTATCGGACCACTACCACATGTATGCCCGTAACAATGGACCAGCTCAGTGAATGGCAGGAATTTCCATTAGGTTAGACAAAGACTCTCCCTCTAGATATATTTTTGTACCCCGATACAAACAGGTTACGTACTGCCCCTCTAACATTGTTAGTTACTGCCCCCTGATGTGGCTAGTTATTACCTGGCACCTTGTACATGTTGGTTCAATTAAAACATCTCTATTGTCATCCTGTTACATACTGTTATCTTTTAGCAGGGATGGGGGGGTGAGGATGTCAGTGTGTTCCTATTCTTCTTGGGGAATGTTTTTGTATCATTCTTGATATCTGGTACCACTTGATATTGGGATGTGTTTGCGCGAGTACTCTGTACCTAGCACTTCTTAGGAATGTGTATTTCTGCAATATCAGCCCCGTTCTTGTCAGATTCTGTGAGCAGGTCCTGCATCTTGCTCACAGCTTGTCTTTGCTTTATATCAGTAAAGCTTTGACTACTACTTTAGCCCAGGCATCATAGCAGCCTCTGATACAAGGGCTTATGTCTCAGGCTTTCCTCCTACTACAATGTACAGACACGTAACTGCATATGTGTACAGTATATACTAATTTAGTTTAATAGAACACAAATAAGAATTCCCATACCAAGGGCCAAGTCTTCCTACAAAACTTAAGAATTCACAAAAATCACATTATCTTACTTAAATCCACAGCCTTTGCCTATACTACCACCATCTGACCCAGTCCCAAAACTTAATCATACGTAGCCAATGAATAATCCCATTCAATTCTCATTCCATCCTCTTCCCAAATGCCATAGAAAAAATAATGAATTTCCAACATGTCCAGAAGATTAAGAAATCCAGCCTGTAGTGCATAAGCACACTGCAGACTCTAGTGACCCTCATGGAGAATGTCATACCAGCAGCTCCACTCTTTTACATCAAGTAGCTCCAATTCAGGCACATCTGCTGACCACAACTGTGATAATGTAGCACAACCAGCAGATGTGTTCTCTTCGGTAACGCAGACTTAAAATATTTAGGGCATTAAAAATTTGTTCCAACAAGCATGAATTCCACCTGGTAAGCCCACAAGAGGCAAGTGTAACTCAGAGAACTGCTGTTTTGTGCTCTCAATGTAAAGCTATGTATTATGCTCTATAATAATGGTACAAATACACACCTATCCATAAAATAAGCAGGCTACCACATTTTGGTTTTGCTTCAATCTCTAAATGCTCTCAAAGTATAGTCCCTCATAGAGCATTTTGTGACAAAATTAGGTGACAAATTTTGGTGTAGCAAGGTTGGCATTTGAAACAAGAGGTAGCACTCTTTACCTTCAAGTACAGATGGAAAAATGCACTTTTGCATGGGTGCTACCTGGACATCCCATGGCAGCCCAGTGTCTCATAAAACCCCTAGACTGCAAAACCGGTTTACAGTAAATGGCATCACATGATCAGTTAGTGATTCTGATGATAATCTAGCCATTTTTTTCAGATGCTTCCCTGAACTTGCAAATATCTCTCTTATCTGGACTGAGCCTCAATCAGTTACTTTGCATCCAAGTTGCTATAGATGTTGAGTCATCCATTCCCACTGCAGGCAAAAATCAAACATAAAGGAAACATACAGCTGGATACCATCTGCATACTACAGCTATCACAGCTCATATCTCCTTATTAACTCTCCTCAGGGCCAAAGACACATATTTAATATCACAAACAGGGTAGAATCTATTGTACCCTGAATGAGAACCCGGGGGTGGACAAACCATAATAATCTTGTGGGTCCTCTGTATGAAAAGGAGTAGTTTCAGCTACTTCTGCTAAGGGCTTCAGATGGGTCAACATACCTCAATCACCTATATCTAAGGCAGCAGACAGATCTAATAGGATCATCATGGACACAGTCTTTGTCCAAAGTTAGAAGATAAAACAAATGGCATTGGTCATTTTCATGAGTGGAAGCTTCATTAACTCCTTCAGAACACCTGGCACTCTACCATAAAATGATGAGATACTGACAATCTCCAAAGGGCCCACTGTCTCACCAATGGCTTTTACAAACCAAGAGGGAGGTGGATCTACATAGTAGCCTCGGTTAAAGAAATGACAGGAATCCTAATACACTAACAATTGAAAGGTAAGTGGCTAAATACTAGAAAGAGGAGGTCTAAGAATACTTAGTCTTATCTAGTTTTAAAAACCATGGGAGGCTGAGACCTATCAGAAATATAATGGTAATCTTCATTGGGGCAGAAAGGTGGGACGAATCTTTGTAATATATTAAGCTTTTGTGCAAAAGACTGCTGCTTAGATTCTCCTTTAAATTTCAATTGGATATGCTGTTCTTCACTTATCATCCATAACTGTTGATGTACAATGCGAAACAGTAATTGCATTCAACTCCAGAAGTGATGGTATTTCCCCAACAGTATTTTAGTGCTGTTACAAAACTTATTTTTAAAAGTGAAACCTAAACTCTTCACCCTGTCCTTGTTTTTAACTCTTTACATTCTGTTATCCTGAAGAGCGTTGCTAGGCCGTTGTGTCAATTTGTTATCATGCATCTTTTCCCATAAACAGGTAGCCTTACAAATAGGGGCAGCAAATGAAATAGGGCAGAAATTTTGTGGAGAATTTGAGCATGATTTTTTTGTAATAAAAATATATGTTCTTCTCTACAAAATGCATGATAATGCACTACAGTTACTGTCCTATTTTCAATGCAGAGTAAACTCAGAGACCAAAAACACACGTTTATGATGTCATAACTGTATAAATTTTGGTTTATTATAGCCATTACTTCCAGCAACTGAAAAATTATTTTCTAGAATTCTAATCTTTTTTCTTATTTGCTAGGGAAACGCCACTATCTGCTGGTTTACAGCTGTGTACTATGTCCATTCAAGTCAAAAGACAGACTCCCATTGATTTCAATGGACTATGAGTAAATACATCCTTTAGGAACGGAGAAGTTAGAAAGACAAAAATTGTTCTACTTTCATCTTTCAACTCACTTTCTCTATTACAGTAAGTGACTAAACAGTTATAAGCATGTATATAATTAGAAAATCTCATACTTCTAATCTTTTAAAAATACCTTTGTACACTTGTTTGGTTTAAAAGGGTAGCACATAAAAGTTGTCATTGGCACTTAATCATTCTTCCCAAGGGGGGAAAAAAGGAACAATATTGTGCACTTTGCTGTATGAGCATGCATGGATCTCGGATTTAAGAAAATACTCATTCATATAAATGGAGCACAATAAGATGCATCTTTAACGGTTATTCACACCACAAATCAAATTTGCATTTCTTGTAGCACACACAGGGGATGAATATCACTTCTTATTTTGTGTCAAACACAAACATTTTAAATTGGTTTTAATCAAAACATTCACTGACAGCACTGAAACGCAAGTACCACTTTGTCACATATTAATATAGCTATGCAGAAATAAGAAAATGTTGCAATGAAAAATTCCAGGCACCACAGTAGTGAAGAGTTGAACAGAAAAGAATTGAGTATTCTAAAATACAAGATAGAGTGTGACAGGCAGTGCTGGGCAAGTGTCACACTGAGTTCATGCATTAATCTTTTGTAGTAATACAATGTTCCTGGAGTCTCATATTCCCATCTGTTACTGGTTATGTGTGACATGAATTTGGTAGTTTTAATAGTATCATACAGATGATGTAAATTTCACAAAACCTGGCATTCTTGTTGTCTCTGCCCATGAAAGGACTTGACAAAAGTTGGAGGTCAGGACAAAGGGCAATGACAAAATTGCATGGATCGCCCTGCATTATACACAGCTGTAGCTAATTAACTTCAGTGCGTTCACAAAAATATCAATTTAAATCTATGTGTTTAATTTTAAGTCAAATGTTTATATATTTAATTAACAATGAAGCTAACATATTTAATAGTTTTTATTTGTTCTAGGACTAAAAATGTCCAGAATGTGGCTTGAAGCTGAAACTGTATAAGAATCTAAACAGAATAGAAGCTACACATGGTTTGCTTGATTTACTGTTCTTCAGACTGGAAAATGTCCTCAGTTGCTCAGTTAATATCAAACTTCCTTCCCACAAAGCATCATTCAATAAAGAGAGATATTTTTCACTCTATTAATAATGGTTTTGAAAGTATAACTACTGATTTCACATAACAGTAAAATAGGATATAAAATGAATACTAATAAGATATGACAAATCACCCAACAGATAGGAGTTAGCTAAAATATCTGCAAACTCAGCAAGAGCAAACAAACTTATGTAGGGTGATCCTTACTGAGATAAATATATAATTCAATCATTTCTCTGTTTAAAATCTCAAGATTTTATCAAGTTGAACAAAGATAATATGGCATAAGTCAACCCAAGCTGTAATAGGTTTGTTTCACCTGTCTCAGCTCTCCAGGCAGATTTAACAGTAATAGCAATACAGACTGGAGGCTGGTGTATAATTCAAGCAGCCACTAATAATGTGAGTGGCAGAATTCAGCTCCATGTTGACAAGCTGAGTGTGGTGGGTGTGCCCCCAAACTGCAGAGCAGTATTCAGCTGAAGCAAACATCAGGGCCAACAGAGATGTATGAAGGACCCAAAGGGTCTGCTCTTCAGGAGGTTCCCAAGAGTTTTTGTATTTTGTATCAAAACACTACAGGAAGAGAGTCATTTTCAGTTATTCCAGGTGAGGCCAGTAAGTCAGGCTATGGTTGAGTTTACTCCCAGGTGTGTGACAATTGGATGGCATGGCAGTAGCTGTCCTTGGACAAAGATTAGTAAGATGATCGTTCAGATGCAAAGATGCAGCTGCCACTGTCTTGGTTTCACTGAGAATTTCATTACTAGGAATAAGTGGTCAGAGCATCTTCGCCTTCACTGAGATTTCCTTCAATCCGATGGAAGTCGTTACCAGCGCCAGCAATAAAAAGATCATCAGCATACACATTTTTCTCAGCCTGCACTTCAGGAAGGTTGCATGTGTATACACATTGAACAAAAGGGGAGTCAAAACTGACCTTTATGGAAGGCCATTATGGAGCCAGTTAAGGTAATGAATTTTCTCCCCAACTTGCAGGATGAAGCTTTGACTGGTAATCATTTCTTGAACGAACCACACCATTGGCCTACAGGGAATAAGTTGCAGCAGTTTAGCAGTCTGCCTGATGTGCCACACAGCATCACTGGCTGCCATCAGATCAATATGGACTCCACCACTTTTCCTTCCTGATCCAAATGCATTTTCTGTCTTGAGTCAGAGAGAGAACCTTGTTTTGGTAGCATCATCCCCTCCTGAATCCAGACTGAATATGTAAGAATGCATTAGCTCTTTTGGCCACAGCATCACAAGGGGAACTCATGTTCAGCTTATTATTCACTTCAACCCCCAAATCTTTTTCATTGCTTCGCTGAGTAGAGTCCTCCTGCCTGCAAGTATGGCCTACATTTTGTTCCTACATGTATATGTTTACATTTAGCCTTATTAAAACCCTTTTTGTTCTCTTGAACCCCCATTTACCAAGGGATCCAAGTTGCTCTGTATCTTGACCAGTCCTCTTCATTATTTACCACTCCCTCAATTTATGTTTTCATCTACGTCATTGATAAAAATGTTAAATATGTAGGACCAAGAACCTCCGAATCTTTGAGGGTATACCCATAACTAGTTTTTTGCATTTTTAGGGGGGAAAGGATTAAATAAATGTGTCTTTATTTAAACCTGTTTGCAAGGACTACATTAGAGGCTAGAGAGATTCTAACTACATCTAGGAATAATTAATTTCACTGTATTCCCTATGTTTGTATAACAGAACTTGTGAAATTCATTCACATACTGTTGGGAACTTTTCCCATTTCTACTGCAGTGTGATGTACAAAACTGCACAGAACATTCGGTTTATGATAGGGGTTCTCAGGTTGCGAGGTTATTACATGGGGGGTCGTGAGCTGTCAGCCTCCACCCCAAATCCCGCTTTGCTTCCAGCATTTATAATGGTGTTAAATATATTAAAAAGTGTTTTTAATTTATAAGGGGGTCACACTCAGAGGCTTGCTGTGTGAAAGGGGTCACCACTATTAGCTGTATATTTTACCAGCATTTTTTAAAGATGTCACAATTTCAACGTACGAAGTTAATGCTTTCTGAATTACAACTAACTTTTTTCTCCAACATGTTTAACAAAAATGCACATTTACACGTCTGAACAAGTATGTTAATTAGAACGTAGTTTGTATAATTGAAGTTACTTCCAAAAACAAGAATCAGTGATGCATCACTGCGTTTACATTTTGAATTAGTAATTAGAGCCTCTGGCTCAGAATAATTTCTCAGTCACTTCCCTATTCAGTATTATTTAGGAGACACTCATATGTAATATACTTACATTTCTTTAAGGCATTTGACTTGGTACCCCACAACATTTTGATTAAAGAATAGAATATAAAATTAACATGGCACACATTAAATGTATTAAAAACTAAGTGATAAGGTCTTAAAATATAACTCTAACAGGGAATCATCCCTAAGCGAGTGTGTTTATGAATAAAAATGACCTAATGTTGTATTTATAGATATTGATGAAACCTTAGGAAGAGTAAATGGGGTCTTGAATTAAAGGATTTAAAATAATTCAATTCAAAAAGATCCTCCATGAAATTCATTTTGGCTATCTTATATTGCGGTATTGAAGCCTCCTTGTAGGATGATCCTTTAAGAGATCTTTCTGGCATGCCCAGTGTGTTTTTAATATTTATCCAAATTCTTAGAAAGTATTATGGTGTCTTAAATGTATACACCTTTTAAAAAACATTACTTTATTCTACCAGAGCTTTTAGCTAGTTTATCTTGTAGATTCTGAAATAGGCCTAGCATAGAGCAGGGCTTATGTGCTAATAATATTATCCTACCACCCAGGAGCCTAAGTCATGGACCAGGATCCCCATTGTGCTAAGAGCTGTACAAACACAACAAAAAGGAGGTTCCTGCCCCAAAGAGTTTACAATCTAAGTATAAGACAAGAGAATGGATGGGTACAGACAGAGAGATGGGAGAGTACAAGAAACAACGAGATGGCTGCAAATGGTACTATTAAAATACCATCTTTTAGACAAAGGTACTGGCCTTGTTATAATCCAAGCAAAAGAAAAATAGACATTTAATTTTTTTAACATGCAGCTAAAATGATTACAGGAGATGACTAACAGAACAGAACTAGGAAACATCCCTCCCACCACTAGTTTTCAGATCTGTGTGGTTAATTCCAAAGACATGAGACCTTCCATTTGATTTTCAGATGGCATCATTCAGTAATCTCAAACATTTCTTCCCATTCCTTTACTGCCCACCCACTCTGGACAGCTATTTCATAGATGCTGTGCAGCATAATATTGCCTTACTAAGGATGTTAAGCTCTTAATTGACAGCAAAATTGAGGACATGCACTGTGGCAGTACTTTTCAGCCTACAGAACCCCAAAATGCTACGCAATTTTATCAAGAAATTTGGAAGTGATACAGAGAAATCATTTCAGCCGCTACAGAAATGTAGCCATCTCTCAGGTGAAACAAACATGCAACGTCTATTTAGCAATTATAGCAATTTAGTATGCAGCAATTACAAAATTTTAGACTGTGAAGTGAAGCATTTGGCTCAGGATACTAAAGTTAAACACTTCTACCCATTTAAAAAACATCATGAGAACTTTAATGACCAGAAGTGGAATAAGGAAAAAATTCTATTTAATATATCTTGAGTCATATAAAGATCTTCAGATTTCCTTCTAGAAATTTCATACACGAGTGGATATTCCTGCAATTTTGGGACTTTAGAACTATTTTTACCCATGGCCACATCCTTTCTGTTCCTATAGGTAACCAATGCATCTCTGTATTACTTTGCTTATTTTTGTACTGTGGCTGCATGCTGTATGCCATGTAAATAAAAAGCATGAAAAATAATGAAACTACTGTATTTATAAATGTGTAGTACCCGAGCTCCATCTACAGGATGAAAATAAACGTACATAAAGAAATTATTTTAATGATTCACTATTCTAAAGAACCATCAGACTAGACGGGGATCTCTCTCTATAAAACCTCTAACTGATCCCTTTCAAGCCTTTAACAAGCAGAGGCCTGACATTTTTAAGGCCAACTTGATGGAATTCTAAAATTGAATTTGATTCCTGATGCACGAGTCTGACATTTTCTTTTATCTGGAAGTATGCTTTTGATGTAACCAGCTGTTCTGAACTTAGGAGCTTAGATATGACAGAGTCTAAAAGACTAAGACTTTGGCATTTCCCTTTCATACACCAAAGATATAGACAATTTGACAGAATTCTTATCCCTCATGCTTCAACACTAATGTTGAATTGGATGGTCTTCCAAGTCAGAAGATTCATATACCAAAGGTCTGACACATACTGAAGCAACCAAAATTAGCTTAACCATTCTGAGTATAATTGTATTTACAGGAAGTGGTGCCTTGGATGTTGGTGCCATGAATTTCAGAAAGTGTCTATTGTTTCCTCTATTCCACTTTCTGACTTGTTTCTTTTAATACAAAATCCATTCGACAAGACAGACAGACCCCCAACTGACTGTAGATTTGCTAAAAAAAGTTACCTACTTAGAAGCCGTTATTCTGAATAAATTACTTTAAAAGCTCAAACACTCTGCTTGTATATTTAAATTTCTGATAAGATGAATTGTCAGACTATACCAAAGGATTTCTGTATGATTTCTGTATTAATGCCGTAAGGAGATGTATGGTAGATAGATTGAATGTAACCCCCACCACACCCCATAGTTTAGAGATCCCAAAGTAGTGTTAATTAGAAGGCCTTTTTCTTCTTCTTCTCCCTGTGAGCAGTTTACAAGGCCAAACTGCTAATTGTGTCAGCACATCCTGGGACAGAGAGTCTGCTCTCAGAAAAGATAAGACCTTGCAGAAACAACTGTTCCTCGGAACAGCACGCAGAGACTCCCACCCTTCTCGCGTTCTTTATCTTGCTTGTTATGTATGTTATATGGTAAGGGGGTTAAGCAGTTTCATGACACCCTAAGAGTGGTTAAAGTCAAAAGAGATATATGTTGAAATAAAGCTAGGGAATGCATGTGAATGGATGTTGTGTGTGAATAGAAGATGAATGGTTAGGAGTGCCAGCCTAAGAGTTACAACTTCAGTATCGATCAGCTGAAGAATGCGCTAAGTGGAGATAACCGGATGACCCCCGGAGGGCAGACTGGAATCCACCCAACAAGCCCCAACGATGGGAGAACCAAAGAACAAGATAACATCTGGCAGCCGTAAAAGAGCCATCATGGATGTGCCATCTGCTGATTGATTCAGCAACAGCATGATGAAGCCACCTCCATAGACTGGCACAGGAATAAACTCCTATAAAAATAGACCCTAAAGATTAAGGACTTTGAGTCTGGTTCTGCAACCACCCTCCAGGAGCATAGGATGCACATCTGACAAAGGTTCAGCTCCACCCTCGTGCCCAGGTTACCTGGCCAGTAACTTGGCATGAGCAACCTCTAGGCTGGTAACTATAACAACTTTGCAGAACTTATATGTGTATGTGTGTGTGAGTGAATGGAATGTAGTAAATATAACTGTCTAGTACTTTGCTTCTTTTGGTATTTTGTGTGAGTACATGGGATAGAATATTTATGATTACTTGTTTACTGTGCTTCTTTTTGTATTCACAATAAACGTGGCATTTTGCCTCATCCCCTTTTATAAGATCCTGTTGGTTTTTATTTTATTGGTACAACAGAATAACTATGATAGAGAGCAGATGTTCCTTGGCCCACTAAAATGCTACTAGAACCTCCCACTGAAGTCATGGACTGCTGATTCAGCTCCCTGTTTACTGACAGACAACTCCTGCAGCATTGCCCGCGCTGAACAACTGAAGCTTGGACTAGACTAGACTAGACTAGGTGGAGAAATCTCATGAGACTGTCATATCACTTGTTTCCCATGCATTCACATGAAGAATTCATTCTTCAAGACAGAATCATCTAACACGATAATGGGCTTGCCATATCATCACACTGGGACCTAAGGTTAATACAACTGAATTTGGATCGAACAGTGGAATGCATTTAATTTCCATGTCAGAGAATGTCAGATTCCTATCAGCTGGAAAACAACAGATTCTAGAGTTTAATGTTACAGGTACAGTAAACAAGACAGTGATGACAATTGTACACACATACCTATGGCCACTAATGCTTAAAACTGATAGAATCACACACAGTCTGTAAAGCACCTCTCCAGGGCCAAACATAGGATGCAAAGATTCTTCTCAGTGTCCTTATATCTATTCCAAAGACCTTCGTTTGCCATCCCTATACCTGAAGAGATGCTGTTTCAGAAAAATGGAGACACTCCCTTTGATGTTCCCAGTTCTTCGATGGCTATTTAATGTGGAACAGATGATAAGGCTGGAGGGCTTAATAATGAATTAGCTAGATGTGTCAATTTGACAAATTTTCCTGAAAGAAAGAGAATTCAGCACTTCTTCTTTAAAAGCAACCTTCAGTAAGTTCGGAGTGTAAATCTTCAGACATTGTTTATATATAGGGTTACCAGATAGCAACTGTGAAAAAACGAGACGGGGGTGGGGAGGAATAAGCACCTATGTAAGAAAAAGTCCCAAAAAACGGGACTGTCCCTTTAAAAACGGGACATCTGGTCACCCTATTTATATGTCCTATAAGCCCTGCATTTAAAAGAAAAGAGAGAAGGGCCTGCTTTTAGTGAATTAACAGAATTTATATCAGTCTCACTGGGTAGTCTTTTGTTGCAGGACAATTTTACAGAAAATGTGCAGCAAATTAACATAAAATGAATATGTAAAATAAATCTATAGTTTAAATGAACTTTTGAGAGTTAAACCATGATCTCTTTATAGGTTTTGTGGGGGTTTTTCCCAACTAATGGGAGGATGACTTTCTCTGATGTGGATATTAAAAGCATGCTACTGTTTGATCTAATTTGGGTTGTTCTAGTTTAAAAAAAATGCAAATTTATTTGGTTAAGTAAATCTATTACACATTGACTGTCGCTGAACAAAAATTAATGAATAATTGTAATTTTGCTGTGTGTCATTTTTAAAAAATTGTTTTTGCTATTTCATGGAACATAACCTACTATGAAAAACATTTCATAACTATTTAAGAAAAAATAGGAGAAAAACATTCTGAACTGTTTTGTCAATTTAGAATGTGTTTTAAATTCATATTAATTTAATGTCCAAATGTATAATAAAGATCTGTATTTCTTGAGTTTTTCCTACCCTCTCCCAAGCTGCCACTGCCAGCTATACAACTTCCAGCTTCTATGAGAAAAAAATGCCCTAGTGGCCCAAGAAAAGCCATTAAAAGTGACATGTGTGTCTATTGTGGGAAGGAATGACTTCTGAACTGTTTCTTTCTTGCTCTGGTAGTTCCCTTCTTCCCAAGGCATTACCTTACTCTGTGGACAGCCAACATCACTTTCAAATCTAAGTTATTTAAATAGCTATATTGAAAGCTCACTACACCCACTGATGTAGCTGGTTCTACAAACAATACTTTTAAAATGGCTTCACCACCTTTGGAGCAATTGAGATAGGTGACTGAACAGGATGAGAGAGTTAAAGGAGAACACTTTGTTCCTCAAAGCTACACAAGAGCCATTGTTAAGTGTGGAAGCTGAACCTGACGGAGGAAAACCAACTATTGTCTGCACTCATCAACAATTTTCTGGTAGCAGGGTTGGGTAAGTTTTACTTTCATTTCAAAAGCTACATTAAGTGCACATAAAACAGTGAAATTCGAAGGAATTTACAAATTAAAATTGTCAAAAAAGTAACTTAATTTAATTTTAGTCAACTTAATACACATATAAGCTGAACTGGTGATAGCTGATTAGTGCTTGTGGAGAGAAAATTATTTAGTCAAGAACCGTTGGAGTCCACATTTATTGACATATTGTGAAACAATTCCTAATAAGTTTGATATTATCCACCCATAATATCATCTCCCTGTACATCATCTCAGGCCCAGATGCTTAAAAGCACATATACATGCACATGTATAACTTGTTCTGATAAATGATAACTGAGGGCTTTTCTTCACTACTGGGGTAAGTCAACCTAAGTTACGCTACTCCAGCTATGTGAATAATGTAGCTGGAGTCGACATAGCTTAGGTTGACTTACCGCGGTGTCTTCATTGCACTGCATCGACGGGAGATGCTCTCCGGTCAACTTATCTTATTCTTCTCGGGAACTGGAATACCGGAGTCAACTGGAGAGCGCTCTGCCATTGATTTAGCAAGTCTTCACTAGACCTGCTAAATCAACACCCACTGCATTGATTGCAGCAGCGTTGATCTCCCTGGTAGTGAAGACAAGCCCTAAGGCGAAGATTTAGTCACAGGTATTTTTAGTAAAAGTCATGGACAGGTCATAGACAATAAACAAAAATTCAGGCCTCTGACTTGTCCATGACTTTTATTATAAATACCTCTGACTAAATCTTAGCTGCTTCTAGAGCACTGCTGCTCTGAGGAGCTCCCACATCCTCCGTGACAGACTCGCAGCCTTAATGATCTTTAATACTGGAGATCGAAATAGCTGAAGTATATTCATTTCTACTTGGTGGGATCAGGCTTTAACAGGTGACTAACAGGTCTTTAATATTTAGCCCGTATATTTCTCAACAGGGATCACTACAGCTTAACATTTCAGTTACAAGATAAACTTGCAGAGTTCATATTTAATAGTTTTTAGCTAGAAAAACCTGTAAAATTTTATTATCACATATGAAGTGGACTAATTATACACCTAGATTATCTTGCTACTTTTTACAACGTGCTATTATCATCTCTGACCACATCACATTCTCAGCGGTTCTCAAACTTCATTGCACTGTGACCCCCTCTCACAACAAAAATTACTACATGACCACAGGAGGAGGAACTGAAGCCTGAGCCCACTCAAGCCCCGGATGAGGGGCCGAAGTGGAAGCCCAAGGGCTTCAGCCCCAGGTGGAGGGCCTGTAACCTGAGTCCTGCCGCCCAAGGCTGAAGCCCTTGGGTTTCGGCCCCAGACGGTGGGGCTCTGGCTCCAACCCTGGGCCTGCCATGGAGACCACATTAAAACCTGGTCATGACCCCCTTTGGGGTCCCAACCCAGAGTTTGAGAAAGGCTGAGCTGAATTCACTCTCTATGGTGAATCAAATGGTAAACTATTACATCAGAAAGACATCAGCAAAGTTACAAATCCCATGATTTTAACACAGCCACCTTATTCCTGCATATGGGAACAACAAAAGCCCACACAAAATTAATACAAATTATATAATTACCCTAACACCATTCCTGCAGTAAATCAAATATTGAATTCAACTGCAGGATGAAAAATTAATAAATGTTCTTATCATTGAAGTTAATAAGCAATTAATTCTTAGGGGAGGGGGGAATAAAAATTTTAACTACAGCAATTCAAATATGATATGTAACTTTCAACACAGTAAAAAGCAATGCTAAAGATGAGCAGTTAAACATCTTATTGTAAATAAATAATTTCAAATCAGGAAAAAATTGCATGTTGCTTACCTGCGACTAGTTGTTTTCTTTTCAGTTTCTGGTTCTTCTTTAAATGGTAGCTTAACATTTTCATTTTTATCTTTTCTCAACTTCTTAGCTACGCGTTCTTTCACTTGATATTTCTCGTCACTATCCATTTCACCTTCTTCATTATCGCTATCGTCATCCTCCTCCTCTTCTTCCTACATTGATTTAAACAGACCGCTTTAATTTTAGCTCTATTTTACTGGAGGATTTTTTAAGTTGGGAACAACTTCTCAGCAAGAGAGCTTATATAATGCTTACATTTATAATTTATATACACATATATGCTAATATTTTGTAATTGCCTCAAAATATGAGCTATGAAAACAGAGGAACATATCCTCAATATCTCTCAGAGATACCTTAGAAGGTGAACCAGTAGTACCAACAAAGGATGTACATTTTTAAGAGCTACAGTCACAAATAATACATGTATTTAAATATTTAAAAAAACTACACTATTTAATATCTTAAATCATTTATTCTTAAACTGTGGCCTGTGGACCTCTTGGGATCTGTCTGAAACCAAGGTATCTTCACTGACTCCAGATTCTAAACTTTATTAAAAGACAAATTAATTAAGACAATATTTAATTTTCCATGTAAACAATTACTGTGTACATAATACAGGATTTTTACACAGTCCTGAATGGAAGGGGAGGTGGTTCTATATAATAATCTCTCTATTAAGATATAGTCTATGCTATGAAAAAGTTTGACAGTCCGTTAATAACATACACAAATAGAATTTAAAATTACAAGTCAATACATGTTTAAATAAAACGTGAAAAATCATTTCCTTTCTAACAATGTGCCAGAACCTCAGTTAAGGGTTTCAAACCAGATTTCAGTGGGCAATCATTCACATCACAATTGGTCTACACAGCAGAGAAGATAACGAATGAATTGCCATGGAAACTAAACTAACCATTCAACTCAAGAAATAGCACCAGCAGTGTTTACTCCTGGGGGAATTCTGCACCACTACACGTGTGCAGAATTCATGACCCCCACAGATTTCTTTGTTTCCCCACAGAAAAATGACTTTCTGACAGGGAAGCAAAGGAAGCTGCAAGAGTGGTCATGCACCCCTCCCTAGCAGTGGAGGTACATCATTTCAGGCACCTGGAGCAATCAACGGTGAGGTAAATCACTGCTGGGCTGGGGACACCCCAACCGGTGGCTCCTACCCTGCACCGGGATCAGCTGCTAGTCCTGGTTGAGCTGGAGGTGGGAGAGGACGGGACTTCCTCTTCTTGCAGAGCTCTTTCTCAAAACTTGCAGAATTTTAAAATAATTGTGCACAGAATTTGTAATTTTTCAGCGCAGAATTCCCTCAGGAGTAAGTGTTACAGCTGATGCTTGCTGATGAAGTGACATGAGCTATCTCACATTGCTGCTAAGTCTATCCTTGATAGAAAAGGCCACACAAGAGAATTGATCTAAATTTTATTGTATATTATTATTTTAATTTATAATTAAAATAGTGTGTAACACCTAGGACTGCAAATTCTCTGTACTTCAAAACCTTCAAAATAATTGGTGCTATAGAAATAGCATTATGTATGTCCAAAATATTTTATAGACAAGTAAACTGACATGACTTCTGCTAGAAAGAAGTAAGCAACAGGTCCAACTGTTTTAGGTGTCTCTAATGGTACTAAAGACAAGAAAGAAAGGACTGAACTTCAGTGCCTCTAGTTTTTCACTGACAGAATCTTCACTAGTTTTGAATCCCACATGTTCTAAAAGTGAATGCCATCTCTCTCATAATACATATTTATTATTTGTTCCGACATATGCACACATATGTACTTTTATACTGAACTTGCGAGAGTGGCAGAAGATGGAGAGTTCCATTTTGTGAGGTGTAGAGGACTGATTATGTTGTAATTTCAATAATCCAAACACTGAAGAATTATCCTTGAAACTAGATGGACAGACAATATTGAAAATGCAAAGTTTCAAGTATCTGGATTTCAGAAACCAGGGAAATGTATGGTGAAATTAGAGTTAGAATAATAAATAACTGGCTCAAACGGAGAGAGAAGTGGTGTAGTCCATGACAGGAAGATACTAGTAAGATTAAAAGGAAAGTCTATAAAATGGTGGTCTATCCTGTTTTAATGTATGGCACTCAGCATTGGGCAACAAAGAAGAAACACGGACAAACGATCTGTTCCATAGAAATGAAAATGTTGAGATGGTTGAGTGATGTAAGCAAGAACCACCACATGTGAAATGTGTATGTCAGAGACATACTCAAAGTAATACCCGTAGATGAAAAAATGAGGGAGTGTAGGCTCTGATGGTTTGGTCATGTGAAGCACATTGCTGACAAAGAAGCCCAACAAAGCAAGACTGAAGGAAAAAGAGAAGCCTGATCCAAGAAGACAGGGTGGGATGTCATAAAGAAAGATGCTAGCATGTGGTGTGATTTGGCATTGAACAGATTACTCTGGAGGGAGAGCAATTGTAGACCCATCTGAGGGATATAACACAAGGAAGAAGATGACATAGTACTTATTATGTTGAACTGGCCAGCCTTTAGGTTGACAGGCTGGTATCTACCTCAAATCCTCAAAGCTTCTGGAACCTACACTGTTTATTCAAACAGATAACCTATACATAACTCAACGTTCCTTCAAAAACTGACAGGGTCTCTGGTTTTGGCACCAGTTATGTGAGGATTATGGCAGCTGTTCTAAGGACCACCATGAGATGGGACACATAATTGACTTTTATTTACCCTCAGGCTCCTCAAGTCTGATATCTGGGAAAGAAATAATCAAACTACTCAGATTTCTAACTATATACATTTCTAGATAGTATATAATTGTATTTATAACTAAACCACATCACTATCCAAAAAAGCATAAAATAAAATAGATAAGAAAATTAAAACAGAGTGGCTTAATATAAAACCAAATTAATTCTTAGGTTGATGAAACCCTATCAAATAAATCAACATTTATAAGATTTATCTAACAATTTGGAAAGGCAGCAATCTTGTTTAATTATCAGCCCCAAAAGTCACAGGGCATTATTAATCTCAATGTCACTTGATATATTGCATCCAAGTGGTTGATACTGGGAGTAGAGAGTGAAATCACTCCTAAATTGAAACTATTGTTGAGACTCTCTGATGCTAAGTATTATAGATGTTTAAACAATAGATAATCTCTCCCCCTCCTCTCCCACATAAGATTACATGAAACACAATACAATTTGAGATTATACTTAGTCCTGCCTTGAGTGCAGGGGACTGGACTAGATGACCTCTCGAGGTCCCTTCCAGTTCTATGATTATATCATTCTATACAACTTGTTAAATTTAAAATGTAAATTTTAAAAAGTTAGGTGAAAATAACCTAATTTTCCAGAATTAAACATACCACTTCCTAATCCATGCAATATATTATTTAGCCGAGACTGTTTTAGGTATTGGAACTATTAGTTAGATGCCATTCTTGGATAAATTCTCTGGGTTCTATTCACACATACACACTCAGGGCTGGTCCACACTAATCCCCCAGTTCGAACTAAGATACGCAACTTCAGCTACATGAATAACGTAGCTGAAGTCGAAGTATCTTAGTTCGAACTACAAGGTACTTACTGCGGGTCCACATGTGGCAGGCAGGCTCCCCCGTCGACTCCGCGTACTCCTCTCGCGGAGCAGGAGTACCGGTGTCGACGGCGAGCACTTCCGGGATCGATGTATCAAGTCTAGACAATACGCGATAAATCAATCCCAGAAGATCGATTGCTTACCGCCGAACCCGGAGGTAAGTATAGACGTACCCTCACTGGTTTCATTCAGCTTCAGGAAGACGGCACATGGTTGAAAAGAATAGCTGGTGTTTTTTTCAGTGCTGCTGGTTTGACATTGACAAACCTTCTAGATGACTAGAAGTTACTTGCTTGTAGATGTCAATTCTTTGATGTTGCACACTACTGGACTCATCCCCCCGATGGCCAGATGGAGGAAGCACAAGCCTTTGTCAGGCATGGTGCATTCCATAGCCAGAGACTAAAAGCCTTGCAGCAGCCCAAAGCAAGGAATCAGATAAGCAATGGCTTCCTCTTTCTCTTTTATTTATGAAGATGGTGACCTAGCTAGTTTCTTCCCCATTTTGGGAGACCTCCTCGGGTGTTCTTAGGTGATCAGAATAGGACACTCCCCTTCTGAAATCACTGCATCGCCCAATGGGATTTGATTAGTTCACTTGTATGCAAATAAAGTATCTCCGATTCCAGTAATTTTGGGTTTAGAAAGTCCATGGATCCAAAAATATATAGCCTGTCAGTCAGCAGGTCCAAATATTTTGAGACACTTGACATCATGGGTCAGGCCACAGACATGATCTCAACCAGACTACAAAAGTCGCAACTCAAAAATAATTTAAAATATGCAAAGCTAGCAAAAAAGTTGTAACTAAAAACGTAAGGAAACATCAATCATACAGTTAGCCATGCATACACAGGAGCAGTTCCCATCCTTCAGCTAGATACTTTTTATATGTTGATACATGGTAGTTCAATTTTGAATAACATTTATGATACAAAACATGTGAGAAAGGTTAGACTTTAACTTAATAGGAGTGAAAGTCTTTTCCTCCTAGAAAAATCACAATTTTGGGATTCAATATTTAAATGCAGGCCTAGCTGTTTCACAATTTATTGGTGGATAAATTAACAACAGAGAAAGAGGAGTAGGGAAAAATAAAAAATTAAATAAAAGAAGTATATGTACATAAACATAAATATAAATATAGCATTGCTAACCTGAAGGCTGTCAGTCACCACTGACAAATGTAGCAACTCTGTACTAGTGAAATATTTCCTATCCACAGTGCTTCTTTGCACAGCATGAAAAGACATATCTGTGATGCAAGTGTCACACTGGCATGTTGCAAATATAAACAATTAATTTTAACATCTACTTTTTATAAATATTATATGTGGTAATGAAAATTATGTACCTGAAATTCTGCTTCTCTGGAGATACCTCTCTAACAGGATTTCTCACTTTGATGTCTCAACTCTCTATTTTAAGACCAGCTTAAAAGATAACTCCATGCAGATCATGTGACCAAAAAAGAATGAGTGTCTCTGTAGCCTCTTCTCAGTTTCACGGAGGGCTTGACATTTTTCAAAGCTCCCATTAAAAAACCTATGTGTCATGGGATATTAAACCTGTGATCCTGACAAAGCTGATAAAAGCTCCTTTTGAACTACCTGATTCCTCTGAACTTAAGTTTCTTAAATTCGATGTCATTTTCCTAGTGGCTGTGGCTTTGGTTTGAAGAGTGACTAAGACACAGGCCCAAGTGACTGACCCATCTTAGAATACATTTACAGAAATATAGTGATGTTTCAAACTAATTCAAGATTCCTCCCCATAATTATGTTGGAAGTCCACCTTAATGAGCCTGCTATCCTGCCAACATTCTCCACATACATGCATGCCCATCCCAGGAACACCTTCATAAACATGTCATGTCATCATACAGTCCTGGGGGTTCTATTTGGAGTGAGGTAAAAGCCTTGGAAAGTGCTCCCAACTTTTTGTTCCTTTTGTTAACAATTTTCTGGGCATTGCTATCATTACTATGTTGGGGGCAATTATACTCTACCAGGCCTATACCTGGCACATGGTTTTTCCCTGCCTGGAGCCTCAAAGTCACAATTTGCTCTAGGGACAGTGCAACAATATGCTGCCCTTGCTCAAAGACTCAAGCAAAGCCACACTTCAACCCAAAAGTTTTATTTTCCATAGTAAATGTAGGAAGGAGCTTTTTTGTAGTTAAAAAAAACCTCTATGTTCCATGGTTGGCTCTGGACTGTATTATTACTGTTCATTGCAGTTTGTTTACCTTAAGGACATCCCCCAAGTTTCTGACTCTCAGAAGTGAGAATCCTGATAGATGCAGTGTAGCTGTAGCCATGATAGATGGCATTTTTAGCAAAGGAAAAGTTACTTGAAATTCTTCTTCTATAAATACATCTTTCCATTCAGATTCTCACACACTTATATGCCTCCCCTCAGTGTCTGGAGATTTTTCATTTGTGGTATTTGTTCCATTACATAATTTTTTTCAGAGGAATTTTTTTTCTTCTTGATTGGTTTATAACTTTGGAGGAGCGTTGTCTGCCACTACCTAAGTTACTGTCAGAAATGTTCAGGCAGTAATCTATGCAGAATGTGGGAGGTGGTGTGTGGCAGGTCAGGGTCACACTCTACCCTGCTGAGATGGCTCATACTGGCCAAAACTTAAAAGCTTTGAGAGTTCCATTCGTTTTTTTGCTGGGAATCTGAGACCCACTGTCAAAATCCTAGTGGAAACTGTATCTTTAGAGTATTACCTCACCCTTAAGAACAATAATTCACATGAAATACAGAATGAGTATCTACAATGAATCAAAACTTTCTGTTTGCAGAAGAAGTGCCACTCACCTCGTCTGAATCCCTCACTTCATTTGCTTTTTCACTGAGGGGGAAAAAAAGAGAGACAATCCATATAAGATGATTGTTCCTTCTCTAAAGCACTCTGAATCTGTTGATAAGAGTAGCATTTAAAAACAGTACAGCAGTGAATTCACTTAGGTTATTTATTTAAAACTATGCCAGAACTCTCCCAATCTAGCCATTTTCACCATGATCATCACTATCATGTCAGTCGATTATATTTTCCCACCATTTGATTGTCACACCCACTAGCTAGAAGAGTTTGAAAAATGTGAGACAGACCAGCAAGAAAACACAATGCTACCATGTAAGGGGTAAATTCAGTTAGTGAACACTGTGACAGGGTGCTGGGCAAAGGGTTGCTGATTCAGCCCTCTGTCACGCCAGCTCCTATTTAGGGGAATAAATTAGAGCTGGCTGGAGATAATCTAGCCCTAATCAGGGAATCAGAGACAGCTGCTGCCTAATTAGCCTGCGGCTGTATAAAAGCCTCAGGGGACGGAAGCTAGGGGAAGAGCAGAAGGAAAGGAGTGGAAACAGGGAGGTAGCTCTTCCCTCCCTCCTGCCTGCAGATGGTGAAGGGCCAACTGTACATGGTGAAACAGTGGTGGGAACAAGCCTGTGAATAAACTGGCACCAGTGGATACTAACCCCAGGGTCTCAGAGTACCTTTGTGGACTTAGCAGAGGCAGGAGCCAAGGGGGAACTGCCATACTCTGCTACAGAACATTTCAAGACCTCCAAACCAAACAGCAACGTATACATTTTCTGGGAATCTGGTGGACCACTTTGTGCTCTTAAACCAAGCAATTCTGGCCCAAGTGAAGAGCACAACTGGTAAGTGGAGAGAAAATGGTGTGGGTATAACCCCTTAGAGAAATTATGGTGGCCCTAGAGACCAATTTGGAAAAAGACAAAGTACCATGATACCTCACCTACACTTAATTTGAATAAGCATGAAAAGAGGTAGCTCCTGAAAGCAAGAATTCAAAAGAATTATACTGAAAACATAGAAGAGCAAAACTATGCCATCTGTTGATCTTTGGACTAGTGGATATACTAGAATGAAATGTAAAAACAAAAAACCCAAACTTCCTTTATTCATACTAGTAAGATGGACATCTATGATCTACGTGTAAGCCATTCCTGGACTTGCAGTGTAAGTAGTTGGCATCTGGGGCAGCTTTCTCTCTAATTGCACATTTTATGGGATTTATTGGGATTTAGAGGAGAACAGCGACAACCTGACTGCTTTCTCCTGCTTTTGTTGTTGTTACTGTGATTCTTATCTATTTTCTTTCCCTCCTCTATTACCCCCTATTCCTAAACTCTTTAGTCTCAACCTATCTTTACCATTCATCTACAAATAAATAAATGTATTATTGATTGATGGGCAATCTGGCATAATTCAGGCATTAGTAGATATTTTTACTAATCATATATAATCTCCCAATATCCAGTTTTCTAAAATTAAACATGTATAATATTATGAATATTTAATGTATTATCAGCATTCAGTGAAATTTCTTTAAAGGAATCCCAAAGGCCAAGATTTTCTGAGGTGCTCCAAACCAATAAAAAGGTTCCCATCACCAGACACAGGATGAGAGAGAACTGGGAAAGAAACATTTTGGCACACCAACAATGACTTGAATTTAATGACAAAATAGTTTTATTCAGGAAGCCCTGTGTGGAGAGAACTGTTACTCAGAAAAAGCAATGGATAAAATGAAAATGCATAGTGCCAATGAGATCTAACATATTGAAACTGAAGCAGTTCTGTAGATTAGAACTACTGTATTCACCTTTTAACAGCAGGAACTGAGCTTAGATGTGGATCATCCTTCAGCAAGTCATGACTACTTTTACTTTTTCCCTTCATGCTCTATATAAAAAAAATAAATAAATAAAATAAAAGTTACACACAACCATATTTAGGAGAGTGGGAAGTGAAGAGAGGTGAGTCTGGGAAAAAATTGTAATTTTTTTCCTGTTAATTTTAGCCCAAATAAGAGAGAGAGGCAAAAAGGGAGTTACTGTGACATCACTCTTCCTATAAAGGGGACTGGCTGGTTTATTCTAGAAATTTAATAGCTCTTTAAGCACTAAAAATGCTAATAAATCTAAAAAATTAGATCATAACGGTTTCAGAGAAACAGTCCCACTGCCACCAACACAATACAATAGAAAAGTGGGATGCCCTAGCTGGTGTAGACAAACTCGGGTAACCAAACAGGTAAGAAAGTCTGTCATCTCTCCATGCCAATTCAGACAGGTGCCACTTATAACAGCAATATCCATCACTACAATAGACAGACAGTAAATACCTAGAAAAACAGAGATTTAACAACTCAGAGTGTAGCATGCAGGAACAATGTACTGAAGGTAGTATCCATAGAACCTGACAGAACAAATCTAAAGATCCGACAACACGCCCAGGTCCTTATATACAAAGGTTCTAGTAGGAAAGAATTCCCTTCTCAACCGAAGAGACAGGGTGAATGTGAACTAAGGCTTGACAGACAGTGGAGCCTTTATTCAGCATATGTTTCTGTAATGTAGTACTTTAAGGACTCAATATCAAGTGCTTGAAGCCTCAGGAAGGTGCCACTGATCCCATCCTGAATGGGGAAAGAATGTCAGAAAGGTCACATCTAGAGATTTGACTTTTTATCCCGAATTAAACCCTGTAGATGCCCTCAACTTTGTATGATGTGGAAGTCAGACTTTTAGCGCCATTTAGCTATGTGAAAAATTATTTGTTCCAACAAGTCCCTTCTTAATGTGTTCAAGAGCCAGGCCAACAGACATGCTGTAGTCTAGGAAGAGAGTCCGCAGTTTAGAAGACAAAGGCCTACTGAGTCATCATGAGGTGACCAGGAGAGCTAATGTGAATGAGCAGAGTGTTTACTCCACTTTTCTGAACCACCTTCCGAGTTGGCAGTTTTGGGGGAGGAGAGCATCTTCTCTATCTTCTAGTGATGGTTTCTCAACTGTCTGCCTCACCACAGTCCTATTGTAATAACTGGGGCCTGACAGGCCCACTCCAAATATGGGCTCAACTGTTGGAAAGTGAATAAAAATTAATAAAATGTTCCAATCGCCTATAACAAATAAATGTTCATAGGCAAAGGAACAAAAAGATTGAATTAGTCCAAACAAAAACGCCTACTGATATAACCGGATGGATATAACCAGGAGATCATGCCTGGTAAGCAAAAGGAGCATGGGACTGGAAATCAGTGGACCAAAATTGATGTGTTGGAAATTAGGCCTAACTGGGAACGAAATAATTAGAGGATGGGCTATTTTGCCCATCACCCACTTTTCAGAGTCCTTACAAAAAGAGATTTGGTGGCGAAACGGGGAATGGACAGTCTGAGGAATCCCTAGAAGAGAAGAAAAAGATGGCAGGCCTCCCCTTCATAAAAAAGACTCTCTTTCATTCATGCATCATCACATCACTGCGGTACCCAGACCTCAGGGTGCTAGTTGGGACAACTGGCCATCATGAGTAGACTAGTTAAAACTCCAGCCTGAGACCTCCAAAACCCTGCTCTGTCCTCCCTTTCTATGTCCATCCCCCACTATTTTCCTCCTATCTTCTCTCTCTCAGCTTTTCACACAATCATGAAACCTACTGTACCACACAGTACCAGCACAATGAGATGAGACTGCCCATCCAGCACTGACCAGCCTGAGAAAGACCTGTAAGGAGATGGATCTGACCAGACAAGCCAGATGACATCCCAGACCGGGGAAGTGAGCCTGAGGCCACAGGAACAACTGTTGTAGTGCCAGGTCAGAGCATCCCTCCTTGCCTGACCAGATGGTTGGTATCCTGACAACATCAATAAAACCCATATTTCCCTCATCTTTATTCTCCTCTCTCTTTTTTCTCCTTGTATCTGTTTTGGCAAAGGCAGAGAAGATGACTGACATTCACACCTCAGAAGCAAACAACAGAACTAATCCTTTCTTCCCCACCAAGAAAGATTGCCTGACAAAATGAAATCCAAACTGATAGCCTCTCTCTTAAAAGATTACTTAAACAGGTTTTGATTAAGTTTGTTCTGCATAAGCATTCAATTTCAATTCCAAGATACTGATGACTTTTTCTGATTCTTCTTCTCTTACGTATCCTGATCAATAAACTTTCAAACTTTGGCATGAATTTTCTAGTGTGCTTGCCATGGTACTAAGCAGACTGAGGTCTCAGTACTGAAAACCCCAAGCCACGTTTAATGGTTTGGTAGTATACATGGTGATAGGGTCACGTTAACATCTTGACTCTCTGGGCCTATATATTCCATCAAAATTAATACAAAACAGTCCCTTCGACTATCTACCTTTTTATTCTCTTGAGTTGAAGCCAACAGGACCCACCCTATCTGGCTACCAAATCAGTTAGCAGAATAGCCCTACATCTGCATGCAGCATCTTAGAACCTGACATACTGCTATGCTCAGCTCTGACCTCTCTTTTCTTAAGAGCTCCAGCTAGCAGAATGTCATGAACCACAGGTCTCAAACCTGGGTCTGCTGGGTTCATGGGAGTGGCCACGCTCGAACTCGCCACCTGGCAGACGGCTAACAATCACTTACCAGGGACCCGTGAAGCTCAGCCCCAATTTGACGCTCCGCCCATGAGGTCCTATTGGCGGAGTGCAGGAGCACTGGCTGCCCTACTTAAGCAAGCAGCAGGAACAGGAAGCTATCCGAACAACAGGGTTCCACCATGCTCTAGACTGTGTGCTTTGTGCTTTCTGCTCCCCGAGCTTGATTTCCTGGCATCCTCACCTAGCATGATTCCTTGCATCTGACTCATGGTTCTGATCTTCATTTTGTCTCCTGTCTCCTACCCCCTGGTACCCCAACCCAGCCTAACTCTTGTTCCTGACTTGTGGTTCTGATCGCCAGTTTGTCTCCTGCTCCTGCCCCATTTCCCGCCCCGTATCTGGACCCAGCCTATACTTGACTTCCATCTCATGACCGCAGACTCTGGCTCTGACTACTAGGTCTGGTCGCCCATGATTCGGCCAAGACACAGGGGCAGAGAAAGAAAGTTATGTGGCTAGGCCGAACTACCAAAAGTGAAAGAATGCCCATTTCTAGGGCTATGGGGATGCAGAGCTAGAGAAAATCACCTATTTAATAGGTAGGCAACCAAGTCTACATGTGGAGTTTTCCCTCTTTTACAACAAATAAAGAAGAATGCTGATTAGTGCAACTCTCATTCCTTCTCGCTAGATGTAGTCCAGCTCAGTCAATCTGAAAACATACGATGAAGGAGTAGTAGTCATTAAAGACAGTCATCAGGCTTCAGCCCTGAGTGGAGAAAAGGATGAAGATGTTGAAAATAGTGACAATGAGGGGGAAATCAGGGAGAATTTGGGAAGAACGAGGAGATCAGTTTGGAACATTTTAAGCTTAAACTGATGGCAAGTCATCCAGGTGGAGGTGTCAAAGCGACAATCTGAGATGCAAGATGAAATGGAAAAACATGGGTCAGGAACGTAAAAGTAGATGTGTGAGTTGTCAATATAGAGATGATAGCTGAGTTTGTGTAAGTGGTAAGAACCACCAAAAAGAGAGAAGAGGAAAGTACTTAGATCATAACCCTAAGGAATACCATCCTCAGAGGAGCAGAAAGAAGGATGGGGACTTGCCAAAAGATGCAAAAGGACGAACCAGAGAGGTAAGAGGAAAACCAGTGAAGACAGTATTGAAAATGGGGGGGAGCGATAGCTCAGTGGTTTGAGCATTGGCCTGCTAAACCCAGGGTTGTGAGTTCAATCCTTGAGGGGGCCATTTAGGGAACTGGGGTAAAAATCTGTCTGGGGATTGGTCCTACTTTGAGCAGGGAGTTGGACTAGATGACCTCCTGAGGTCCCTTCCAATCCTGATATTCTATGATTCTATGAAAAACCCAAGGGAGGGTAGGCGTTTGTGATTAAGGCTATGATCAGCAACATGAAAACACAGAGAAGTCAAAGGATGAAGATGTAGTAGAGGCCCTGAGATTTGGCCGAGAAGAGATCATTAGTGATCCTGATGAGAGCAGTTTTAGATGAGCAAAAAGGGTGGAAGCTAGATTGGTGGAGGTGGAGGAGGATGTAGGAGAGGAACTTGAGGCAATGGTTAATTTAGCTATCCATATTTGAAAATATTACCCGAGGTTTTCAGAAATATGCTGCTCTTTTTGGATAATGTCCCTTCTGACCCTTTGCCCTCCCTGGCACAAAGCCAACAGATCAGTGTATCCAAGCAACTAGACATCATAATGGACAGTTACAGTGACACAAAACTTTTTTTTTTTCTTCATAATCTTTACCACCTAAAACACTTGAAAGTCAGGAGAAACCTGAATTATGGTACCAGTGTAACCTTAATTCTGCCTACTTCTGCATATTCATCATGATATAGCCTTTAATTACATGATCACATACTGTTTTTAACATAGGCTCCCTGCCTCATTCAGTGCACAGGATAGATGCACAAAGGGATAGAATTGCGGTTAAATAGACAACCATAAATCTGGCATTTCCTAACTTTTGAATTTTTCATTTTGCAAGCTAAACAACTTTTTGAAAGCTAAACAACTTTCTTTTAACACAGTTCACACACACACACACACACACACACACACACTATATGGGCTTTGAATGGCAGAATCACTAATATGCTATGAAGTATAACAATACTGTGTTTAAAGAAAAAACAAAACAATTATAAAAGTGAGAAAACTAAAATCATTCAAAATTACACAAGACAAAAAAATAATTTAATTTAAAAGACTGCAACTTCTGACAATAGAATGCTGCAAACTAAGTATGCAACTCCTCCCTACTCCTAAATTGTTATTGATCAAATCTAGAAAAACTACAAAATGAACAACTTTCAAGGTTTCAAACTTATAGACTATCACTATAAAACAATGCTGCCAAAAGAAAAACAATAAGAACAGGAGATGGAGAGAGAGACTAGTAATTGGGAACTGTACCTGACTAACTCTGTTGACTTCCACTTCTTCCTCTTCAGCTTCCTCTCCAAACGAAAGCAAATTAAAATTTCTTTAAAAAACAAAACAAAAAAATACATTTTGATCCAGTGACATTTTGAACATGCAAACAATAAATATGAAATTTCAAAATTCCAATAAATAAAAAAATCCAGTAAATAACTGGCATGATCTCATTTAAACCATTAGCTACATGTTTGCTACTTCACCTCCATTAAACAAAAGGTATTTTTAGTTGCTTATAACTTTGCCAAACTTCAACTTTTTGGGCCAAAATTTTCCATTCCATTCTGCCTCAAGCTGATTTCTTTTTTTCTTTCTTTACTCTCACAGATCTTGGGAGACAGACCTGTCCTCGCTTACAGACAACCCCCCAACCTAAAGCAAATACTCACCAGCAACCACACATCACTGAACAAAACCACTAACCCAGGAACCTATCCTTGTAACAAAGCCCGATGCCAACTCTGTCCACATATCTATTCAAGTGACATCATCATAGGACCTAATCACATCAGCCATACCATCAGGGGCTCGTTCACCTGCACATCTACCAATGTGATATATGCCATCATGTGCCAGCAATGCCCCTCTGCCATGTACATTGGCCAAACCGGACAGTCTCTACGCAAAAGAATTAATGGACACAAATCTGACATCAGGAATCATAATACTCAAAAACCAGTGGGAGAACACTTTAACCTGTCTGGTCATTCAATGACAGACCAGCGGGTGGCTATATTACAACAGAAAAACTTCAAAAAACAGACTCCAACAAGAGACTGCTGAGCTGGAATTGATATGCAAACTAGATACAATCAACTCAGGATTGAATAAGGACTGGGAATGGCTGAGCCATTACAAACATTGAATCTATCTCCCCTTGTAAGTATTCTCACACTTCTTATCAAACTGTCTGTACTGGGCTATCTTGATTATCACTTCAAAAGTTTTTTTTCTCTTACTTAATTGGCCTCTCAGAGTTGGTAAGACAACTCCCACCTGTTTATGCTCTCTGTATGTGTGTATATATATCTCCTCAATATTTATTCCACTCTATATGCATCCGAAGAAGTGGGCCGTAGTCCACGAAAGCTTATGCTCTAATAAATTTGTTAGTCTCTAAGGTGCCACAAGTACTCCTGTTCTATTTTACTGAGAGGCTCTAGCACTTCTTGCTTTAAAGAAGGAGCTAGAAATATAACAGGGGGTTGGTTGTCCCAGTGTCAAGAGTGAGCCTTTTGCCGTCCTCACAGAAACTCACCCAATTTTAGCCAAGTTATATGCCTCTGAAAAGACTGCAGTTTACACAGTTTCTCCTCCTGGCTCCAAGAGGCCAATGTGGTGCAAGGCACAGGAACTGAGAGCAGGGAGACTGCTCGTACCTAGGCATCTAGGAGGAGAAGCCAACTGATAGAAACAAGAGAAGGAAAAGAGGGTGGGGAGGAAGGAGAGGGTTACTCACCTTGAGCAGTAATTGGAGTTCAAGATGTGTCCCCCTATGGGTGCTCTACTTTAGGTGCACATGCACCCTCTGGGCCTTTCATCAGATTTTCTCGATAGCAGTGCCTGTTTGGCCCACACATGTGCCCTACTAGGTGGGTGAACCATCCTCAGTTCCTTATCTACCACAAAGTCCCACTAGGGAGAAGGCAGGCAGCTAATGGAGCACCCATAGGGACAGACATCTTGAAGAACCCCAGTTATTGCACAAGGTGAGTACCCTCTCCTTCTTCAAGTAACGTCCCCATGTGTTCTCCACTTCAGGTGACTCCTGAGCAGTATCGCCAGAGGAAGGAAGGATCTTCAGAGCAGAACCCAATACTGAAGATAGAACTGGACTGCCAACTGCCACATCTGATCTAGGGACATGAACCAAAGTACGTATTGAAATCCAGGTTTCAGCTCTGCAAATGTCAGCAACTGGAGCATCCTTTAGTAATGCCATAGACATAGATTGCAACATTGTAGAATGGGCTGGCACCTTAGAATGTTGGCAGAGTCATAATATGAAATAATACACGCAGAGATCCACCACAAGAGACTTTGGGTGAAGCCTGTGGATCCTTTAGATCTGTCCACAATCAAAACAGTCTGGGAGACTTTCAAAATAGTTGGTCCTTCTAGATAGAAGGCTAATGCCCTTCTGGCATCCCAGACACGGAAAGCAGCTTTCTGTTTGGAGTGATGTGATTTGGGGGGAATGGTAAATGAATGGTCTGATTAAGGTGAAACTCAGAGGACACTGAGTAGAAACTTGGGATGTGACCGTAACGAAACCTGTTCCTTGAAGAACTCTGTGGGGCAGGGGAGATCTGCCATTAAAACCCTCAATTCTCCCACTCTCTGTGTAGAAGTGAAGGCAACCAAGAAAGCGGTTTTCATGAGCCAGTGGACTAGCAAATATTTAGCTAATGGCTAAAAGGGGTGTGTCATAAGGCAATTAAGGACACATTCAAGTCCCATACCGGGGTCTGTTCCTTAACCTATAGATAACGATTCAAATCTTTAAGAAATCTTGAAGTTGTGGTGAAAAATCTTCCACAGACTAATGAAAGGCTGTTATTGCTGCCAAGTGAACCTTGACAGAACTCATAACAATACCTGATCTTTTTAATTCTAACAGATAATCCAGGGTTGTGGAAAGAGAAGCGTGGTCAAGAGATACTTGCCGACAGATACACCATAGGTGAAATTTCTACTTCTTGTAGATGTTTTTCTGCTGTTTAACAAAACCTGTTGTATCTCTGTTAAGTGGGAAGTCTCTATCCCGAGAACCATCTACGAGCCTTGCTTGAGGTCACATAACTTCCAAATTGGCCGGTGAAGTGGTCGGCGACCAGCCCCCTGAGATAACAGGTGGCAACCAACTGGAAGTCTCAGCAGTGGATGAGAAGTGAAATGAACTGGTAAGGGTACCAATCTACCTTGGCCAAGTCAGTGCAATCAAATGACCTAATCCTTGTCCTGCTTGATCTTGTTGAGAACTTTCAAGATCAATGGCACTGGTGGACAAGAATAAAGACGACTCCTGGCCCATGGAATAAAAAAGTCATTTCCCAGTGACCGAGACACGAATCTCTCCCCTCCTCCCCCCCAGAGTAAAACTTCCTGCACTTTGCATTGGCAGCAGTGGCAAAAAGTTCCACTTCTGGAAACCCCTAGGTTAGAAATGTGCTGTGGAGGATTTGTGAATCCAACTTCCAGTCATAACTCTTAGAGAAGCGTCTGCGAAGGTGGTCGGCTGTGATGTTCTGTATACCCGAGAGGTAAGAGGCTGAGATGCTATCATGTTGGTTACATGCTAATTTCAGAGCTTTGTCTCCTTGGCACAGAGTCGGGGGGGAGTGTGCTCCCCTCTGTCGAGTGATATAAAACATGCAGGACACAATGTCTGTCATGATCTTGACTAATTTGGCTTTGTTCAGTGAAAGAAAATGGGAGCAAGCATTCCTGACTGCCCTCAACTCCTGAATGTTGATATGCAGGAGACTCTTAGAAAGACCATTTGCCCTGGATGGTGTGAGGACTGAGATCCACTCCCCATCCCAAAAGGGATCTGTCGGAAGTGATAACGGTAGTCAGAGGAGGTTGAAAGAAGAGAACTCCCCACACAGACTTTGGAGGAGTTCTTCCACCAATTGAGCAAGTCCAGAACCCAAAGGGGAAGAGAGACTTATTTGTCAAGTCTGTGCTTGTTTGGTATGTAGACTGTCCTGAGCTATTCCTGGAAATCCTGAAGATGTAATCTGGCATGTTGGTTCATGAAGACACACTCCACCATATGGCCCAACAACTGAAGACAATTCCTTGCTGAAGTCTGAGGGCTTAATTGAATCTTTGTACTAAGATTCTGCAGATTCGCAAACCTGTCGAGGCTCATATAAAATCTGTCCATTGAACCAAGATCAAAACAGACTTTTCATGGTTAATCTGGAGGTCTCAGGTATGAAACAAAGACCTCATCATTTGTACTGCCAATGGACCTTGTGATATGATCAGTCCCTGAGTGGCTAATCATTGAGAAAAAGGAAGACAATTATGCCTACACAATGTAGATGAGCAGCTTGGACTGCCATGACCTTTGAGAATATGTTTGGGGCAGAGGAGAGGCCAAAAGGAAGCACTTGGTATTGCAAGTGGTTGTGGTTGACTATAAATCAAAGAAACTTCTTGTGAGGGGGTGAATTGCAATGTGGAAATAAGTGTCAAAGGTAGACAGTCACAAACCAATCCCTGATATCTAGAGAGGGAATAATAGCTGTAGGAGTCACCATCCTGAATTTACGTTATTTCATGCAGTTGTTGAGACATCTGCAATTTAATATTGATCTCCATCCTCCATTCTTTTTGGGGACCAGATAATATTTGGAACAGAACCTTTCCTCCCGTGCTGAACTGGAAGTGGTTCTATAGCCCCTAAGCATAGGAGAGAAGCAACCTCCTGACTCAGCAACTGATCGTGAGATGGGTCTCTGAAAAGAGACAGGAAAAGGGGATGGGAGGTGAAATAGATGGAATAACCAAGATGGTACAATCCCCATACCCCCTGGGTTGAACGTTAGTGTCTCCTATGCAGATCCAAATGGCGAAAAGGGGGGGTATCCAAAGTGGGGAAGGAGGATGGAACATTGCAGAGTCAGATTTATTTGGAGCAGGTGGTTCAGACTCTTGATGAAGCCATCAAAGCTAATGCTTGGATTTCTCAGATGGCTAAAATGAAGAAGAGGTAATAGCAGGCTTTTTCTTGGCATATCTCAGCCTCTTGGTCAGAGCGTCAGTTGATCTACAGAAAATAGAGAAGTGAGTTGGGCGAGATCTTTGTGATGTTTGGAACCTGCTAAATTTTCTTTTATTTGCAAGTGTGTATATTCCAAGGGATCTAAGTGTGGCCACTGAGTCCTTCAAAGTGTGAAGGCAATCATCAGTGGACTCCAAAAAAACAATGTGTGACCATCAAAAGGGAAGTCCTCAACAGTGCTCTGTATCTCCCTAGGAAAGCCTGACAACTGTAGCCAAGAAGCTCACCCCATAACAATCACAGCAGAAATGGACCAGGCTGTTGTATCAACTGCATCTATGGAGGTTTGCAACAATGTCTTTGGTAAAAGCTGACCCTCATGTATGATAGCCTTAAATTGCTTGTGGTGCTCTTCTTGCAAATGGTCAATAAAAGTGTTAAACTTGTTATAATTCAAATAGTCATATTCTGACATGAGCGCTTGATGGTTTGCTATTCTGAACCGTAGCACTGTGGAGGAATAACTCCTGCAATCGAATAGATCTAGTCACTTCTGGTCCTTGTTATAGGGAGTAGATTTCATATTGTGTTGTCTACCACATACATTCAATGCATCCATGACCAGTGAATTTGGTGTTGGATGTGAGAATAAGAACTCTGAATCCTTGGCTGGCACACAGTATTTTTGGTTGGCACTTTTACAAGTGTGTGCATGGGGCATAGCTGGAGTCTGCCAGATTGACTTGGCAGGCTCTAGTAAAGCTTCATTAATAGGGAGTACCACATGAGAAGCTGGTGTGTGTAAAATGTCCAGTTTATGATGGGAGTCCTGGGCTTCCTCAAGCAGGATCTGAAAAGTATCTGCGATATACTTCATCAGCTTCTGGAAATATCTAAACACATCTGCCAAGGACTGTGGTAGAGGCATTACTACCTCATCTGGCAATAATGAAGAGATATATGTAGGAGATGTAACCGCTTTGTCAGCTCTTGCTTCTTTTTCCTCAAACGTCTCCTCTCCGGGTTTTGGCTGGAGAGGAGGAAGTGAAGGCACAAGAGAATGTGTGTCTGTTTCCTGCGAGGACTCAGTGCCCTTAACAATTGTTATCAATACAGGGCCTAAGGATCCTAGTGAAGTCACTGAGAGGGAGCACAGGGCATGAGAGGAGGCATCCATGTTTGATCACCCCAGGTGGTCAAAGGTCAGTGTTGCCTATCCTCCCCTTTTTCTGTATGTGAAGGAGAATAATGACTCAGAGTAGACAGGAGATCTGTAAAGAAAGATCCTCAGCATAGTGCAGGGGAAGTGATAATTGTTCAATCTGGGTGGTCAAAGTCGTAGAAGCAAGAAAAGAAGTGTTGAGACAGTAACCCAGTAGACTTTGGTAGGGAGAGATGTGTGGTCCTCGTAAGTAATGGAGGTGCTGGCTCCTTCAATACCAGGACGACTCTTGAGTATTGAAATTCCTGCTGTAGCAGGGGAAAATAAGCAGGAGCCATGCAGAGTCCTGTAGAAGTCAGCATTGGTACTGAGGTAGGTACATTGGTAATATGAGTCGGTGCAGCCAGTCCTGTGTGCACAGAACAAGAATGTCCTGACTTAGAGGAAAAAGGTCTGAGGCACTGGGATAGGTACAGAAGGATCTGATGACACAAACCTCTTTAAAGTGGAATGTCCACTAAAATGGGCATGGTCACTGGAAGCAGAAGAGGTATTCAGTATTGTGCCTTTCTTAGTAGTATCATGGCTCTTGGAAGCAGGTTCCTTCTTTGTGGTACCAGAAGAACTTGGAGCCTCAGTAGCGGTCCCTTTGGGGCCTGAGGTCCCCAGTGACCAAGACTTCCTGGAAGGAGATCTAGAACTCCTGCCAGTATCTGTAGACTTAAGAGTGTGGGACTTTTGGTACTGCTGTGACGAGTGACAATGCTGGATCTCCCGGGCTCTCAGTGACTGAGTCTCTTGGTGATCAGAATCCGGAGGTAGACAGGGCACTATGTACAGGGGTTCTTGAAATCCAGGTCAAAAGTTGGTCTCAGGATTAATTCCATCATGAGAAGCTTGTACTTTATCTCCCTGTTTTTTCTAGATCTGCTCTTGAATGAAGAACAGATCTTACTCTTTGATGGTATATGGGTGTCTCCCACACACCAGAGACACAGATTGTCCATACTAATTGGCTTAGTTTCCAGCATGAAAAACAACACTTAAAGTGTGGGGACCCCACCATATCCCAGAAACAAAAAACCAAGTCCAAAATCATCCCTCAAATGGGGAAGAACAACATGTCTAAACTAAACTACGTATACTGAACTAACTAAGTATGCTAAGTGAAACTAAGAGGGCATGCTAAACGCTTCATCTCAGGGTGAAGGCAGCTGAGAATGAATTGATGGCGATTCGCCCATGCAGCCCAATATAACCTAACTACGAGGCACAGCGATGTGTAGGGTGCATGAGCCGGCCAAACAGGCACTTCTACCAAAAATCTCTGATCACAGGTGTAGGGGGAGCTTGCGCACCTGAAGTGGAGCACCCACAAGACACTACTCAAAGAAGAACAGAGGGATAACAGGAGTCAGAGGGGAAGACAGGTGACAGGAGCAAGCATGGGGGAGGGGGGGAGGGGAACTAGTCAGGGAAATGGTTAGGATCTGAGGGAGAGGCAAGCAGGTGCTGGGATCGGAACACAGGACAGGAGGAGAGGGGGACAGAAACAGGCCAGTCACAACAGCAAAAGGAATCTAACACCACTACACCACACCCCCCTCCAGAACCTGGAATTGAATCCAAACCAGGAGTCCTGGATCTCTACATTTCTCTGTCTGCAAATAGATGTGAAACTCAATGTCAAATTGTGTGTGTGTCATCCCCCTCCAAAGCACCTGATCTACACAGAGGATAACAGGCCACAGACCTTTTTTAATACCCACCATCCAAACCCTGCACTGAATACAAAACTATTAATTTTCTCTTCGATGTTGATATGGTACTCCTACTGTAGTATCTTAGTGCTTCACAAATATTAATGAATTTATCAATACACAATTCTATGAGATTAGGTGATGGTATTATCCCATTTTACAGTTGGGGAACCAAGGCAAAAAGATATTAAGGCTAAAATTGTCAAAAAAGTGTCCACTAATTTTGGGTGCTAAACTTGAGACGCTGAAGGACTGATCTTTCCAGAGTACCTAGCATTTTTATAGCACTTTATATATTCAAAACACATCTCCCAAACTTCAGTTGCAGATGTGAGTACTCTACACTTCTGCAAATTTGACACCAAATGTCTCCCACTTGACATCCAGAAAATAAGAAACACATAATTAGTGGCCAATTATGAATATTTTAGTTTAAATGACTTTCCCAACATCACAAAGGAACTGTGTGGCAGAGGCAGGGATAGAATCCAATTCTCCAGAATGGAATTCAATTTCCTTGACCATAAAACCATTTTGCTTGCAATCCCTTCCCTTATTAACTATACGCTTTCCTATTCCTGCACCAAATATGGAGTCCTACAGAAAACTTTGTCACTCACGAGAGTATTGATTCATTCTGAGAACATAATCAGTCTGATGCACAGAATGAAGTGACAGTGTCTTGGACAAAGTAGTATATAATAATGAAACCAGAGACTGTATCATGATGCATACATACTAGGGGCCCATATTAAGGTTGCAAATGCACCCTTTATTCTGGCATTTCTTAATTTATAACTGCTTCACTTTGCAACTTTACTATTCTTTAAACAGTTTTTTTTTTAACTGTAATTTGGCATATATAATGCTGAAATCTTATACCTGCAACTGTATGTAAACAATCTTTTTACCAACTATAATATTCAGCATTAAGAAATAAAGGAAAAGGGACAAATTGCTTAAACTATTAACACAGTTTTTATGCACTCCCATCTTGAAAAAAATCAGGTACCACATTTACTATACAAGGTACTATACAAGGGCACTAGCATATCATAGAACAAGACTGAAATAATTTTATAATTAGAGCTATATAAAATTAAAGAAAAGCCCACGTATGAAGTATAATTACTTTGTGCCTTTGGATTTTGACTTTTTTACTTCTTCCCCTGGTTTGTCCTTTTTCAGCTTTTTATTTGTTCTTGGAATGATGTCATCAAAAGGATTAAACAAAACCTAAGGAAAAAGTTAAATATTTGTATAAAAAATATTTAATAAGCATTTTGCTGTCATTTAGAATGCTTACGTCTTTAAAAAATAAGATTTGTTTTAAAAAATACACTATTTTGAAATTTATTTTTTCAGCAATAATATATAACCCACTCAGATAAATTAATGCCAGTACATCCTACTAGAATATAATTGTTTGAAGACAAAGAAAAAAAATAGAATATTTTAATTAACTGCATACATACCTCACTACTTTTTATTTTGTGTGGATTGAGTGGTCTTTCTTCTTTGTCAATTTCTACTTCAGTCAGTCGTAACATATTGTATATGGTATCCCCAGTAATCTAGCAAATTCACAAAAGTTTTTTTAAAGTTAGTTATTTCAAAGCCTATCAATTTTCAGATTGCTTGTGAATTATTCTGCAAAATTTAAGGAAATAGTTATGCAAATAATTTTGAATATATGAAAGAGGGATATCTAAATTTAGATTACATATGGCTACAGATATTTTAAATGCAACAAGACTCTCGTCTTTAGCAACCCGATTCTGTGTTTAAGAACTATTTAACTGCCACAAAAGTTAGTGATGGGAGCTGTGAATTGAAAATAAAACTAAAAAAATTCTGTAGACTACAGAGCTAACCTACTTGACAATTTCCACATTTCCTTGAAACCATCATCATTTTATTGCTTTCATTTGTTTGGGTTGCTCTTGAATAATGATATTCTAATTGTATTTCTAAATTAATATTTTATTAACAGTAGAAAAACAGTGTATATGCAACATTCGGCACTTTTAATTTTATTAGATTACTCTGAAAAAGTGTATCGTAAAGGTTCAATTTAGTAGAAAAGCAATGGAAAATTAACTATTAAGGGAAACTACCAATTGAGATCAATGTCAGGCATGGAGACAGACAAAAACAGAGATGTTCTTAAACACTAAAATAACTTTGAAAGTAGCAAAAATGCATTTGAGCTGTGTGAAGTACTAAGATAATACGAAAACATTCTCTGAATTTAGAACTACATTTAATTGTCTCTGTCAAAACCATTATTCAAGTCATAACTCTATAGCGAACCTTTCCAAAAATGGTGTGCTTGTTGTTAAGTTCATCTGCACGGCCCAGGGTAAAGAAAAACTGACTGCCATTATCATGAGCTCCAGCATTTGCCATAGCAACCAGTCCTCTTCGATTAAAACGCAATCGTGAGTGGAATTCATCCTTCAAAGTAAAAAGGAAGATGGTTTAGTATAGAGATCGATATTCTGTTATGTGAAGTACTAACTTTACAGAACCAGGGAGACCCTGACTATACACAAAGATCCTGGAAATGTAAAGATGGTGCAAAAATAGGTGCTTGTGATTTACATAAGTGCACATAGAACTAGCATTACAAAAAGAAAAACTAAGCACACACAAGCAGGCAAACTTCCCCAATACTAAGAACAGTCTGAAAGAAGAAAACCCTGTATTTAAAGCCTTCTGTGACAACTGCTTCTCAGGTCATTTCTTGTGAGAGAAATCATTTTGGGTCCTCAAAATTATAGAGAGAATAGAATATCAGATTCAAACCATCAATCCTGGTAGAAGGAAAATGAGACCACTCATCCCCCTCTCACATTTCAATGTGGGCTCTGCATAAGCTAGGGGCCCACCCACACATGACTCACTACATGATCATGATTTACAGATGCACCCTAAGACCAAGGGTAGGGAAGGGGTATGAAGCTACTGTTTTTTGTGACCGAGTCTTATAAGGCTGAACTGGGAGACAGGAATGGATCTGTGTGCAACTACAAGGGTGGCAGAAGCACTGGGACCCTGCAAAGGGGCTATTTTTCTTCTATTTGCGTGATCATGTAGAGGGCTCCACTTATGGACTGGGAAGCCGTGGCTCAAAAGTCCCCAAAGTCCTAGGAGGGCCTTGCTGGACAGCCCACGGGCCTGGCATCCGAGTTACAGTCCAGCGTTGCCCAGTTCTCTCTGGGTTTTCCCAGCCAAATAGGAGGAGGGGAAGATAGGGGACCCGGGCCCTCCCTCTCAACCAGGTCTAGGCCAGGGACCAAAGGGAAAGGTGCAAGGATGTCTAAGTCCCCTCTCGCTGATACACCAGACCAGCTTCCCCTGGGCTACTTCCTACCTCCCCAATCTGGGGCATGGTTACAGCACTCTGCCCCTCCCTAGCAGAGAGTTCCCAATCAGCCTCAACAACCTAAATAGTCAAATGGGTACTTCCCAGCTCACTTCTCAATGTCCAGTTATTCTCCCTTCTAGGGGAGAGAAGGGTCAAACCCCTGGCTTCCCAGTTGGGTCTTACCCACAGTCCAGACCTTTGGACCACTCTGTCCCAGAGGTTGGAAACTGGCTTCCTCTCTCCAGACAGCCTTGCCTTCAATCTCCCTCCACAGCTGCTTGACTGTCAGAGTCCCCTTTTAAGTAGGTTCTCTATTTGGAGCATGCTCTGCAGCTGCAGAGGGGCAGGGTCCTCTTGCCGGGACTGGTCCCTCACTACCTTAGCCTTTGTGTGGTCTGTAAACCCCATCACAGACCAGAATGGGAAGAAATCACTACCACATGGAGATCTGTCCAATAATGTGGCTGCATTGTTGAACTACCACAGAGGCATCTCAGTAACAATATCCTGCTCAGCCCTGATTCCATGTGGTAGCCCTTGTTGGACACAAAGCTTGAAACTCACTTTATGCAACTGAATCATTTCCAAAAAAATACTGTATGCAGAGTTAGCACGCAAAAAATTTATTAACTTGGAAAAAAAAAAAAGTCTGGCCAACTGATCACATGTGTTCCCTGTTTAGTAGTAAAAATCTATTTGTTCATGCAATCAAGAAGAGAAACTATCTCCTTTGAAGCCTGAGGTTAGAAAAGAACTGGAGTCCTGGGTTTAAAAGAGCAATGCAGGTTTACACATAGATTCATAGATTCTAGAACTGGAAGGGACCTCGAGAGGCCATCGAGTCCAGTCCCCTGCCCGCATGGCAGGACCAAATACTGTCTAGACCATCTTTGATAGACATTTATCTAACCTACTCTTAAATATCTCCAGAGATGGAGATTCCACAATCTCCCTAGGCAATTTATTCCAGTGTTTAACCACCCTGACAGTTAGGAACTTTTTCCTAATGTCCAACCTAAACCTCCCTTGCCACAGTTTAAGCCCATTGCTTCTTGTTCTATCCTTAGAGGCTAAGGTTAACAAATTTTCTCCCTCCTCCTTATGACACCCTTTTAGATACCTGAAAACTGCTATCATGTCCCCTCTGTCTTCTCTTTTCCAAACTAAACAAACCCAATTCTTTCAGCCTTCCTTCATAGGTCATGTTCTCTAGACCTTTAATCATTCTTGTTGCTCTTCTCTGGACCCTCTTCAATTTCTCCACATCTTTCTTGAAATGTGGTGCCCAGAACGGGACACAATACTCCAGCTGAGGCCTAACCAGAGCAGAGTAGAGCGGAAGAATGACTTCTCGTGTCTTGCTCACAACACACCTGCTAATCCATCCCAGAATCACGTTTGCTTTTTTTGCAACAGCATCACACTGTTGACTCATTTAGCTTGTTGTCCACTATAACCCCTAGATCCCTTTCTGCCGTACTCCTTCCTAGACAGTCTCTTCCCATTCTGTATGTGTGAAACTGATTGTTCCTTCCTAAGTGGAGCACTTTGCATTTGTCTTTGTTAAACTTCATCCTGTTTAACTCAGACCATTTCTCCAATTTGTCCAGATCATTTTGAATTATGACCCTGTCCTCCAAAGTAGTTACAATCCCTCCCAGTTTGGTATCATCCGCAAACTTAATAAGCATACTTTCTATGCCAATATCTAAGTCGTTAATGAAGATATTGAACAGAGCCGGTCCCAAAACAGACCCCTGCGGAACCCCACTTGTTATGCCTTTCCAGCAGGACTGGCAAACATTAATAACAACTCTCTGAGTACGGTTATCCAGCCAGTTATGCACCCACCTTATAGTAGCCCCATCTAAATTGTATTTGCCTAGTTTATCGATAAGAATATCATGCGAGACAGTGTCAAATGCCTTACAAAGTCTAGGTATACCACACCCACAGCTTCTCCCTTATCCACAAGTCTCGTTATCCTATCAAAGAAAGCTATCAAATTAGTTTGACACGATTTGTTCTTTACAAATCCATGCTATTCCTTATCACCTTGCCACCTTCCAAGTGTTTGCAGATGATTTCCTTAATTACTTGCTCCATTATCTTCCCTGGCACAGAAGTTAAACTAACTGGTCTGTAGTTTCCTGGGTTGTTTTTATTTACCTTTTTGTAGATGGGCACTATATTTGCCCTTTTCCAGTCTTCTGGAATCTCTCTCGTCTCCCATGATTTTCCAAAGATAATAGCTAGAGGCTCAGATACCTCCTCTATTAGCTCCTTGAGTATTCTAGGATGCATTTCATCAGGCCCTGGTGACTTGCAGGCATCTAACTTTTCTAAGTGATTTTTAATTTGTTCTTTTGTTATTTTATCTGCTAAACCTACCCCCTTCCCATTAGCATTCACTATGTTAGGCATTCCTTCAGACTTCTCGGTGAAGACCGAAACAAAGAAGTCATTAAGCATCTCTGCCATTTCCAAGTTTCCTGTTACTGTTTCTCCCTCTTCACTGAGCAGTGGGCCTACCCTATCTTTGGTCTTCCTCTTGCTTCTAATGTATTGAGGGCCTTGCCTATAAACATTCCTCGTGATAAAATAATTGAACATATAGCATTAATCACTTCAGTGTTGTCTAACAGATCACAAAATCATACAACAAAACCTCTCTCTGGCACAATTTCATATATCTAGAGCACCCTCTGTTTCAATGCAATGCTTAAGCGAGATAAAAACAGAAGAACATCTACAAAGGGGAAGTCTGTTTTTAAAGGTACCTTCTAACATATGAAGAATATGAATATTAAGAGACCGGGTGTCAAATTTGAGAAATATACTAAACTACACTGAAGAGTTACACATGCCCAACTTGGTCTAGCCTCAGTGTGGGGGCAATGGACTAGAAGACCTCTTGCGATCCCTTCCAGGCCTATATTTCTATGATTTCTAACTTGTGTGTGAAAACACCCCAGTGAACATATGTTTAAGACAGGGCTGTTCATGGACCTGTAAACATTAGATCTAAACTTGCACGAGTATAAGAGCATTTCTGTATCTAAGTTTGGCACGTGCAAATATCTGTTCATACTTTTGAATATTTGCTGCTGCCAGAATACTAGTATGACAAGTGTTGGAAAGCATTATTCAGTAACTGCAATCTGGGCAAGAGAAGATGAAGATATTTGAAAGCTGCTGACTCGCCTTTTATTGTAATATTCCACACAAGTTTACCTGGTGCTTTCTGATCTCTTTTTGCTCTACTGAATACCTAGTAGGAACAACATTGAAATCACTTCAGTGATATTTTTACATTTAATTAACTCACCCAATTTTACCCTTATTTCACCCTTTTGATTCCTCTTTTCTTCATGTCCTCTTACTGTACCCTATTTTCACTTTTCCTCATGCAGTTTTTGCTAATAGGCTAACACATTGTATTAGTACCCTGGGTACAATACAGACAGATTTTGGAACTGTGCATGCAAAAATGCACATGCAAAAATGGAGACACAAGATGTGCAAGCAATCACTGTACAAGAGAAAAGATTAATTTATTATGTGAGCTTTGTTTTAGCAATCTCTCCTATTAGTAAAGTCACTTGCAAATGAATATACAGTAATTAAAAAACAAGCTATACAGACACCTACCTTGAAGGGGAGCCCGTAGATCGACTCTCCACCTGATCCAGTACCAGTGGGATCTCCCCCTTGCACTATAAAATCAGGCACAACTCTGTGAAATATTGTGTTGTCATAATAACCTGCAAAGAAAAAGAATATTTACTACAGATATTTTTAAATTATTCTAAAAGTACACTTATAGTGTAAGCAATGTGGCCTTGTGGCTACAACACTAGAGTGGGACTCAGGGAACCTATTTCTGGCTCTACAACTAGCCTGCTGGGTAAGTCACTTTGCTGCCCTGTGTCTCAGTTTCTCCCATCTGATAATAGTGATACTGACCACATTTATAAAGTGCTTTGAGATCTAAGGGTAGGTATTATTATTATGTGTACAGAAGTTAGAACTTGAGCTTTGACTCAGAGACTGGTATTTTGTTGATTTTCAACTTCTGTTTCAATTTTCAATGTTAAAATATTCCATTTATATGAAATGGGAAGTACCAAAAGATGTGTGATCAGGTAAACATCTTAAAATTTTCAAGACAACGGTGTCAAAATTAAACACACTAATATACAATACAGAACAGTTTGCTGTTTTGCAGTACACTTGAAGGCATTGCATGTCACTGAAAGGATAATATTGGTAGATAAAAGCTAGAAATAAAAGAAGCCATCTCCCAGATAGTCTTAATAGAACCGGTTCTCCTGTCCCATATAACTCCTTTTACCAAGGACTTTGCGTTATTATTGACGAAGATCAACATAAAAGGAGAATTAAGTCCAATGTGTCTGTGTTTATTCTACAGTATCTCCTTATTTTTTAGACTTCTGCTCTAATATAATCATCAGGAGCTTAAAATAGTAGGAATGTTCTAGCACTATATTTCCACCAATCACCACATAATCAAAGTTGTGGGGTAATTCTTAATTTCCTAACCTGAAGATTAGTTTATGTGGATTAATGGAGCTAAAATCTACATACAAGCTATATCAATAAATGTGAGAAAAAATAAACTGCCTACTCCACATTATTTGTCACAAGGCTGGGTTTTTCCATGCAAATATTTTCTTATTGTCAGTTATCAAGTGTTCAAGAAAATAAGTATAACACCACTATCACATAAGTGACCGGAAATAAAGACAGCTGTGTTAAAAAAAATAAAACAAGAACATGAGAAGGCATGTTGCCAATATTGCTAAATTAACGGCCACCCTGCCGTAATAGATCAGCTGTTAAGAGTATAAAAATTCTTAAATTGACAGAATAGGGCTCTACTCTCCTCCTTTCATTCATTTCTTCCCTCTCTATGGCCAAAGCTTTCCATATGCATCTTTAATTTAGTATGGCCAAACAATGGTATTGGATACACGCCAACACTGACAAGTATTCATCAGTTTCACCTTATATGGTGCTCCAATCAGACTCTGAAATACTGAGTCTATTGTGCTTCTTGGTTTTATTATAGGGAAATCAAAACAGCTTCTGGGAGGTGAAAATTTAACTCTGCTTGACATATGTAGCAAGTCAATTAAAGAAATATGATATTTTAAGACAATGGATGACTTACAAATTTTATACTGTAGACAGAGATATTTCCATTTAAAATACTCCAAGTTCAAGAAGTCTTCACATATTTCAAACATTTTTTCACCATATTGGTAATGTTATTATTCTGACTACTGAAAACAAACTTTACTCTCTCTCTAATAATCTCATATAAAACATGAACTTTTGCTCCCTTCCCAGTAAGCCTCATAATTATGACATAGTTATACACTATTCCAGCACTGTGTGTGTTTAGGATAGTGTTGTAAACTGGGTGCCATAAATCAGATATTCAAATTAATTATCAGTGTAAAATTGTTACTTCGTAGCATTTGGCCAATTTATGTTTCTTGAGAAGTCCCGCTCATTATTTATATTTTAGCAGTGCTCAAAGGCCCCATTGTTCAAGGTGCTGAAGAAATAAATAGGAAGACAGTTGTTGCCTTAAAGAGATAAATTCAAAACAAACAAACAATAGGAGGTCCAGGGAGAGGAGGGGGAAGGAAGATGAAAAACCTAATAAAATCATGCAGCAACATGGGCTAGCTATAAGGGTACAACTTGATGATTCCAAAACATTTAGAAGGTGGGTTGTTGTTTTTTCCCAAAAATTTAAAAAAACAAAAACTATCCTCGTCTGCCCCTGAACCTAAATATTCTTATATATAGACTGGTTGTCAGTCTAAAAGATAGCTTAAACAGAAGTTATGGACTTGATGCAGAAATCACTAGGTGAGGTTCCTTCTCTTGTGTTAATGAAGAAGTCAAATTAGATTATCATAATGGTCCCGCTGGCCTTAAAAACGATTAATCTAACTATCAATAATTGCTTATTTTCTTGTAAGCATCACAGCACTGGTGGGTCTTAAAAGGAGAATTGTATTTGCCTTTCAGATGATTTCAAGGAAGGCATTCCATCTATAAAGAGCAGTATGGAAGAACACCTGGAGGCATTTGTAGGACTAACTAGTATCCATAGCTGGCATAATTAGCAAAGCATATTGGAGCAACACAATGAGATGAGTGGATAACTAAGGAGGAACAGATTTATTTAGGCACATGAAGAAACTGACAAGAAAACTGAACTTGATGCCTGGAGAAAGGTAGGTCTATGGAGGGTTTCCTTGGGGAGGAGAACATATATAAATCATAGGAAGGGAATGAAGCCAGAAACATAGGAGATGCCTGGGAGTAAATCAAGATGGGATGTGATTCAGACGTGGACAAGAGCTTTTGATGTCTAGACAGTGTTGAAGGGTCAGATAGGAAGCCATGGAGGAAGAAGTGGAAGGATTTGGACAAAGCATAAATATGGGGATGAGGGAATCAAAAATAACTTTTGGGTTGCAGACCTGACAAGGAGGATAAAGATGGTGTTAATCGTGACAGATGAAAGCACTGTGCTCCTTGAGCTAAACCAAAGACCCATGAAAAAGAATGTCAATCTCTGAAGCACAGACAAAGACAAAGACATTACCTTTTTCATGGGTCACTGCCTTAACTCATGGAGCACAGTGCTCTTCTTAGTGCTCGGAGCATCAACAAACGTGGAATTCACTGCTATAATAGTCTCATCTGGGCATGGTTTCATGAGGGATTGGTTTCTCCTTGGCCCATGGTTTAGGCCTCTAGATACAGTCCTCCATCCAGGGGAGTACTGTGTCCAGAAAACAGCGACTGAAAAGGACTTCAAGATCATGGTGGATAACCAAACAATCATGAGCTCCCACTGCAATGCAGCTGTTAAGAAGATTCAAGCGATCTTTGTCTATATAAACAGGGGATTATCAAGTAGGAGTTGGTGTTACCTCCGCATATGGCATTAGTGAGATCATTACTAGAGTACTGAGTCCAGTTCTGGTGTCTATGTTTCAAAAACAATATTGACAAATTGGAAAGAGCTCAGAAAACAGCTACAAGAATGATTTGAGGTCTGAAAAATTTGCCTTACAACTAGAAAGGTACGAAGCTCAATCCATTCAGATTATCCAAGAGAAGACTGAGAGGTGACTTGATCATCATCTATAAGTACCTACAAGGGAAGAAGATTTCCAACAGTAGAAAGCTCTTTAATTTAGGAGACAGACAATGACATAATGAGATCCAATGGCTGGAAGTGGAAACTAGACAAATTCAGACTCAAAAAAATATATATTTAGGGTAACTGACCATTGGAACAACTTACCAAGGGATGTAGTGGAATCTCTATCACTTGAAGACTTTATACCAGGACTGAATGACTTTCAAACAGATATGTTCTAGCTCTACAAGAAATGATGGGCTTGATTTATGCTGGAGGCACAAGACAGGAGTGAAAATCTCCTGAAAAGAGGATATCTTCAAGAAATGGTACACATCAGAAGGGGTCTTGAGGTACCTTACCCTTAAAAGATACATACATACATACATAGTGGCACCAGCTGGAGATACTGTGTAGCTACGAGCGCCTTCATCCTCCCATGGTGTGGTTTTCCCAAGGCAGATCCTTTAATTCCCAAACCCCATTTCTTTTATCTGGATTACAGTGCTCCCACCACTCTGAAATGGCAGTACAATGAAGTATTAAAAATTCCCAAATGTTTTTGAAAGAAAACAGGAAGCCATAAGCAGGGAAAGGAAGGTGATGCACAAAGTAATTTTTCAGACTTCCTTGGACTCCTTGGCTATCATTTCATGAGTTTACTGAAGAACATAGTTACATGTTACAAAATACCCATAAAGTAAGTCCTCCTAAGTCTCTCATGTATTGTAGTTCAGTAATAACCTGATATCTATTGGATTTGAGAAACATATTTAAAATGCTTTTTAAAATTCTTTGTCTAAGGTCTCTTTCGATAGCTTTGAAAAACATTGCATTTCTCAACGCTTCTAGTTTTCCCACACACTGGTAACTATATCTTAATGTCAATTCCCGTGGACATTAGTGTAATATTCCTCTGATTCCTGTTTTATGAAAAAGCATAATATGTAAGAAGTCACCAATACTGTACATTGAATAATATTAACAACAACTACTGTCCAACTCAATCATTACCTTCCATACAAAGCTGGATGAAATTTCTGCATGCTTTTGGTGCTTCTTTTGACCATAGCTCGATGTCAATATCTCCAGCTGTTGTTTTCAGTAAAACCTATAAAAATATATGAAAATATACTATTTAGTTTTATTGCACTTAAACATTTACAGGTGAAGTCTCTGATCAAATAATACAGTCAAGAGTAAAAAAAAATTCTTCATACAATTTTAGGAATGCAAGAACAAAATTAGGAAGTTGGTCTGGTTTTCAGTGGCAGGTTTTGTAATGTACTAGATGTCAACTGTCCTACAGTTTGTCTGATACATAAGATACAACTCAAAGAATAGTTTTCATAAAACTTTATTGCCAATGGTCCACTGTGTGACATTGGGAAAGTTTCTTCTCCTCTCTGTATTTATTTATTTTCCCACTTTTGTTTATCTTGTCCATTTAGGCCCAGATCCTGCAAACACTTATGTATTTGCTTAACTTTACTACCAGAGGTGTAGTATAGAGATTCATGGGGACAGGGGGAGGAGGTGCAGGGCCACATGGGGATGTGTAGAGTGGATGTCTGAGTGGGGCTAGGGGTCAGCCAGGGTCTGCATGGGGGAAGCTCCCCAACCATCCATTCCCCCGCCTCCCGCCCACCCTCCCAAAAAAAATGGTTTCCATACCTTTCCCACCCATACCTAACCACCCTCCAAGTTCATACTTAGGCTCCTTCCCAGCAATTTACTTCCTCTCCCTCAGCTCCTCCATTACCCCTGACTCCCCCAAGCCTTTGCACTGCTTCTGAGGGGAGTGGGAAATATGGTTCAGTATTGTAGTTTAAATGAATTATTATTCAGAGTTCTGTATTAATATGCCTAGTAAGGAATCTATTTGTCAAAAAACATTTCCTAAATCTTTTTTGTTGTCTGTATTGTTATAGACATACTTGCTGACAGGTATTTTGAAATAAATGACCAAAAATAATTGAAACTGGTGTACTTGTTATTTTGACAAATAAAATATGCAGAATTTTAAAATATTAGTGCATACATTTTAATTTTTTGGTGCAGAATCCCCCCAGGAGTACAAAATGGACTACATTTGTGCAATGAAAGGGTCAGGATGTTTTCTGTCTTTCTAATTCTAAAGTTTCATGCTTTAATTTCTGTTCAAACTTGAGGTTTTTTTAATTTCAGCATTCGATTTTGGCACAGTTTTTACTACACAATAAATTTATATTTTTTAAAAACAAACATCTTTATTAGTTCGTAACTCATATGGCAGAAGGTATAGCAGTACTCAAAACACACTACTTGTAGCTGTATAGTATCACAAAACTCACAGGTTCAGTAAAACACACAGTGTAATCATTATATACATACAGCAAGCACCTAATAATTCACAGGTTCACCAAAAGACATGGTGTAATATTTATAAATGTATAACTAGCTTATAGAATTCCTAAAAGCCCCCAAAACCTCAGGGCCAGAGCACACTCTAGTACAGCACATTACTGTAGCTAGCCATTAACATGTAGCTCCATGTTCAGCTCTGTAATTGCCTTTGTGTCTGGCTGCTCCACGCCAGAGGTAGTTTTTCCCCCATTTGCAGATATTATGCAAGACACAACAGGCAGCTATAACCATTGGAATATTATTCTCACTGAGATGCAATTTTATGCCAGCATCCCTTCAATCTACAAAAAGCACATTCAATGGTCATTCTGCATCTGTTGTGCTGATAGCTGAATCTTTCGTTGGTGCTGTCGAGGTGGCTGGCGTATGGCTTCATGAGCTGTGGAACAAGGGATAGGCTGGGTCCCCCAGAATCACTATTGACATTTTATTATTGCAAATGGTAATCTTACAGTCAGGAAAGAATGCCCCTGCTTGCAGCTTTCTGAACAGTCCTGTTCTTAAAGATGCAACCATCATGCACTTCTCCCCCCCCACACACTTCCCCCACCCACATTGATGTCAGTGAAGCGTACCTAGTGATCTGCTTGCAAGGTGAGCTGGTACCAATATAGGGATGTGTGTGCTGTTTGTCACCCCATCACAGCTTGGGAGCCCCACTGCTGCAAATCCACGCACTATGTCCTGCATATTACACTGCTCTACAGCTAAAATGCTTCTGAAATAAATGTAGTCAAACTTTACTAATTCTGGGTCACTGAGAACGAAAATGATGCTTAAAATTGTTGATTGGCTCTAGTTTTCAAGATATGCTATTGGGTCAGTATATATGACCCTTGACTTGGGAATGGCGGAGGATAAGTGAGTTATAAAGGGAAGGGATCTCAATTTAAACCAGAAATGACTAAAATACATCTTTGACTGGATCTATGAATAAATCTGACTGGGTTTGGACAGTACTTGCTTTTTAGGCAAAACAATGAATGATGCAATCTGAAGCTGGTATTGCGTCATACATGATATGAATTGCAGCATGTTATTCCTAGGAGTCATGGATGATGCAATCATAACGAAGCTTACATCACTCTGCTGAACAAATTGCCCTATATCAGCTCTAGAAATCATACAGTGTCGTGCTCTCTTATTTGTCAGTGTTTGATTTTGCAAAGGGACACATTTCTCTTTAGCCAAAGTGAGCAGAGATGCCTCGTACTTGTGTGAACAGTGCAGATAACTTCTGCTATGTTTGTGGTGAAGTGACTTTTGCATCACAAAAGCGCAGTATAACCACTATGGTTAAGAAAGCCTATCACCTTTATTTTGGCTGCAAAATTGGAGATCAGGACAAGAGGTGGGCCCCACACAACATATGCTGCAACACTTGTGCAACAAATCTTCGCCAGTGGTTGAACAGGAAAAGGAAATCTATGCCTTTTGCAGTGCCAATGATTTGGAGAGAGCCAACAGATCATACCAGCAATTGTTACTTCTGCATGGTGCCTCCAGTTGGGAAAGGTGTATCAAAGAAGATAAAGTGGACTGTGCATTATCCAAACATTCCATCAGCTATATGCCCAGTACCCCACGGAGAAGGACTGCCGGTTCCTGATGCACCAGAATCTTTCTCACTTGAGTCAGACGAGGAAGAGGATGAAACTTCTGGTCCTGAACCATCAACGTCACAGGATCCACATTTTCTCCCATCCTCCTCCTCTGAACCACACCTCATAACACAAGGTGAACTGAATGACCTTGTCAGGGATTTGGAACTACCCAAGAGTAAGGCAGAGCTGTTGGGCTCCAGACTACAGCAGTGGAATCTCCTGGCAGGTGATGTTAGGGTTTCCATGTTCCGTGACCGTCAAAAGGATCTTGTCCCATTCTTCTTCATGGACGGTGATCTTGTAGCCTGCAACAACATCGATGGTGTGATGGCAGCCCTCAACATCGTTCACGATCCAGATGAGTGGAGACTGTTCATTGATTCATTGAAGAAGAGTCTTAAAGCTGTTTTACTGCATAATGGCAATGTTTTGCCATCAATTCCAGTTGGTCATGCAGTCCATATGAAGGAAACCTATGACAACATGAAACAACTTTTGAGGTGCATAAACTATGACCAACATCAGTGGCAGCTTTGTGGCGATTTGAAGGTTGTTGCTCTCTTGCTTGGTCTGCAGACTGGATACACAAAGTACTGCTGTTTTCTCTGTGAATGGGATAGTCATGCAAGAGATTCCCACGACATCAAGAAAGATTGGCCACTCCGACAGTCATTGGAGCCTGTGAGGAAAAGTGTTCAGCATCCACCACTTGTAGAATCAAGGAAGATTTTATTACCACCCTTACACATCAAGCTGGGTCTGATGAAGAACTTTGTCAAGGCCATTGACAAAACACAAGCAGCTTTCAAGTACCTCCGTGGAAAATTTCCAAGGTTAAGTGAAGCTAAGATAAAGGAAGGTGTCTTTGTTGGTCCTCAGATTCGTCAACTTCTTCGAGATGATGCAATTGACAATGCACTGCGTGGCAAGGAAAAGACGGCATGGAAAGCCTTCCAGTTAGTGGCAATAAATTTTCTCGGAAACAAGGCAGACAACTACAGGTCGTTGGTGGAAAACCTCCTCAAGGCATACAAAAGCCTTGGTTGCAACATGTCACTAAAGATACATTTTTTGCACTCTCATCTAGATTTTTTCCACCGAACTGCGGAGCAGTGAGCGACGAGCATGGCGAGCGATTTCACCAGGAAATTGCAACAATGGAGAAACGCTATCAGGGCAAATGGAGCCCATCAATGCTTGAAGACTATTGCTGGACAGTGACAAGAGATGCTCCATTTAATGAATACAAGAGACAAGCCAAGAAGCGCCGAGTAGACACTGAATAGCACTAAACTATGTACATAATAGTTTTTTGCCTTTTGTTTCATAATAAATTTTATTTATATAACCCTTTTGCTGATTTTTAAAGTGTTACATAAACAGGACAGCTGAAATATTATCATGTAAAGCAACCATAAACACATGAAAAGACCTAGGTTTACAATTTATGATTAAAACTCTACTATCTACACAATATACATAGACATCAAATGTAAAAACTTAAATATCTTAGAAACAGTAGCCAGTTGTTTTAATTGTCATATTTGAATTCAGCACATCAAAATACATAATAAATAGCACATTTTATCTCTGAAGCAGACGACTTCTCAAAAATTGTAGACCAGTGTTACTGAGTGCGCCGGCCGGGAAGGCCTCCGGCCGGGAAGCACCACCGCCTGTACAGCAGAATAAGATTAATGGCCCCACATACTTGCATGACAACAGTCCCCGCTGTGGATTTTCCAAATCCAAAATGATTTCCCACTGACCGGTAGCAATCTGACATCACAAGCTTCCACAGTGGAATTGCCACTCACTTCTCAGCTGCCAGCGAAGCTCTCATTCTGGTGTTCCTTTACTGGCAAGCTGGAGTGAGCTTGGCAAATAGATCCAAGAAGGCGGCCTTTTGCATCTGAAAGTTGTGCAGCCACTGCTCGTTGTCCCAAACCTGCCCTATGATGTGATCTCACCTATGTGAGCCTGAGAAATGAGCACTGACGCAGTGCTACATCAATAACCTTGAATTGTTTTTTGCTATGACTCTCAGGAGTCTCTCCTCAAAGAAATCATCATGTCCCCCGTTGTTGCAGTACTTCCTGCAGCTCTACTATTACTAGAGGATTGCGCGTTCTGTATTTGTAATTTTCATGACAATAGCACAGAGCTCTGCAGGCTCCATGCTTCTGTCAGAGATTTTTTTTTCCCCCGATTTTAGAAAACCTTTAATTATGTATTCACAACATAGTCTGTAATGGCTCTGATGGAACTGTTTGCATTAAGAAGGACTGAGTAAATATCTATTCTTTAGTAGTAGTAAAAACAAAAAAACCTACAGAATGTCCTAGCATCAAAATATGTTAAAATACCCAAAAATGTCTAATGTAAAAATTACAACAGATATTCAGAAATGCAATAAAAAATGATGCAGTCTAACCATCCACAGCTCCAGCCATTTCCCCAAGATATATATTGTGACAGGGTCAGGCCAGTTGGCTACAGGAGAGTGATCCTATTGGGATCCAGGAAGTGGGCAGGCTAAAGGATCCCCCCAGCCTAAGTGGGAGGCCACAGGACCTGGAGACCAAAAAATTACAGGTGACAACTAATAAAAGAACAGGGATAGGAGTGTGGTCAAAGGGTCAAACGAAGTGAACCAGACGGGGACACCGAGCAGAGAACCCCGGACAGCGCCCAATGCTCCCTGAAGGCGTCAATTTTTTTTTGCAGGCAGCTATAAGTGCCATGCAGGTTTGTGGGTTTTAAAAAAATAGCATAAGAATTATGGGATAGGGATGACATTACGGGATGGAGAAAGTTTAAATTAGATTAAATCTCAGGTAAAACTTCATAGCCAGAAGAACAATAGGACAATAGAACAGACTGGCTCAGGAGGTTTTGGAAGCTCCTTCACTGGAGATTTTCAAAAGGAGGCTGGAGAGACATCTGTCTTGGCTGGTTTAACCACAACAAATCCTGCCTCTTGGCAAGGGGTTAGACTAGATGACCCTTGCAGTCCCTTCTAACCCTATTATTCTAAGTTGCATACTGGGAACTTGACTCATCTCCCAGAGATCACTGAGTGAGTAATTTCTATCCCACCACAGGAGAAAACTTCCCAAAAGAAGTGGTTCTCAACCAGGGCTCCAGGCCCTGCTGCAGGGCCGCAAGCAGGTTTCAGGGCTGGTCTGCCAAGCAGCGTTAGACTCGCTGGGGCCCAGGGCAAAAAGCTGAAGCGCCTCCGCATGGGGCTGAAGCCAAAGCCTGAACAACTTAGCTTTGCAGGGGCTTCTATGGCATGGGGCCCTAGGCAACTACCCTGTGTGCTACTCCCTAACGCTAGCCCTGGCTTTTATATGCAGAGAACCCATTGTTTTGGCACAAGTGGTCATAGAGTTTTTAGGGGGGTGGGGGAGGGGCTCAGAAAGAAACAGGTTGAGAACCCCTGCGCTAGACGGTAGCGGTTTGCAGACTGGGATACGCACCCTTGGTGCACGCACTTTGCATCGACCCAAGCACTCCTGGTGAACATGCGCAGCGCCGAAGCAAGCAGCCAAGCCTGCAGGTACAGGAGCTATACGCTGACGGAGGCTACTGTACGCCAATGTAACTTGCACCTGCCAAGAAGTGTAGCACAGGCACAGGGGTGCGGGAACAATTTGCATAACGGGGGTCCGGGTGATGGTCAGTGGAGCTCCTGGCTCCCTTCGCCTTTCCCAGCCTCACAGCTGGTCCCTTGCCCCATCCCACCTCACGCGTCCCCGGCGCGCCCGGGGCGGGGGCTCACCTTGCCGTTGGTCGGAGGCTCCTGGATGTAGATGTTGCTCATGCTGGCGGCGGGGCTGGGCTAGGGCTGAGGGGAGGGGGCGCCGCGAGGATGGACCCGGCTCCGCTTTCGCTCCAGTCCTGGCGCTGCGGAATCCCCGACTAGCCCCGCGAACCTCCCGCCATTTTGGACCCCGGGATCCGGCGCCGCGGCGCGGGGGGAGGCAGCCGGGCCGAGAGGCCGAGCGCGGAGCCGTAGCAAAAGCGCTGAGAAACCCGCCGCCTCCGTCGCGCCTCCTAATCCTGACACTGACCCGGCTCCTCCGCTCCGCCTCCTCCCCCCGTCACCGGGGTGATTTCACTCACCCCTCCTCGCCCTGTCTAATGGTGCGGCCCGGAGTGCGCCGCCCAAAGGCCTCCGGCCGGGAAGCGCCACCGCCTGTGTTCGACTCGGCGGGGGAAGACGCTGCAGGGCCTTTGGCTCCATGGCGCTGCCAGGTGAGAGGTCCGCCCTGGCGTGGGGGGAGCGGGCGCCCGAGGAGACCTTGAGACACCTGGCGCGGGAGGCGAGGAAGGGAGCCTGGCTGCCTGGGCCGTCGGCTTCCCGCATTGGCGGTGGGGGCACCCCACAGTGAAACATCCGGTCGCCCTTACTTGAAGGGGGCAGGACCCCTCCTGGGAGAGTGAGTAAAGAGCTTGGGGGGCAGGGGAGGGAAGAGTGCCCCCACAGACGAGATGGGAGATCAGACCAGGTGGGGCAACACAAAGTGAAGCTTTACAAGAGCCAGAAAGCGAGTGGGGACCGTGTATCAGCCTGGAGGGGAAGTGGCGACAAAACAAAACAGACTGAAGGAAAGAAACCCCGATTTCATGTTGTGGAAAAGTTGTTTTATATTGATATTTTAAGGCCAAAAGAGCTCATCATGATTATCTAGTCTGGCATGCACATTGCAGGCTACAGAATCTCACCCGCCCACTCCTGTACTAAAACCATAATCTGGCTACATTATTGAAGTCCTTGAATCATGATTTAAAGACTTCAAATTACAAAGAATCCATCACTTACAGTACTGTAACCCTACAAGTGACCTGAGCCCCATGCTGCAGAGGAAAGTGAAAATCCCCAGTCTGGCTTCTTTTTCATTGCAAATATGGCAATCCGTTAGCCCCTGAGCGTGTTCATGAAACACACTAGCTAGATACCTGGGGGGAAAATATGCTCCCCGTCTAATGACCAATCTTTGGCTGTTGGAGTAGCGATATTTGTTACTAAGAGTTGTAGATGGGCCACATGCCATTGTAGGCAATTTCATCATAGCATCCCCTCCATAAACTTATCATGCTCTGTCTTGAAACCAGTTAGGGGTTTTGCCCTCACTGCTTCCCTTGGAAGGGATTATTCCCCTCTATTCAACACTGGTGAGGCCACACCTGGAGTATTCTGTCCGGTTTTGGTCCCCCTCCCCTCCCCCCCCCCCCCCCACTACAGAAGGGATGTGGACAAATTGGAGAGAGTCCAGCGGAGGGCAACAAAAATGATTGGGGGCTGGGCACATGATTTACGAGGAGAGGCTGAGGGAACTGGGGTTATTTAGTCTGCAGAAGAGAAGAGTGAGGGTGAATTTGATAGCAGCCTTCAACTACCTGAAGGGGGGTGGGGGGTTCCATAGAGGATGGAGCTAGGCTGTTCTCAGTGATGGCAGATGACAGAACAAGAAGCAATTATCTCAAGTTGCAGTGCGGGAGGTCTAGGAAACTCTGTTTCACTAGGAGGGTGGTGAAGCACTGGAATGGGTTACCTAGGGAGATGGTGGAATCTCCAGCCTTAGAGGTTTTTAAGGCCTGGCTTGACAAAGCCTTGGCTGGGATGATTTAGTTGGTGTTGGTCCTGCTTTGAGTACGGGATTGGACTAGATGACCCCCTGAAGTCTCTTCCAACCCTAATATTCTATGATTCATTGATTCCAGAACCTCACTCTGATAGTTAGAAATCTTTGTTTAATTTCAAGCCTAAACTGGTTGATGAACAGATTACAGCCATTTGTTCTTGTGCCATCATTAGTCCCTAACTTAAATAGGTCTTCTCCCTTTTTATTCCTCTGATGTATTTGTAGAAAGCAGTCGTATTTCCCCTCAGCCTTCATTTGGTTAGGCTAAACAAGTCAAGCTCCTTAAGAGTATGTTTATGCAGCAAAGAAAATCCTGTAGTTAGTCCGTGCCAGCCGACTCAGGCAGCGAGGCTGTTTCGTTGCTGTGTCGGTTTCTGGACTCGGACCGGAGCCCGGACTCTAGAACCCTGCGGGGTGGGAGCGTCCCAGAGCTTGGGCACCAGTCCAAGCCCAGAAGTCCACACAGCAATGAAACAGCCCCAAGCCCCTTCTTCCCCCTCCTCCGTCCCCGAGCCCAAGTTGGCTGGCATGGGTAAGCCAGGGTTTTTTCTTTGCTATGTGGGCGTACCCTAAGTCTCCTCTTGGAAAGTATCAGAGGGGTAGCCGTGTTAGTCTGAATCTGTAAAAAGCAACAGAGGGTCCTGTGGCACCTTTGAGACTAACAGAAGTATTGGGAGCATAAGCTTTCGTGGGTAAGAACCTCACTTCTTCAGATGCAAGTAATGGAAATCTCCAGAGGCAGGTATAAATCAGTGTAGAGACAACGAGGTTAGTTCAATCAGGGAGGGTGAGGTGCTCTGCTAGCTAGTAGTAGGCTTCTGGGTACATGCTTGGTTCACCAAGCATTCTCAAAACTACGATACCCACACAAGGAAATAAAGAAACAAATCAACAGAGCCAGACATGTACCCAGAAGCCTACTGCTACAAGACAGGCCCAGAAGAGAAACCAACAGAACTCCTGTCAAGGCTGGATCCCCACTTTGAACTTTAGGGTACAAATGTAGGGGCCTGCATGAAAACTTCTAAGCTTAACTACCAGCTTAGTTCTGGTTCGGCTGCCACCATTTCAATGGATTCCGTTCCTGAGAAACCTTGAAAAACCTTCACCAAATCCCTGGTGAATACAAATCCAAACCCCTTGGATCTTAAAACAAGGAGAAATTAACCATTCCCCTCTTTCCTCCCACCAACTCCTGGTGAATCAAGATCCAAACCCCTTGGATCTTGAACAAGGAAAAATCAATCAGGTTCTTAAAAAGGTTTTTAATTAAAGAAAAAGGTAAAAATCATCTCTGTAAAATCAGTATGGAAATTAACCTTACAGGGTAATCAAACTTAAAGAGCTCAGAGGACTCCCCTCTAGTCTCAGGTTCAAAGTACAGCAAACAAAGATAAACACTCTGGTAAAAGGTACATTTACAAGTTGAGAAAAACAAAGGAAAACTAACACGCCTTGCCTGGCTATTTACTTACAAGTTTGAAATAGGAGAGACTTGTTTAGAAAGATGTGGAGAACCTGGATTGATGTCTGGTCCCTCTCAGTCCCGAGAACGAACACACTCCCAAACAAAGAACACAAACAACAGCCTTCTCCCCCAAGATTTGAAAGTATCTTGTCCCCTTATTGGTCCTTTAGGTCAGATGCCAGCCAGGTTACCTGAGCTTCTTAACCCTTTACAGGGAAAAGGATTTTGGAGTCTCTGGCCAGGAGGGGTTTTATAGTACTGTACACAGGACAGCTATTACCCTTCCCTTTATAGTTATGACACGCCCCCCAAATCACAGATAGTGTTGGATGTTCGGTTCCACACTGGCTGTGATTTCTTCCTGGAGTTCTAGGAGAAAACAGAGTTAATAAGACACATGTACCTTTAGACATACTACTGATTATATAAAAACTAACAATATGTTTCATTCCAAGAACAATTGTTAATCAGTTAACTCTGGGAAACTTTCCCGGGAGAGTGCATCAGCCACTTTGTTAGAAGCTCCCGAAATGTGTTGTATTTCAAAATCAAAATCTTGGAGAGCTAAACTCCACCGAAGAAGTTTTTTGTTATTTCCCTTGGCGGTATGAAGCCACTGTAGCGCAGCATGGTCTGTTTGTAGTTGGAAACGCCGTCCCCAAACATACGGGCGTAGCTTTTCCAGCGCGTACACAATGGCATAGCATTCCTTTTCGCTGATTGACCAATGGCTTTCCCTCTCAGACAGTTTCTTACTGAGAAATACGACAGGATGGAATTCTTGATCCGGTCCTTCCTGCATTAAAACTGCTCCCACGCCTCGCATCTGTGGTTACTTGGAACGGTTTGTCAAAGTCTGGGGCCCTTAGCACAGGGTCAGACATGAGTGTTGCCTTAAGCTGGTTAAAGGCCTTTTGACACTCATCAGTCCACCGAACTGCATTTGGCTGTTTCTTTTTGGTTAGGTCTGTCAGCGGGGCGGCGATTTGGCTGTAGTGGGGTACAAATCGCCTATAATATCCAGCCAAGCCTAAGAAGGATTGGACCTGTTTCTTAGACTTTGGAACCGGCCACTTTTGGATAGCATCCACTTTGGCCTGTAGGGGATTTATAGTTCCTTGACCCACCTGGTGCCCCAGGTAAATTACTCTGTTTTGGCCTATTTGACACTTTTTAGCCTTAACAGTTAGTCCTGCCTGCTGGATGCGCTCGAAAACTTTTTCCAGGTGCTTCAGGTGCTTTGCCCATGAATCAGAAAAAATGGCCACATCATCGAGGTAGGCAACTGCAGATTCTCCCAATCCCGCTAGGAGACCATCTACAAGTCTTTGGAAGGTGGCGGGTGCATTTCGCAACCCAAAAGGGAGTACATTGAATTCATACACCCCTGCCTGGGTGACGAAGGCTGACCTTTCCTTAGCGGGTTCATCTAGTGGTACTTGCCAGTACCCCTTGGTTAAGTCTAAAGTAGAGATGAATTGGGCATGTCCCAATTTCTCCAATAGCTCATCTGTGCGTCGCATTGGATAGTTGTCAGGACGAGTTACAGCATTTAGCTTACGGTAGTCCACGCAAAAGCGTGTTTCCCCATCTGGTTTGGGAACTAGAACCACTGGAGATGCCCATGCACTCTTAGAGGGGCGGATTATACCCATCTGTAGCATGTCCTGGATCTCCCTTTGAATAGCAGTTTTGGCATGAGGTGACTCCCGGTAGGGTGGGGTTCTAATAGGGTGAGCATTACCAGTGTCAATGGAGTGGTATGCCCGTTCGGTCCATCCGGGAGTGGCTGAGAAAATTGGTGCAAAGCTTGTGCACAGCTCCTTGATCTGCTGTCGCTGCAGACGTCCAAGGGTCGTGGAGAGGTTCACCTCTTCTACGCCACCATCCTTTTTTCCTTCGTAGTAGACACCTTCAGGCCACTCCGCGTCATCTGTTTCCTGGGCTGTAAACTGGCAAACGTTTAATTCTCTGGAATAAAAGGGCTTAAGAGAATTAACATGGTATACCTTAGGCTTTATGTTGGAGGTGGGGGAGGCTATGAGATAGTTAACAGCTCCTAGGCGCTCCTGGACCGTGAATGGTCCTTCCCACGACGCTTCCATTTTATGGGCCTGGAGCGCCTTTAAGACCATGACTTGGTCTCCTACTTTCAAGGACCGTTCTCTGGAATGTTTATCATACCAGGCCTTTTGCTCTTCCTGAGCATCCTTTAGGTTTTCTTTAGCAAGGGCTAAAGAATGTCGGAGGGTGTTTTGTAGGTTGCTTACAAAGTCTAGAATGTTAGTTCCTGGAGAAGGCGTAAACCCCTCCCATTGCTGCTTCACCAACTGTAATGGCCCCTTAACCTCACGGCCATACACAAGTTCAAATGGTGAAAACCCTAAACTGGGATGTGGTACAGCCCTGTAGGCAAAAAGCAACTGCTGCAACACGAGGTCCCAATCATTGGAGTGTTCATTTACAAATTTACGTATCATGGCCCCCAAAGTTCCATTAAACCTCTCCACCAGGCCATTGGTTTCATGGTGGTAAGGGGTGGCAACCAAGTGATTCACCCCATGAGCTTCCCACAGGTTTTCCATGGTCCCTGCCAGGAAATTAGTTCCCGAATCTGTAAGGATGTCGGAGGGCCAACCTACCCTGGCAAAAATGTCTGTTAATGCCTGGCACACACTTTTAGCCCTGGTGTTGCTTAAGGGTACTGCTTCCGGCCATCGGGTAGCAAAATCCATGAAAGTCAGTACGTACTGCTTTCCTCTGGGTGTCTTCTTTGGGAAAGGACCCAGAATATCCACAGCTACGCGCTGAAATGGGACCTCAATTATGGGTAGTGGCTGGAGAGGGGCTTTAACCTGGTCTTGGGGCTTTCCCACTCGTTGGCACACCTCACAAGACCGGACATATTTAGCAACGTCCTTGCCCATTCCCTCCCAGTGGAAGGACTTCCCCAACCGGTCTTTGGTTCTGTTCACCCCAGAATGGCCACTGGGATGATCATGGGCTAAGTTCAAGAGCTTTACCCGATACTTAGTGGGAACTACCAACTGTCTTTGAGGATGCCAGTCTTCCTGGTGCCCACCAGAAAGAGTCTCCTTGTATAAAAGTCCTTGTTCTACAACAAACCGGGATCGGTTAGAAGAGCTGAGAGACGGTGGGGTGCTCCGCGCCGCCGCCCAAGCTTTCTGAAGGCTGTCATCTGCTTCCTGCTCGGCCTGGAACTGTTCCCTTGATGCTGGAGACATCAGTTCCTCCTTGGACTGTGGACTGGGGCTTGGTCCCTCTGGAAGCGATGCAGGTGCTGGGGCTGTTTCCATTGACTGTGAACCGTTGTCCGCTGGTGCACTATGTGGTATTTCAGGCTCTGGCTGAGCCTCTTGTGTAGGGTTATCTGCTGCTTCTGCCAGTTCAGGCTCGCTGGTGCCCTCTGGCGTTGGAGTTGTAGACGGGTTTGCAAGCGCTGGACTCAGGGCTGGCAATGGTTCTGGTGCTGGTTGCGTTGCCAGTTCCGGTTCTGGGACTGGCTTTGGCTGGGTCTCTGGGATTGGATCCACTACGGCTGTTGCAGTCATTGGCAGGGGATCCAGTTCCACCACCTTTGTCTGGGTCTCCGGTAACACAGACGGGGCCCTGGTGGACGGCTTAGGAACAGGGATGGGGGTGAAAGCTTGCTTAGCCTTTGCTAGTTCCAGTTCATGCTTCCTTTCTTTTTCTCTCTCCTCCATCTCTTTTTCTTTCAGCTCCATAGTTCTCTTGTGAGCCTCCTCTTTGGCTTTTTTCAGCTCCATCTCTCTTTTATGGGCCTCCTTTTTGGCTTTTTCTTCTCTTGCTCTCTGCTTTGTCTTGAGTTTTGTTAATTGAAGCAGTCTCTGATGTTTTCTTTAATTTTCTTCTGCTTCTAGTTTGGCCAGTTCTATTTTTTAAGCTACTTTTTTGGTAGTCATTTTCCTGTTTTCTTGTGCTGGGTCACCCCCTCTGCAGTTGACTGAAACTGGGAAGCTCTCAGCTCTGGCTGCTGCTGAGTTAACAGAGACTTTCTAACTAGCTACTCCCGAGGATGTAAAAAGAAAAAAAAACACAATTCAGCTTGTAAATTCCTTTTACCAGTCATTTGCTAATTGAACCCTTCTCTTAACAAAGGACCTTGTTAAAAAAACTTAACACCTCTGCCTTCAGGCAAGGAGAGATAAGATATGCATCTATCTACTTCCAGCTCCGCTTTCCAAGCAGCTAGAAGGAAAAAAAAATCTCACTGGCTTTTGGGTTTAAAATGATCCCACCGCTCTACCACCATGTCAAGGCTGGATCCCCACTTTGAACTTTAGGGTACAAATGTAGGGGCCTGCATGAAAACTTCTAAGCTTAACTACCAGCTTAACTCTGGTTCGGCTGCCACCATTTCAATGGATTCCATTCCTGGGAAGCCTTGAAAAACCTTCACCAAATCCCTGGTGAATACAAATCCAAACCCCTTGGATCTTAAAACAAGGAGAAATTAACCATTCCCCCTCCTTCCTCCCACCAACTCCTGGTGAATCAAGATCCAAACCCCTTGGATCTTGAACAAGGAAAAATCAATCAGGTTCTTAAAAAGAAGGTTTTTAATTAAAGAAAAAGGTAAAAATCATCTCTGTAAAATCAGTATGGAAATTAACCTTACAGGGTAATCAAACTTAAAGAGCTCAGAGGACTCCCCTCTAGTCTCAGGTTCAAAGTACAGCAAACAAAGATAAACACTCTGGTAAAAGGTACATTTACAAGTTGAGAAAAACAAAGGAAAACTAACACGCCTTGTCTGGCTATTTACTTACAAGTTTGAAATAGGAGAGACTTGTTTAGAAAGATGTGGAGAACCTGGATTGATGTCTGGTCCCTCTCAGTCCCGAGAACGAACACACTCCCAAACAAAGAACACAAACAACAGCCTTCTCCCCCAAGATTTGAAAGTATCTTGTCCCCTTATTGGTCCTTTAGGTCAGATGCCAGCCAGGTTACCTGAGCTTCTTAACCCTTTACAGGGAAAAGGATTTTGGAGTCTCTGGCCAGGAGGGGTTTTATAGTACTGTACACAGGACAGCTATTACCCTTCCCTTTATAGTTATGACAACTCCACTGGCCATCACCTACAGTCCTCAGCTTAAACCTCTCCAACGCATCATCAGTGATCTACAACCCATCCTGGACAATGACCCCTCACTTTCACAGACCTTGGGAGGCAGGCCAGTCCTTGCCCACAGACAACCTGCCAACCTTAAGCATATTCTCACCAGCAACCACGCACCGCACCATAACAACTCTAACTCAGGAACCAACCCATGCAACAAACCTCAATGCCAACTCTGCCCACATATCTACACCAGCAACACCACCACAGGACCTAACCAGATCAGCTACAACATCACCGGCTCATTCACCTGCATGTCCACCAATGTTATATATGCCATCATATGCCAGCAATGCCCCTCTGCTATGTACATTGGCCAAACTGGACAGTCACTAGGCAAGAGGATAAATGGACACAAGTCAGATATCAGGAATGGCAATATACAAAAACCTGTAGGAGAACACTTCAACCTCCCTGGCCACACAACAGCAGATGTAAAGGTAGCCATCTTACAGCAAACAGGACCAGACTCCAAAGAGAAACTGCTGAGCTCCAGTTCATTTGCAAATTTGACACCATCAGATCAGGATTAAACAAAGACTGTGAATGGCTATCCATTCTACTACAGAAGCAGTTTCTCCTCCCTTGGTGTTCACACCTCAACTGCTAGCAGAGCACCTCACCCTCCCTGATTGAACTAACCTCGTTGTCTCCACACTGATTTATACCTGCCTCTGGAGATTTCCATTACTTGCATCTGAAGAAGTGAGGTTCTTGCCCACGAAAGCTTATGCTCCCAATACTTCTGTTAGTCTCAAAGGTGCCACAGGACCCTCTGTTGCTTTCTTGGAAAGTATGTTCTTCATTCCTCTGATCACCCTAGTAGCCTTTCTCTGCACCTGTTCCAGTTTGAATTCATCTTTCTTAAGTATTACAGATGAGGTCTCACCAGTGGTTTATAATATGGTAATAACATTTTCTTATATCTACTGTAAATACCTTACCTGATGCATCCTAGGATTGCATTAGCTTTTTTGAAGGCTGCATCACATTGGTGACTTATGGTCATTCTGTAACTGACCAAAACTCCAAGGTCTTTTTCCTCCTCTGTCATTTCCAACTGATATGTCCCCAGCTTATAGAAAAAAAATCTTGTTAGTTCCTAGGTGCATGAGCTTGCATTTTGCACTTTTAAATTTCATCCTATTGCTACCTAGGGTTTTCAGAAGCCAAAGCAGTGGTAATTTAACTGTTTCTCTGTAGGCAGTGTCAGGAATAAATCAGTGGGGACACAGCTCCTCCATTTAATCAATGATTGGCACAAACAAGAGTGTTTTTACCAAAAACTACTTTTTTATTAGGTCTCAAGCACATGCGCATGCACACACACGCTGTAGCAGTAGATTCAGATTTAGGTCTGAATCTACCATTGTTTAAGATGGTTTTGAGGAATCAACAGCCAGCCTTCTGGGGGCCCTCCTTCCATCTAGCTGCTGGGGAACTTAGGTGTCAGATCCTTGTCTAAAGAAAAGCTTCCTCGGTCTGATCCAAAGCATATTCTTTTACCTTATCTTTTATAGCTAACTTTAAACAAAGCACATAACTTACAGTGACTCCTAGTGGATCACCATAGTAACCTCCAAAAGTCACCAATTCTCGTAATTTCACCAAACTATTCATTATCTCATGTCAAAGCATTTCTAGTCATAACAATAAAACACACGTGTCAGAGGCACTTCAAACCAAGGTCGGCTGTCCAAACATTCCTTCTATTTTCAAAAAAAGAACAGGAGTACTTGTGGCACCTTAGGTTTGGCCAATGTACATGGCAGAGGGGCATTGCTGGCACATGATGGCATATATCACATTGGTAGATGTGCAGGTGAACGAGCCCCTGATGGCATGGCTGATGTGATTTGGTCCTATGATGATGTCACTTGAATAGATATGTGGACAGAGTTGGCATCGGGCTTTGTTACAAGGATAGGTTCCTGGGTCAGTGTTTTTGTTCAGTGATGTGTGGTTGCTGATGAGTATTTGCTTTAGGTTGGGGGGTTGTCTGTAAGCGAGGACAGGTCTGTCTCCCAAGATCTGTGAGAGTAAAAGATCATCTTTCAGGATAGGTTGTAGATCTCTGATGCGCTGGAGAGGTTTTAGTTGGGGGCTGAAGGTGACAGCTAGTGGTGTTCTGTTATTTTCTTTGTTGGCCAAACCGGACAGTCTCTATGCAAAAGAATTAATGGACACAAATCTGACATCAGGAATCATAATACTCAAAAAACAGTGGGAGAACACTTTAACCTGTCTGGCCATTCAATGACAGACCTGCGGGTGGCTATCTTACAACAGAAAAACTTCAAAATCAGACTCCAACGAGAGACTGCTGAGCTGGAATTGATATGCAAACTAGATACAATCAATTTAGGCTTGAATAGAGACTGGGAATGGCTGAGCCATTACAAACATTGAATCTATCTCCCCTTGTAAGTATTCTCACACTTCTTATCAAACTGTCTGTACTGGACTAGCTTGATTATCACTTCAAAAAAAAATTTTTCTCTTAATTGGCCTCTCAGAGTTGGTAAGACAACTCCCACCTGTTCATGCTCTCTGTATGTGTGTATATATATATCTCCTCAATATATGTTCCACTCTATATGCATCCGAAGAAGTGGGCAGTAGCCCACGAAAGCTTATGCTCTAATAAATTTGTTAGTCTCTAAGGTGCCACAAGTACTCCTGTTCTTTTTGCGGATACAGACTAACACGGCCTCTACTCTGAAACCTGAAAATACAAGATGGCTGATGGCAGTATTGCCACATTCTGGGGTTACCGCAGGACTGTCAAATTATGGGTAACACTATTACTCCAGTTTTCAAGGTCATCCACTGTTCTTGTATGATCCAGTCCTCCTCCATATTGGCAATACCTCCCAACTTTGTGTCATTTGGAAATTTTATTAGCGTACTCCCATTTTTTTTGTGCCAAGGTCATTAATAAAAATGTTACATAAGACTGGTCTCAAGACTGATCCCTGTGGAACTCCACTAGTAACCTTCCTCCAGCCTGACAGTTCAGCTTTTGCTATGGCCAGTTGTAGTCTCCCCTTTAACCGGTTCCTTATGTGTCTTTCAATTCTCATATTAATCCCTATTTTCTCCAGTCGTAAGTTTCAAAAAGAGAGACAGACAGATGCAGCCTTTGGCTTCTTGGATGATCTATTCCTGATCATAGTCAAGGGAAGGAGATAATTCCATACTAATTCTGCTGGGTCTCTCTGCAACATCACCAAATACTCCTATTGCAGCCCAGTAAGTGTGGGGATGAACAGAAATATCCTGAAATGACTACAGTCCTTTCTCTCAAACCAAATCCAAAGGATTGTTATGGGCAACGGTTTCTCCACCTCCATAGCCTCTGTCTGCAGTCGGTGTCTCACAAGGCTCATTTATTTTCCTCACCTTATTCCATATCTATGTGAAACCACTGGGAATGCTGCTGACAATGTTCAGGCTGAATTGTCAACAGTATATAGATGATATCCAGCTCTGCCTCTGCTTAATGTAAATATCCAAGTTTTCTCAGTATGGAAATAAAATTAGCTCTTAGTAGAAGAGTAGTTAAATAAAGGTGAAAGCTGAAACTCTTGGATGCAAGCTATTTGGACCTACTAATTTAAAAATGTCTGACTTTAATAGTTGCTGTCTAACATCCTCATGAGAGATCTTTATGGAAAGAATGTAATCATCATATGAGATGACTAAATCATCTGGCTTATCCCCAAATACAGAAAAATATTTATTGAACAGTTTTGTCTTTTCTGTGTTATAATAATAATTCCACCATTTCCATTTAGTAATCGTCCAAAACCATTGTTAGGGTTCTTTATGTTCTTATATACTTTTAAAAAAACTCATCCTTTTTGTACTTAACTCTGCTGGCCATAGTTTTCTCCTTGTGTCCATTTGCTTCCCTTATCAATTGTCTACAATTCATAGCTTCTGATATATATTCATTATTGCTAACTTCCCCTTTATTTCATATGTTATATATTGTTTTATCATCATTCTCATTATTATTTTCTATAGCCCCCTTCACTTCCCCTTTAAGCCAGGTCATTTTTTTTTAACCAGTACGGCTTTTCTGGATTGTGGTATTATGGCTTTTGGGGCATCTAGTAAAGTGTTTTTAAACAATTCCCTATTATCATTCACATTTTTGTGATTAAATTCTTCCTCCCAGCTGATATGGCTCATAATTGTTTTTAGTTTTGTGAAATTTGCCTTTTTAAAGCACCAAGTGCATATGTTACTGGTTTGGACTTTATTCTGCCTGCATGTGACAAATGTGATCAAATCATAATCACTTGTACCTAAGCTACCACTAATTTTTAGTTCTGTGATGAATTCCTCTTTATCTGTAAAGATGAGATCTAATATAGAATTTGTCCATGTTGGATGCAATACTTCTTGAGTTAGGAAATTGTCATCTAGAATATTTAGAAATTCTGAAGATGTGTTAATACTGACAGCATGTGACCTCCATATGTCACTCAAACTTAAGGCCCCCATGATCACACAACTTTTTTTCCTACATATTATAGATATGTGTTTAACAAGCAGGTCACCCTGTTCCTTAGTGTTATTTGATGGTCTGTAGCAGACGATAACTAAAAGCACAAAATGGGAGTATATCTGTTAGGACATTGACTCTGAATGCATATGGATCACTTTCTTCTGAGTTCTCATTCACTTGGAAACAGATAATGTCATTTTTGACAGAGTGCCACTACCCTTTCCCTTTTGCCCACTTGATATTTCTTAAATAAATTATAGCAGTTGATTTTTGCATTCCAATTGTGCAAATATTCCCATCAGGTTTCTGGCACCAACTGGATCAAATTTTTGTTCATAAATGAGCAATTTCAGGCTCCTAGCATTGGCGTATACATAATTAAAGAATTTTTTTTTCTCTTCTTGTCCTTCGGTTCCTTGATTAATTGTGTTTACAGCATCTCAATTTTGTGTTAAATGAATGCCCATTTCTTCCCTCTTCTTACTCTCTCCTTTTGTTATTAGTTTAACGCCCTCCTAACTACTGTAGCCAGGCTGTCCCTGAGAAAATTGGTTCCTTTTCTACTGAGATGAAGGCAATCCAAACTGGACAGCCAATTCTCCCCATAAGTGGACCAATATTCCATAAAGTTAAAATCATACATCCTCACCACTTACCTAGCCAGAGATTCACTTTCAGAATCTTTTGACTTCTTGGAGATCCTCCATGTCCTTTGGTGAAGGAAGACAGAAAATCACTTGGACATTCTCCTTCTTCAGCAGCATTCTAAGTTCCCTGAAGTCACCTATAATCTGTGAGATATCCCACAGTGCAGTGGCATTAGGGCTGATGTAGACTATCACCAGTGGATCCTTACCCATCAACTTCAGAAGCCTATCCAGTCTTGGTGTGACATGACATTTCTTGGCTCTGGGAAGGCCGCATGCTGCCTTTTGTCTGTCAGTCCTTGGCAGAATGTTCTTTCTATTCTTGTTGTTGTAGAATCCCCAACAAAGATCATCAATCTTCCTTGGCGCCAGTTGAAGATCTCTTTGTGGGCAAGCTTGATTTTCTTACAGGTTGGGCCAAGCAGACATCCACAGCTCTCTGTTCCATTGACCAGCCGGATCTTCAGAAAGATCTTCCACAGTTTCCACATTGAGGACCTGGTATCGATGGTAAACTTCTAGCTGTGTGGAATTCCTCCTAGGTCCTCTTCTCTCTGGTGGCTGCAGCCTACCCATCGTTGTCAGCCTCCAACTGTGTAGAAAGCCACCTTGACTTCTGCCTTTGGTCATTAAGCACTGCTATGCCTTTGCTGAGTTCCTCTCTCTCTCTGACTCCTTGATGGCCAGTTTGTCTCTTCCAGGAACCTGAGATATTGAAGTTTCCTGAACTTAGTTGTCTAAGAACTCCTCAGCTTCTCTGATTCTCGGTAGTATCTCTACTTGCCCTTTTAATCCAATTTTTTTTTCTTTCAGCATGGCCATCAACTTGCACTTCATGCACAGGAAGTCCCAGCTTCAGGAAATTATCTCTGTCCCCCTCTGAACTCCTTCCCAAACTATCATGTTAGCTACCTCTGTTCACAGCTCTTGAGTTCACCTAGCAAGTGACTTTTTATACCATGTGTCTCTGCTTAGCTCAGCTCAGCCCCAACCATCACTACCAGGGAGTAATTAACTACTGAGACTTCAAACAGCAGGGCTGATCAAAGGTAAAAGGGTCAGAACCACATGGCCCCTACCAAGACACCAGCAAACAGAGCTGTCTCTGCTGATTACTCAGGGGCCCACAGCCAGCTATGGAGCCCATACACAGAGAACAAACAAGGATGAGAGATTGCTGCCTCCTCAGTAGTCTCTTCCCTCTCTGCCATCCCTAAGTCCTGTGGTCTTGCAGCTTGCCGCATCTCACCATCCTTCTAGGCAAGTGTCCCACTTCTGAAGACCTCAACCAGTGCACTGAAGTGGGAATCCTCCTGCTGAATTTAGGGAGTCTGAAAGAGATGTGTGTCAGGGAGGAAATGAGACTGGCAGAAAACTCTGCTTCATAATATGTATGTGCCCTGTATTGCATAGATTGTCTATGTCCTTTAATACACTGGCAAATTAGCTTTCTGAAACTCTTACATGTGGATTTGATGGGTCCTTGGTGTTTTGCAGAGCCTCCTGAAGACAATGAGCTTCCCAGCAAGCCAAAGATAGCTTGCTAGGAGCTGGTGTACTATTTTGAAGTTCCCATTTAAAATCTGGTTATTTTTATTTTATTATTTTTATGATGTAATATCATTAATCTCTTGTCCTGTTGACTTAGAATTAGTTAAAGGATCTAATTCAAACCCAATTTTGAGGACACTATTTATTTTTCCATTGGGGGGGCAGGAGGAGTAGGGGGGGAGTTTAAGAGGGAGAATCAGTTTATAGTTGCAACCTTAACTATGAAGTGCCAGCAGCTGCTCCATAATGAAGTCATGTCATGTCAGTGTAAGGAAAGAAGAAATGGGCAGTCAGCTTGTTCCTTGTGAGTTCCTTGGGAACAAAGGGACTGACTTTTTGTTCTGTATTTGAAAAGCACCTAATACAGTGGAGTCCAGATCCATGACTAGGGCTCATAGACACTAGGGTAATATTAATGATATATAATAATGGGGGGGGTTAGTTTCAAGAATGTTGTATATGTAATTTCAATTTAAATCTGCAGAAGTATTCTGTTATTAATAAAGAGCTTTGAATATCTTCTGGTGTCTTTTCAACTCAATTAAGCAGCCATGACAAAAGAATCAGAAAAATACACAAATGAAATTATCGTGCAACTTTAACATCATTTTCAGAAGTCTAAGTTCTTCAGATTTTTTTGTACCAAATATCCTACCATAGGGAGAATTCTCAGTGTCTGATTTCTGACATTATCTGACCTGTGCTTGTTTCTACCCTCTTTAATTTTTTTTTTTTACATCCTAGCTTATTGCTTTACAAAGGATATAACCTATTCTACCTTAATACCACAAATGAAACTATTTCTGCATGAAAGCATCAGCTAAGATGCTGATTTACTAAATTATCAAAAACAAAATATTAAAAGTAGGGTTGTTGATTAATTGCAGTTAACGTGATTAACTCAAGTTTTAATTGCACTGTTAAACAATAGGATACCAAATGAAATTTATTAAATATTTTTGGATGTTTTTCTATATTTTCAAATATATTGATTTCAATTACAACACAGAATACAAAGTGTACAGTGCTCACTATTTATTTTTTTTCAATTACAAATATTTGCTCTATAAAATGATAAACAAAAGAAATACTATTTTTCAATTCACTTCATACAAGTACTGTAATGCAATCTCTTTATCATGAAATTGCAACTTAGAAATGTAGATTTTTTTGTTGTTGTTGCATAACTGCCCTCAAAAACAAAACAATGTAAATCTTTAGAGCCTACAATCCACTCAGTCCTACTTCTTGTTCAGCCAATCACTAAGACAAACAAATTGGTTTACATTTACAGGAGATGATGCTGCCTGCTTCTTATTTACAATTTCACCTGAAAGGGAAAACGGGCATTCGCATAGCACTTTTGTAGCTGTTATTGCAAGATATTTACGTGCCAGACATGCTAACCATTTGTATGCCCCTTCATGCTTCGGCCACCTTTCCAGAGGAAATGCCTCCATGCTGATTGCGCTTGTTAAAAAAATGTGTTAATTAAATTTGTGACTGAATTCCTTGGGGGAGAATTGTATGTCTTCTGCTCTGTTTTACCTGCATTCTGCCATATATTTCATGTTATAGCAGTCTCGGATGATGACCCAGCACATGTTGTTAGTTTTAAGAACACTTTTGCAGATTTGACAAAACGCAAAGAAGGTACCAGTGTGAAATTTCTAAAGATAGCTACAGCGCTTGACCTAAAATTTAAGAATCTGAAGTGCCTTCCAAAATCTGAGAGAGATGAGGTGTGGAGCATGCTTTCAGAAGTCTTAAAAGAGCAACACTCCGATGCGGAAACTACAGAACCCAAAGCACCCAAAAAGAAAATCAACTTTCTGCTGGTGGCACCTGACTCAGATGATGAAAACGAACATGCGTCGGTCTGCACTGCTTTGGATCGTCATCGAGCAGCACCCATCATCAGCATGGATGCATGTCCTCTGGAATGGTGGTCAAAGCATGAAGGGACATACGAATCTTTAGCGCATCTGGCAAGTAAATATCTTGAGATACTGACTACGACAATGCCATGTGAATGCCTGTTCTCATTTTCAGGTGACATTGTAACCAAGCCGGCAGCATTATCTCCTGCAAATGTAAACAAACTTGTTTGTCTGAGCGATTGGCTGAACAAGAAGTAGGATGGCGTGGACTTGTAGGCTCTAAAGTTTTACATTGTTTTATTTTTGAGTGCAGCTATGTAACAAAAAAATGCTACATTTATAAGTTGCACTTTCATGATAGAGATTTCACTATAGTACTTGTGTGAGGTGAATTGAAAAATATTACTTGTGTTTATCATTTTTACAGTGCAAATATTTGTAATAAGAAATAATATAAAGTGAGCACTGTGCACTTTGTATTGTGTTGTAATTTGTAATATATTTGAAAACGTTGAAAAACATCCAAAAATATTTAATAAATTTCAATTGGTATTCTATTGTTTAACAGTGCGATTAATCGCGATAAAAAATTTTTTAATCGCAATTAATTTTTTTGAGTTAATCGCATGAGTTAACTGCCATTAACTGCATGAGTTGACTACGCCCTTGTTTGTGTTTATCTCTCAGTTTAGAAATCATAACTTAGATTTTGTATCTGTGGAAATACGTATGTACAATTAATGCATGAGTGCACATGACAAATTTTATATAATTTGTAATGATTGTAGGGTGAATGAAAATCTGTTTTGTGTTTTCTTAAATCTTTTTTTTTATTCAAATTGGATTTTGGATTTTAAATCGGTAAATTTTTTTTTTTAATTTACATACAGATATAGTTAAAAAGTAATTGGTTGTCAATTTAAAAATTAATTTTCAATCTAGGTTAAGGCCTAAACTTATTATAATCTATTAAAATCCTCTAGGCTAAATACAAGAAATACTTTATCAGGAAACGTACTGATTAATAGTATTAAAGAAAGTCAACTCTGAACTGGTGGAAGTCACTGGCTAAGCACCTGGAACCAGTTTTTGTTGAAGTGCTAAATCAGCTTTTGACAGCAGTAGCCTCTTCAGTAGATGCAGAGAGAATATTTTAATCATTTCAGTTTATTTCAACTAGTTCAGTTCAATGACTACTTCATTCAAAGTTAAAAAACCTTTTGGGAGTTGGAAAAGCAGGAAAGCTTGTTTTCCTCTTCCAATCTATAAACAAAAAACAACATGTAAGAGGATGATCTCTACTATTTAGTGATATTTCAGAACCCCATTCGGCAAGGCCCACAGGTTTACTCACAAACCCAAGGAAAGCAGACAGACTGCTGATAACTCTGAGTTCTTGAATCCAGTATCCAGGTTTAATTCACACAGGTACGGAGTGCCACATCTCAGTGATCAGGTGGAAGGTAGCAGGCTAATGAATTGTCTGTCAGATAGACAGAGACCTCAGGTCCCAACATGATCTTTTATATACAATATTACATATCACTTTTTATCAACACTCCTCATTCTTTAGCACAATCGCTCCTTTTCTATTTGGTAATATGTACTACCCTATATGATAATCCTGATTGCACACTAAGTTATATAACATGTTTTTCTAAATTTTTAACAATAACAAAACTATCAATTCTAGTTATCTGACAGAAACTTCCCTCATTTTCCCTAGACACACCAAAAACTCAATAACAGAATGTCCAGATGTTATTATTCATTGCCAGGAACCTTTGTTCACGCTGTCCTATCTCGAAAGATTATACAGAGGTCATAACCATACTCAATTATGCAGGCATACAGAATCTACATATATATTGCTCATATATTACTTACGCATCTATTTATACACTAATTGCTAATGAATTATCCACTAAGTAAGGATTAGGCCTTTATCATGTTATGTGAGGTAAGCTTACCTAACCAATGCTTCATTTACTTATATACTAGTTCTAAAATCTTGAAGGACATGGCGACCAGAAACAATCAGTTAAATTCACTAACTATAGATAAACAAAGAATGTATTAATAAATTTGTTAGTTTAAGGGTATGTCTAAATTGAAATTAAAAACCCCTGGCTGGCTCATGCCAGCTGACTTAGGTGCACAGGGTTTGGGGTAAAGGGCTGCTTCATTGCGTTTGGGTTCAGGCTGGAGCCTGAGCTCTGGAACCCTGCTCCCTCGCGGTATACCAGAGCCCAGCTCCAGCCCAAGCCCGAATGGCCACACTGATTATTGAACAGCCCTTTACCCTAAGCCCCATGAGCCCAAGTCAGCTAGCTCAGGCCAGCTGCAGGTTTTTAATTGCAGTCTAGACGTATCCTTAAAGGCAAAACATACTATGATAAACTTTTTTTTCCTATGTATCCAGCACATTTAAGGTGGTTTTATTTAATTAAAAATGTTTGGGGAAATTTTTAGTTGAATTTTATTATCTATCCAACTAGAGCTTGACAAAAATCATTAGTGACAAAATTTGGTAAATAAGACCTGCATCATTCACCATTTTCTAAAATAAAAAAGTAAAAATTAAGACTCTAAATGAAAGTTAAGCTATATAATTGCTTGAATAAATGTATATAGCAAAAAGAAGCCCCGCATTTAGTTTAAAGGCTATATTTAGTTGTAATTAACATATTTTAACAGTAGGCTAATTTTCATTTGTTGCCATTCTTTAGGACAAGAACTAAAAAATAAAAATGCAAAACATCATTAAAATAGATTATTCCAGTCATTCAGAGTGGATTTATCTAAAAGTACTTGGCACTAATTGTTTTAACATGGAATATCAGGATTATTGTGATAGGATATGCTGTAGAAAAGTGACTTTGGAGATGTTGTAACACCATAGTATTCTGTTTCCCTTTACATTATGGCTCAATGCTTTTGGTTACCAAAATAAGTAAAAAGGGTGAGAGGAGGTGCATGTTATGGGAGCAGCTTATGCCCCTTCTGATAGTGTGGTGGCCTGTGTGCATGCACCAGATAGGATTGTCATTCTCCTCGGGGGAAATGATTTAGGAATGTGTGAAGAGGTGGACTTAATGTTCAGAGCTAAGAGGGACTTGAGCCAGATCCTGGAACTTTTCCCAGGAGTAAAAACTATATGGATGGGCATGTTGTGATACAGGGTGTGGCAGGAAGCTGTGAAGCCTCCATGGGTTGACAAGGGTAGGAGGTCTGAGAACAGGGAGGTAGCCAAAATCATGGATGGCATAAGGGAGTTGGTGATTTCTCATCCTTACGTAGCATATCGGGCAAGAGTTATTCATGGCAGATGTGGTTGACCTGCAGACTTAGAAGCTGATATGTTTTTGGCTGGTATTGAAGAAGGCATCAGAAGATTTCTGGGAACCCAGCTAGATATGGGGTAAGGCAGCCAAGCTAATTGCTGGTGCCTCCTTGTGGCAGATGTCCAGTGCAGGTACTCCCATAGGGAATGGATACAGTGATCAGATAAAATAGATTGAGAGAGGATTTAAAGGAGGTATTCTTTAAAGGAGTGGAAATAGGTGTTTAAGGACTGGTACGACAGCGAGTCAGCCCCCCTCATTTGGGGAGGGAGTGAGAGGTCCCAGCAGTCGGATTGCAGAGGACCAGGATGGGTAAGGGGCAGTCCTATCCCCGGGTGTATGTAAATAATTAGAGAATTATCTGCACTGTAAACTTTTATCTGCCGGGTACTCCCAGACATTTAGGAATAAAGTTGCAGCCTAATTAAATCACATCCAGTGTTTCCTGTCCTTCCGGCATAGCCGGACACTAGACCAGATATTAGGTTTTCTAATAGACTTTTCTAATGAATAAATCACTACAGAATGCGTATGTACTTTAACGCGGTGTCGAGTCAAATATAAAAAGAAACTAAGGTCTAATTAGTAAAACCCAATTATTAATGGAAGTATGTTTGTTTTCAGGTGGAAATAAGGATAATATCAGGGCAGGATGCAAGAAGTGTGGCTATCGTAAGTATGAAGGCAGTATAAAGATGCCCAGAGTGCAGTTTCTCTCAAACTTCTGAAAGCTGAGCTCTCTCTTCGGGAAAATGAAACAGTTCCCCCTCCACACATACATACACAAACACACCTCTTCTGCAGTTCGTTAAAAACCTGCCTATCATAATGTATACTTTTTTTGTGTGCTCCCTACTCCCACACTGTGGGAAACCTTAGTGTAGATCTTCATAATAAGTAGGGCCCTACCAATTTCACGGCCGTGAAAAATGTGTCATGGGCCGTGAAATAAGCCTTTCCCTGTGAAATCTGATCTCCCCTGGGCTGTTGGGAGTGCCCCAGCCAGGGGCTTCTAGCTGCAAATCCTTGCTGGGATGGGGAGGGACAGGACTTCCCTTTTACCTGAAGGGCTGCTCAGTGGCAGGGGGATCAGACCCACCTCCGGGTACCTTTTGGGTTGGGACCGCCAGGTGAAATTTCAGATGTAAACATCTGAAAACATGAAATTGACCAAATTTAAAGCCTTCTGACTTTGAAATTGATCAAAATGAACTGTGCATTTGGTAGGGTCCTAATAATAAGATACTACTTCTTTCCTACATGCTTCAGTGAGAAGTGAAATGGTTAACAAATTTGACATTTTACATATCCTCATTGGTATCTGAGTTGGCACCCATTTTGATGAATGAGCAGTTCACATCTGAGAACTATTGTATCAGGCTCTCTGCAAGCTCAAACAAGAATTTTTGCATTAATTACAGTCATTTCACAACTATACCAGATATACTTTTTTTTGTTTGTTTGTTGTTTTTTTAATGAAAGCTGAGACTCTAAAGAACAATTCAAGGGCTGTTCCTCTGCATGCCCACACTTTGGAAGACACCACCATAACACACTACCTTGCAAGTACTGTAGCTGTTCTTTATCATTTCAACATTGTATGTTGGGAAGCGTTGGGAAGCTCAGTGATTATTCTCTCTTAACATCTTAGCACAGAATTAGTTTTGATCTGGTTTATTCATAGATTCATAGATTCATAGATTATAGGACTGGAAGGGACCTCGAGAGGTCATCGAGTCCAGTCCCCTGCCCGCATGGCAGGACCAAATACTGTCTAGACCATCCCTGATAGACATTTATCTAACCTACTCTTAAATATCTCCAGAGACGGAGATTCCACAACCTCCCTAGGCAATTTGTTCCAGTGTTTAACCACCCTGACAGTTAGGAACTTTTTCCTAATGTCCAACCTAGACCTCCCTTGCTGCAGTTTAAACCCATTGTTTCTGGTTCTATCCTTAGAGGCTAAGGTGAACAAGTTCTCTTCCTCCTCCTTATGACACCCTTTTAGATACCTGTAAACTGCTATCATGTCCCCTCTCAGTCTTCTCTTTTCCAAACTAAACAAACCCAATTCTTTCAGCCTTCCTTCATAGGTCATGTTCTCAAGACCTTTAATCATTCTTGTTGCTCTTCTTTGGACCCTTTCCAATTTCTCCACATCTTTTTTAAAATGCGGCGCCCAGAACTGGACACAATACTCCAGCTGAGGCCTAACCAGAGCAGAGTAGAGCGGAAGAATGACTTCTCGTGTCTTGCTCACAACACACCTGTTAATACATCCCAGAATCATGTTTGCTTTTTTTGCAACAGCATCACACTGTTGACTCATATTTAGCTTGTGGTCCACTATAACCCCTAGATCCCTTTCTGCCGTACTCCTACCTAGACAGTCTTTTCCCATTCTGTATGTGTGAAATTGATTTTTCCTTCCTAAGTGGAGCACTTTGCATTTGTCTTTGTTAAACTTCATCCTGTTTAACTCAGACCATTTCTCCAATTTGTCCAGATCATTTTGAATTATGACCCTGTCCTCCAAAGTAGTTGCAATCCCTCCCAGTTTGGTATCATCCGCAAACTTAATAAGCGTACTTTCTATGCCAATATCTAAGTCGTTGATGAAGATATTGAACAGAGCCGGTCCCAAAACAGACCCTTGCGGTACCCCACTCGTTACGCCTTTCCAGCAGGATTGGGAACCATTAATAACAACTCTCTGAGTACGGTTATCCAGCCAGTTATGCACCCACCTTATAGTAGCCCCATCTAAATTGTATTTGCCTAGTTTATCGATAAGAATATCATGCAAGACCGTATCAAATGCCTTACTAAAGTCTAGGTATACCACATCCACCGCTTCACCCTTATCCACAAGGCTCGTTATCCTATCAAAGAAAGCTATCAGATTGGTTTGACATGATTTGTTCTTCACAAATCCATGCTGGCTGTTCCCTATCACCTTACCACCTTCCAAGTGTTTGCAGATGATTTCCTTAATTACTTGCTCCATTATCTTCCCTGGCACAGAAGTTAAACTAACTGGTCTGTAGTTTCCTGGGTTGTTTTTATTTCCCTTTTTATAGATGGGCACTATATTTGCCCTTTTCCAGTCTTCTGGAATCTCTCCCGTCTCCCATGACTTTCCAAAGATAATAGCTAGAGGCTCAGATACCTCCTCTATTAGCTCCTTGAGTATTCTAGGATGCATTTCATCAGGCCCGGGTGACTTGCAGGCATCTAACTTTTCTAAGTGATTTTTAACTTGTTCTTTTTTTATTTTATCCGCTAAACCTACCCCCTTCCCATTAGTATTCACTATGTTAGGCATTCCTTCAGACTTCTCGGTGAAGACCGAAACAAAGAAGTCATTAAGCATCTCTGCCATTTCCAAGTTTCCTGTTACTGTTTTTCCCTCTTCACTAAGCAGTGGGCCTACCCTGTCTTTGGTCTTCCTCTTGCTTCTAATGTATTGATAAAAAGTCTTCTTGTTTCCTTTTATTCCCGTAGCTAGTTTGAGCTCATTTTGTGCCTTTGCCTTTCTAATCTTGCCCCTGCATTCCTGTGTTGTTTGCCTATATTCATCCTTTGTAATCTGTCCTAGTTTCCATTTTTTATATGACTCCTTTTTATTTTTTAGATCGTGCAAGATCTCGTGGTTAAGCCAAGGTGGTCTTTTGCCACATTTTCTATCTTTCCTAACCAGCGGAATAGCTTGCTTTTGGGCCCTTAATAGTGTCCCTTTGAAAAACTGCCAACTCTCCTCAGTTGTTTTTGCCCTCAGTCTTGATTCCCATGGGACCTTACCTATCAGCTCTCGGAGCTTCCCAAAATCTGCCTTCCTGAAATCCATTGTCTCTATTTTGCTGTTCTCCCTTCTACCCTTCCTTAGAATTGCAAACTCTATGATTTCATGATCACTTTCACCCAGGCTGCCTTCTACTTTCACATTCTCAACGAGTTCCTCCCTATTTGTTAAAATCAAGTCTAGAACAGCTTCCCCCCTAGTAGCTTTTTCAACCTTCTGAAATAAAAAGTTGTCTCCAATGCAGTCCAAGAATTTGTTGGATAGTCTGTGCCCCGCTGTGTTATTTTCCCAACATATATCCGGATAGTTGAAGTCCCCCATCACCACCAAATCTTGGGCTTTGGATGATTTTGTTAGTTGCTTGAAAAAAGCCTCATCCACCTCTTCCACCTGGTTAGGTGGCCTGTAGTAGACTCCTAGCATGACATCTCCCTTGTTTTTTTGCCCCTTTTAGCCTGACCCAGAGACTCTCAACACTTCCGTCTCCTATGTCCATCTCTACCTCAGTCCAAGTGTGTACATTTTTAATATATAAGGCAACACCTCCTCCCTTTTTCCCCTGTCTATCCTTCCTGAGCAAGCTGTACCCATCCACACCAACATTCCAATCATGTGTATTATCCCACCAAGTTTCAGTGATGCCAACAATGTCATAGTTGTATTTATTTATTAGCACTTCCAGTTCTTCCTGCTTATTCCCCATACTTCTCGCATTTGTATATAGGCATCTAAGATACTGGTTTGATCTTTCCTCCCAGTTTTGTCCTGACTCTCCTTTCTCTCTGCCAATATAGCCCACACTCCCTCTCGTTTCCGACCCATCTCCCCGGTCTCCATGTTCCCCACTTACCTGTGGGCTTTGCTATCTATCTTTAGTCTATCTTTAAAAAAATTAATACTAAATCTTCTTATTACATGTTTGATACTATTTAAGTAATTAATTATTCCCTTAATTATTAATGAACATTTTGTTGACAAACCTTTCAAACCATTTTTTAATTGATTTAGAAAAAGGTTACATGGTGAGAGAGAGAGTAGACTTTCTTCCAGCAAGTTTTGACACTGCGTTGCTTTACTTGTCAACGCCTCTGAAGGCAATTAGATGTTAGTATAGAATTAATTGTTTAATATGTGCAGTGTTGTAAACTTTCTGGATATGAAAGAAATTAGGAAAGCCAAGTAACCTATTCTGTTTTAATGTTCCCTACTGCTTTGTCTTCAGGAGATTATCTTTGATGTGAAGAAGCTGTGTTTGTAGCAGTAAGTAGCCTGGTTCCTGTTGAGACTTCTAGCAGCCTTTTCCTTTTATATGGGGCTAAATTATTTTTTCAGCTGACAGCTTTACAAATTATCATAGATTTGGAGCTCCCTTTTTTCACATTTTTCCCCAGGTCCATTATTTCAGATGAGTTAGGAGTTTCTGTTGCCTGGATACAAACTTAGGATTTTTGGCCCCTAATTTTCTTTAAAATACACATTGCTACGGATAACTGCTGCTGCAGACAAAGGGTGCTTTAATGAATAGCATTTATAATATTGACTGCATTAAAAAGGAATTAGTCTATTATCTCTAAGATAGAAATGTTATCGCTTGTTACAGTAATTGGGAGAGGATCGTTAGTTCATTTCACCTTTATCCTGGAATTTTGTTTTTGAGCTGATCGTAGAAAGAATATATTGAGATTTTTTTTAATGGCAAGCAGTTGCTTCCACCCCACATCTACCTTCCTGGTTCAATCCTCATGTTTCAGTATAAGTTCAGTGTAAGCTAGCTTCAAATTCCTTTTTCCTAATGTGTCTATAAAGCACTAGAAACTCACACCGATGCACGTATGTTTTAGAAAATAATGAATGACATAGTATACGTACACATTCTTAGTTGATAACCTTTGGTTACTGCAGATATAATTTGTCACTGGAAGGGAAAACACATTTCTCAGCACAAAGCAGTAACTCTTTAACATTATTTTATAATTTGAAGTATTTCTGCTCATGGCTTACTCTTTTTTGATTTTTATTCAGCTGGTCATCTGACATTTGAATGCAGAAACTTTCTCCGGGTGGACCCCAAAAGAGACATTGTTTTAGACGTTAGCAGTACGAGCAGTGAAGACAGCGAGGAAGAGGAGCTGGGGAAACTGCAGGCCTTACCAGAGAAAAAGAGTATGTTTTAAATAACAGAGCATAATCCTAAATTGGGAAGCTATCTTGTTTAAAGTCCTGTAACTGTCATTTAACTCCTGTAGAGTTCACTTTTTACTCTGTCTTATCCAGTGACCTAAAAAAATTGCTTTTATGGCATGGCTCCAGGCTGAAGAGATTTGAGACCCCCCTGACACCTTGTGGAAAAATGAGAAAAGCTTCTACTTAAAAACATTTGACCAAGATTTTCAAGCATGGGTGCCTACATTTAGGCTCTTAAATCCAAAAGATTGTGAGTTTTGGAATGTGCAAATGCCCATTGCAGGGAAAGTAATATACATTATTTCATTGATGTTATCCTTTGTTTACTGCATAAAGCTGAAACAATTCTTTTTTTTTCTCTCCTTCCCCCAAGTAAATGATGCCTCTTTAAATGCTTTTCTTTGTTCAGTCTGTTTCTTCTCTCTAGTTCTTAAGCATTATTTTGTTTGAATGCAGCTAATAGTTTTGATTTGACAGTTAACATTTGGAGGGATAACTGCTCGCTCTCTGTCTTGGGGAAATGAAGCTCAGCCTCTATAGAGGAAGAGAAAACCAGGTGGGGTTAATTAGTCCACAGTACGCAAGTTGATCAGAAGATGACGCAGGAGGGCTAAGGTTTCAACCTACAAAAAGGTCCCAGATGGGAGTCTGTTCTAGCATACTGTGAGCCCCCAATTTAGGAATGCTGGGGCATGATATTCTGCTGTTACTTTGCAGTTAGTCTTTGTTATTCTGGGAGCTAGAATATGTGTTTTAGATATGGATGCACTTTTCTTAATGTTTTTTACTCATTTGCATTATTATTGCTCTCTTATTCTAGACCCTGCCTCCACTTCCTAATCAAAACCCTATCTGTGTGCATATCTATACTGCAATCGAGGTGCAGCAGGTGTAGACATACCCAAGCTATCTTTAATCTAGCTAGTGTGAGTAGCACGGTGAAGCCACGGCAGCACAGGTGTCAGCATGGGATGTGCAAGCACACCTGGGACTCTGGTACTAACTCGGGCAACTAGCCCATGCTGAAATCCTTGCTGCTGTGACCTCACTGTTATTGGTACTCACTCTAGCAAGATTAAAGCTAGGTTGGGTATCTCTATATGAGCCACAGTCACACCTCTAACTCCTGTGTAAACATACTCTGTGAAGTGGTTATTCTGATGACATTAGGAAGGCGAGGTAGAGAGATGTTTTCCAACATAGCCTCCTGTATTGCTAGAACACTTCAAAAGAAATGCTAGGACCTCTTTTGGCAAAATGAGTTGCTGAATTTGCTTTCCCAAAAAGCCTTTCTTTTGAACTTGTGGATAGGAACTAAGTTGTTCAGAAAAACTGTGTACTTGTGGACCTAGGGATTTCTGAAACCATGGCTCTGAATGGACACTCATTTAGGAAACACAAAGGTAAATGTAGCCCTAGAGAGAAACAGTTAGTTGTATGTAGATGTTTAGAGGATATTGTGTTATCCCTATCTAGTATAAATGTTCTTCCTTAAGTTGTAGGTGCTCTATACAGCATTTTTGAAAACTCATCTGGGTTTTTTGGGAATGTTTTCTCTCCCAGTTTTTTAAACATGTCTCCCACTTCCTGCTGCTTGTTCCGCTAAACCTCAAAAGTCATTTTGACAGAAAAGAATGATGGTCACACATGATTTTAATTGGATGGACAAATTCAGCATTAAAAGGTAGATTAGGGAAACATCTAATTCAAAGGCTGAAGGAAGTATTATAATCAGATATGATACATCCTTGCATCTGGTGTCATGGTATTGATATTACGGAATTACTTAAAATAAACACTAGCAACCTTAATATTATGAATTTTGAATTTATAAGTTTTACATATCTTTGTTACTAATATCTCTTAAAACTGAAATCTGCCTGTAAACTAGATGTGTATTTTCTCTATTTATACAATTTTGTTATTGCTTGTTTGGAATCTCAGCTATCAGCTGTTTTAGTGATGATATCTTCATGGTTATGGAATGATGTCACATCCTCAATACCATCTCCCCTACCCCAGTATCAGTCTTCAGATGATTGATCCAAGTAAACTCTCAGCAGGGCTTCCCCTCCTGGGAGTACATGGGTTGAGTTCCTAGGATAAAGTCTTACTACTTAAGGATACCTTTCTATGGCATCCACGGTGGTCTGTGGGTAGTTTAAGATGCACTGGCTTAAAGTATCCTTAAAAGGATGCCTTCCTTTGTGGAAAGTGTTTTTTGTTTTTTTAAATCAGTTGTGTGATAGTCAGATAGATGTAGGTTTCATTTTTAGAAGGTACAGGGAAACCCCGCTATAATGCGCCCTGCGATAACTTGAATATGGCTATAACGCGAACATAAGGTGGCTCCTGCCACCCCAAGCGCCAAAAAAAAAGCAGCCAGAATGCCGCTGAAGCACCAAAAAAAAAAAAAAAAAAAAGCGACTGGAGCGCTGCCAAAGCGCGCACATACACACACAAAAAAAGAAGAAAAAAAAGCGGCCGGAGCGCCACTGAAGCACACCAACAAAAAAAAAGAAAGAAAAAGTGGCCATGTTTCACATACCTAATTTTATTCTCAGTACTTAGCTGCAGGTCCTTTACAATGTGAGTTGTGTAACCAAAGTGCAGCTGCTCTGCAAAATATTTTAAATGAACCTGCAAAATAGCACTTGGTTACAAAATATTTTGGTCTTTGAAACAAACATTAGCAATAAAAATTACTGATTTCAGTGAGAGTTTTTAAATTAATTTTGAAGTTGAAAAGGAAAAATATTTTGTATAAAATGCAATTTTTATATCCACAGATACAAGTCAGGAGGAGGAAAAGAAGACTCTAAAAAGAATAAGCAAAGAAAAATCCAAATCAAAGAAATTAAGGAAAAGGTAACTTACAAATACCTAATTAAGCCCAAAACAGAATTTTCTTAATATTTTAAAGTCCAAAATATACTTACCAAATTGTTATAGCCTGTGCACGTTAACCTTTATTTTTGCTTCTACAAAAGCACATATACTAAATTTGAATGTCTGATACAGAATTTTTACCCTATAAAACTAAACATACTACTAATCTTTTGCATACAAATCCGGAACATGGCTAAAAAGTGATTTGACATTGCAATTACAAATGCTAAAAGAAAACTCTTGTTTACCCTAAACAACAAAATAAAACTATGTAGAATGAGAATTTAAAATAATACTTTATTTGCTTGATAGTCTACCAATCACCATACTAAGACTCTGTTCCTACAAAGATTTATGCAGGAGCTTAACTTTATGCACTGTGAGTACCCGCATTGAAGTCAGTTGGGGCATTAAGGTGTAGCTATGTTAATTCTGCACACTGTCTCTGTGGACCCTGCTAGTTTGCACTAAAAGTTCCCTAGTGCACTTTGACTATTACTATGAAGAAGTCAAATCCTGCATACCTTACTTTCACAAGTAGTAACAATTAAGTTTATGAAGCTATTATCAAGTAAGGTAAAGAGGACTTCCTCTCCCCCCTCCCCCCAATTGCATTATTAAATTTTGTACTTAAAACCAAGTTACTACATATTCATGAAATATTCTAAATGTCACACCAGATTTATCTCTTATTAAACAGACAATTCAGTTTAATGAAAATGTATATATCTTTTGCATCTGTAACATCTGCTCTCTGAATTGGCAGGGATTGTGGGAACGGGAATGGTAGTACAGCCATTTGTTTTAAGGTATTAAGTTAGATTTTATTACTGTAGGTTTTCTGGTCAAGGTTTCATCTCGTTATGTGCCTTGATTTCCTGCTTTCTATCCATTTTTTAAAGACCTAAACATATAAGATCATTTGCCTATCAATAAAGTTTCAACCTTGAACTGTCTACATTCCATATTTTGGAAAATGCTGTAGGCAGAGCAAAGAAATAAAATTAACGTTTAAACCAGTAAGATACAATTAGTAATTAATTTACAAGGATGAGTAACTAACTCTTTCCAAACATAACCTACACATTTCTGAACACTGTTAGTTAAGGAGTGCTTTCCTTGCTTTCCTGGTGAGGCAGCCTCATCAGAGAGGCCAAAGTTTGGATGAGCATGGATTTGATTGATTTGCCCATTACAGGCTGGAGTAGACAACCTCTATACCGACTGCACGAATTCATGTGTTTATACAATTTCCAGCATTAAATTCAGTGTAGAAAGAAAAATAAAGTGAATATATGATTGATAACGTAATCCGTATTAATTTTGTTTTTTTTAACAGATCTTATTCATCAAGTGTCACTGAAGAAGAAGATCCAAAACCAAAAAAACAGAAATCCCACAAAAAAGAAAGGAAAAAGGAGAAAAAGAGTAAATCTAAGAAAGGAAAACATCACAAAAAAGAAAAAAAGAAGAGAAAAAAAGAAAAACATTCATCGTCTGATAGTTCAGACTCCTCTAGTAGCGACTGAGGAGTTAGTGCATTCAGCTTTCATTACCCTGAAAGATTAGGATTGCTTACCTTTCAAATCTATCCTATGTGTGCTTTACAATACTGTCAGGTTAAAAAAAAAAATCTATATATTTTAAAAGTACATTTATTCACAAATATCCACACCTTAGGTTATTAAAATGAAATATTTGGGGGTGGGAGGGAAATCTACATGTTGTTTTTTGCAATTAATGGTGTTTCACTATTTCCATTCTATGCAAGTTGGACCAAGAAAATAGACTAGTTGTTTAAACTTTTGTGGTTAGTTCATTTCTAGTCCGTTTTTGATTGCTAGCTCCCATGCATGACCAGAATATTCAGATTGCTAACATGTGCAGGGAAAGATTTGAACTAATTAAAATGTGCTTTCCACTGGAATTTTTAACAAAATTTGTTGAAACATTTTTATTAATTTTAAGTTTTCTAAAATCTTGATTTTTATTAAAATAAAAACCTACATGTTTGACATAATTCCATATCAGCCACCACTTAAAAGCAATAAATAGAGACATTGGTGAATAAAAATAAGGACATTGAGGTAGAAGAAAGGTTGAGGGTTGTTTTTTTTTGTTTTGTTTTGTTTTTTTGAAGGGACAGAGTAAGGGAAGAAATAGTAAATCTTTGCTACAAATAAGAACAGTCTTTTAAAACTGATCAAATGTACTTTGAAACACATGGTGATTGTTTTCTATCATACTCAGAAAGTGGCCCTATCTATACATGGACAAACATAACACCTATCATTCTTTAGTTTCCTTTTCTTCTTTGTAAAATAGATGTAAGGCTGTGTCTACACTGTGAGCTATGGGTGTGATTCCCCTGCTCACGTACACATACATTAGCTCTCATGGGACTAGCGCGTGTATAAATAGCAGTATAGCCATGGTACCATGGCAGCAGCAGAGGCACTGCTGAGCTCGACTGAGTACGTACTCACTGGTTTCAGGCGAGTGTGTATAAGGCATATACTATTATCCGTATTAAGTGACAATCCAGCAATGTTTTCTACAGTAATGCCCCAGTCCTGTGTCAATTTATGGCATTAAGATTACCTACTCACCTTTTTAAAAAGGGGTAAGGGAAATCAAAGACTGGCACTTTGGATACTCTTGATAATTTCAACCCCCATTCACCATTCTCTTTATAAAATTCACAATGGCTTTATAAAACCAAAAATCTTTTCTTCTATTCTGTAACACAGCATGTGCCCTGTTGTCTAAAGACCAGCTCCTGCTCCATTGAAGTCAGTGGCAAAATTCCCCGTTGGCTATAATAGCTGGATGATCAGGAACCTAAATACTAATATTTCTTGTTTCAAATTACCTCAAGCCCATTGCAGGTATAGAGAGTCAGTGTGTCAGGATTACTCCATTTATACTGGTGTAAAATCAGTATAAGTGAGTAGAATTGGGGCCATAGTCTGAACCTTACTGCTGTACCTTCTTAATAAGACATAGGGCTTACCTATACCGTATGGCAAAGCGTGCCACAGGGGTGTGATTTGTAAAATGCACTAATGTGCTATGCTGTAACTGCCCCATGTAAATTCTGCTGCCATGTTCTAAAAGGTACCTCGTTTGTGTTAAACTTTTCCTGTTTGAAAGACCGTTAACTTGAATTAGGCAGTTAGAGCACAACACGTTAGAGCACTTTTAGAAATCACAACCCATAGCCTGCATTGCCTGTGCTATGTAGACAAGCCCATACCTAGTTAATATATTTCTAGGTAGTTCATTTTTCCTTTATTTTGGACATAATAGGACACTTTTTTAGGAATACTGTGATATTGGCATATGTAAAATTTGTATCTGAGCCTTTAAAATTGGCCTATGAGCAAAAAATTCATTAAATCTCCTTTTACCCAGGAGCAAAACATTTAAGAAATTTATTTGTAAAGAGCAGTGCAGAGACTATTCTAAGAGTTAACCTATATTGTGCTTTATATCTGAAATGCATTTTTAAAATATACCTAGGAAGCAGATGTTTGACATTGATTTTGTGCTTCCCTTATGTAACTGATTTGCAGATTCTTATTTGACTTCTAACCCTTCAAATTTGCACAAACAATATTTTGAATTCAGGAAGTGATTAATAAAATGTTACCTAGACTTTTGTGGAGCCTTTTACAAAACTGCAAACAATGTAATGTCTTTATTGTACAATTGTAGTTGCTGTTTATTCGCCACTACCACTATGCACTTTCATTTTCATGATTTATTACCAGACTGTTTAATACATTTAAAAACTAATTGGCATAAGTGAGGTCAGGTAATCTTCACCGATGCAGTGGTCAAAATATTTTTGTGCCCTCAAGGTTTTTTAACTTCTGACGATTGCAGTTTTTGAGGCTCCATCCTGCAAGGCATTGAGCCCCCTCCTTCAATATGCTGAATGCCGTTAATTACCATTAATTTGGGACTTGAGGGCAGTCAGTACCTTACACCAAACCGTTAGAGCGAACTCTGAGTCTTATAAATTTATTGCAAAAAAGAAAAATGTAATTTGATGGTAGTTTGGAAACTGAATGGCTCAGTGGATTAATAGAGGAGGGGGTCACACACTTTGTAGCTTGCGGAGGCCAAGCTTACCGCACGCATCAGGGACTCCTTGTATTCCTCTGTTCTACGGGACAAGCTCTTTGTGTGTCCCTCTTCCGTCTGTGCCAGTGGTTCTAGGGATGAAGAGGGGGCATTCCCTCCTGCCCTATACCAGAGTCCAGTGTTCTGCTCCCCCACACACATCAAAGGTTCTGTGCGACCCTTTTCTGCATTATCAGGGTCCCCTCTTCTCTCTTGCCAGTGGCTATGTAGAGCCCCATTTCCTCTCCCCTATAGCAATGGTTGTGTGCACATCTTCTTGCCCTGACCCCCATTATTATTTTTCTGAGATAAGTAATTCAGATTGTCAATGTGTTAAACTCTATTGGAAGGATGCAATGAGATGGGGTAATGTTATGCCTGAAGACATTAATGAGTGTCATCAGCCAGTTTGAGACAATTGCAGATATCCTTGAAGCTGTGGCTGTGCTAAGCAGAGGGCAGGAGCTCCATATATCCCCCATTTCCCCTTTTTGATTTTCAATTTTCCGCAATAGGAATAGGTTTCTGGCCACTGAAGCATAGAATATTCCCTGAAATTTTGGAATTGATCATATGTGGTGTTTGAAAGTTACCATGTTACATACACACATAGAAATGCCATCCAGTTGAGTATATGTCCTTTAAAGCTCAGCTAAATATGAGGCATTTCATCTCTGTGATGTTGATAGGAGTTTGCCCAGGGCAGCACTCACTGGAAGTTGTTGCCATTTGATGGTGGTTTGACCTATGTGAAATGAGTTGGCAGTTAGTCTGGTTTAACTGCATATGCATGTACATCACAGCAGGCTCAAAGTACCATTGTTGGCAGCTTCAGTAAAGAGGCCAAGGAGTTGAAAGATCATCGAAACTGAATTATTTTCTAGGCCTAATGCAGGTTCTTCTACATTGAGAGTTGGAGTTATTTGAGAATGCTTTCACGGCTGCTGCCTAAGCATCACTTGTTAACGTGGATGGAAACAGGATTTTAGTCTCCTGAACGGTCAAGCCTGCATTTTTCACTAACACCAAATACTCTTTATAACATTTATTAAAGAAGATTCTCTAGAATCTCTCCCATGTAATTTTAAATAATAGAAGCTCTTCTCCCTCAAGAATAAAATACTAAGTTGTTAATTTATCTTGATCAGGAGAGGTAATATGCACCTCCTTGCTTCAAATTTGCTACTTGTGAAAATTTGGCAAAATCAGAAATGAAATATTGGATCTAAATGTATATACTAAATAAATCTGGACTTTTTAATGGTAAAACTAACATACTGAAAAATTAGAAGTCAATCACATTCAATTAGCTTTTTAAAAAAGTGTAATATCCCATGTACTTTGTTCTTTTTGTTTCATATTTAATCTTTGCTGCTAATGGGTTTTTGTTTTGAAAGTTCAGTGTTTCTAGTTACTTTAAAGATGTTTTGCTTGCATTTGGTCCCTGAAACTGTTTGTTTATGATGGGCTCAGTAGCTTCTTGGATACAAAGGGGCAGCAGAAGAATAAAATGTGGAGTGCAGCCTTCGCTAATTCTGATTTAGCAAGATGTTGAAGTATGTTTAAAATCCTTTTTACCTGTCAGTGAATTGAAAGCTAAATGAAGCCTAAACAATTTAGTCCAGATATCAGATTGGTTGGTTAAAACCAATCTTTCAGCTAACTGCTGACACTGGGTAAAATTCATCTTTCTACAAAGGGCCAGCACAAAGTCTATTTACCTTGTTAAATTCTACTCAAGTCCTATTTTAAGGGCTTAAGTAATGTATAAGCCATGTGCTGGCTCTTTTGTTCTTATGCTATGCCTATCACCATGGAACTCAGAGAGCAGTGCAAGGATTTCAAAGGGAAAGAACTACTTTCCATTCCGATTGCAGATCTCAACAGCACTGGAGATGGAGATGGAGATGGGCTTCTTTGCCATAGTCCCTGACTATACAAAGCTATTGTTAGGAGCTGCATTTTTTCAGAATGATTTTTTTTAAGGAAATAGGGTGAAGATATTAAAATATTTCCTCATTTCCTTGTACAAGACTTAACATAATAAGCATAGGCATGTTGGTGTTTCATTTGCTGCACACCTTTGATATTACCAAAAGGCCCAGGTTCCCAGCCATTTCAACAGGACGTGGCTTTGGACAATTTGTGTCCTGAACCTACTTTAAAGTTTATTATGTGGTATCCCCTTCGTGGATGACCTTGCGTATTGCTGGCCTGAAATACAGGTTTGATCCAAGCTGTGCCTATTCCAAAAGGATAGGATGGTTTATGCAATCTGATCTCCCTTAATTTCTTCTACCCATGCCCTGGATCCTGCTAGCTCCCTTTTGAGGCAGATTTCTCTTGTTGCTACTACTGCACATATTAGTGCTTTGTTAATGACAGTATGTAGTTTGAGGGGCTTTAAGTTTAGAAAAGTAACTGGTCATGTTTTTTAATGGTCTACATGGTACTTCTGTATTTTTGTAATTTTCTGTCTCCATTAGACTTTTTTGTTCTGATTGTACATAGGCAGTCTTTTGATTTCAATAGATGAGGTGCAGTAGTTATTGTTTATCTATCATCATGACAGTTCCCATGATAATTATATGGTATTTTATACCAGGGACCCAATGACCCTGTTCAGTGTTAAAGGCAGCATCTCCTAAAAAGTACGAGTTAACCGTGCTTCCATTGATATATTTTTCTATCTAAAGGAAGTGTGGAACTGAGAAAGTGTTAATGTACATAGGTTTTTTTTCTTAGTGTCACAGTGAAGAATTGGCACAATTCCACCTCCACAGCAAGGAATGCCCTCATGATATTGTATGAATTTTATTCCTTCAATTCTACTATCAGAACAACAGAAATTGAATACAAAGATGTCTGTATATTAAAATAATGTTAAAGATTTTGTTTAAATGGGCATAGTTAGGGCTACAATTGTCTTTCATTCATACTTTTTTGCCTCATTGCAGAAAGCCTATCCAAATATTAGCTAGTTTTTCACACTATGGGCCAAATTCTGCTCACTTAACTCATGCAAAAAGTCCCACTGAAGTCAATAGGACTTTACTCATCTGAAAAGTAAGCACGATTAGGGCCAGCATTTAAGGAAAGGAATCCCAGCGTTACGGGAAACCTGTAGTGAACAGTTCCCCTTCAGACATGTACTTCAGCTAAATAAATGTTTACATTACTTTAACAGATTATATATTAAAAATGAATAGTCTAAACATTTATCACTGTTGTAATATGTCCATAGCTGTGAAGAGCTCTGATGTCTCACAGTCAGCATCACTATTTCATCTCTGTGTCCCAGCAGGAATTCCAGTCTGCTGCTCTAGTTTGTGACAAAGGGAGTGCTGTTCAGCAGAAAAATGCTTGAAGATACAGAAGGGTTGCCAGTTATGAAACAGAAATATTCAAGGGGGAGGGATGTTCTTCATACCAAGTGACTGAAATCTGACACTTTCACAAAACAAGTTTTCATAAAAGGTCGTGCCTGTTGTAACTGATGGAGTTATTACTTATATTCATGTATTTTTACTTATATTTATTGTAAGTATTGATGGCACAGAACAATAGATTAGACATACTTAAAACAGGGCCTGTGCCAGAGAACTTACGATCCGAAGGCACAGTCAGGTATAATAAACATATGTGGTCATTAGAGCTCAGTTGCATGATTGAACAAGTATATTTTCAAAATTATTTGAAGGGAATGCTTGGCCTAGTGAGTAGGAAGCTGTCCCAAGCCTAATGAGCAACCTAAGAGGACAGTCCGAACGCAAGAGTCTTTGTGTTGCAGAATGGGTGGTGGCTGCCATTTTCTTGTTGTGAATGATGAATATTTTCTTCAATCATTTATAATCATCCTGGCCCTGGCATGGTCTGGGCATAGAACCTGTAAGATCTAGCCAGAATTTGTGCCCTACACTTAACCTGACTGTTCCTGACTGCAGAGGGAGTTCATGTGAAAGAAGACCTCACAGAAGCACTTGACATATGCATCGACTTCTGGTCATTAGGAATGGCTTTTTGCCAGTCATTTTCATTAATTGAGCACCACACTCCCTTAAACTGTAAGAGGATCCTTTCTAATCCCCCTTCATAGCAGGTTCTTACAATCATTCAGCCCAATGCATGTTAAGTATAGGGCACAAATTCTGGCTAGGTCTCAGTTATTATACCAGGGCCAAGATTCAGCCACAGATTAAAAAATCAATAGTGAATGAAGTAACAGTTTTATAAATGATTGAAGAAAATACCATTCACAAAAAGAAAATGGCAGCCTCTAAACATTCTCCAGAACATATAAAATACCACAGGAAATGTACAGTCCTCAACTTCCAATGCACACTATAGGAGAAACAAATTTACTTTTCAGTAGGGTCAAATAAGCTCCAGTTATTATGTTTGAGCTGTGTATGCAAACACATAAGACAGACAGGAGACTGTGGCATGTTCCAGAATGACAATTTCAAGCAGTGTTATTTTGCTATTCAGCCTTCACTAAGGCCTTGGCTACACTGGCGAGTTACAGCGCAATAAAGCAGCCCCGGGCGCCCTAGCTCACTCTCCGTCCACACTGGCAAGGCACGTAGAGCGCTCTGACTCTGCAGCTACAGCACTGCTGGTACTCCACCTCAGCGAGTGGAATAATGTTTGCTGCGCCCCCGCAGGAGCACCGGAGCGCCAGTGTGAACGAGGTGTTGTGTTACTGCGCTGTGATCAGCCTCTGGAAATGTCCCATAATCCCCTTAAGTCAAGTGGCCACTCTTGTCATTGTGAAATCGGCTGCAGGAATGAGGAAATGCCCTTTCAAAGCTCCGTTTCGGCAAAACCAGCTGCTTATCAGCTCTGAGAAAAAGCAAACATTTATTGTTTGCTTTAAGTGAGTGAGAGAGAGGTGGGGGGAGGTGGATCTGAACTTACAAGATAGCATGCTGACACACTCTCAGCACCCCAAAAACCCACTCTCTCTCCCCCCACATACATACAACACACTCCCTGTCACACTCCACTTCACCTCCCCAATTTGAAAAGCACGTTGCAGTCACTTGTATGCTAGGATAGCTGCCCATAATGCACTGCTCCCAATGCCGCTGCAAGTGCCGCAAATGTGGCCATGCCAGTGCGCTTCAAGCTGTCAGTGTGGACAGTCTTCAGCGCTTTCCCTACTGCACTCTACAAAGGCGGGTTTAACTCACAGCGCTCTATATCTGCAGGTGTAGCCATGCCCTTAATTTACACTGATGCTCTACTGAACTGGTAACTTTTACTATCCATACAGAGGCACTTCATCAACATGAGACTCTCTAGCTTATCCTTCAAGAAAATGTTTCCACGATCCATTCAAATTGTTATTTTAGTTTTCAATGGTCTCACTGCAGCATTAGAAAAATACAGTATGTAGCATTAACCCTTTAACATGTCAATTTTAGTTCCTGTGCTGTACTCCTATTATTACATGAAACAGATTGAAAATCTTATAGTACAGCACCAGTCATCTGTACACATTTCTTTACAAACACTGACAAGTACATGTTTTAATTTCATTGCCCCACCATTCATCAGCAATTGCTCACCATTTATATTCTAACAACACAGTCATGTGGATGATAAACTTTAGTAAGGTTAGTTTGTGTAACTTCCAGCAGCGTTTCTTAAATTCTATCATCAGATTGATCAGACATTTGATTTGCTGAATTCCACTTTATATTTGAATATTCTGCCGTGATTTTTCTATTTGAGCTGCCTGAAAAGGAACACAGATAGGGGGAAAAGAGAGAATTAGCCATTTACAACTGTGGCACGGGAATGAAGTCACATAGGTATTCTGAGTAATGGATAATGTAGCAAAACACATCTTTGAAAACAAGACGATAACTTCTGTGTTTTAAAATACATCATTATCACAGAGTCAAGATTAGTATAGAATTTCCACAAAAATTGTTAAACTGAATACTGTTAAGTAAAATTACCTGTAATGTGAAGAAAGTTAATAAATTTGTGTTCTCTGAACAGATCAAAACTGTGTTGAGATAGAACATTATCAAGGCACTGAACAGTACCTCCATTTATTCAGTGCTTCTATAACTGACAAAAGCAGACTAATACGCAGCTGCATATTAGAGTCTGAGCAGGATTTACCTGTTACAGTGCACACTAAGCTATAACAAAATATTCTTTATCCTTATTTTTATGGAAAATAAGACTAAGCTACTTGATAAAGGATTTACAGAAATAATTTCTACATGAGCTGTGAGAATAATACAATTAAAAGTCGGTGACTATTGCAGGGCTGTTCCAAACCAAGTTATATGTAAATGACACTTTCTTCACTTTTTCCATAGATTATGAAACCAAAAGGGACCACTGTGATCATCTACTCTGACTTCCTGTATAACACAGGCCATAGGATTTCCCTGAATTAATTTCTGTTTGAAGTAGAGCTTGGCTTATCTTTTAGAAAAACCCAATCTTGATTTAAAAATTGCCGTTGATGGAAGAGCCACCATGACCCTTGTTCCAATAGTTAATTACCCTCAATGTTAAAAAATTGTGCCTTATTTCTAGTATGAATTTGTCCGGGGGGGGGGAGGCGCGGCGGGAGGCTTTTTTGCCTGGGGCGGCAAAAAAGCCAGAGCCGGCCCAGTTAGCAACCTTGAGGAATTTTTTACCTCTGGAAGAACAGATTAAGGGGCCAATAGGCAAATTATTGTAGCAGCACCCCAAAACTCATTTTTCAGGGTAAAAGGTTGGATGCAGGAAGCAGGATCCAATATACAGCAAACGGAAACCCCTTGTTGCTCAGACAAACTTCCTATTCCTCCTCCTGGCTTATATGGTGTAGTTCATTAGTTAGATCAATCAGTGGAGCTAGGCAATCCTCCTATCAAAATTCCCATGAGTGCTAGCTTGGCTAGGGCTATATAGCAGCTTCCCAGCCCAGCTAGTTTCAGAAGGCATTGGGGGAGCCCAGGATGTGGCAGTTGTCTGGAGACTCCCCAGCCTGGGATCAAGACCTGGGAAATCACATCACCCATCTAAACATTTTAGGATTGATTCTGAACTCACTTCAGTTTTATACCAGTCTAGCTTCACTGTCTATACAGTGACTTCAATACAGTCTCTCTAATATTCCAGCACCCTACCACACTTTCCATTGTCTTGTGCTGCATTGAAGGCTGTTCAGCTTGCAGAAAAAGCACCTACCATAAGGAAGACAGCTTCAGCTATTTTTTTTCCTTGGAAAAGTATTTTTCTGGAATACAGGATTTAAAGGCTCATTCTAATTCGTTTGAAAAATACATTAGACTCAAAAGTAATTGATTAGAAAAGCTAAAATATTAACAGTAATAGAGAATGGGAGCCTTAGAAGCCCAGACAGAGAATAGAAAAGCACTTGCTGGAGAGATCATTCAGGATAGTGTATTTGGGGGCTGATTCTGCTTCCATTGTGGTCAATGGGCCCTCAATGCATGGAAAAACTGAATTAGTAGAAGATTATAATGTACAAGAACTAGGTTTTCCTAAGGGATTCTATTTTATCATGTTTAAATTCTACTGATTATTTTAATTCTCCCCAAACCTCTAAAGTGTTCTGTATCTCTAATAAGCATTTTCTCCCTCTCTCTTGCTTCTGCCAAATCTGTTTAATGTACAATTACTGTTGCTTTTACGTCATCTACTGACAGAGGGAGATTAATTACCTGAATCTGGAAAAAGAAGGCCAAAAGAAAGAAGTGGTTGTTCTTAAGAATAGAATTCATTTCTTTCCAGTTTCAAAGTTTCAGTACTTTCCCTTCTAAGTTTCAGCTCAGTAAAGATTAAAAAAAAATTAACTCCAACAAAAGATTTCTTTTATCCTCCTTGATGTCTAGCAAAGAGCTTTCCAAGTTAAACATTGAGGATGACTTATTTAACTCATAACACTTACAGTTCTGCATTTAGATAATGACTAATCAAATAATGTTTCAAGGCTTCAGCCTGTCGCTCCCAGGGGTCAAGGAGGTTTTGTTTTGTTTTTTGCCCTGATGCACAATTGGCTAGAGTATTCTGGGCTTTTTTTTTTCACCTTTCACTGAGGCCTCAAGGATTGGCCACAGCTGGAGGTGGAATACCAGATGTCGGTGAACCAGTGTTTTGAGGTCGTATAAAGAACCCTCTTTCTAGATACCTGGATGATGCTTGCTCACATGCTAAGGGTCATAGTGATTGCCAGATTTGGGGTCAGAAACAAATTTTCCCCTAGGTCAGATTGGCAGGGCTCCTGGTTTTTTGTTTTTGTTTTTGTTTTTTGGCCTTCCTCTGCAGCATAGGGCAAGAATCATCTGCTGGGATTATCTGGGATTATCACCTAATCAGTTCCCTGCCATTGAAGGGTCTTCAGTCATTGGTGGTACTTTGATCTCTCCTGTTCTTTGCCTGTGGTACACAGTTTAGTCTAACTAGTCTTTTGGCTTAATATAGAGAGATTTGTGTGAATAATTAAAAGCCTGTGATATACAGGAGGTCAGACTAGATGATCTGATGGTCTCTTCTGGTCTTAAATGCTATGAAATTATATGTAACTCATTGCTGTCAGAATATGAATAACTTTAAGGAAAAGAAAACAAGGAGGAAGAAAGGTTCTTCTTCGAGTGCTTGTTCGTGTCCATTCCAATCAGGTGTGTGCACGCCATGTGCATGCCAGCCAGAAGATTTTTCCCTTAGCAGCATCCGTAGGGTCAGCTTGGGCGCCCCCTGGAGTCGTGCCTTCATGGCGCCCAATATAGAGCCCTGCTGACCCCCCACCCCCTCAGTTCCTTCTTGCCAGGTATCCTGACAGAGGGGTAGGAGAGTGGGTAATAGAATGGACATGAACAACACATCTCGTAGAACAACAGTTATGAGAAGGTGAGTAACCGTTTTTTCTTCGAGTGCTTGTTCATGCCCATTCCAATCAGGTGACTCACAAGCCAAAGTTCAGGAGGTTGGGTCGGAGTCATCCACTGATTGGAGCACAGCTCGTCTGAAGGCCGCGTCATCTCTGGCCTGTTGAGTGATCGCATAGTGCGTCATGAAAGTGTGTATAAAGGACCATGTTGCCACTCTGCAGATTTCCTGTGTGGGGACCTGTGCCAGGAATGCTGCTGAGGAGGCCTGAGCCCTGGTGAGTGTGCGGTGATGGGTGGAGAGGGGCACCTTCACCAGGTATTGTAACACTCCCAAATGCATGGATGTGATCCATGACGAGATGCGTTGCGATAATACAGGGAGGCCTTTCATCCTGTTCTGCCAGTGCTACGAATAAATGGATGGACTTTCGGAACGCTTCGTTTTCTCAATATAGAAGGCTAGTGCTCTGCGGACATCCAAGGAATGCGACTTAGGATAGAATACTGGGAGGAAGATGTCCTGGTTGATGTGAAACTGGGAAACAACCTTAGGGAGAAAAGCTGAGTGACGCCTGAGCTGAACCTTGTCTTTATGGAAATACCGTGTAAGGGGGCTCTGATGTAGGGTCCTGAGCTCTGATACTCTCCTAACTGAGGTTATCGCCACCAGAAACGCCACCTCATATGAGAGATAAAGCAGGAAGCATGTCGCCAGGGGCTCAAATGGTGGACCTGTAGGTCTGGAAAGGACTAGATTAAGGTCCCAAGCCAGGATAGGCTGTCACATTTGCGTGTAAAGTCTGTCCGAGGCCTTTAAGGAAACGGCTGACCATCGGGTTTTGCGAAGACTGAGTGGCCGTCTGCGCATGGATGGAAGGCGGAGATGGTGGCCAAGTGGACCCTTATTGATGACACAGACAGAGCCTGTTGCTTAAGATGGAGGAGGTAGTCCTGTATGAATGGCACTGAGGCGAGCATCGGCGACTGATGGTGCTGCTCTGACCAGACGGAGAACCTCTTCCACTTGGCAAGGTACGTGCCCCTTGTGGAGGGCTTTCTACTGCCAAGGAGAACTTGCCTGACATGATCAGAACAGGACAGCTCCATGGCATTTAGCCATGGAGCTTCCACGCTGTGAGGTAGAGAAACTCGAGGTTCGGGTGCCAAAGGCGGCTGTGATCCTGCATGATTAGATCCGGGACAAGTGGTAGGGGTGACCAGAGTTGCCACGGACATTTCCAGGAGCGATGTGAACCAATGCTAGCATGGCCAGGCTGGAGCTATCAATATCACTAGGGCTCAGTCCCTGTGGATCTTGAGGAGCACTTTGTGGGACCAATGGAACTGGCGGGAAAGTGTAAAGGAGATGGGGCCTCCCCATGAAAGAAGGAAGGCATCCACGATGGAACATGGGCGGTGATTCATGAACGAGCAGAATAGCTGACACTTCCTGTTGCATCATGTGGCAAACAGGTCTATTTGGGGGAGAGCCCCAGTGATGGAAGATTGAGCTCACTATGTCCGGGCCCGGAGGGACCACTTGTGGCCGTGAAAAGATCAGCTGAGACTGTCCACCAGCTCGTTCTGTATCCCCAGGAGGTATGATGCCTGCAGGTGTATTGAGTGCTCTACACAGAAGTCCCACAGCATGAGGGCTTCCTGGCACAGGGAAGAGGGGCATGCACCCCCATTTGTTGATATAAAAAATCTTCCGGCTAGCGTGCACGCAGCGCGCACACACCTGATTGGAATGGACACAAACAACATATCTCGAAGAACAATGGTTACAAGAAGGCGAGTAACCGTTTTTTCCCACTCTCTTTTCTTGTTGAATGGGTTTGTGTACTTTACTTTTTCTTGTGATGGATGAACATTATTCAGCTATTCCTATTACAACTAAAGCAAAAAAAATCCAATATATTTCTTGTTATTACATGTAATTAGAATGTCTGTTCATATTTGGATACCTAGTTTAATATTGGTATTCTTCATTCCCAAGATGGTCTGGAGCTCTTTTCTGTGTCTCATCAAAATCTTAATTAAAGAGATAATTAGTAAGATATTTTTGTTAACAAGTATATATACTTTGTGTTAAGCCTTGTTTCAAAAGTTGTGAGTGCAGGCTCTCAAAATGATAAAATGAAGGAGGGAAATTGGTATTCACTCAACCTTTGTAGAAGTGGGCTATTAAAATTTACAATATATGTAACTATGTTTTATAAAAGTTGGTTTAAGACCATATACACGGAAATGAGAAACAACTCTGTACTGAGTGGGAGACAAGCGTCTAATGGTAGCATGGATCAGAAGATAAGGCACAGACTGAGAACTAGCAGACCGGCAGGATCAGATCCTCTGCTGGGAAATTGTCATAGCTCCATTGACTTCAGTGAGGCTACGACATTTTATACCAGATGAGGATCTTGCCCCAGGAGTCTGTTTTCTGTTGTTGATTTGGTGTGTGACCTTTGATAAATCACTTAGGTCATGTGATGGGGTGATCTGCCCCCTTAGGGTAGCAGTGCCTAAGAGTCAGTCCATCCCTGTCATGTGGCATGGCTCTGGTGTACAAAGACTGAGGAAATATTGGGAGAGAGGGAATGGTCCTGGGAATATGTAATGTTTGGGAGTAATCCCGTTACTGTCTCTTTTAAGGCACAGAAACAAGAGCCTTGCAGAGTGGACAGGGCAAGCCACCCCTCTGCCAATTGAGATGAGCTACAGGAAGGGGACCAGGATATATGCTGCCTCCTCCCTCATAGCAAGGTGGGTATCTGCAAGAGAAGACTGGTCTATTGAGCCCTCTGGATAGGGACTAGTTGGGGGGGGGGGCAACTGAAGGAGAAGCTGGTTAAGGCCTACAGTTGGCCCAAGTTAAAAGTTCAGCTCCAAGGAGAAGAGCTGGGTGAATCCTGCCTGAAGGAGAGAGTTAGAGACTGTCTTTGAAATACAACCCTGGCTCCAAAAGGAGGACTGGAGGAGGTGCCTGTCTGGAGGAGGGAGATACTGACAGCTTGAAACCATAAGGATGATTTGACATATAACCCAATGAGTACCAGACAGGCTGAGGAGCCACTGTCGCTAACATTCCTTCCCAGATGTAACTCATTCTTTGCCTTGGCTTTCCTAATTTTGTCCCTACACACTTGTGCTATTCCCATATATATATTGCTTTAATTCTTTTGATACAGTGAAACATACCATCTTTTTTGACTTCATATGATGTTGTGTCAAAATAGCTTAAGCCATATTAAGCTGCATTCACTTTTATGTAACCAACAGAACTTTTCTGTTAAACAGGAAATGTGGTGTTCTTGATCTTGACATCCATCTTCTAATGATGTAGCTGGTGTCACTTCTGGAGCCTCTTATTTACTAGTTTTGGAAGGTACACTGTAGTTCTTGTAGGAACTGGAATGAAAACTAGGTTAAGAGGGAGTTCCACCTCCTAATATTACCCATCTTCTTTCTCAGTTGCCCAATTTTCTCAAATCCCCTTGGGCTGAAATTTTTTTTGGTCTCTGCCCAGTGGTGACTTTGTTCATTTGGTGTGTTTCAACTAAATCCATTCATCCATTTTTGAGTTCTGTATGCATGAAAAAGATATTTTCCCCTTTTATGCTCTGATGAAAACCACACTCCCCCTTCCTCATAGAAAAGGGGAGGCATGAGTGACCTGGCTCTTTTACCCAAGGTTAAGGGTTTGGTTTGGTGATTTTTATGGCAATGCCTATCAGGAGCACATGTTAAAATGGATGGCAGAAAGCCAGTGGCAGCAGCAGCCCATTCAGCAGCAGCTCCTACAACAGATGGTGACCAAACAGCCACGAGGAACTAAACACATAGCTACAAGAACAGCAACAATGGCTGGTCCAGCAAGTGGTGACTCTGATACAGCTTCTGGAGCCTGCTGGTTTTCTGTCTGTGGGCCTGGGACTAGTGACAGCAGCAGTGAGTGAGTCTCATGTGTGCCCCAGAATAGGATGACCAAACAGCAAATGTGAAAAATCCGGACAGGGGGTGGAGGGGGGGGGGAGGGTAATAGATCCCTATATAAGAAAAAGACCCCAAAATCAGGACTGTCCCTATAAAATCGGGACATCTGGTCACCCTACCCCAGAGTCCTGTCTCATGGTGTTTGAGCAGGTGGCAGTGGTGGGAGAATATCCCGTTGGCCCCTTACTTAAAGGAAGCAGCACAGGCTGTGTACTGGGGGCTCAACTCAATGGCTGAACACAACCATGCCCACGTGAAAATGGCCATGCTGGACTGCCTTGATATAATAGAAGAGATCTACTGACAATTCTGTGAGGAGAAATATGCTCAGGGAGCACAGCCCCACATAGTGGCCCAAAAACTGAAATCCCTCTGCTGATGGTGGCTGGAGCCAAAGTCCTGAAACAGGGTTCAAATCACTGAGCTAGCGTTGGTGGAGGAGTTTGCCCAGATACTCATGTCCAGTGGCAGAGACTGGGTGCTAGAACTCCAGGCAGACAGTAGCCAAGATACTCCAGCTAACAGAAGTATAGGGCTGCTGAGATGCCTCAGCAATACTATAAGAGAAGCCACTCAAGGTGATTGTGGGAGGTCTACTCAGACAGAGGGAAGGTCCATCTGGAATGAGAAACTGCTTTTGGGGTCCAATTTTGGGCCTCAAAAGGCCCCATCAAGTTGTGGGGGCCTTGGCCAATTTTGACAGGGAAAACTGGACACCCTAGGCCTGAACACAGACAAGAAACCAAGGCCACCAGCACTCCACTACTCCCCCCTCCCCCCAACAGGGAGAGCCAGAGCGTGGGATTGGCATTGCCTCATGGTGAGGAATCTACCCAAACACTAGGTCCAGGGTCTGATCTTTATGTGGGAAACCAGGGCAAATGTACTGCAAATCCACCTACCTGGAGTGCAGCTATGGATAATTATGGACGCCAGACAGTGGGTCCTGCATGCTAACCCCAATCAAGCTAAGTGTCCCCTTTCAGATCAAATCAAATGGGGGTGCCAGGCCCAGACTAGAGGGACTAAGGCCCTTTGAATTTGATTGGAGTGAGTGAAGAAATTGATATGAGACATTACAAACAGGAGGCTCCATGTAGAAGGATAAGCCACCATTGTGCACCTCCTTGTGGCCAGGTATGGTACTGCAGATACACTGCACCCTACTTTATCCTGACTGGGTGTCAACTGTGCTTGCTCAGATCAGGGCCATGAGAAACCAAATACACTAATTAACATAAGTATGTCTCCCTTTAATGAAGCCCCATTGAAACATGCCCTTACCTTGGGACATAGGTTTAGAACTGCCAAAACTTAAAGTCCAAAGCAAAAGTCTCTGGGTCAGGGAGCTGGCAAGAAATCATCACCCCCTTGCCAGTTGCGCAGCTTTTATTCCCTTTCCCTTTCCCTTTTCCTTTTCCCTTACCTTTCCTTATTCAGTTTCCTCTTCCTGTTTAAATAGGGTAGTCCTAGGACTGAACAGGGAGCCTCCTTGATTATATGCAGGTGGTTCTGAGTGTGGCTCCTGGATGGCCCTTAAAGAGGTAGTATGCTTCCTCACAAACTTCCCCTTCCCGTCCCCCTCACTTGAGTGGGCCTGTTGGTGCAGTCTCTGAATGTCCCAATGTTTTCATCTCTTCTTGAGAAGAAATCCGTATTCTGATAGTCCTTTCCTGGATGTGTTCTACTCGGAACCAAACAGGTTGCAATGCAAAGTACCATTGGGTTATCTGGGCATTTGAGTCCTATGTTGCGGGGAGCCAGAGCAGCACCACATGAGCAGTGACCAGGACAAATGGTGTCCCAAATAGCTAGTACCTCAGCACCTTCATGGACCAGTGTATGGGCTAAACATTCTCTTTTGAGGACTGTATAGATTATACCAATTTTGTACCATGACTTTTTGTCTACACAGAGTGCTCCCAATCTTTCAGCATTGATGGACCAAGTCCTCCAGCCACATGGCCCATATGCCACTGCTTATCTGGACAATGTGATCATCTGTAGCCAGGATTGGTAGACCACTATAGGTAGCTGCAGTCCTTCTCTTCCTAGCAAAGGCTGAACTAACATAGAACCTGGCAAAATGTAAAATCAGGAAGGAGAAAACTACTTACCTAGGGTACATGCTGGGGAAGGACCAGGTCTGGCTGTTCATAGACAAGGTGCAGGCTGACCAAACCCAGGTGTGAGGATTCCTGGGGATTGCAGGATATTGCTACAGGTTTTTAGCCAGGGTTTTCCACTATGGAAGTATCCTTCCTAGAGCTGATTAATGATTGCATCCCTAGGAAAGTGAGTGCCCTAACCCCCAACCTATTAAGTATTTCAATGTGGGTCTCTCTCCATCTCTCCTGTTGAAGCTGTTCTACTTTGGATAAATAATTAAATAGGAAAAGTGGAACGACTTCCAGGAGCAACTGAGAGGCAACAAATGGGGGTTAGGACACCACTCACCTGGGGGGATGTAGGTGACCTGTGTTCAATGTCCTGCTCCAGACTGAATGCCTGAACCTATGGGATATAAGAGGGATATCTCCTCCCTCCTCTGGGGTTGTGTGACTCTAGCCCTTTTATTACAAAACAAAAGTTTAAAATGCCCCAAAACACTTCACTTGACCCTAAAAGATCTTTCTCTGACTTTTCAATTTGTCAAAAAAAAGGGGGTGGGCAGAGGGAGTTGGGTTGACTTGAAACTTTTTTTTTTTTTTTTTATTTCTGGAACTGCCAACAAACTGAAAAATCAGCTATTCTCCCTGTTGTATTCTTCACTCCATAGGCCAATCAATGACTGAGTTGGGCACAAAGACCGTGCCTTTACCCATCACATTTCACAAGGGTACCCATTTTTTGTTTGTTTGTTCACATTTTTAAGGATACTTATTGTTCCTCTCTCCCTTTTCAGCACAGGGAGAATGCCATAATCTTGGTCCTATGCAGGATGATATGGGGACTGAGCTCAAGTAGAGGACTGCTTGGCAGGAGACAGGGAACTATTTGCATGCTCTTGCTCAACCAGGCTGAACTCCAGGGATTTCTTACCACCCAGTCCTGATCTTCCCAGATCTGTGAAGACCCCAGCTAGTTTGGATAAAGTGCTCCTTACTCCTGGATCCCATAGGGTCAGTAATAGGCCCTCAACAGCGCTTTAAACATAAGTGAATGACAAGATTGAAAATTCACCTTTTTTTTTTTTAATTCAACCTTATTTATGTATTTGGAGGAAACAGAACAACCAGCTGTTGGCCCAGAACGGCCACTGACATTTTTTTTGTCCATTGTCTGGTATGATTGGCAGTTGATGGATTCCCTGTTATTAGCTGTGGATGTTTGTGCCAAGCACACACCTTCATTTGGTATTGTTACCATCTCCTGTCCATCTACTTAGGTTCTTGTATGGCGCCACACCCATATTATTACAGAACTGGAGCACCTCCCATGAATAAAAACAACAATCTCTCTCCCTTCTTCGCCCATAAAAACAGAGCTCACTTTCTTGATTTATACTATAAAAGTGAGGGCACTGTTGTGGGAAAGCAGATGAGAAAAGGTGGGGTTTGAATTTAGCTCTGACAGGAACAAGAGAAATATTCATAAAAAATCTATTAGGATTTCTAACAACTTAAAATCATGTCAGCAACAGCTGCTCCTGACAGAAAAAGAAGACAAAATAAATCCCCCCCTTCACTGTTGACATCCATTGCAAGTAATTTAAAAAAGATTAAGGCTTTTTAAAATTACCCAGACACATTAGCCTAAGCTATCTGTCAACAAGGGGAAAACACACAGTACTTTTAACAGGAACAAAAGCCTTCCTTCCTTTCCATAAGTACTGCTACAGTCTGGCAATATTAAATCAACATAAACAGTGTTTTCTTTTGTGATCGTTAAAATGACTTTGATCCTGATGGCTGATATCCTTGTCTGGAAGAACTAACCGCTTGTTTATTGTGCAGAGGATTATGGCATCTATACTGTTGTCTTTCTTGTATAAAATGTATAGGCAACTGTACCTTGTCTCCCACCTCAATAATCCCCTTCATCAGTACTGTTTTTTTAAAGGCTCAAAATGTTTTTGATTCCAAAGTCCAATTTAAAAATGAAGATGGAATGAGCCTGTTCTGTAGAATCTTGTAGCAACAAAATGAACTGCCATGCAGAAGGACAGGGTTTTTTCTAAATATATGTGCTTTTAAAAAAAACTACTTTTCCTCTTTATCTGGACACATAATATCAATGTCTGCCAGCTTTCCTCATAAAGCCCTTTTCATTCTCTTAGGAGTTTGCTTTGTGAGCTGGGTAAAAGGAGGGGCACTCTGTCCTCCACCTGAAACTCCCTTTCCTGCCCAGACTTTTGCAGAACACATCAGACAAAAAGAAGAGTTTTGTCATTTTCCTCTCTGTGGCTGAGCCCAGCTCAGCCCCTGGTATAGGTCCTCCTGATTTTCCAATGGGTAGCATATTCGGTCACAGTGGCCATAAATTTGACTTCAAATTTGCTGTTAAATTATGGCTTAGATCTTCAAGGTGCTAAGCATTCTCATTTCCCATTAAAATCAGCAGGAATTAAGAATGCTCTGCTCTATGCAAGAGCAAAACATAAGCAGATCACTTCATCAGCTCCTTTATATTTGCTAGAGGTGAACAGGACACAGAGCTTAATGAGCTTTTTTTTTTTGTAATGAGTGTGTGAGATTATAGCCCTGGACCAATAGTGCATATTTTTGATTTCTTCTTAAATTACTGTCAAATTCTGTGTTTCTTGGATGCCTTATTAATATACTCACCTTGGTCATCTCATTAGTAATAAGCACATATTATGATAAACCACAACTAGTACTGGTTAAAATCTAGATCAAAGAGCTGATCCAAGCAGTCAGCAATTTGGAAGTGACAAAATTAGCCTATGAGCTATTAGAAAAACAGTTTGAATTCTTGTCTTTCTGATTGAATATGACATCCATTTGCATAATTATCCTCATATTAGCTCACTTGACATATCTTCTGATTGACACATCAGTTGGGATAAACTAAAATAAGAAGTTTGCCCTTGGCATGATTTAGAATACTCTAGAAAACAGCTCAACAGAAGCACAGACCAAAGCCCTGATCCTGCAAACAGTTCCACACAGCAGGCCCCTGCATTGAAGGCAATGTGGCTCTACACAAGTATAAGGGTTTACCCACGCAGAGTAGTATGCAGGAACAGAAACTAAGGGCTAGAGCCATAGAGAGAGTTAGGCCATGTCTACACTACACAGTTTTGTTGACAAAAGTCAGCTTTCATTGACAAAACAGTGGCGGTATACACACTGCAATGCTCCTCCTGCCAATTTAACTCTCCTGCTATGCTGACATAATAAAACCACCTCAATGAGAGGCATAGAGCTTTTTGTGGCATAGTTAGAGTGACGCAGAGTCAATGTAGACACTGCATTGCTTATGTTGCTCTAACAGGCCTCTGGGAGGTGTCTCCACAATGCTCATCATGACTACTCTGGTCACCAGTTTGAACTCTGCTGCTCTGCAGCCAGGCACACTGTCATGTGCCCCTCCCCCTTTAAAAGTCCAGGAATTTTTGAAATTCCACCTCCTCTTTGCTTGACATGGACAGCTCACATCGTGTCATCGCAGCTGACCAGGCCAACTCCCAGCTGACCAGACCAGCTCCCCGCAGCAAATGTGCTCCCGCATGGAGTACATGTTGGATCTGCTGACTCTGTGGGTTTTTGTCTCCTGCCCCTGTCAAACCTAGTTTAAAGCCCACCTCCCTAGGTTTGCTAGTCTGTATCTGAAGATACTTTTCCCCTTCCTTGATTGGTGGATCCCATCTCTGCTCAGCAGTCCTTCATCTTGGAACGGCATCCCATGGTCAAGAAAACTGAAGCCCTCCTGAAAACATCACTCATGGAGCAATGTGTTCACCTCCAGGATGTCTCTACAAATGTGATGTATAAAACCTAAAAAAACTGTCTACCTCTCATAAACAAGGGATATATACATGAGCAAAACTGAGCTCTTAATTTGGAACAGAGTGAAGATGTAACTGCTGAAAGATTCTTCTCCAGAGTGGTAATGTATTGACCATTCTGTATTATGCTGACTTCTACTTTTGATCAATAAATTGATTTGAACCTGTCTTTTTACTTTACACTCCTGAGCTGATTTTTCTGCACAGTGTTACTACTTTTTACTTCTGTTTTTTCTATTTTAGATGTATTAATTTTATTACTGACTTTTTTTCTGGTAATCCTTTTCTGGCAGTATATTGACTAGAGATCCTTTATCAGGTTTAATTACAAGAAGGTATCCATTGACTTCCAAACTGCACTTGCTGTTTTATTTTGCTCACTACTGAGATGGGACAGTGTTCCAGTCAATCGGTGTAGTGTTGCATAAGCCTCAGGTTTCTGTGACATGTATGTATTTTATTTCATTTGCACAATATTGCAAAAGGGTTATTTCTGATACAATTCCTGCAGATTATCCTATATGAAAGATATTTAATTCTCAGATATTCGATACCTCACCTCACTTAGCCTCACTCTTACCGTAGTTTGAAATGCTTCTTTTCTAGGTCCTACTTTTTGTTTTTTAACTACCATTCATTGCAGTGATTCAAAGTGTTTTCTCTCTAGTTTTACTTCTGGAGCTTGGCAAGTATCTACTGCTTTGGTGAATGTTAAGTTTCATATTAGCCATAGTCTTGCCACAATCAACCCTTTCCCAGGCACATGGTTAGCTCTTTGAACTCATACATATTACTTTCATATTTAAACTGTTCTGCATAATCCATTGTTTTTGGAAAAACTAATTCCTTTATGCTGTATACTGCCCGATTAGGCCTGATCCTATGTGAGAAGTGGTATGTGGTAATTTGGCAGCTTTTGAGACTAGCGCAGTAGATTCATTATTTATTATTACAGTAGAACCCACCATGTGCTAGATACTGTACAAGCTTATAGGAAGATACACTGCTCCTGCTCCGGAAAGCTTGCAATCCTATTTAACTGCCATTCTGGAAAGGGCAGGTTGGATGATGCATAGTTTTCCCTTTCTTAAACCAATATAATGACGCTATAGTATTGTGAGTGCTTTGTGTTATAAGATGAGGATTGACTGTTGTTTGGTCTGGGAGAAGGGAGGGCCCAGGTCTTTAAAATAAATTCCAGTAACAGAGGTTTCACCAAAATCCGTCACCTAAATGCCCTGCCCTTTAATGCTGGCTTTATATTTTCGAGCAAACTGTCTTACTTACATCTAGTGTAATCTGAACTGATGCTGATTGTTCTGTCCCTTGACAGTTTTCAGTGCCTTACTTCTATAGCATTTTTGAACTACAATTTTCAACCGTAAAGATTTTTTTTTTTAAATAACACCACCCAGTCTCATTTCCAAATGTTGTTTGATAAATTGTTGAATGTGTAGAAGCAATGTAAAGTTCCTGTCACTGATGTGTAACGTTTGAAAGTGTGACAAGCACTAGAATGTGTTGATAGTGATTTACATACATAACCTGTTATCATTTTGTTCCCACACTGAGCTGCCACATTGAGCTTAGAAATGCAACAACATTAATATTTAAAGGCAGGAGAATCCTCCTTTGATTTTTCTCCTTCCTTGCCTCAGGGAGATGTGGGTTGGTGTCCTCTGCATCCCTTATGAAGTCTCACTAAGCCAACTTCAAACTCTGTCCCCCTCCTTTAGTTCGGAGACTTTCAAGGCCCAGTTTCATGGCCAGCTTCCTTCCATCTGATGACTGGAGGGGACTTACTTCTGTATGCATCATCAGCATTTCTTAAGCAATGGTAAAAACAATGATGAATTAATGCACAGGTCCACTAAGATAAGGTAGCAACTATAAGGGACCAGAGACAGGCAGCAAAAATAAGAACTATAGAAAGATTTCCATCTGAGGAGATTGAAAAGATTAGATTGTTCTACTTTGGAGAAGAGTGTCAGGAATCAGGGCCTTCAGCACAGTCAGTCCCAGGCACCCTGCTGACCACAGCAGGCCTGCAGTAGGTTGCCTAATTGGCTCCACTTCTGATTGGTTGGAAGAGTCAGCAGACCAGCTGTTAAGCCCAGCAGCAGTTCAGTGGCTGCTTAGAGTATTTGCCTGTGGATGTGATAGTGCCTGCTATCACCTCACCTCACTCCAGGTAACCTAGTTCTGACCCTCAGCTCTGATCTCTGGCTTTTGAATCCTGGCTGCTGATGCCTGCCCTTATCACTAGGTGTGACCACCCACATGCCTGACACTAACAATGAGATTAATAAGTGAGGATTTACCTGAATTGTACAAAATAGGTACCTACATGGGAAACAAATATCTGATAATGGACTCTTCAATCTAGCAGGCAAAGGCATAACAAGAACCAGTGGCTGGAAGATGAGGTTAGACAAATTCAGACTGGAAATAAGAAACAAATTTTTAACAATGAGGGTAATTAACTATTGGAACGGCTTACCTGGGGCTGTAGTGGATTCTCTATCAGCAGCAACTTTTAAATCAAGCTCTAGCTCAAGCAGGAATTAAGTTAGGGAAGCTCCGTGGCCTGTGCTAGGCAGGAGCTCAGACTATATGATCACAGCAATCCCTTCAGGCCTTGGAATATATGAAAATAATGATTGGTAAGGAGATAATACATCAGCTACTCCTATTTACCCATTTTTCATAATACAAGACCAAAAAGGCATCCACTGATATTGAAAGGCAACAAACTTAAATTTGATCATGTGCTGTGTATTTCCTTGTATCCATCTGTGGAAGCTGTTGCCACAAAATACCACCAAGGTGAAGAATTCTGCAGGATGCATAAAAGGATTAGACACTTACACTAGACAAGGTAAAACTATAGGGATATAAATTCTCATGAATCAGAGTATGAGCCAATCTCTAACTGATGAGATTTAAAAAGAAACCTCTCCATATAGGCAGGTTATTGCTTAATCTTCCTTAAAGGTTTTTTTGCATCTTCCTTTTGAAGCAGCTGGTACTGGCCTCTATCAGACAAGATACTGGGCACTGGACTGGTCTGACATAGGAATTGCTATGCTGTCCCTCTGTAATGAGGTGCCCATAAAGGTGCACAGTATGCTTGTGTAAACCACACACCTCCTAGGTGTGGTGTTCTGTCCCATCTAGTGGCACTGAGACCACTTAGAGAGCGTTATATGAGTCTGCTCTACAGCCTTAGCTAAGAGGCTCATGCCCCAAGGTCCCAGGTTCAATCTTGCCTGCTGATGACCGGGGTCTGTCAGCATTACACTTGCACAAGAGCTGTATAGACAAGGACTGTTTTTCTGCCTTGATCTGTGATGTGGTGCCTCTCTGTATATACTGCTTCTGATTTCATACACATCATCTTAAAGCTGTTTTTTTGCAATTTCTCTACAAGATCATTACAGTATAAAGCTGGTTATCTATGGTTAACCAGATTTCTAACTGAAAGTCGTGTTACAAGACAATAATGATATTTGATATTCACTATGCCATCAAGTATTCCAAACGCCAGTTTTCCAAACTCTTTTGATGTCTCCAATACCATGTGGATGTTTGAGATGGTACTGTATAGCAAGTCTAACAACTAATAGACTTGATCTTTAGTATTAATGAACGTATATCATTGTGCTGCCATCTTTTGGACATAGTTAAAAGTACAGTATGTGAAAATCGACTAGTACATGAATGCATAGGTAACTTAGCTATGGGCATTGTGTGAAATGTGGAAAAGGTGCTTTATTTTTAAACAATATATTTATTTAAAAGAGAATAGTGTGGGTTTTGAAGATAGTATATATTACCAGTGAATTTTTACGTGAGCATTTCTCTGTGTAGTTGTACACTTATGGTTCTTTATTTATATTTTAGTACTGTAGGACCAAGAGGGATGAGGCCCCGTTGTGCTAGGTGCTGCACATACATAAAGCAGGGAAAAGTCTTGCCATAAAGATATTACAGTACAAAACTAGTGTGCAATGTATGCTATTTAAAGGTTATTCTTTTGTATTTGTAACTGCACGTTCTCGGTATTTAGTCACACATTCCTCATATAAAACCCACTTAGAATATGTAAACACTCCCTTTCTATATGGTGATTTTTGGATGTGTTTGCCATTAGTGCATGTAAGGTAATGACTTGGGTGTAGTCAACCAAAAATCTATTGAGCTCTTCTGGAGAGTGAAAGTTACCTAGGCAAACTGCCTGTGCATCAGGCCAGCCTTACCAAGAGACAAACCAATCAGCTGCACGTACGTGTGTGTGGTGGTGGTGGTGGTGGTGGCGGGGGGAGGGGAGGAAAGGCCCCACAGAAGAGCTTCAGAGGTGTGCATGGAGTGGAACGCTCAATTATGAGTTCCAGTTACTAGTGTACTGCAACTCAACTCTCTCTGTCCTAAGTCCAGCCTTCCCCTGGTTCCAGGATTTGTGCACCACATGGGAATTACTCCATCTTAGGGTATGTCTACATTGCAATTAAAAACCCACAGCTGGCCTGTGCCAACTGACTCCGGCTTAGGGCCTGGTTAATTACAGTGTAGATGTTCAGGCTTGGGCTGGAGCTTAGGGTCCAGGACCCTGCGAGGTGAGAGAGTCCCAGAGCTAGGGCTGCAAATGTCTACACAACAATTAAACAGCCCCTTAGCCTGAGCTCGTGAGCCTGAACCATGGGTTTAGTAGCCATGTAGCCAGCCATACCCTAAGTGTACTCCTCAATATCATTCCTACGAGCCTGGCTCTCCGTCTCTGGGAAGTGAGAAGTTTAGGGATCCTCCCCTTGCAGTGGTTAGTGGCTATTCTGTGAAAGAAAATCAGTGAAGTGTCTTTTGTTTGTTTGTTTGAATTTCATTTAGTTGTCGTGCTACATTAGAAAATATGTTTTGGTTGCAGACTAACTAAAAAATAATAAAAATCCACAATATTTGAATACTACTTTACACAATGTCCAAACACTAACTGATAAGCATTTGACACTAATTTTTATACTGACATTATTTGCAAAACTACAACCACCAATTCCAGCTGATAGGAGCAGCTGCAGAAGCAGCCAATGCTGCACTAAGGGGAAAGGAGTAAACTAGGCCCCAGCTGGGGCCACTCTTGCCCCCACACCCCACTGGATCCAGAATTGTGCAAGGGAGACCACTCTGGTCACAGTTGATGGCTCACCTCCCACCTGCCGTGTGGCCTTGGGCAGGAGGAGGGGAGACTGCTGAGAGGAACAAGCCAGAGACTCCAGCTAGTATCAATATCTGCAGAAGCAGCCAAAGCGGAGACCTTTGGACATCCAGAGAACTTAGATAATTTTTTCACATCTTAGCTCATGGAGCCGAGAAGTTCTGCCCTGTGCTGATTGGCTGTTTGTGCCTCCCTCCTCCATCCCCCTCTCTTGTAGTGTCTTCATCTGAGTTTCACTTCACACTTCCCCCTTACCCTCTTCTCCCCTGCCCTCTCACTCCCATTTTCCCTTCATTATCCCCTCTCCCTTCGCTTTTCTTTCCTAGTCCATCCTCTCCTACCTCCCCCCGCCCTCAAAGAAACAAAAACTGTGGAACTAACATGACGTTTGCTGCTGCCCATAGTTTACTCTGTTTGTGTGTTATCCTCCTTCCCCCACCCTCTTTCTGTCTGGTCTATTTAGCTCCTCCAGGGCAGGGACTGTCTTCATGTCTGGTTGTACAGCTAGCACAATAGGGCCCTATTTTTGATTGGTCCTTAGGCACCACTCTAATAAATGATTGATGATAATTATAACCCAAATCCAGTTCATTTCTAAACCCAGTTTGGTAGGTGGTTAGTCTAACATGTATTTTGAGGAGAGAGTTTTCTACTTTTTGGGACGCTAGTCATTTTCTTTTCCCCAAAGGCAAGACATGTGAAAGTAATCTGACAGTGGCATGAAGAACTGTCTCTGGGAGCATGTGCCTGACTCATTATAGGGTTAGATAGGAGCAGGGGTTCATGGAGTTTGTGCAAAAAAGAAGACACCTGCGAGAGTTAGATCATATCCAGCTCCCTGAAATGACCTCTGGCAACACAAGGACTACCTTCCAGCCTCCACAGGCCTTGTTCTCTCTGTACAGGTTAGTGCCCGGCACATGCCAACCCCTCAGTCCTCTGAGTGTCCCTCTGGAGTGCTCAGCCCCTGTTCCACTCATGGACTTTTAAGGCCAGAAGGGACCATTGTGCTCATCTAGTTTACCTCCTTCACATTGCAAGCCCCAGAACCTCACCCAGCCACTCTTGTAGTAGGCCCATAATCCCTGGTTGTATTACTGAAGTCCTCAAATTAAAAACGTCAAGTTAGAGAGAATCCACCATTTACTCTAGTTCAAACCATCAAGTGACCTGTACCCTGCATTGCAGAAGAAAGTGGAACCCCCACCATGTCCAGGGTCTCTGCCAATATGACCTGGTGGAAAATTCCTTCCTGACCCCAAATATGGTGATCAGTTAGGCCCTGAGCAGGAGGGTGAGACACACCAGACAGATAACCGGGAAAGAATTCTCCTTAGTAACTCAGAGCCCTCCACCTCTAGTGTCCCATCTCCAGTCATTGGAGATCTATGATAATAGCAGTCATGGATGGGTCATATGCCATTGTAGGCAATTTCATCATAGCTTCCCTTCCATAAACTTATCAAGCTCAGTTTTAAAACAAGTTAGGTTTTTTGCCCCAACTATTCCCCTTGGAAGGCTGTTCCAGAACTTCACTCCTCTGATAGTTCCACTGAACACTCCCAGAAGTCTTATATCTGCTTTTCTCAAAGAAATAATACACACCAACTTGTAAAATTCAGCTCAGGATCCCCACTTTGCTTATCACACAGCACATATACACCTCTACCCCGATATAACGCGACCTGATATAACATGAATTCGGATATAACGTGGTAAAGCAGTGCTCTGGGGTGGGGGGCGGGGCTGTGCACTCCAGCGGATCAAAGCAAGTTTGATATAACACGGTTTCACCTATAACGCAGTAAGAGTTTTTGGCTCCTGAGGACAGTGTTATATCGGGGTATAGGTGTATATAGTGGAAACAAAAGAATCCGTTTATTATCAAAACAAATATCCAAGTGACAGTGAGTAAAAATAGTGGAAACAAATGGTTACATATAAAACAAAATCATAACTTTAGTCTCTAGAAAGCATGTTAATTAACAAGGCCTTTCCCCATCTCTTGCAAGATAGCTTATCCCAGGTTTTCTCCCCCCAGTATTTTCAGCCAATTTGATTGAGACCCCTTCTGGTAAAAAAACAAGCCTGCTGGCAGCCTGTCCTCAGAAACTGAAGGAATACTCAAGCTTTATCTGTACCCCAGATACAGTTTCAAAAGTTCATTGTCTCACCTTTAAACAGAGTAACTCCTGCTGATTTTATTTTTTCCTCCAGTCCCTGCAATCTATTGACCAGCATCCTTCTCAGACTGTAAATGGGCATTAATTGTGAATGATACAATACTCAATTTGCATATGACCAGCCAGCATGAGATAAGTGTCTATTTCCCTCCCACCTGCTAGGAGTATGTGGATTACTTTTGAGTGACCTGCCTTAACTCACAGATCTAGATAACATATTTTTAGTATATATACATAACTCCTCACATTTTCTATCCATACATCTTGCAATGACTTTGATGACCAGTGTGACACAGGCTGTTATTAGAGACCTTGCATGATAGTCTTTTGGTGAACCTTTTGGGGATCCCGTATCCCTATGTACCTCTGTGCCCTCTGGCAGTTGCCATAAAGCAATCACAACCATATATACATATATTATCTCCAATATTGCCAACCCAAAATGTTCAAAAATCATAAGTCAAGCCCCCACTCCAAACTATCAGGATTTTTTTTTAAATAAATTTTGGGTTCTTTTTATTTCTCTTCTGGTTTCAGAGCCTTTAGAGTGGCCTCATGGCGGGTTTCCAGGCTTTTTTCTGCACCCATAAAGATTTGAAACCGGTTGTGAGATGAGAGCTCAGATTCTCCTGTAATCACTTGCCTATGGGAGTTGGGGCTTTAAGAAAAACACCAAATAATGTGAGACTCTTGATAAATCATGAGTTGGCAACATTGTAATATCTTTTAGTAAGTATTCAATCCCTGTGGCAGTGCAGTATGACATAGTGTTTTATAGATGCTGAGATGCAAAACTATGGCAGTAGATTATTTGGTTTCAATTAGATTAATAGATTTTTAAAGGATAGAAGGGACAATTATGATCATCTACTCTGACCTCCTGCATGACAGAACTGCCTCTTGATCTTTTCAACTTCTTGCCTTGTTCTGTCTTTTATGTCTTAGAGTATAATAAGGTATTTAAAAAGTCAACTGCTTTCATTTGCCCATGGCAAAAAGAGACAGTTGCCACATCAGGCACATTCCAGCAGTTCATATGGACGTTTTTCCAGTCGTACTCTGTAGATCAAAAAATGTTTTTACAATGTGTTATTTATCCAATGTACGTGTGCTGTAGAGCATTGTATTTGCAGAAGTAAGAGCTCCAGAATTTCACTTTGCAACTTCAGTATGTATGTGATTTGTACAGCCTGTACTGGCAGCATATTGATAAGGGCTGAAGAGGTTGCTGTGGTAACTCGTTTGCACTATACTAAAATAAAATAGCAGATCAGACAGACTGCATGTTAGAGCTTGTCTGAAGGTCATTTTTAGTTTACATGACTTGATTTTTGGGGGAAGAGGATGAGAAGGGGAGATTTGTTTTTTTTTAAAGTGAGGTTTAAGGTTTCATAGTGCATTGACAGTCCTATGTCAAACATGCTATATAAATTGAACAAAAACTGTCATGCATATAAAAAGACTACATATAAAAATAATTACAAAGGTTTCACTATAATGCATACTTCAGTAAGTACAGTATAATTCATGGAAACCCAGTAATAGCTTTTGTAATGCATTTGTCTTTTTTTCCAATTATCCTTTTAAAAATGGACTTTTCAGAACCATATTGGATCACTTAAAGAACAGTTCTGAACAGTAATTGTAAATGTGGTATTGTCAGGTTTCACAGTCATTGCCATGTTGCATTTTAAAGTAAAAAGATTTTTTTTTAAAAATAACTTTTAGCCCTGCAAACCCAATGTGGGATCTGAGAATCGAGCTGGCTTCTTTTGTGGTTGCAAATCAGCACCAGTAATATAAGAACGGCCATACCGGGTCAGACCAAAGGTCCATCTAGCCCCGTATCCTGTCTTCGAACAGTGGCCAAAGTCTCTCATACCAAAGAACTCCCTCAGTTACACCTGTGCCATTCCTACTGAAGAGTTTATGGTTTCAGTGACATCCGTGCAAGCCCATTAGCTTTGCTTTGTTTGTGCAGGCTTAAATTAATGGAATTTAGTAAGCAATTCTTTTGATGATGCAGAAAAAATATAATTATTTTCACTCTTAGATATATTGGATCTGCATTGCCAGCAAGAGTATAAAGCCGATAAAAACGACTTTGTCAATAGTCAGTAGATATTACTCCAAATACACAGAGAGCAAATGAGTAGGAAGATACCATTTTTATAGTCATTAAGACCGGAGCTTTCACAAAAGTGATGATAAGCTAATTCGTAACAATGAAAATTATAGATGCAATATGAACGTCACTGTTCTACTCTCAAACATAGTGAAAATTCCAAACGTCCTCTGAACAAAAACAATAACACAACCCTACAATAATAACTGTTACAGAATCCAAGACAATTAAAAAGGAGAAATGTGTAGGACTGGTAAAACTAGTTCAGATAAAAATAGTCCTCACCCTCTTCAGTCTGAACCTTTGTCCGAAACACAGATAAACTTGTTGCAAACATTTGAGATTTGCAAACATTTATTGGTTACTTTTTCCATATTTCTTTTCATTATTACATGTTTCTGTTCCCCAAAATAGAATGGGGTGGGATCTAGTACACAGGATTGGGATCTTGTAACTCCTGTCGTACATGGATTTGACATCAACTTTCTCTGCATTAGGGAAAATCAGTCTTGCTTGTCTCAGTTTCCTCAGAAGTTCTTCAGCTGCTTAGACACCATGTTGGCAGGGAACATATAAATACCTTCACCGAGATATAGAGGTAACCTCCTACACCCAGTACTTGCCATGTGTGTTGCCAGAGTTCAGCCTATGGCAGAATCTTCATTATTAACTCTCACCTCTCTGTCTACTCAGCTGGTGGGCGCAGTATATATAAGCAGAAATGCTTTTATTTTTATTTTTATTTTTTTTTAAAGAATTTTTATTTAAGGATCTGTCTCCCCTCGTTATAAAATATCAGAAGGGACATTTATAATCTAACTAAAAGTAGACATCTTAATTTAATATATTTAACTTTTGAATGGATTTTGTAATATGAATTTAATTTTTGTGATGTCAGATTGAACATAAGAACAGTCATACTGGGTCAGACCAATGGACCATCTAGCCCAGTATCCTGTCTTCCAACAGTGGCCAATGCCAGGTGCTTCAGAGGGATTGAAAAGAACAGGGCAATTTATCAAGTGGTCAGTCCCACATTGTCCAGTCCCAGTTTCTGACAGTCAGAGGTTTAGGGACACCCAGAGCATGGGGTTGTGTCCCTGACCATCTTGACTAATAGCCATTGTTGGACCTATCCTCCATGAACTTATCTAATTCGTATTTGAACCCAGGTATACTTTTGGCCTTCACACCAGCCCTAGGCAATCAGATCCACAGGTTGACTGTGAGTTGTGTACAGAAGTATTTCCTTATGTTTGTTTTAAACCTGCTGCCTATTAATTTCATCGCATGACCCGTGGTTCTTGTGTTATATGTATGGGTAAACAAGACTTCCTTATTCACTGTCTCCACTCCATTCATGATTTTACAGACCTCTCTCATATTCCCCCCTTAGTCATCTCTTTTCTAAGATGACACCTAAGGTGTCATCCCTCGCTAGTGTACTCAATGGACTAATTACTATTGACTTTAATAGGAGTGGAATCAAGCCCTTAGAGTCCCATAAATATGTTTATTGGGAGATAATTATCTGGGTTGTAATTATCTGGGTTGAAAATCAGATCAGGTCACAGTTTTCAACCATGTCATTTTGTGAATGGGTATGCTATGTAGCCAAAGAACACCTTCCTCCCCCAGTCCCCAGCCTCAGAGGTGGGGAGACTGTCTGGGCCAGCAGGGGAAAGAAAACCTTCGGCCCCTTTAAGGATTGCTCCCTCTCTCCCCTCTTTGCAGGCACTCAGCCTTCTTGTGGGTCAGAGTGGGGCCCTGTAGCTGATTCTTTGGACTAAAGGGTGCAGGATAAACCTGCATACCAAAACAAGATCTTCCCCTACCTGGAGACACCATTCTGCACTGGGAAGAAAAGCTCCACCCCTTCCCACTCCCTTGAGATTTTGGTGGACATCATGCTAGTCACCTTTTTAAGTGTGGCAAGCAATCTTTCCTGCACTGCCAGATAGGTGTGGGCAATGTGGTGTTTTTTTGTTTTTTGTTTTTTTTTTAAATTCCTCTCAGCAGCCCAGGGTCCCAATGGGTAGATTTGACAGTAAAATGCATTTGTTGCATTAGCAGGTGCCCAGTGCAGACATTCATTTGACTGGAGGAAGCTTCCTGATAAAGCACAGTTGGAAACAGATTAGGACGAGGCATCTCCCAGAGAAGAGAAGAGAAGAGAAGAGAAGAGGGTGATGGGGGTCCCAGCAACAGTGATGGCACCTGTTTAATGCTGTGGAGGGGTGGCATAATTCCCAACATTTTCAGCGGCTGAAGTGGGATGGGACCTGTCCCCAAGGGAGTCGGGGACCAAGGTGGGGTTCAAGTACTACCCTCAGTGGGGAAGGGGGTGGGCCAAACCTGAGCAGCACTGTGTTCCCATGCAGCAGGAGCCAGGTCACAATGCCTGGAGGGGAGAGTTGAGCCCAGCCAGCCCCACAGGAGCCACTTCAACTGGGACGGGGGGTTTCAGGGGTCAAAGTAGGACAGTTCCACAAATTTGGGACTGTTGGGAGGTATGGTGTGGTATGGGGCTGATACCAGCCCTCCACCAGGTGTTACAGATTGCAAGGGAAGGATGGCCTGCCCTGGAATAGTTACTGCTGGATAGTTCCCAGATATGTTACTTAATAAAGTTGCAGCCTAGTTAAACCACATTCTTGGTGTCTTGTCTGTCTTCCCTCTGTCTGAGACAATCATTCCCAGATATCTATGTCCTGCAAGACAGAACATTGCCACTAGTTGTAAGTCTAAATAATATATGTGGGCTGATTGTAGTTTGTTGTCTTCCTCTGAGAATAGCAGTCTTGAAAATGGAGCGAATACTGTTACTGAGACATTATAGTCAATTGATTTCTTAGTGATATAATAATTAGAAAGCAGACAATTTTTAGTTTACCTAAAAAACTTTATTAACAATGTAAAATGCCTAATATTTTACAGTCTGAGCTAATTCTGGCATGCCCTATAAGAGTTAACACTAAGTTGATGTGCAGACACCATGCTTCAACTTTTAATGGAAACAAAGTATTTTCTGCTTTATGTTAAAGGGTAATTGTATATTGTACTACACCGTCTTTTAACTCCATTGCCCCTTTCTTCCAAAAGTTGAAACAGACACTACTGATTTAAAAGGAAATGTGCTGTACAGTATGTAGATATTATGATTACTTTGTATTTACAAATATGAATATTTTTCATATGATTTTGAGTATGATAAATTAAGAGATTTTACTGTGAAGTTCTTTGCTAAATTGAGATATAGTGGAAGACTAAATATGAATGAGAGCACAAAAAGCAATAGGAGAGTTTGTGCATGTTCTATTACAATAGTTTGTTTTTAATATTAGAAGTTTAACACGTTTTGATGTTTGAAAGAGTTTTCTATGTTTAAAGATTGTTTACAATGTTTGATCATATTCTATTAATGTGATCCTAGTAAGAGCTATAGTCCTAGTTTTGTACTGTACACAAAATTTCTTTTGTAGTTTGTATAATAAAAAAGCTTTAGGATGAGCTAGTAACCATAATTCCTGCATCTAGTCACTGAATGGTTTAAAGTAGACATGTGGAATGTCATTACAAAATCTTCAAAAAAAAAAAATCACCATAATGTTAAATCTATTCTCTTTCTGGTACTTGAGAGCAACAACTTTGAACTGTAAAACTCCTTTTTGAAAAGGGCGGTAGGAGAAGGAATAGGGCAGTGTAGAAAACGCTATATAATCAAGAGCAGTAAGGCTTATCCTTTCAAAGGTCAAATACTATTGGTTTCATGAAAGTTATGGTTTTCTTGGTGTTTCTGTACTGAATTTTTTTAGCTTGAGACAAGGCAGCACAGTCCAAAGAATCGTCGCTTCGGTCTTCTCACTAATGGATAAGGAGTCAGGTTTAGGAGGCTGCTATCATCTGTAATGAAAGAAGTACAAAATGTAATACAATTAGGCGTATAAAAAAGAAACCGCTTACTTATTTGTATATCAGTAGCACCTGGGAGCCTCAGTAGTGGACCAGGGCCCCATTGTACTAGGCACGGTACAAACTCAGGCTAAAAAGATGGTCTTTTCCCCAAAGAGTTTACAATCTAAATGTATCTAAGTTCAGACCTTTTTCTAAAGAGCATGTCCGTACACTATGAATTATGATTAAGGCTAAGATTATGTCACGATGGTTGCGGAAGTCAAGGAATCTAGGACTTCTAGCGATCTCCATGACATTGGGGGCCCCGGCAGCTGACCAGCTGCTGCCAGCAACAGGGGACCAAGCCGCAGCTCAGCCTCCCCGGAGAAGCAGGGGACCCTCTCACAGCTGCCCAGCAGCTGGGGGTGGCGGGACCCCTGCAACTGACCAGCTGCTGCCACTGGCGGCAACCCCTGAGCTGCCCAGCGGCTCTGCTGCTGCGAGCAGCCGCCCCCGGCTCCCACAGCTCCCAGCTGGCAGCGGCAGAAGGACCCCGGAGCTACTCAGTGGCCACAGGAGGGGGGGCCTCCACTGCTTCCAGCTGCTGGTGGCAGCAGCAAAGGGACCCCAGAGCTGCTCAGTGGCCAGGGGCCCCCCACAACTCCACAGCTGCCACCCCCTCGCAGTTCCCAGCCCCACAGGGTGGTAGGGGGACCCCTCCCAGCCATTTTGTCCCCATTTTGTCAGGGATGTTTTTAGTAAAAAAGTCAAGGACAGATCACGGCTTCCATGATTGTTTATATATTGCCCGTGACCTGTCCATGACTTTTACTAAAAATATCCTTGACAAAATCATAGCTTTAATTATGATGATGCAGCTCTGTAGTAACTCTGTCCTATGCCAATTTTATTCCAATAATGTAGTTTTGTTTTATATATTGAGTCTTAAAATGCAAATTACAGAGTTATGGCCATTGCTCCATAACATATAGTGTTTCAGAATATCAGTTCTGATAACTAAAAAAGGTAGAGGAAGAAAGACAGAAATCCTGGCAGGTGGCATAGTGCTTCAATCACTGAACTTTAGATCAGAGGGGTAGCCTTGTTAGTCTGTATCTATAAAAACAACAAGGAGTCTGGTGGCACCTTAAAGACTAGCAGATTTATTTGGGCGTAAGCTTTTGTGGGTAAAAAACCCACTTCTTAAGATGCAACTTGAAAGGAATTACCCTTTCATCTCTGGAGACAGGACAACATTTTCAAACTTGGTTGCCTAAAGTTAGGCTCCTAAATCCATATTTAGGAACCTAAATGAAAGCTATTTTTATATGGATTCAAGATCCGAACTTTAGGCAACATTCCTTGATAATCCAAGCTTTTCCTTGATAAGATAAAAGACCTATTCCCCCATCCACCCAGCATTTTTATATTTGTTTGTAAAAAATAACAGTTTCACAGCTCCAAGAAAAACATGAATAATAAATGCTTGCTAACTATGAAAAGGGTTTTAAGAAGAGTGTTTCCAAAATTGGAAAAACATAATGCTACATTTAGACACCTGGTTTCAGGACTGACTTTGACCAGAATGATACAGAGTGATGCCCTGAGCCACATAAGGACTTAAGTGTCCAACTCCGATTTCAGTTGCCTAAGTCCAAAATTTAGGTGCCACTGAGATTCTCAAAACTCCTACCACATTGCTGCCTAAACCTGGAGGCATCTTAACATCCCTCAGAGCTTAAATTTCTGCCATTAAAGTGCCCTATGTTTCTACTTCTGGGCCCTTGCACTACCGCGTCAGTCCTGACAGCTGGTGTCGGGCTTGCTCCTAAGCCCTACTCCTCAAACCAGGTGAGATAAGTGGGGGAATGGCTAGTCAATGGCTATTAACCAGGATGGGCAGGGATGGTGTCCCTAGCCTCTGTTTGCCAGAAGCTGGGAATGGGCGACAGGGGATGCATCACTGGATGATTACCTGTTCTGTTCATTCCCTCTGGGGCAACTGGCATTGGCCACTGTCAGAAGACAGGATACTGGGCTAGATGGATCTTTGGTCTGACCCAGTATGGCTCTTCTTATGAATGTCTATCTGCCCTGTGGGGGCTGGTGTGATATGAGCACACCTAACTCCACACAAAATAGTCTGGTGGAATGGAGAGAAGCAGCAGCAGCAGCCTTCCTTATAACCTTTCACCCGTTGGTTAGGGTACTCACTCAGAACATGGGAAACCCCAGTTCAATTCCCCTCTCTGCATGATGTGGAGAAGGGATTTGAACCTGAGTGTCCCACTTCACAGATGAGGGTGCCAGCCACTGCACTATGGGATACCCTGATATGGTGCGCTCCTGTTGAAAGCTGTTCCATGGTGTATAAATAAATACGCATTGGACCAGAGAGAAAGAATGACTCTATGGTCCAGTGTTTAGGGCATTCACCTGTCTTCTCCACATCAGGCACATGGGAGAATTGAACTAGGGCTCCCCACCTCCTGGGTGAATTCCCTAACTACTGGGCTAAAGGTTACAAGAAAGGTCACTCCTGCTGCCCTCTCCTTTCTACCCCCTCTCCTGGCTGTTTTGTGTGGAGCTAGGTGTGTGCCACTGTTCTTGTAAGAGCTCAGGTTTTTTTGCATTTTGTCTACTTTTGCTTTGCTTTTTGCTACTGACAGGGGGTGCCACGTGAAGGCAGTAGACTTGCTCCCCAAGCTGGACAATCAGCACCAGAAGGGAGCTGAAAATGACTATCTTTCCCATTGATGCCTCCACTCTACAAGAGAATCTAACACGTTAAGTAAATTGAGGAGCCTGTTGCTGCATCTGCACCCTTGTCCACTTGATTGTAGATCCTGGACCAGGCTTAACTGGCTACTCTCAGGATCGTACAGAGTTGCTATCATTGGGCACCAGCGGGGCCTGGTTTCCTCTCCAGATTGTGATGGTTGGGCAGTGTTGCAGACAATAACTCATCTATTGAAAGAGTGCCCATCTCGACATCTGGAGGGCTGCTTACCATGCCTCACCTCCCTGGATACAGAGTCTATCCCCTGGTTACCGTACCTGGACATCGAGCTCTGATGTCTGCATATGAGAGGATTCTTGCAGAAACTCCTTAGGCACCTGTCTCCAGGAGAAGTTTCACAGCTTTGAATCCCAAGTGGAGATAGGTGCCTCCCTCCATCACATACTTAGGGGTCTACCTCACTGAATGGGGTGAAGCTTAAGACACAGCTCTTCTTTGGCATCTTCAATTGGCTAGCTTAGGTGGCTCCCCACCTAGCATGCTGGCTTTTATGGCCCCCTCTCTTAGGAGTCTAACTCTCCCCAGGCATTGCATAGGGAGCCTGGTTGCCTACCTCGGGGATTGTGGATTCTCCTGGGTGGCAAGGCACCTAAAAGTTAGGCTAGGTGTTGCAGTGCCTAAGCCCCTATGGGGCCTAAGTGCATAATGGAGGTGTCCTGGCAGGGAAGGGGATAGGTTGCTGTCCAAAATATTTCTGGATCGCCTGGTAGGTGATCCAAAGGGCAGCATTGATATTCACCTCAGACGAGAATGATCATATTACACATGCCAGTTGCAGGGCGAGTGCTGCATATGCAGCTGTAATAACAAGGGTAAGAAACGGACTTTGTCTTGCATGTATGATTCCTTTGAGAGAACACATTCTCTTTCTTCTTAAATTTCACCCACTGCACATGCAGAGTAAATTTGGGTATCTGAACACTTCTTAAATGAGTCTGCAAGCAAAGCTGCAAGTTTAGTAGCCTTATACTAAGCTTGAAAAGACTAGTGATTGTGAGCCCACTCTGATTTCAGTGAATTCAGCGGCAAAACTCTCATTGATTTCACTGAGAGCAGGCTCAGGTCCTGTAAGGATTCATTCATTCAACACTATCAAATAATCTCACAACTGTTTTTTACAACCATGCTCTTAATTTCACATCTAATCATTAAAGTTATTAGCTCGTACCCTGTTAATTAACTAAATCTCCTCCTTTTGGGTCTTCTTCTCTCCCTTATTTTTCCTCTTTGATGAATTCAAAATGCAGTTTTAATTAAAGATCTTAGAATACTTTGAAGATGTAAAGTTCTATATCAGTACTATCGTCCCCTCTTGAAACCTCAGTTCCCAGAAGTGGGCAGTAAGCTCTGAACACAGATGGTGTATATTTGTGGGAGCAGCAAAAGAGCCGTTTGTACCTCCTTGATCTTGGAGCTGGCCCCCAGCATAGTTTAGAGCAGCCTCTGGGCTACTTAAAAGTATGTCTGCCTGATGCACAGCCCTAAAAGCCTCTGGTGCATTTACCAAAGATCTTCAGGCCATCTATGCAGAGTGTAAGGAGAATCTGAATGAGCTCTCCCCTGTGATGAGTTGGGGGAAACGACTTCAGGAGCAGACCATATTTGCAGACATGCCTACTCTGCCTACGTGTGCAGCAGATGGAGCTGCTTTGCCAAAATGATCAATTTGGGTTGGTTTGGGGTTACAAATCACTCGAGGATTTGAATGCAGGGGTAATGAAGAGGAAGTGTTAACCTTATTGTATGAGTAAAAGGCAGCAGAACTGTGCTTAACATGTGACCCCCCCCGATTGAGGGGGTCACCCTAAACTGAACCTCACTTGCTAAGCATGGGGTAGGGATGCCACATCCCCATGAAGATGAGAGAGTGGAGATAGGTGTTTCTATGTAGTAGTGTGGATGCTGCCAAGAATCTAGCATTTAACGATAGAGCTGATTGGTCTCAATTGAGAGTCCTTGTTTCTGGCTGGTAATTCCTAGAGATGATGATGTTGCTGAACAGGTCTAGGGGCTAAGCCCTAGACATTGTTGTGGACAGAGAAAGACAATACAAAGACTGAATTGGCTGTGAGGTTCCCCATTACCTGCTGAAATCATTAAGAGATAGGTTAAGTGGCAGAACCTCAGAACGTGACATTGTGGGTGCAGCAGCGGTGGCCAGTGGCAGAGAGAGCGACAGCTATGAGCCAGTTGCAAGCAGCAGCAGAGACATTGCTCGATGTCTCCTGCCCCCAGGGGTGGGAGATGAACCATGTGAACGTACCGCTGAACTCTGGGTCTTCGCTAACCAAGGACAGCCAACGGTGAGTAGGGTACAGTGGCAGGTGAGGGCAGTGGTGTGTTAAGGGACATTTGTTTGTTGGATTTTCACACCGCAAAGTGAGAAACTGAGGCCAAGGACACTGCCCAACACACTGTGGGTGGATGTTTGCCTATGGTCGCATGCTTTTGATTTGTGGTTCTGATGTTTTCCCAAATTAACGTTGGGTCCCTTTTAATAAAAGTTTTATTTTGTTTTACACATACTCAGTGCTTGCACGTGGGGAAGGACTGACTTTGAGGTGGTGGTGTTGAGTTTTCCCAGATTACTAGGTGGGGACTTGAGACGGTTTTATTTTGTGGTGGTAAGAGAAATCCCTAGACATTGAACCTGGCCCTTGTTGCTCCCGACTCCACCTGTCAGAAGGATTACTAGAGCAATATAAAAGGGCCAGAATGCAGAGGAAGGATTCACCCCCTGGAACTCTGAACTGTCTTCCTCTATTCTGCACTGAGTTCAAGTTTCTCCTCTTCCGCAGCCTAGGTCTTTCCTTTGCCATGTTCCCCTTCTTCTTTCTCTTTGTGCCCCATTCCAGACTTTGTACCTTTTTACCATCTGTCCTGTTTACCTGGAATGACCTTCTATATAATACACAAAGAGATTTCTTCCTCCCCTCCTTCCAAATCCTTTGCAATCCCCTCCATTCCATGAAACTTCAGGAGTGCAATGTATTCTCCCCATTCTGTGTTTCTCTCACAACTGCTGTCCTTTAGACTGTTAGCTCCTTGGGACAAGGACCTGTTATGCTTAGCATATTTTATTTGTGTATGCTGCCATGTACACTGACAGCATTATAGAAATACTAATATAATATATGATAAAGAATACGCCTAGCTTTTAATTTTTTAGGGCAAATTGGAGAGAGTCTAGAGACCATCCCCTGACAGGTATTCGTCCAGCCCATTTTTAAAAACCTCCAAAGATGGGGATTCCACAACCTCTGTTAGAAGCCTATTCCAAAGCTCAACTACCCTTATTGTTATAAAGTTCTTCCTAATATCTAACCTAAATCTCCTTTGCTACAGATTAAGTCCATTACTTCTTGTTCTGTCTTCAGTGGTTATGGCGCAAATGATCACAGTCCTCTTTATAGCAGCCCTTAACATATTTAAAGACTGTTACCAGGTCCCCCCTCAGTCTTTTTTTCCTCAAAACTAATCATGCCCAGTTTTTTTTAACCTTTCCCCACAGGTCAGGTTTTATAAACCTTTTTTCATTTTTGTTGCTCTCCTTTTGGACTCTCTCCGGTTTATCTTCATCTTTCCTGAAGTATCGCTCCCAGAATTGGACACAGAACTCCAGCTGAGGCCTCACCAGTGCTGAGTAGAGCAGGTCAATTACCATGTCTTACATACAACACTCCTGTTAATACACCTAGAATGCTATTAAACTTTTTCATAGCTGCATCACATTGTTGACCAGTATTCAATTTGTGATTCATTATTACCCCAGATCCTTTTTCAGAAGGACTACCAATAGCCATTTACTCCCCATTTTTGTAGCTGTGCATTTTCCTTCCTAAGTGAAGAACTTTGTATTTGTCTATACTGAATTTCATCTTGTTGAATTTAGACCAGTTCTCCAATTTGTCAGTCATTTTGAATTCTAATCCTTCCCTCCTAAGCGCTTGCAACCCCTCTGAGCTTCTTGTCATTTGCAAATTTTATAATAAAATTTTATTATGCCACTTCCCTTCCTCCAGTACAGCTCTGCTCAGCAGAGACATAACTTAGCTTTTAATTCCCAAAATATACTAGCGTTGGAGGATGCTCGACTAACCCTATTGAGTGAAATCCTCCCCCTATGGATGTCATTGGGAGTTCTGTCATTGACATCAGTGGGGCCAGGACTTACCCAGAATATTTTTTTAATAATATCTTGAAAAAATGTAGATTTTTCTGATATAAACTGAGCCAAAACACTTGAATGCCTTAATTTACATTAGATACAGAAAAAGCAAGACTCACCTTGATTTTTCAATGGTAAAGGCATAGTCTCCCTGAGTTTGCTTAAAAGGTTTTTCATTTCTCTCATGTCTCTGTGGAAATTAAAAGTAAAATAGATAGAATGGAGACTTCAAATAACCTATTTTCTGCTTTTGGGGGTTGTAGGAATAGTACAATACACTGAAATAATGAAAGATAATAAACTCAAAATGGGATGAACAAGCTCTTTTGGATTTATCTAATGGACAGGTAGTTGGCTCCAATATAAAAGCCAGTCTAATTCTTTATTTTTGTTACAAGAGGAATATGCCCTTAGATTTAATGAGGAACTGGAGGGTTGATTTGATTGTAATTGGCAGCTTTCTGGTTCAAATTTATCCTAGGATGGTGACATCATTCAACATCCAGGAAGTGGTAATTGTCTTTGAAAAATGAGTTGGTGGGCTCAGTCCAATTCCTAGTGGAGAGATGCACCATATGTAGCACAACTGGCATTTATCAGCACCAGTGTTGGCTGCACTACCCCTTTGCCCCTAGATGGCGAACACTTAGACTGTAAGTTCTTTGGGACAGTGACTGTGTTTTGTATCTTGGACAGTACCAAGCACAAAGGCAGTGTTTAAAAAGTAATAAATAAATGACTGTAGGGACCACGCGTACTGTATCAGTTCCCATTTTGTGGATGAAGAGAACATTTCATCCAGCCTGTCAACCTGACCCCTCTCAAGTGCATGGGATTTGCCCAAAATGTTAAAGGGGAGAAAACAGACTAAATAATTCCCACTGATATTATAATGGGTTTCCTCTCTCCCATAGCAAGGTTACAGGTGTGTGTTTTGAAAGTGGCTCACGGTTTGTAAAGTGAAAGAAAAACTGTGTGAGGGCTCAGGCTGCACTGAAGGGTTTTTGGTTTGAAAGACAGTGTGATCTTGCCTCATTCATTTGGATACCCCTGATACTACAATATGGTTCCTAAACAGAGCAGTGCAACTGTCTTTCCTATTGTTCAGTTTTATTCAGCTCCTCTTTTAATAGAACAGAATTTGGTTATATACAAGGAAATATGGTAGCCCTCAGGCTCTCAGTGGTAACTCACACAAAGCCTTAGAAAATAGATCAGTTTTAGTAAGAATGGAAATGGCCACCAAGGTTATCTCTTACTTTTTTTTTTTTAAAAGGGCCATAAAAGCTTCAACTTGCACCTGCATAGCCAGAGGATTAAAGGAGTTCAGTTTGGTATATACTTGTTTATTTCCACACATTCAGAATTATTGGCAGGCACACAACTGATGTCAATTGGATGTCTAAATACCTGACTTGCAGGTGCAAAAATGGAGACCAGGTAATTTGGAATACAAAAGCAGAGGCCTGGTTAAAATTAGAATGAAAATCAGTCTTATTATCTCTGTTCTGCAAATTTATCTCTGTAGTTTCTTCGTGCTTTGACAGTGGCATCCAGTGGTACTCAGCTAAATCAAATATTTCATTCCTGGCCCACCACTGTACCCACTGATTTAGAAGTTACTGTCATGTATATTGTCCTGAAGAAATGTTAAAATGCCTTTTTAATGTACTGATACAAGTAACAATGTTGATTGCCTATGTGGAAAAGGCTGAATAAAGCATTAGGCCTAAATTCCAGTATTTAGGAATAAAGGCTACACATACCTTTCAGTGTTTTCAATATAGGTGGAAACCTGCCATGAATGCTGTTGAATATCTATTGGTGAAGATGATGTGTCTTCTAAAATAGGTACTTCTGAACTCTCCTCCATTTTATTGTCTAGGATCTTGGGTGTTGCACACGGCTCTTTTCCTTTAAAATGTTAAGACAAAACAAAACATATCCCTGTTATTTAAACACAGCTTATACAAAGACTGAAATGTGGTGTTTTGGACCTGATCATGCACAGCACCAGTGCAGAGAATTATGAACCCAAACTCCACGTGAAAAGCGAGCAGGACAGGGAATGGATGGCAACTTGTCCATCTGCTAATGAGAGCTCTGCTGCTTGGCCACTGCATTACTTATGCCAAGCAGCAACAGCAGGAGTGAGGTCAAAGAGAGGAGTGTGGAGCTAAACATTTTGCTTAATTGTATAAAATCTGTGTCAGGGGCCAAAGGGCAACATGGAACAAAAACCAGTGAACTGTAGTGCATCTACTGAAAATGACTTCAAAAACTCTCACATCAATGGACAGCACAATGCATATATCCTAGTTAGTAGTAGAATGCTGTGCTGAAAAAGTAGGACAAAATGTGAAGTTCTGTGCTTGTCAAGTTTTAATAGCACTACACACCTGCCAACATTCACAACCCAAAATGCAGCAGATTCCAAATCTGCACCACGTTTGTGATTCATACGTACTATAATGAAATAAAAGGAGGTGTTAGAGCTGAGTGGTTGAGGGCTGATAGCCAGGTCCTAAGGGCATTTGTGTGGGAGAGAAGGAGATGTTGGGCCTGGACCATGGTGATGGTGACTGTAAAGGAATTAGAGTTGATGGGATTAGCTGGTGCCCTGACAAGGTTCTAGTCCATGGCCCTTGGGCGATTCTTCTGTGGTAGGGTGACTAGATGTCCCAATTTTATAGGGACAGTCCCGATATTTGGGGCTTTGTTTTATATAGGTGCCTATTCCTCCCCCCCCCCCCCCGTCCTGATTTTTCACACTTACTATCTGGTCACTCTACTCTGTGGTAACCAGTGTAGCCCTGGCACTAGGCATCTGATGGGATGGATTTCTTTTGTGTGTGCCATCTGAACTGAGAAATTTCAGAGTGGGGTTCCAGACACCTTCCTTAGTCTCTAAGGTGCCACAAGTACTCCTGTTCTTTTTGCTTCCTTAGAGGTTCAAGTTTGTTTACCTTTCTAGATGGACCTCATGAATTTGCCCAAACAATCTATGACCAAAAAGCTCTTATTAAGCAAGGTTTATTACAAATAGAGAGAAATTAATATTAAAAACAAAATCTGTGGTCTGAATGCCTATCTAATCTTTAAACTTGGCCAGAAATCACCTAGCTAAACCTGATCTGTGTAATTACAGTATAGAAGAAACTGCTTGTTTATTTCCATCATCCAGCCTCTCAGGTCATCAGAGCTGTTTGCATGTTCTCAGCCTGGCAGTTTGCTAGAGATCCTGGGAATCAAACTTCCATATATATATATATTTTTTTTTTAAAACCTCTCACTCACCTCAGGTATCCTTGACCACAGGGAACAGCTCCACTTTTCATCTCTCATGGAGTCTCCTTTTGAACTCCAGACTAAAGTGCTGCTCCATCTCTGTCTCCCCTCCTCACCCGCCGCTTAACAAAGAGTCAATCAAACCCTCCTCCTGGGTGATCTCCTTCTGTGCTTTAGCTTTAGTATCACCTCCTCCCAATTATACATCACAGTTAGAACATAAGAACGGCCACACTGGTCAGACCAATGGTCCATCTAGCCCAGTATCCTGTCTTTGACAGTGGCCAATGCCAGGTGCTTCAGAGGGAATGACAAGAACAGGGTAGTTATCAAGTGATCCATCTCTTGTCATCCACTCCCAGCTTTTGGCAGTCAGAGGCTTTAGGACACCCAGAGCATGGGGTTGCATCCTTGACCATCTTGGCTAATAGCTGTTGATGGACCTATCCTCCTTGAATTTTTTTAATTCGTTTTTTAAACCCTGTTATAGTTTTAACTTTCACAACATCCCTGGCAACAAGCCCCACAGGTTGGCTGTGTGAAGTACTTCCTTTGGTTTGTTTTTAAACCTGCTGCCTATTAATTTCATTGGGTGACCCATGGTTCTTGTGTTAATGAAGGGGTAAATAAGACTTTCTTATTCACTTTTTCCACACTAGTCATGATTTTATAGACCTCTCTCATATACCCCCTTAGTTGTTTCTTTCCAAGCTGAAAAGTCCCTGTCTTTTTAATCTCTCCTCATATGGAAACTTCCATACCCTAAATCATTTTTGTTGCCCTTCTCTGTACCTTTTCCATTTCTAAATGTATCTTTTTTGAGATGGGGTGGCTAGAACTGCACACAATATTCAAAGTGTGGGCATACCAGGGATTTATATAATGGCATTATGATATTTACTTATCTATCCTTTTCCTATTGGTTCCTAACATTATTAGCCTTTTTTTTTAAACTGCCGCTGCACATTGAGCGGATGTTTTCAGAGAACTGTCCACAATGCCTCCAAGATCTTTCTTGAGTGGTAACAGTTAATTTAGACCCCATTATTTGTATGTATAGTTACCCAATATGCATTACTTTGCATTGATCAGTCTTGAATTTCCTCTGCCATTTTGTTACCCAGTTTTGTGAGATCCTGTTGTAACACTTCACAGTCTGCTTTGGACTTAACTGTCTTGAGTAATTTTATATCATCAGCAAACTTTGCCATCTTGCTGTTTACCCATTTTTCCAGATCATTTGTCATTGTCTTATCAGAGACCTCAGTGTGGAACCTTAATTGCTTATCTGTCTCGTCCTCTTGGCTATTTTACTTGCTGTACTGGAAAGAGCAGTGAGTTATACCAGCTCATTACACAATACACAGCTTTCATGTTACACACTTATCACCTTTCTATGAAATAGGATTGCTCTTGAAAGCGATCCAACTTGTCACTGGTGCTATAGAAATACAAAGTAGTGTAATAATTTGGTGCTGATTAATTTTACCATTACTTTAAAGTGCTATGGTTTTAAAACAGGGATTATTATTTCCTCTTCCAAAGGACAGACGTGCAGTGCCTGTAATTTTTTTTTTTTTTGTCAGCACAAAGGCAGTCTTGTAGAGTTTTGGCAGTATGAATGGTACGTACCAAGCTCTCTTTGGCTGGAAGGATCTGTTCACTAGTAATATTGTTGGATCGTAATTGATTCATGAAGACCTCCTTGAAATTCAGGGTGCCTGCTGAATCACTTGAAAAATAACTGGGAGTCTGTTAATAATAAAGCCTCTGAAAAACGTCTTGGTCATAGGCTTAAACCTGTGAGTTACGCCCTGGGGTCTACCCCCAAATCCAGCATAGCCTTGGAATATGGTGGAGCCTCTGTGCTGGCCTACCACTCCTTCCAAACTCCTGTTCCCTGGTACCATGACACTATGATGCAATGTCAGGGACTCCCTTGGCTGTGGCTGCCCCTGGGATCTCTGAAGAATGAGTGGATGTCTCAATGGAAACAATAATTAGGAAAAAAACAGTAAAAACGGTTGTTTTCTAGGGAATTTCCATAGGGCTAGAGTGGGGATCATATGCTCCCCTTCCAAACTTGCCTTTGACCCGTTCTCTCTTCTTTCCCAAGGAGAGTTCAGTGTATTAAAGTGCTTATTTCTCCTCACATGTATTGTACTTCTCTTTTCTCTCACAGTTTGTCCTTGTTTCTCATACCAGTTTTCAAATAGAGCAGTGGTTTTCAACCTTTTTTCATTTGCGGACCACTAAAAATTTTCAAATAGAGGTGCGGACCCATTTAGAAATCTTAGACATAGTCTGCAGACCCCTCGGGGTCCGTGGACCACAGGTTGAAAACCACTGAAATAGAGTAATGGCAATGAGATCATAGCACATCAGTTAAGTAATCTATTCTTGCAATGCTCCTAAAACTTGAAGTGAAATACAGTTTACACAGAAAGACGCCATGATTTCAGTGAGGTTTTTTTAATCTAAATTATAAGCTATCAAAGGCTTTTATGTACTATTTTAAGATATTTGTTATTAATACAAAATGCATGATGGAAAAACAATTATGCCAGGATTGTTCAATGTGTAAGGCTCTTGTACCGTGCATGGTACACACTTACCTGTAATTTAGAGATGCACATACAATACAGTAACTAGATCACTCTGAATTTACATCACTTTAGCTTTGTGGTGTATTTGCTCCATGATGCATGCACACAATTCTTGCACTAGGTTCAATTCTTTCCTTTTTAATCCAAATATCTATTCTATGGTATTTCTTGAAGTGCCTAGCAGACTAGTATCATAAGACCATGTCTACACCTCTTCAGACCCCTTACCAATATAGCTGGCAGAAGTCTGTAGTACAGACATGGAGTGCTGATTCTACCCTTGCTTTGCCTGTACTATTCCACTGGGACACATTGCAATCTTAATTAGAGAGGTAACTCTGTGAATCTAATTCACTCTTTCCTTAGGTCATGGCAATAGACTTTTGTTAAGGATACATTTTGAAATAATGACAAGCTGTAAAATATTCCCATTTCATTTTAAGAAATTGCAAATTGAATAAAATTTCACTTTGGAAGGGGAAAAAACAAAAATGAAAGACTCCCCTTCGACTCCCAACTTGAATTGAACCCTTTTGTATGTATATGTATTTTGCAAGACAGCATAGTGCACCTTGAAACAGGCCAAATATTAACCTCTGATACTCATACAGAATTCCTATTGAAATCAAGGGGGAGCTGTGTGTGAGTATCTGAGGGCAGAGTTTAACCCTGCATGATTATACTTTTTTTTTGAAAAGTTGGACAAATCCAATGTACAAGTCCCATGCCCAGTCTGACCGTATTAACTGCAGTAACTATTAAAGACAAAGCACTTCATGAAAGAAAACCCGTGAAGGCACATAATGTCTGAGTTAGGATGGCCACAGCCCCTTTACTCAACCTCTTGCACTGTAGTGCATGCGGTATGATGTGTTCTTTTGTCCAGGGGGTCCCACTAACTCTAAGTTTACATGTTACCTAATCTTTACAAATCAAGTGGAATGCTGTAATGGAAGAGATGCACAGAATGTTTACCTGTCAACATGCTGCAGTTTGTCTGATCCACAGCCCACTGACTTCAATGGGCTATGGATATGATATTTTCCTACCATTAACAGTGACATTTTAGTTTAGTTTCAGTATAAATGTATGACAACTGAAAAGGGAGCTTTTAACTCCTTGACACAGTGGCTTTCAATGTAGTGTGTATTAGACTATGGGGAAAAACCCTTCCCTCTGTTTTGCCCTCCAAAACTCCTGCCTCATTTCCTCTTTGATTTCCTGCATGCATCTTTACCCAACACTTGTATAAGAAGAGCTAGCTTGCTCCAGTGATGCACAGTATACAAGCATGACAACATTCTGTGATGTAAAACACATTCCTATCATTCCTCCCATGTGTCCAGAAGCTAATAGTTTACTAATATAAGTAACAAGGTTAGCAAACTGGCTATTAAGATCTGCAGATGGTACCATGGAATTATTTGTTTCTGTGTAGATTATGTATTTGGGCATTTAAACTTTGGTGATCCATCTATAAACTTCCACAGTTCAGAATCTGTCAATTCAATAGTTATAACACTTTTTTCACAGTTGCTTGGTGCAAGAGGATCCTCACTTATTTAGAGCAATTTGATTCTGAACAAGATTAAGCTAAAATACATGGGAAGAACGTTTTATTAGCAGAACATTTATTATTATATGTTCCGGTGGCAAAATGTGAACATCTATGGACAAAGTGATGAAAGAATGAGAGTTTGCTTTCTATGAATTGCCATAAAAAGGGCAAATATTTCTTGTTATAAATGTAGCTGATTTCATAAAATGTCACACCAATCTGAAACTCCAGTGTAAAATAATGACTCTCGTGCTCGGTGACTAAAAATGATCTAATTGAGATTGCAGAGACTAAAAATTATTTCATTCATTAACATGATTTCCAAATAACCCCATCACTGTGCAACTAGTATTTAAATGTAATAAAATCACCTAGCATCCTTACTTGTCATTGGACTTATTACTATGAAAATGTGAGTCAGCAGAGCTATTTTATTTTATCAGTCACTATTATAGTCCCAAATCAAGTTAAAAATTATTTGCTGAAAACCTACAGGATTTCAGTGTATTTGTTCATACTCTGGGATGCTAACAAATATTTGTGAGACAATGTGGGTGAGATCTTTTATTGGACCAACTTCTGTAGGTGAAAGAGACAAGCTTTTAAGCTTACACAGAGCTCTTCTTCAGGTCTGGGAAAGGCACTCAGTGTTACAGCTAAATACAAGATAGAACAGATTGTATAAATCTACTAACCCTCCTTTGTCCTATGACTGCAGGTGTGTTAACTCCCCATTTCACCACAAATGATCTCTTGAAACATGTTTCAACTCCTTATGCTAAGCAATCTGTTCCACCTTGTATTTAGCTGTGACACTCTGGGCAGGTCTACACTTAAGACAGTACAGCAAGCAGCTGTGCCACTGTAGCGCTTCACTGAAGAGGCTATCTATGCAGATGAGAGGGCTTCTCTGTCAGCGTAGCTACCGCCTCTCAAGGAGGTGGAGTACCTACGCCAATGGGAGAATTCTCCCATCAATCTAGGTTGGTTTAACTGCGTTGCTCAGGGGTGTGGATTTTTCACACCACTGAGCGACGTAGTTATACCGATTCAATTTCCTAGTGTAGAACTGGCCTCGGACTACCTTTCCCAGATCTGAAGACTAGCTCAGTGTAGCTCGAAAGCTTGTCTCTCTCATTAACAGAAGTTGGTCCAGTAAAAGATATTACTTCATACACCTTGTCTCTCTAATATCCTGGGAGCAACAACATTGCAAACAACAAATATTTGTGACAGAATTCACTGACATTTGACAAAGTGTTATAATTTAATGATAATGATTGGTTTAATTACTGGTGGATTTGGATACAGTCAATATTCATTTACAAACAGCCATCACTCCAAATGATCTGTCTGGAGTGTCTCAGAAGCAAACTATTTCTACAGCACCTTCAAGTGGTTAATTGACTAACTCGAGGTCTGCTCACACTTGGCAGAAATTATTACAAAGCATCATTTGCGGGGTCAATAAAACATGCAGAGAGATTAGTAAAACGAGGCCTTTTTTGTTTACAGGACGCTGATGTGAATTTTGTAAATGCTGCAGAGCGGTTCCTAACTAGCCCTGAGTATCTCCACATTACTTAGCTTCCCACTAAACTATCATTAAGACATGTTCTCGTGCCTGATGCCTGGGTTTGACAGTATTCCCTGAGGTCTTTAGAGATGATCTTTATAAGAGGCATACAATGTTTGTTCCTGTGTTTCTTACTAAATCAGCTTGCAAAGAAATTTCAGTTCACTGCTTTAGGGTTATTATTTATATCAGAGCAGTAGCTAGAGATTCCGACCGAGAGCAGGCCCTACATTGTGGTATAGTTCTACACGTTTGCCCCAAAGAGCTTGCAGTCTAAATAGACAAAGATATGGTTGATCCAACAGAAATGAAGTGACTTGACCAAAGTTACACAGCAAGTCCATGAGAGAGGTAGGAATAGGACCCAGGACTCTTGACCAGGTCCAGTGCTTTATTTGCTAGATGGTGCTGCCTTCAAAGGCATTAACCTGTTTAACTTAGTGAGTTATGTGGCTAAATTCGTGCACTCTTAAGTGATTTTTTTAAAAATTAATTTTCATAAAGAAATCAAGAATCTAAAATACAAAAAGGTCTTAGAGCTTATATATGTTACCAAAATCCATGCATTTCACAGGATCGCCAATAAAATCATGCATCTTTACGACTTGTCAAAGCTGCAAGACTGGACAATACAAAACCAGACAATATTACACAGACATAACATGTTGGGTTGGGAGCAACAACAATAATAAAAAAAGACAGACACAAGTAGCCTCCCCCCAAAAAAGGGAAGGAGGAGCCTAGGGGAGGGAAGTGGGAGGGGAAAAAGCAGAACGAACAGTTAGAATGGAAGTCTGGCATTATTTGAGCTATCTCAGCATTCCTTATCCAAATGTATCAAGAAACAGAGTTCAAATTTCTTTGAATTCATATAATTTTTCTCTATGTTGATAAGCTATTTTTTCTTTTGCTGCCAACTCAGACAGATCTGAACACCCCTGCTCTATTCTGGGTATAAGCCTACTCTTCCATTTTTGTAAAATCATGTAATCACTGAGGCCCTCAAGAACCAGCATGGTAGATACATAACCTAAGATATCATTTTCAGCTGAGGTTGAGTTGCTGAAGCCAAGCATTGTTTTCATTCATGTTCATCTCTTTCAACAGCTGCCTGTTGAATAGTCCCATAACACGTGTATCAGGGGAGTTTTTTCTTTATTACAGCGGCAACAAACATCAGAGGACAGGACCCCCCTCTTGTACAACCTGTGTGGTGTCCAATATATATTAAATAGAATCTTTTGCTGTATCAGGCATAGCCTCAGATCCACAGAAGCATTTTTAACATTCTGTAACGTGTGCTGCCATTGGGGTTCCTTTAATGGCTGTGTGAAGTCTCCTTTCCACACTTTATGAAGCATTCCCAAGGTTACCAGTAGTTCTAGGGGTATGTTTACACTGTCAGTGGCAGTGAGCCTCCCAGCCAGGTGGACAAACTCAGGGTCACAGGGCTCAGATCACCACGCTAAACCTAGCTGTGTAGCTAACACTTCGGGCTTCAAAGCCTGAGCTGCAACTTCAGTCACTTCCTTAGTCTTCAGAGCCCAAGCTCTAGGCCAAGCCATAACGTCTACCCCCATATGTGTGTAGATGTACTCTGGCAGTCCTACAGCATCTGGACCAAATTGATATATTAGTAAGTGTTTTAGTTGTAAGTACTGCCACTCCGCTGAGATTAGGTCACCATGTTGCTTTAGTGTTAGAAATAAGACAAAGCCCTCATCCTTGACTAATTAGGAAATCCATATGATGCCCTTGCTCAGTCAATTCTTATAAATTACAGTTTCCCCCCTGCCCCCAGTTTGACAGTCTGGGCTACCCTAGAGAGGTCCTTTTGCATGACACTGAGGATGAAATTGGCACCTCTTAGCTATGATAGTCACCACCAAATATTGTTTTGAATTAGTAATAGGAAGGCTGGAATAGTGGTTTCTGGCTTGGATATATACAAAAGGGCCTTGTCTGTTTATAACATCAATTTATACTCCATGGAACCAACTTGAATGCCTCAGATAACTGGATGAGCCCATATACCTACTGCTGGGGCTCAAGAGCCAAATCAAAAAGTAATGGCAACAGTGGGCACCCTTGCTGAGTAACCTGGAAGAGGCTGATGATATCTGAGGTCACGTTGTTGGTTGTGATGTGAGAGGTTGGGTGAGAATATAACCATTGAATCCAGGAAATAAAGATATGCCCAAATACAAATTTTTGTAAGGTATAAAACATACCTCCATCCACTCTACCAAAAGCCTTTTCTGCATCTAAGGCTTATATGGCTTACGGTTCGGGGTCATCATATTTCACTACTATTACATCAATAAGTTGTCAAAGGTTATCAGAGCCATGATAGCTTCTGACAAATCCCACTTGATTTGGTGTACGATAGATTCCCAAACCTTCTCCAATCTCATTGCCAGAACTTTTACCAATATGTTGACATCACTATTAATAAGTGAAATTGGCTTATAATTGGAACAAAGTGTAGTGTCTCTTCCTGGTTTAGTAATAACTGATATTAGGGCTTCCCACAGCGTAGGGGGAAGGGAGCACTCTGGGAGTGACTCATGAAACATCTTAAGCATTTTGTCAGACAGGAGGTCAAGGAAGTGTCTATAGAATTTGGCAGAGAAGCCATCTGGCCTGGGAGCTTTCCTTGCTTTCTTATTCTTAATGGCCTCAGTTAACTCATCCTCTGTTAGTGGTGTGTCAAGGTTTCTACACTGAGCTGCAGTAATGTAGTATTTTAAAATAATTGATCCAAAGCACGTGTGGGGGACTTTGTGTCCAATTTGTACAGATCTTCATAGAAATTAATGATATTAATAAAGAGTTCTTTAGGTGATGTACATAATTTACCATGGTTATCATGGAAGACCATGATTCTACATGCAGAGTTATTTTATCTTGGGTGGTACACCAGCAGCTTGTCAAGTTTTCTACCCAATTCACAGAAGTCCTGCCTGAGTAGAAATAGGGCAAATTGAGCCCGCGCTGAGTACATCTTACTGAGTTCAGATCTACAATTAATCAGGGATTTAAGCAAATCTGGAAATGGGGCTATGGCTTAAGACAAATCAAGCTCTTTTACTTTTTTTTCATATTTTCGGTCTCTTCTTGGTTGATGCAAAACTTATAATTCTACCTCTCAAATAGGCCTTGAGTATCTCCCACATTAACCTGCTAGAAAATGTTGAAGGTTGGTTTGTCTCCAGGAACAGGCCAACTTCCCCTTTTCAATAAATATTTTGAAATGAGGATCTAATGAATGTGAAGAATTAAATCTCCATTTACCTGGCTGTTTCTCACCCGGGTCTGTTGCTATTTGAAGAATTACAGGGGCATGAACAAAGTCAGCAATTGTATTAATGGAGGAGTCAGTTACAGAATTAACCATGTCACTGGAGAGCAAAACAATCTATAGGAGGATAGGACCCATGTATTGGAGAAAAGTATGAATAGTTCCTACTCATTGGAAGTATAAGTCTCCAGACATCACATGGTCCCAGATCTTTAAAGTGCAACTCCAGAGCCATTCTAGTTTTGCTGGCTTATGCCAAGATTTGTCCGTAAAAGGATAATTAAAATCCCCAGCAATCACAGTAGGAATATGGGGTTCTCCATATAACTTAGTAAAAAACCTATGAAAGGTTTCAGGATCATCAAGCTTAGGCCCATTAATATAAGCAATGACTAGGTGACTTTAAGGATTAAAAATCTGCCCTGAACGTCTGAAATTCACTCAGAAATTGTTATTGCTAGTGCTTTATGGAAGAGGTTGGCTCCGCCTCTGGATCTGGATGAGAAAGCACAAGACGCTGCTTTTCCTACCCAGTCATGCTCTAATTTAGCAGCCTCGTTTGTGGTCAAGTGTGTCTCCTTCAAAAGCAGTGTCTTCCTTTGCTTTCATTAAAAATTAGTACACTTTTGTTCTTTTTCATTGGAGTGTTGAGACCCTTCACATTCTAGGAAATAGAATTAAGAATTCAGGGCCATTTGGCTGTGTTAAGAATTGTTTTTGTATAAGTACTCTTACAAATGGAGGTGATGGAATGTTTGTATTATTTGCTCTATTACATCCCATCCTACTCCCCATTCAGAAACCCATGAGGGGGGAAGTCTATGGATGAAATGTCTCAGATGCTTATTCTAGATATTTTGGATTACCTTGCCAGATGCTTGCCACTTGCCAGACTTCCAGGGAATAGGGAGGAGAGGGCTCCGGGAAGGGGGAGGGAAGAGCACAAAAAGACAAGTTAAAGCAAAAACATAAAAACACAAAACATACATATTACCACTATTACTTATTACCAAGCATAATAGAGCACAATGTATTTGCAACAATTATCCAACATACACAGTTGGGCCCCATTGCACAGAGAAATGCACAGTGCTCAGCAATATGAGTAAACCTCTCCACCCCAAAATAAACACTATAAACAAAATGAAACCAATTCAGTAGAGGCGGGCTGGGAAGACGCACCATCCAGGCAAGAGGCTCCACCAATATCCACTACTTAAATTATTATTTTTAACAGGCATCCTATTATTCCCATCCCACAAATTAATACCTATATTATAAGGCATTAGAAAGGGAGCGAACATTTCACAAATGTAATATATTATCCCCTAATTTGTAATCTTTTCAGTTTGCTGAACCAAACACTAGAGTATGAGTAATAGAGCTTGCTGCACTGAATGAGACACAGAATATTTTGAGGATCACTTTCTCATGGCCACATAGCCCTTCCCACTTTTAGTTTACAACCAAACATGCAGTTTCCCTTCCCCACATTAAGTAAACATACAGCTAACAGAGGAGAAATCTAACTACTCCCTCAAACTGTAAAGAACTGCACCAAAGAATACAACAAATACTCCAACTGAACAAGTGACTCATCTATATTAATTTTATACTTTACGTTCATGTACATGGAGTTGAGCTTATAGAAGGTGGGGGAAGTGGCAACAAGGGGAAAGAGACTGGGGAAGTAGGGGGGGTGGAGGGAGGACATCGGGGAGAGAAAGTTAGCAGACTGGGGAAAAGGGGTGAGCAGGGTGAGAGGGAGGAAGTAGCAGGTGATAGGGAGGGCAGAAATCACTGTCCATGTAGCTCAGCAACCTGCAATGGTCTTCTCCTTTGCTCCATTGTTCCATAGGGGGTACAACTACATTGCTCAGCCCTGTGCAGCTTTCCATGACGTCTTGCAGGGAGGAGAGCTGTCTCTCAGATTTCCAGCCCAAGCTGCTGGGCTTTGAGGACCCCCAGCAGTAAGGATACAGCAGGGTCTCCCACTGGCACCAATTTTAAAAAGTGACATTGGCGCCCTCAAATTTGCCCCCTAGTGATCTCTTTGGTGTACATCAGTGCTCAGCTAACACATAGGCCTTGAATGATCAGAAACAAATAGTTCATTCATGTTGATGTTCATTTAGGGATGTTGTCAAATGTTTCATTGATTCCCCAGCACAAATGCAGAAGCAAAGGTAATTAATATTGTTAATACGCAATTTAAATCCACCCTTTCCTCAGTCAGCTCATTCCCATAAGATCAATTTGGGATGAGGTGTTTTAACTCCCCTGTTCCTTAACTCCCCTGCTTCACATTTAGCCATTTGATGAGAATTGTTACACATGTCCCAAAAATTGTTAAAGTATCAGCTTGAAGCAGGAGATAGAACCCAAATAAGTGAATGAGTCATGGTAACTGGATAAGCTCATAAGTGCAGGTAGGGCAGACATAACAACTGGAAAGTAAACTTGGTATAAAACAGAACAGGTACTCAATTCACTGCAGGCTATTTAAGAAACTTTCTGCTGCTCGTGGCTTTTGGAACAGATGTACTTCCTTACTAGCCTTGACATGAAACTGAGCTGGAAACTTTATAAAATATTTGTGCACCCAGTGCTTGGCAAATTCCCTTGCTCTTCTAAAGCTGATCTCTGTTTAACCGTGTCTTTTTGCAAAGTCTTGAATAATCATTCTCATTTTGTGGCATCCCCCAAAATAGTTTTTTTCCACAAGCTAGCAGCATTATGTCTTCTTTTACAGTAAATCTGATAAATTTGACAATCAGTGCACGAGGTTTGGCATCTGAGGCCAACTTAGGAGCCAGGGATCTATGTGCTCTCTCTAAATCAAATTTAAAATAAGATGGCAGACTGAGCACTTCTGAAAGAAGCCAGGAAACAAATTCTAGGGGGTTGCCTTTCTCTGCTCAGTCAGGTACTCCTATAATTCTTAAATTATTGCATTAAGACCCTCCCTCAATATCTGCCACTTTAGATTTAAGAGAAGATAACTTGGTTAGGCTTCTCTGCACCTGGACTGAGCTCCCTTGTACCTGATCTTCCATTTTCTCCCTTCTGCTTCCTTCACCTGTCCTGTCAACACTTGCAGGGAAGAGTTAATTGAGGTGTTGTGACCTGGATATCTATTGTGTCTGCAGCAACTTTCTTCACCACAGCCATCATACACTCAGTGCCCTCAGCAGCAGCTATCCTGTCCAGGGGCTGGGAGACCTGCATTCTCCTTGTTTTTCAGCTACTTATAGAGCTTCCAGTAGACAAATCTTTGCCTGCTGACATTCCAGAGATTTTTCGGGTACCTGTTCTTTTACTGGGGGGGGAGGGGGCAATAGTGGTGCTGTACTCCAGATGGAAATGGATATTAGTGGCTGGCTCTGGAGTTCAAGGAATCTGCTCCCCCACACTACAGAGAACCCTCCGAAGTCATGCATTTTTTTTTCTAATTGATACTTAATAGTTCCAGCTTTGCCTTCCCTCCAGGACAAAGCATTTGCATTGGAAAGGCCTATTGCAGGCAAAAGGGAAGATAACTAGACACTGCTAAGATGGTACAAATGGCACAGACCACCTTAATTCTGGTATTTCCTAATTTCTGAGTTCTTGACTTTGGCACCTTAATAATGGTCTTTTGACATAGCTTTTTGTGTGTACTATAGAAATAAACTGACAAAGAACCCCTTCCCTCAGCATACTTGCTACATAGCAAAACTGGACATATTTTTGGCTGTTAGCCTCGCTGTGACTGTGTGTGTTATAGCTATACAAAGAAGTAATGGATATTGGCGTTTGTCTTTTCTAACAGAGGCTGTATGGCAGCAGTGAAGTTGTCTTGAAGATTGTAAGTGTGCAGGAAATCACTCTACAGGAAGCCTTGTATTCTGTACTGTCAATGTAGGAATGTTTATTCAACAATAGAGAGAGATGGGAAAGTTTGGGGATGGAAGGAAAAAAAGTACTTGAATCCTGGCACTTCAACTTGTGGTCTGATGTTCCATTAATCTCCAGAAAAGCATCTATCTCCTGCTAGGCCCTCTATGAAAGAGCTGGCTGGGGTCCCCTGGGGAAAGAGCATCATAAGAAGCAGACAGCCTCAGCTTTCATGCTCTTGTCAAATCTGCAGCTTGCTTGGCTATGTCTGGTCAATGTACAAGAACCCGGATTATTATTTATTAGCCGCAGGTTGGTGTGAACAGTCTGCATGTTATTCTACTTGAAGCTGCTGGCTCCAAAATAAGAACAGAAATTGTTGAAGTCTCAAGAGAGATTTTTAAAACTTCCCTGACAGGTTAGAGGAACAGAAAATGGAAAATATATTATTGCAATTCAAAAATGAACCACAAGACCTGCCAAGTAATTATATACCTGCTAGCAGTGGGGAAAAGGTCAGACATATACATACATTTTAACAATATTAGTAAATACTGGAATCATTTACTATTTCTATGGGTATTACACCTAGTAGATAAGAAAAATTAATTGGATGTGTATTCTAAACATTACTACTTAGATGTTGTTGAAAAGCTTAAAAAAGCTAGATATAGGAAACAACACAAAGCACTCTGTAATGATCGAAGGGTCTATTTGTCCCCAGATACAAGTATTATAATGCAGGCCCAAGTGTATAAACCTTTTCCTTAAGGAATGAATTTAAAGAAGTGGGCACAAAAGTTTAATTCTGTTAGATGGAAAAGTTGGTATGATGAGAAACAATACGTTTTAGGATTCAACATGCGCTAAAAGATTGTTGGTTAAAATACGGCAGCCACAGTAATGACTCCAGCAAGGCAGACCTCAGTGTCTAAGAGACTAAAATAGAGACATAACAGAAAAATGAACTATTTTCTTTGCCTTTTCTATGAAGAGTGAATACACATATCTTGATTATCTCTTCTGTCCCACAACAGTGTTAAAGTTAAGTCTCTTACTGCGGTCATTCATAATGCTAGTTACACTGCTGGTCTAGTGGTCAGGTATAAATAGATTTTTAAGATGTCAAACAACTGACAAGTTGTGCTAAGCCCCCTGGAAACAAGAAGCTATTTCTGAAAAATAGTGACGAAAATTGTCTGATCCACTTGCACAATGTTAAAGAAGTACTGTGTAGGATGGGTCATCTTAGTTTGTGTTTTTAAGATTTCTGGTAAATTATGGAATCCCTGCTGGCTGCCCAGATCACATTTGGAAACTTTCAGCAGGTGTGACAGGATTTAAACATTTAAGCAAATGAGGGAATAAGGCTGCAATGACAGAAAACTCTCTCCTCTGTGTAGTGTTGTCTACTGGGGAGTGGGAACTGGGAAACTCAGGTTCTATTCTGAGTTCAGCCATTGACTTCATGTGTGATCTTGTGCAAGTTATTAAACCTGTTGTTTCTCTATCTGTAAAACTGAGATGATACTTATCTACCTCTTTATATTGCCTTAGAATCTAGGATGCAAGGTAAGTATTCTCTATATAAGAACAACATATTTTATTGGTTAATACCAAACATCTCACTCTTCACCTCCCCCAGACATAATTATAAGAAACAATTTATTTATTAAAGTTTCTTCCAATACTTGCTCTAGATGCTTGGAGACAAATGATTGTGGTCACTGTTAAGTCAGTACATGACAAAACTTACGGCCTATGGCAATGACACTTGAAATATTATTTTCCCTATGCTTAGATTAGGACATAACTGCACTAACTCAAATACTACTATGTAGTAACTTGGTAAATGCTGACTTTAAAATGATAACCACTACAGTGAAAAAAATGGCTGAATTCAACAGCTGACTATCTCTCTAGGCTGGTAAGTCCCCTGAATAAACTATTAATGACCGCTATTGGGAAGTACAGTGCAATCTGTCAGGTAGCTTTAAGAAAAACATGTTTTAGTAGCTATCGTACACTATGACTCTATTAATCCTGTAACTCGGACTGTTCATGCTGCTTCTTTTGGGGTGGGAATAGGTATCTTTCAGTTTGAGAAGCTCCCCCATTGCTTACTCCTAAATATCAGTGGTGCAAAAGTACAGTAACTCCTCACTTAACATTGCAGTTATGTTCCTGAAAAATGCAACTTTAAGTAAAACGATGATAAACAAATCCAATTTTCCCATAAGATTTAATGTAAATGCGGGAGGTTAGGTTCCAAGGAAATTTTTTGGGGGCAGACAAAAGGCATTATATACTGTACTGAACTGTGGTGGGGAGGTGCCCCTGGCTTACCCCTGGGGCTCATGGCTAGGGGTGCAGGGTCTGGGAGGGAGTTAGGGTGCAGGAGGGTGCTCAGGGTGGGGGTGCGGGGTCTGTGAGGGTGCTCAGAGTGGGGGTGCGGGGTCTGGGAGGGAGTTAGGGTGCAGGAGGGTGCTCAGAGTGAAGGTGCGGGGTCTGGGAGGGAGTTAGGGTGCAGGAGGGTGCTCAGGGTGAGGGTGCGGGAGGAGGCTCAGGGCTGGGGCAGGCAGGAGGTGCAGAGCACTTACCTGGGACAGCTCCTGTTTGGTGCAGGGGGTGTGCAGGTGGCTCTGCGCAGCACAGCACCGCCCCCATGGCCGCGATTCTGGGAGCTGCCCCCTGCCCCGGCAGGCAGGGCCACCTGGAATGCAGGGGCTTTAGGGGCTGCAGGGCCCTGGGCTAAGAGGGCCCCGGGGCCCTGGCCTGCAGCTCTAAAGCCCCGTTCGGAATGCGGCCCTGTGAGCACAGGCCGGAGGACTCAGGAGGAGCAGGGGCAGCCGTGCAGCAGCCAGCGGCCGGAGAGAAGTGGCGCTTTCCCCTTCAAAGTGGGGTCCCCTTAGCCCTGGGCCTTCCCCGCTCCCTCCCTCCCTCCCTCTGTCCCTCCCAGAAAGTCCTAAGCGCTGCCAAACCGCTGTTTGGTGCTGGGGGGGGGGAGTGCTGGGAGGGAGGGAGGAAGGGAGGGGGAGGAGGCGGAGAAGAGGAACTTGTGCAATACTCCCTTGTAAAGTTAGCCAAACGACGTTATAAGGGAGCATTGCACAACTTTAAACGAGTATGTTTCCTAATGGAGCAGCGATGTAACTTTGAAACAACGTTAAGCAGGAGGACATTAAGTGAGGAGTTACTGTATGTACAAACTACAGAAGAGGCTTTAGTTATTTCTAGACTGCAATATTTTATGAATATCCATATATCTAAAAATAAGCTATTCACCAATCACAAATCTTACTCTGATTGTGAGTGAATAAAAAGGATTTCCACTTTAGCTACCTCCTGTAATTAGACATGGACAAATCCTTTTGATGCAAATATCTAGCATTAAAATGCCAATAATGATGGAATTTCTATCTTGCCTTGAAAAGAATGTTAGTATATTTTGAGGAGAGGTTGTGGCTTCTTTTTTTCCAGGATAGCTAGCACAAATATGGTCCAAACCAACCAGCCGCCTGTGACCATCGAGCAAATCTGAACATATACATGAACATATAAAGTATTATTTATAGTTACATTACATTCAGTGGATGGTTAAACAAATATGAAATTATTCAGGAAATCAGACCTAACTTTTACAGGAAAGATGAACTTTCACTAGAAGAACAACATCTCTGAGGGGTATAAGAACCTTCATTCCTGGAAAAATCTCAGCCTGTAGTTTAAAAAGCTTAATAAACCCATCCAGGAGCACTTACTATAACAATCTTAGCTACAAAGCATGTGGCTTAATATAAACAGGGATAGTGAAAAATCAATGTATTACTAAACTTTGTCAGTTTGCACAACCCACATTGGGCAAAACCAACAAATCCCTTGATGTGGTCTTTGCGATCAGGGTGATAAGTTCGTATTTACTTTGGTGGGTCTCTCGTAGGTAAAAACTTTCCGATACCAGCGGATCCAGCTATCAAAGTAGTCAAAATTTAAATTAAATTAATGGAGATATCCTATTTCCTAGAACTGATCTTGAAAGGTCATCAAGTCCAGCCCTCTGCCTTCACTAGCAGGACCAAGTACTGATTTTTGCCTCAGATCCCCAAGTGGCTCCCTCAAGGATTGAACTCACAACCCTGGGTTTAGCAGGCCAATGCTCAAACCACTGAGCTGTCCCTCCCCCAATTAACACTTGTACTAAAGGAGTAACTGGGGTATCTCAATACATTGTTATACTCTGTGGCTCAACAGAAACATAGGGACAGAATGCATGTGCTTTGCCAGTGGTTTACACAACTGTTTTCATAGATTCCAAGGCCAAAAGTGACCACTGTGATCACCCAGCCTGACACAACTTCCCAAAATAATTCCTGAAGCATAGTTTTAGAAAAAATCCAGTCTTGGTCAGTGATGGAAAATCCACCTTGACCCTGGGTAAATTTGTCCTAATAGTAAATCACCCTCACTGTTAAAAAACAATGCCCTATTTTCATTCTGAATTTGTCTAGCTTCAACTTCCAGACATTTACTAGACAGCAGTAGAAAGGCGAGAATCAGGATTACTGGCTTCTATTCCTGGGTCTGGAGGGGGGTGGCATTTAGTAATTAAAGACAGCACAGCCAAGCATCTAGATCTTCTACGTGCAGCCTGAGGGGTGGTTTAGCTTACGTGGATGATATGTGGATCTGCCATAGTGGAGACAGGTTGCCACAGCTATCTCTGCCAGCAATCACCTTGTACAAACTGCCAGCCCATTTGTGAGACTGGGCAATGACTCTTGACTGTCTCCTGTAGTAAGAGATGTAAGGCCTTGCTCAGTAATAAGGGCTGTGAAGTAAACCTTATTAACACTAGGCAGTGGAAGGTCTTCTGCTGGCTTCCAGCCTAGCACACCCTCCTTAGGACAAAGTGGACGGGGTACTGCTGTGTCTGGAGCTATAGGTCTGTACTTCTTGTGAAGGAGTTTGAATGAGACTTTGGAACATGCTCAATGTTGTTGGCATGTCGGAGTTGTGTGGGGCTGGAGTATGTTCGGTGCAGATGGAATGTGTGGTGATTCGAGCAGAAAGCCTCTTACAAAGTTCTGCTGAGTACGTGCAAATAATGATTTTCAGAGGCTTATAACTTGGCCATATTTGCGTGGATTTTCCTGGTGAAAGTAAAAGGCTCTGATCTGATCCCAGCACAGTCCCCCTACCAAAGTCATATCAGTGCTCCAAAGCAATGGAGGGACTAGAGCTCTTCAAAGAAACGTCTGGGAAAATATTTAACGTAGGAAAAATTAGCTTTCTTGGAAATGACAAAACTGATTTTATTGAAACTTTTTTTTTAAAACAAATCAAAGAGCAAACATGGAAAATTAGCTTGAATGATGGATGTTTGACAAAGTTATAAGTGCCTGAAAATAGGGACTGGTAATGGGAAGTGTTAGGTGTTAACTATAGGTCTTAGAGATTTAAAGTTCTCCTTTAGTTTTGTGACTGTGCAACTATTGTTCACAACTGTGAACATTCATTCATGCCTTTCAAGTTAATAGGCCTATTTGCATGAGTAAGTGCTCATCAGTGTGTAGGAAATACACAGTTGGGCCCCATTGCACAGAGAAATGCAGTGCTCAGCAATATGAGTAAACCTCTCCACCCCAAAATAAATCAGCACTCTGGTTGAACAGCTGTGGTGCATCATGGGAGTCTCATGACCATGATGGGAGATGAAGTCCAGCCTATGGAGGCGACTGGGGGAATAAAGCACCTGAACTACAACTCCCACGAGGCATCATGGCAGCTCAGGCTGTCGCAATTTAATGTCAAGGTAGCCTGAAATGAAATGTTTTGATACTTTTGAATCAAAAATTTTCAGAACCCAACATTCTGCCTTATTTATTCCAGCAAATGTACAGCATATCTTGTTCAGTGGAATCTGAATAACTGGTACTGGAAGCTAAAACTTCCCATTTTGGGTCAAACATTATTCCAATTCCAGGCTCTTAAATCACAATAATACATTAGATAGGCACACCTGATGTGACACACTTTTATAAGCATGGTGACATCATCGTAGAACCACCGCTTATGTGAATCCTTCTACTGTACAGACCATTCAGGAATTTATTGCTATACATACTATATGTCTACTCAAGAAAAACTAAAAAAAGGTCAATTTTGAAGGTTAGTGTCTGTGATGTGTTTGTGTAATTCAATACCTTTCCGATGAAACTGGAGGGATCCTAGCAGACATATGGATTTGAGCATCTCTGTTGTGTACATTTCTAAGCAACATTGCAACTGAATGTATAGTCTACAGATTTCAGGATGAATCTCTCCATCTTCTGGGCTGCAACAAAAGAGAGGAAGACTGTACTTAAAATATACTTGTTTAATACAGCCGTCAACTAACTGTCTGTAAAACATATGGAAAACTTGTTATTTCTAGAGAATGTTATTTAAAATAAGTCTTTAGTCATATAAACGTTAGACATATTATACAAAACATTCAATTTAACTTCTCCCCCTCCTGTCATTCATGAAGTGTTTAAATATTTAAAACAATTTAAGTGATAACAAATTCTGTATTTCCCTCTAATATCAAGATCCAGGAGGTGTTTTATTCTTTATTACTTTGTAAGTTTTACTCATTCTCTCACAAGCTTTCTCTGAACTGTGGGAAGTCTCTTCTAGCGTGTATTGTCCTTACTTCCCCCTGCACATTTTTTTTTGACAAAAGCAGAAAAATTAATTTGTAACCTGCAAAGTCTGAGCATTTGTTCCTTCTCCATGTGCGCTGGGGGAGTATAACTTTGGTGGCGGTGGTAGACTCATGTAGTCCTAGTGTAATTGTACTATGTAGAGGCATAAATTCAGGGTCAGGCACACGATTTCTGTAATCTAGTAGGGTCTTTGGTTATAACTTCTTGTTTTGTATTGCTTAGATGTTATTGTTACAGCATTAATACATGAAACCTAATAATGAATATGATCCACCAGTGTGTTAAGTACTTCACAGAAAAGTAGGAAGACAAAGTCCCTGCCCTAACAATATACAATCTAAAAACACAGCACTCAAACCAAGCCTGGGGATAGGATAGGCTGGAGTGGTTGAATGATGAAGTTGAGGGTACAATTTTTTAGTTTCATGACTTCTGTATGAATTTCTTTATCAATTGTTATTCTCTGTGTTTAAAATGTTAGTCATCTGATTAGCCAACACTACAGTGTGGGGAAGTCTGGGGCTTATAGGACTTTTGGAAGAGGTTCTTTTTGAGCAGCATCTTTGTCATAATAATTGTAGAAAGAAGGACAAGGACTAAAAAAATCCATTCACTAATTTTCAGACTGAGCGTAATCTCTAATTGACTGTTTAGAACACAGATAAAATAATTTTGCCACATACAGGGTCCATTTTTCAAACCTGGGTGCCAAATTGGACATCTAAATCCCACATTTGTAGGCTCAAAATAGCACTTAGGCATAAAAATGTTTATTTTACAAGCCTAGCTGTTCATTTGAGTATCCAAAGAAAAGATTTGTCCAGCCAAGTTTAAAAGGTGGGCTCACAATTACCTTTGCCAGTAACATTTTTAATTATACAGTTGTTCAATTCAAGGATTTAGGATTTCAGCAAAAGAAAGACAAATAAAATAGAAAACTGGATTATAAAACAGATATAAACACTTGCTTTACTGAATAAATGTTGAACCTAAAGGCATCTTGAGCAGCAGCAATATGGGGCTGGATAAATTTCATAGCATGTCTCTAGATTTCTAGAGCAGGGATATTATAAATGAAGTTTTACCAACAAAAAGATTTGCCAGCATTGTTTAAAGATGTGTGATTTCCTGCAGCTAAATTGATAATTCTACAGAGCCTCTTATGTTGAAATAAAATTAGACTTGTGGGCTTTCTCAAGGGAACTGAAGCAACTAACTTGATAAATGATTTGCAACAACTCTACTCTGTTACTTCTGGTATTAGGCTCAAATAATTTCTTAACATCAATCAAGATTGAAGTGTTTTGAGACCTACAGCAAACAACGCTCATTTAACCCAGTCAAATGGGTACTCTATGGCAAGAGGCTAAGCTGTCACTGATGCTTGTCTAACTGTGGGATGGGTGAAAGGTTAACTTCATTTTTTTGCTGTCAGCAGAAAGGCTTAAAACTTCTAAGCAAAATCCCAGCAGTTTGCACTGATTTCGTACCAACAAGTTCAGTTCAAATTAACATTGATTTATAGATTAGTAGACAAGATCATCTAGTCTGACCTGCTGTATAACACAGGCCATAAGAATTCTTTGAATTAATTACTGCTTGAACTAGAGCATGACTTTTAGAATAACATCCATTCTTGATTTAATAATTGCCAATGATGGAAAATCCACCACCGCCCTAAGTAAGTTGTTACAATGGCTAATTATTCTCACTGTTTAAAAAAATCACCTTATTTCCAGTCTGAATTTGTCTAGCCTCAACTTTCAGACACTGGATCTTGTTATACCTTTGTACGCTACAATGAAGAGCCCATTATCAAAGTTTTGTTCCCCATAGAGGTACTTGTAGACTACAACCAAGTCATCCCTTAACCTTTTCTTTGTTAACCTAAATAGACAGACTCAAGGAGTTCAGTCACCAAGGCATGTTTCCCAATCCTTTAATCATTCTCATAACTCTTCTCTGAATAGTCTCCAATTTATCAACCTCCTTCCTGAAGGGGGAAAAATAACCTTTCACTCTCTTAGCCAGAGTTTCTGTGAGATTTGAACCTTGAAATCCTCTAGCGCTACGAGTAACAGCCATTCCCCCAGGCCACTGTACATGCATGTTACAGCTTTTCAGTGAACTCCCTAATTGCAATTTGGGATTTCCTGTCAGTTCTAACAAGTCAAAAGCAAATTCCATGTGCTTTTCTCCCATTGACTTCATTGATGTCAATGGGACTTATGCACACATGCATTCTGGGCCAAAGATAGAGGGCCAGACTGTGACTGGCCATGATCCGTACGCATATATTCATTGGAGGAATGTCTCAAGGGAATACCCTGTGCAAGGACGAGGCAACTGGAGTTCCTGCCCTGAGGAAGCACAGGGAATGCTCTCTCCATGGCCCATCAAAACTTCATATCACAACCCTGGAGCACCCAGAGTCTGCACCTATGATTATAAGGCAATCCAGCTCCCAAAGCAGGCTTGTGAATACATAATGCACGTTGTTGTGTTTAGTCTTAATATTTTCATTCCTCCTTCAAAATTTCTTTTAGAAATGGAAGTTTGAAATATCTTGCACTGAGTACTGCTTGAGTCAAGTGTTTTCCCGCCTGGTGGACAGGCCTGGCTATAGAGGCCTCAAACTAGTTTAGGGGAGGCACAGGCAAAGGAAAAGAACAAAGGGGGAAGACACTGCATGGCTCTGGATCTGTCCCAGTTCCACAGGAAGGGTACACTTGATGCTGTGGGGAAAATAGCAAGTGACTTCTTGAAAGACATGCACCATCCATTCTTGCTCCTATAGTTGATACATACAGGGCTGCAGGCTTAGGCCCCGGCTGCCAGCTGAATCCTCTCCTCTCTGCTCCGACAGCACTCAGTTCAATTGCAACAGCACATGTGTCCCAGGCCCATGGAACCACCAATTGATGCTCCTGCCTCAAGGAGCATTAGCCGTCTGGTGAGTGTGGAACAAGGAGTAGGAGCCACAACACAACAGAACAAAGAAGGGGGGATGGGAGAACCCACAAAGGAAACAGGACAAAGGAAGAAAAATGTAAAAAAGGACCTAAGTATTGGACAGAGAACCTGTCCTGAAATATGGAGAAAGAGGACACAGGAAGATGCCTCCCATTTGCCAGTCCATTGCAAGGCAGGGCCCATCAGAAAATTTCTGGGAACTGCTGGCATAATTAATAAAATTATTGTGGTTTGTCCTCTTCTCAGGACCAATTTCATCTCATATTCAGGGAAATAGTCTTGATTATTCCAGGTACCTTCTTATCCCTCTGGTACAGTACAGTATCTGCATTTCTGCTCACTCACTTCTGCCTTTTATATGTTATGGTTTCTGCTTTCAATGTGAAGGGTACATTTCCTCAGAAATCATGTTATATACGTACTGTATTTACTGCATCTTGGCATTGACTCTGAGTAAGGCTATGCTGACACAATCGTCTCCCACTTCCCCATCCTCAGTATCTTAAAGACCAAATATCTTTTCTTTTCAGTCACTGGCCATAACTTCTAAATTACTATGCATTCTGAAAGTATTTATGAAGGGCTTAAATCCACATGCTTCCCAAACAATTCACTGTTTGACCTCAGATTCAATTCTTAGTCAATTCCCTTAAAAAAATTCTGTGACTATGAATGACAACATATATTTGTTCTTGTTCTAGCTTCGCTGTCTTTTCAAACAATAGGGCCTTGTGCAGAAGGTTTAAGTAATTCTCAGTCAGGAGGATAGCTTAATACCGAGCGCTAATTAGAGCTGAAGGCACGGCTTAGAAGTAGTCTCACAGCACTATGGGAACATAAACGAAAAAATATGGTGCAAGAACCACTAAGTTTTAATTTTAAAAAATGCACTTAATAATGGCTCTTCTGGCAATGTTTGAGTCTACTACATATATTACAGTCTTTTATAATCTATCTAATGCACTCATCACAATAGTATCCAGCACTGCATTATCCTAAGAACATCTAAGCCTAAAGTCCTTGGCAGTTATGCATGTTCACAATTTCTTCCATTTTTAAACAATCTAAATATTAGTGACCTGCAACCATATGTCCCATGAACCCTTAGTAATCTGAAATGTACTCTTCTCTTTCCCCAGTATAACAATTGCCATACTGTTGTTAAATTTAACAATATTACCCTTTTTAGTTGGCAGATGCTGGGAAGGATTACTGATGTAATCATACTTGAGTTGCCCAAAGTAGACTTGATAAAACATAGAGGCCAGATGCTGATCTTCATTACTCTGGTGCAAATGAGGAACAGCTCCACTGAAGTAAATGGTTACTCCTGATTTATACCAGTGGAAATGAGATCAGCATCAACTGTAAATTTGTAGCTGCTCTGAATGTAAAACTCTCAGCGATTTAAAAGTTGTGTGCAAGGTGCAGTTACAGGAGTGGATTCAAAGTGACAATGGGGAACTAAGTATGATCCAAGAGCAGCATTTGATTCTTATATGCTTTACTGAAGAATACAGTCTAGGTAGGCTGAATGGAAAGGACCTCCTGGGTCATTTAATCCAATTTACTTAATTCTGAAATGTAGCACTGCAGAGTTTCTGACTTTGCAACATTTTTTTTATTCCTGTACCTTGGGTCATTCTCACACAATTGTTTTTTCCCTTTGATAAATATGTTTAATAATAGTCAATTGGTATTTGTTTAGATTTTCCATAGGCCTTCACTGTCCTAATTTGTTCCGACTTTTAGTTTAGACATTAGTGCTCTCATTTTCTTTTATGCCATCTACATTCTCATGTGTAATACTGCATGGAATGTTGATGATGCAACACTGTGGGAAGGACTGTGCCTAGCCTTTGCATGAATTTGCAAAGATAGGATGGAGAAGAGGGGTGCTGGAACAATTTTTATAGTGGTGGTGCTGATGATGGAAATCATGTATTTGGTGTTTATTATTGCTACTTCAAGACAGGGGGTTCGGCAGCACCCCCAGTTCCAGCACCACTGGATGGGGCACTAGGCGATTTTCCCTCATTTCACCTCCCACAATTGCAGTCCCTGTACTTTCCTGACTGCACACAGGCTGCTCCCTGTTAATATCCTTTGAGCCACCTTGTGATAGGATTAATATACCCCACAGAGATGAGGAAGGTGCCAGAGACACAGGCGCCAACTTTCCAAAGTGCTGGGGGGTGCTCGACCCCGAGCTCTGCCCTAGGCCCCACCCCCACTCCACCCCTTCCCCCATGGCCCCACCCCTGCTCTGCCTCTTCCTGCCCCCTCTCCACCCCTGCCCCTCTTCCCACCCCTCTCCCAAGTGCACCGCGTCCTCGCTCCTCTCCCCTCCCTTCCAGCTTCCTGCACGCCACGAAACAGCTGATTGCGGTGGGCAGAAGGCGTGGGAAGGGAGAGGAAGGTGCTGATCGGTGGGGCCCGCCAGTGGAGGGAGGCGCTGGGGGGGAGCTGACAGGGGGGCTTCCCCGTGGGTGCTCCAGCTCCGGAGCACCCACGGAGTTGGTGCCTATGGCCAGAGAGGCTCTGTGTGTGGGGCTAGCCCCACCTCTCCAGCCCTGTCAATCATGTATAGTGTGGAGGAGGCCTTTAAAAAGGAGGAAACTACAGTCAGCTAGGGGGAGAAATCACCCTGTGCAGAAAAGGGCTGGAGTGACACCTGAAGCCACAAGGGGAACTGCCATCCAGGAGACCTCCACACTCAATCCTATGGGGAGTGCAGGGAACTCCCAGGGTAAGCCTGACAGAGCGAGCCTGATTCAGCTACCCAGCCAGAAGGACTCCTAGAAAACCACTATGGAGACAGCCCCGAAGTAAGCAGGTACTGCTGGTCTTGCCTTTTTCCCCCTTGAGTTGGCTGCATGAAGAAGTTATTCCTGGGTGCGTTGGAATATTTGTTTTCCTTTTGATTCCCCACTGGAAGAGACCTAAAAAGGCCTGCAAAGGATGGGGTCCCTCTTGCAAGGACTGAGAAGCTCGGGCTTGAACATAAGCCAGCCAGTGTAGATAACTGGGCTTGGTCAGGGTCTCCCACTGTCCGGGAGAAAAACCTAAGGGGACTCTTTTACACACCCCACAAGAGACCAGTCCATGGCCCTATGCGTCTGGAAGAGATCAGGTTGTATTCTCCTTAGGTGTGGTGCAGCTTGCAAGCTCCTCCAGCTGTCCATGTGGAAGAAAAATGTCATGGTGCCTCAAAGCCCATTGAAATCAACTGAAAGACTCATATCAACTTCAATGGGTTTTGGGTCGAGTCCCCAATGTCAGCATATGCCTTAATAGCACAATTTATCCATATATGTTGTTGCAAAGTCACATCTGCACTCTGCAGGGTCAGTGATGACTTTCCAAACTGAACAAAATCATAAGATGGCAGGAGTACCAGAATAATCACTCTTGAGAGATGATCATCTATTTTATCTAAAATCGCTGCAATAAAAATGATTACCATCCAGTGCATCTGTTTCTTTCAAGTGTTAGAGAGTGTAAATGAGAAAGAGGAGTACTGTACCTAACTTTTTTTGGGTCATAGTTGCTATGGAAACTATACTTACAATAATCAGTGTCTCTCACTTTCTTCATGGCTGTCACTAAAAAAAAAAAAGTGAGGAACTGAAGATTGGATGAGAAAATGGTACATTTCTCATAGAGTGTCTGGTTTCTGATCTTACTTACTTACAATTCTGATAAGGGTAGAAGTTTAAAATTGTGCATATTACAATTTAAATAATTATTGACAAGAAAGGACACTTTTCAGCTAACTGAAGTACCACATCTAAATGGCTTTCTGTACATCCACAAGCTACAACAGAAATAAGAAAAAGCAGTTACAGAAGTCTTAACTGACACTTTTTGCTCTTATAAATGCTTAAGTGCCTGAGGAGTGCAAAAAAATATTATTTCGAAAAGAGCCACCGTATATAGAAAAATGATTGAATGGTCCTTTCTGACCGAAAACTGTCCTTTGAACAATATTATTCATGTATTGTTAGATCAAAGGCCAAATTCTGCTCTTATTTACACCCATACAAGTCCAGAGTACTAGCAGTGACATCCAAGACCATAATTTGGCCCCGTTTCTACAGTAACATCTAATTATCTCCACACTATGACCCCTGTTGACTCAGTCTTACACTGTTCTGTTGATCAATTACTGTAATGCTCTATTATACAGTGTCTCTGAAAGGATTCCACTTATTTTCAGCCACAATCTGCTCTCAAATGCATGTATGTAGCTCCCATTTACTTCAATGGAAGCCACAGACCCAAGGGCCGAATTTGACCCTCAGATTCCAACTTGTAAAAAAGGTTCTTTGCTATCCCTGATTGTTTCACTGTAATCCAGCTTCATGATTCATCCTTTGTATTGTACTTAAAAACCCTCTTCATTGTAGTCAGCTCAGTTTGGTTTCTCACAGCAATCTTCTTTGGCATTGCCATGAGGTCAAGGGACACAAGCCTTTGGTTTTCCCCTTACACTCACTATAAAAGCGTATGCTGTAAGAGAAGATCAGTGCATAGTGTAACTTACACATACTGATCATTTAAGAGATGTTTAACAACTAAGAATAGCTGTAAAATCCATTATTCAATTGTATCAATGAATAAATATATAGTAATCTGGTCTTTGTTTAAATGGTAGTAATAATCTTATTAATTTAAACTATCACCACATAAATGTTAGCCACCAACTTTTCAGCTTCCCGTTTGGCTATTTTCTCCTTGAAGGCCATTTTAATAACCAAGGGAGCTCTCTTATAATTCAATGGATATTACTATCAGAAAGCTTGTTGTTAGTGGAGTTACGCGGTAAGAGAAGCCAACCTTAGTATCTTTTTGCTGTAGGAACACTGGCAGGATTTCTTTCCCAATGAGACAAAAAAACAGCTCCTCTTTGCTCCTTGCTGTGATCTACTGCAACACAGGTGGGAGCCAGGAATAGTTATTAACTCCTGCCCCCATGGGCAGTGGCAATTTCTTTACTCACCCAAAGCAGATGAGGAGAGGGTACAGATAATCTCATGGGAACACAGCACTTAAAAACATATCTGGTAGGTGATCATTGCTCCAGTCCAAGGGACTAGTGCTGTGCAATGTACACCTAGAGGACTGGAGGGAGTAATTTGTGGAATTCCCTTAGTCTGTTGATGTTCAGGACAAACTCGAGGCCTATCTGTTCTCTCAGGTTTTTGAGAAGGGATGAGTTGAGAGGGTAAATATGCTAGAGGAGATGGTAAAGGTCAGTCCAAACCGGGAGGTGAAATTCACCAAGAGGATCAGCACAAGGCATGTGCACAACTTAATACCTGTTTAGACTTATTTAGAATACTTAATTGTGGTTTAAGTAATATACAGGCCTTGTGCTGGCCCTCTGCACAGGGGAGAGCTTTGTCTGAGCCTCGTCTTCATGAGGAAATTTAAACTTGGATTTTCAAAGGAGCTTAAGGGAATTGAACCTAAATTGTATTGAATTTCAATTGGAGTCGGGCACCATCTTTCTTAGATTTCCTTTGAAAAATCCCAGCCTTAATCATGTTTAAGCCTTATTTTAACAATTCAGTTAGCTGCCATGTTGGTGACTCGGCAATATAGTCAAGGACAAGTCATGTCAGCAAGGACTGGGCCCAGGATTTACCCATGATTAACAGACCTGATGCTGAGCATGACTTGTTTCTTGACTATACTGACTAGACAGTCATGGTCAAACTGCCACCTAACTTGATTTTTTAATATGTTTAAATGCAATTCAAATTCCTTAAGAGGATCATCCCCCAAGATAAATTGGTGGGCGAGTTTATAACTTATATTGATTTAGGTATCTCTGATATCTTCAGATTAAAAAAAAAATAAATATCTCATTTTTGTCTAGTTTTGTACATATGTCTAAAAATAGGTGCAAGCATTTATGTATGTATCTATATAATATGTAGAGTGAAATTCCATTTGAGACACAAGGAAAAAATTCAGGACTTTAACTCTGCTCTGACTCCACTGTGAATGGAGTTTCACTATACCTGTGGTAACCGTTAGTGGCTTCAACTATACTAAGGCTTATTGCACGATAAATAATAGAGCAGTATGAACTCTTGCTGGTGATCCTTGGAGCTGGTCATGTAGCTTTACATTTCCTCATGTTCCCTCTGCTAAATCACATTGAAAGTTAGCAAAAAATGCGTTAAACACTTTCATAATTTCCCCTGCACACCGATGCTGTGCTTGTCATAGGGATGTTATATAGTCATGAACAGGAAGAGAGTTGGTCCATAGACACTTTTAAGATGTGGTATGCCCTATGCAGAGTTTGAGAACCCCAACATTTAGGAGTGCTAAAATGTGGTTGCAAAAGAGGAAAAAAATCTGACATGCTACATTTCACAATTCTTGTGTTAAAAACTTGAATTAATTGCAAAAGTTTCATGCTTCTGTCCATATGGAGATCTCTTTGTCTTACTGTTTATTTACTATCTCAGAAACTAATACTTTGACATGTTAGCAGACAAATTTAGTGTGTTTTTGATATTGCCTATTAAGAACAATTTCACAGTAAAGTTAAACATTCTGTAGTTTACGCTACATAAAACATATTTCTATCAGTGTTTTATTCATATGATACCAGTAGTTCAAATTCTGTATTTTTCAGGTTATTCTTTGAATCATATTTATAATTTTAAGAGTAATCAGCAACACTGTGTAGCTTTTATACTTTGGGCACTGAGTACTTCAGTAATTTTCTTTTCTTAGGGCTTCTTTAAAAAAATACACCTGTTAACATTAGTTGAACTAAATAGATTTATGGAGCACTGATAATACATAGAATATGCCTGTCTTTGTGAATAACTGACTGCTAAGACATTTAATATATTGCCCATAGAGGGAGCTCTTATACCATTATCTTTTCTGTACAGCAGAAACGAGAACTCTGTGTCCAGCATCCAGATAATCAGTTTAAAACCGAGAAGAATATGCCGGGATCCTTAGAAATCAAAAATAATATTAGATATGAAAATGGCTATTGCTTTTTAACTCAAAACAAACTTCTTAAGCTGCAAATATTTCATAATAGTTTATGGATAATTAATTTTATTATGTTCTCTTTACAAATCTTTAGGATGATTATTCAAATTGGAAAACACTGTACAGGCTATTCCAAAACTCACCCTGGTGTCAAACAGGAGTAGCTCCATTGAAATCAATGTAAATTTCACCAGTGTAGTTCTGGTAAAAGCGAGAGGAGAATCAGGCCTAATTTTCTTATTTCAACCAGAAAATTGTAGCCAGGCATTAACAATGGATAGTGCAGTTCTAGGCTGTACACTGTATCAACAATGTTTAAAAATACATAGTGATGTATTATATGTAGTTATAAGGATAGGAAAGGCAAGTCATTTAGGGAGCTTGATATGAGCTTTTATTTTTAAAGTTTCTTTTTGATGAAGCCTGGGGTTAATTGTAGGGAAAGTATTTTGTGAACAATATGAACAGTTTTAAAACAGTACAATCTAAGCCAATATGGCACACTTGCAAATATCAATGTATTTAATGATGCAAATATATATATTTAAGATGTACAATAATAAAGGGAAACTAAAATATTGGTAATACACAAGTAAAAAGTGAATGAGAGTTACAAATATGTATTGCACTCCTGATTATGGCCTACTGTTGTTAGATATTTACATATGCAGGTTGAGATTTTCAAAGCAGTCTAGGGGTTTTAGACAGTCTTCCATTAAAATTAATCTACTTTGAAAATCTCAACCATACTCCACAGGAGTTAAAGATAAGTGAGCAATTATACTTACAGAAGTTGGTTTAAAAAGCAGGAGTGAATTGAAGCAATATAAACAAAGGAAATGGGTATTTCTGAACATTAGTTGTAAATTGGCTTGATAGACTAAGGAAAAATCACTTTGCACTGTATTTTACTCTATAGCTCACATTCTACCCTGCAACTTAGAAAACCCTCTAGCAAGGTACAGGAGCTGTAAAATAAAATGCCATGGGAATGAGTTGGATGTAGATGTTAGCTCAGAATTTATGACCTTTCCCAGAGGCTGAGAAATGCTAGACTTATTGCACAGGAAATTTGTTTATTCCCTGTAGATGCTAAGGACCTGATTTTCTTCTCACTGACATCAGTATGCCACTGCTCTAGTTCCATTGACTTCAGTGGCATTACTCCTGATTTAAACTGATGCAAGAGGAGAATCAGGTCCACCAAGTGCAAAATTTCTATAACTTTCACCCAGTTCTTGGATTCAGAAGCGGCAGCATATCACAAATTTAGGAGCTTGAAGTGTAGTGTCAAATGCAGGGAAAAGGTGCAAGAAAACCCAACAAGAACTATGCCATGATAGAATATTCAGATTGGTACTTCTCTCTTCACTAAACACAAACACCTCCTACCGTACTTAACCTATGACTTCTTATACTTTTTCTGCACCTTACCATGTTAGTCACACTATTTAGATTCCCCTATACATTGGCAGAATGGATGTAAGTAGGTCTAAAGGAGTCTAACATTTTAAGTGTCTAACTTAAGCCACTTTACACATCATTTCAGAATCTGACCCATCACCAGCTACTGCAGGAGAACCAAGAAATACTGAATTCCGAACTTATAAAGATGGTAAGTGAAAGAAGAACTTCAAAAAAGTGTTTTATTTTGAAATGTATTTATCTGAAATTTTCAAGTGTAAGAAAACATTCTGATTTTGTACCGATACCTTAAACACGTTGTTTGCTTCTTTCACAGCTTTACAGTTCATCTTTTAAAATTATAATGAGGGATATGGTGAACTATTTTGAATATAACTATAAAAGTGATCAAACTGCAATGTTCTCTTCTAAGTGGATACTGAGAAAACATACTTGTTTGTTCTGTTCCCATCTGCTACAGACATTTCAGATTGGATACTGACAAAGGGTACTCATTTCTAAAATACATGCCTTTTCCTAGAAATTGTTATCATGTTTCCATATATCGTGTTGTTTTTAATTCTATGCTAATGCAATGTAATGAATCTTTAGTGATGTTAGATGTGATACAACAGAACAGTGCTGCATCCTAGACAATAGCAAGAGAACAGACTAAGCTCCTTCCGGTAGACAGATAACATACTAAAAAGCAGGGATAATTTAAAGGACTTGTGTTTATGTGGCTGGAAAACTCATTTCTTAAATCATATCTCTGTTTTAAAGGTGTTATGCTGGTAAACTGTATCAGCTCTGCAGTGCTTACTAAATAACAAAAAACATGTTCAGTTTCACTGGCATGTACAGGAAAAAAAAAAAGCAAGTTTTTTTGAACCTCAGTTTTGAGAATTAAGATTTTCACTCTTGCTTCCTGAAATTAAATAGCAATCCTTGTTGTTAGAAATTAGAGGAACATGGAACCAGCTCTCAGTAAAATAAGAATGGCCATACTGGGTCAGACCAAAGGTCCATCTAGCCCAGTATCCTGTCTTCTGACAGTGGCTGGTGCCAGATGCTTCATAAGGAATGAATAGAACAGGGCAATTTATTGAGTGATCTGTCCCTTACTCTCCAATCCCAGCTTCTGACAGTCAGAGGTTAGAGACACCCAGAGCATGGGGCTAAGACCCTGACCATCTTGGCTAATAGCTCTTGATGGACCTATCCTCCATGAACTTATCTCGTTCTTTTTTGAACCCAGTTATACTTCTGGCCTTCACAACATTCTCAGGCAATCAGTTCTACAGGTTGACTGTGTGCTGTGTACAGAAGTATTTCCTTATGTTTGTTTTAAATCTGTGGCCTATTAATTTCATTGCGTGACCCCTGGTTCTTGTGTTTATGTGTGTTATGTGAAGAGGTAAATGACACTTCCTTATTCACATTGTCCACAACATTTATGATTTTATAGACTTCTATCATGTTGCCCTTCTCTGTACTTTTTCCAATTCTAATATCTTTTCTATGATGGGGTGACCAGAACTGCATGCAGTATTCAAGGTGTGAGTGTACTCCGGATATGTAACTCCTTACAATCAGCTTTGTACTCTGGATATGTAACTTCTTACAATTAGCTATTTTGAGTAATTTTGTATCGCCTGCAAACTTTGCCACCTCACTGTTTATCCCCCTTTCCACATCATTTATGAATATGTTGAACAGTACAGGTCCCAGTACAGATCCTTGGGGGACCCCACTATTTACCTCTTTCCATTCTGAAAACTGACCATCTATTTCTACCCTTTTTTCCTATCTTTTAACTATCTCTTGATCTATGAGAACAACTTTCCTCTTATCCCGTCTGTTTACTTTGCATAAGAGCCCTTTGGTGTGGGACTTTGTCAAAGGCTTTCTGAAAGTCCAAGTTCACTATATCTTCTGGATTGCCCTTGTCCACATGTTTGTTGACACCCTCAGAGAATTCTAATAGATTGGTGAGGTATGATTTTCCTTTACAAAAGCTGTGTTGACTCTTCCCCAACATATCATGTTCATAATATATCATGTTCATCTATGTGTTTTATAATTCTGTGCTTTACTATACTTTCAGCCGATTTGCCTGGTATTAAAGTTAAAGAAAAAGGCCTCTGGAGCCTTTTTTAAAAAATCGGCGTTACATTAGCCATCTTCCAGTCACCTGGTACAGAGGCTGATTTAAGCGATAGGTTATGTATCACAGTTAGTAGTTCTGCAGTTTTGTATCTGAGTTCATTCAGAACTCTTGGGTGAATACCATCTGGTCCTGGTGACTTATTACTGTTTAACTTATCAATTTATTCCAAAACTTCTCTATCAACACCTCAATCTGGAACGGTTCCTTAGATCTGTCACCTAAAAAGAATGGCTCAGGTGTGGGAATTTTCCTCACATCCGCTGCAGTGAAGACCAATGCAAAGAATTCATTTAGCTTCTCTGCAATGATCATGTCTTTCTTGAGTGCTCTTTTACTAAATCTGTAGTTACTCTGTTGAAGCCAATGGAGTGATTCAGGATTTACACTGCTGCAATAGAGAGCAGAATCTGGCCTCATGGCATTTGCTTTTATTATAGAGATACTGTATCTATAATGACGGATTTAGTGGAATTTTAGCTCTTCCAATGCTAAACAGTTCAAGGTAGCTACGGTTTCGCCTAACAGGTTATCTGCTTTCCTTGATCCACTCCCATTGATTTCAGTAGAAGCTCACTTGTAAGTCACGAGCATTATACGGTCCTTAAATTGTAGGCTGACTTTGACGATATCAGTCTTTCAAAATTCAGTTTTCTAGCTTCACTCCTCCAGAACTACCCTCCAATGAAAAAAAATACAGTATCACTTATTTTATTCTAGTCATCTAAGTTTTCTGTAGAGGTTTTAAAGTTCTTTAGGAAGCTCATTATATGAGACAGTTGCTGCAGAAATGGTAACCTTGCCTTTAAAATGCCTTTAAAAAAACTCTTGCTGTGGTCGGTACAGACTTAGGTTTAAATAATTCTTTCACACCTGTGACCTTTATTACTGAGGCAGCAAGTCAGTATTAACCAGTATAGTTAAGGTTGCATAAGTGTTAACACTTTACGCCTCTCTCTGCTGGGCATTTTCAGATGCTTTTCAGATAACTTTCTGACGTTCTGAAAATTTCTGGCTGGAATTTTCCAAGCTTGGTTTCTCCCCAAAGCTGAATTTTATTGACTAAGTTAACTCATTCACTGTGCATCTTATAAGGTAAAAGTTGCACAGCTCCTGGAATAACTAGATGGGATGCTCTCCAGCAGACCTCCTAAGGGCTTGTCTATACAGGGAAATTGACTGGAATAGCTCCCTGTGTGGACCCTCTTATCATAGAATATCATAAAATATCAGGGTTGGAAGGGACCTCAGGAGGTCATCTAGTCCAACCCCCTGCTCAAAGCAGGACCAATCCCCAACTCTTATTCCAGAATGAGTGTGTGCACATGGGAATTATTCAGGAATATCACTAACTCTTTCAATTCACACCCTACCTTACGTCAGAATAACTTCCCCATGTAGAAAAGCCTTAAGTTGCATAAGGGAGGTTCCCTTCTGCAGACCTCATAAGGTGCATGGGATAAGGAGTCTGAGCCATATCCAGCCAAATAGCATTACATTGTGAGGTTATCTTTTTTTCTTAAAAGCAAATGAAATAAAATAAAAGCCCCCTGGGGAAATTAATTAAAAAAAACCCCAACAACCCTATATCGAAAGGATGTTAAAGTGGCACTTCTAACCACTCAAAAGTCAAAGTAAATGTGTACATTGTACCTTAGCTCTGCTCCCTAGGATATCAAAAGTTAAAAACAATAAACACAGGGTCTAAGTCCCAGCTGTGGAGAGTTGGGACTGGGCATGAAGGTAACTCTTAGCCACCTTTCTCTTCCTCTGATCTTGGATTGGCTGGGGTCTAAAACAGCCTTGGTCATAATTTAAACCAACCCATATGGTCCTCTGCACTGGCCCAGGATCAGCAGAGCACTGTGCACTCCTTCCTGCCCCTGACACACACCCTACATGGTAGGGTGGTGTCAAGTTAGTCAGGGGGAATCTTTGGATGTGTTTCAGATCAGCATTGCTAAAATAGCTTGGTCAGGCCAAGACTCTTCTCTTTAATAACATGATTACACACTGTTAAATAATATGTAAGCACAGATCTTGGCACAGGCCTCCCATTAAGGAAAGTCAGTTGATGAGAGTTAGCAGGGGAAATGAAGTGGTCAGATTGGGTAGTGGATACAAATATTCTGAAACCTGCCCCATCAGCAGTCGTGGATTAGCCATTGGGTTGATGGGGCCCATGCCCATGGGCCCCAGCCAATTGGGGGCCCTGGAAAAAATCTGCCGCCAGGCAATGGAAGCCTGAAGCGCCGAGTGGGCAGGGCGGGACAGGGGAAGCCCCCGACCTCGAGGCCACTCCCCGACAGAAATGCCGGACGGGCAGGGTGGGGGAAGCCCCAGTGCCCTGATCCCACTCCCCAGCAGAAGCGCCTAGCTGTGGCCCTGGGACTGGAGGAGCTCTCGCTTCCTGCCATGGCCTCAGGGCTGGGGGAACTCTTACTCCGCACTGCAGCCCTGGGGCCATGGCGGGGGGGGACACAGCTTCTTTGGTCTTGGAGGAGCAGATAGGAGCAAATGGGTTGCGGGCCGCAGTGGGGAGGTGGAATGGGGCAGGACCATCGGTGGAACAGGGGTGGGGCCATGGGAGGAAGGGGCAGAACGGGGTCCATGGGCGGGGCCACATGTGGAATGGGCAGAATGGGGGCAGGACCGCAGGCGGAAAGGGAGGGGAGGGGCCCCCCACTTGCTCTGGTCAAGGGCCCCAAGAAACCTTAATCCGCCTCTGCCCATCAGTAATGGAAAGCTGCTCCTCCGAGTAGATAACCTTGAGGAAGGGAACATTATGGTCGTGAGGGTGTACAGTGAGGGCCATTAAATGGGACTGGTCACATGAATAAGGATTACTCACATGAGTAAGGGTTGCAGGCTCAGACCCAATATTCATCCTGGTTCACTGGGATAAGTATCTATAGTGTATAGCAGGGGTTCTCAAACTGGGGGTTGGGACCCCTCAGGGGGTCATGAGGTTATTACATGGGGGGGGGTTACAAGCTGTCAGCCTCCACCCCAAACCCTGCTTTGCCTCCAGCATTTATAATGGTGTTAAATATATTTTAAAAGTGTTTTTAATTTATGAGGGTGGGGGGGTCGCACTCAGAGGCTTGATATATGAAAGGGGTCACCAGTACAAAAGTTTGAGAACCACTGATGTATAGTTATAGTTATAGTAACTCTTTTGTTCCTATATTTTCCCCTCTGTGCTTTACAGTGGTTCCCAAACTGTAGCCTGTGCACTACTAATGATCCATAAAGCACTAATGACTGGTAGTCTGTGGACAGCTAGCTAGTCGTGTGTCACTGACATGTCTTGTTTCAAGCTGAGAAATCACATAGATGTGAAGAAAAGATTAAATGAAGAGCAACAGCAGACAGTTTGATTACCTACTTATAAACAGGATGAAATGCTTGAGGTCTGATCCAAATACCATTGAAGTCAATGGAAAACCTCCGATTAACTGCACCGGATTTTGGATCAGACCCACATTGCATTAAAAGACAGCTTAAAATATATGAACATTTTCCCAATCTTAGTTTTCCATATAAACAAATGTTGTGTTTGCATAATTCCAAATGGGAAGGGAGGATGTCGTAAAACAGTATCTTTATTAACAGGTGGGTCACAGTGAGGAAAAGTTTGGGAACTCAGATGTATAAAATGCTGTTTGCAATTATATTCTTATGTAACCAGTGAGCTCTGGAATTTTCTTTTTCAATGAAAAAAATTCAGTAACTGCCCATATTAGTCTTCAGAAGGATAAAGAAATATGTACTCAGTATCAGCCCTTGGAAGCCTCAGATAGCACTAGCAGATGTTTCACTGAAGAAATCTCTATTGGCAGCTAAGTTAAAAATCAGAACTGAGAGACTGTGAAGAAACTTGAACACGTATCAAAAAGAAAAAGATTAGTTACATGGAACCTTGAAACCCATATATAGAGATTTAGACCCTTAAAACAAGACGTTGATAAAATAAGTGCCCAGGCAGCAATATTTTACCCCATGTAATTTAGAATCATTTATGATAAATGTTTGCTCCAAAATAAATTTAAAAGAAGATTGATCTTAATGACAATTAATGAAAATCCTAATTTCTTGGAGCATAAATCCTGGGATTTAATTAGATTGTTTTGATTTTTTTCCCTTTGTGGGAAATAATCTGAGACGGATTATGCTACATCACATACTTTTAGCACCGTGATTTAGTTTTGTTTTTATTTAGCTAGATATGGGAAATGTATATACATTTCCCCCTTAATTTGATGTGGTTGAGTTTTCTCTCCTTTTTATTCTCTGGTAGACTGCCACAGGTATAAGTCACTATAAATGTCTTGACATAATATTTTAATAATTAAAAGTTATCTCTTTTCTGCAGAAAGAATTACTGGGCTAGTTTGAGCCACCAGGCTCAGCCCTGACTACTGGATGGCACATAGCGGTGTCACTTGGGAGTATCAGTAAGCCTGAGAAGGAATAGTGATTCTGACAGTAATCTGCAACCTTTAAAAGAATGCAGTTTACTTTCCTCCTAGCTGGAGCTTAACTGCACTGGCTGGAGTGTTGGTGGACAGAGCTCCGCTCACTCCCCATCTATTTCTGCCCACACCCAACCCACCTGTTCATGTGGGAAGTATCAGGTCAACAGACCCTGCTCTCATCCTGAAACCTGGAACCATCATGGGGGAGCCCTAATGTGGCTCTGCAGGGGGTTTCTCCCCTGTATTCCCCTGCACAATGGCATTAGGGCAAGTCACAATCTGGCCCTCAGAGGAGGATATCATGGATTTATGCACTTAAAATCTTACAACACCACAATCAAATGTGAGGGGGGGAAACAACTGTAGATGAGAGAGAGAGAGTGATAATGAAGCTAAAGAAACGGAGTAGTAAGAGGAGGTACATTTTGTTGAGTATAAAGTGTGGATCGTCAGCCATGCTTTACTACAGGAAATGGTTCATACTAACCTGTATCTACTGTATGGGTGCCAAAACTATAGCAATACATTGCTTAGAGCCTTTAAATCCTGCCTTGCTCTCCATTGGCACTGAGGGATCTGTTTTTAGTGGAACTACTGTAGCTCCTGCTCACTGCACTGCCTAGTGTTGCTGGAAGCAGAGCAGGGGCAGAGAAGAATCTATCTAGGATCTTATATGGGCCCAACCTCTGAGCATAGGACCTGGATGCATAGATTTCAAAGCCAGAAGGCATCACTGTGATCATCTAGTCTGACCTCCTTTATACCACAGGCCATAGAACTTCCCCAAAATAATTCCTAGTGTATAGCTTTTGGGAAAACATCCAATCTTGATTTAAGACATAAGAACATTTAAAAGTTGTCAGTGATTGAGAATCCACCATGGCCTGTGATAAGCTGTTCCAATGGTGAAAACTCTTACTGTTAAAAATGTATGCCTCATTTCCAGTCTGAATTTCTCCATCGAATTAACATCTGCATGGATGCACCAGACTCCTGGGCTTGGGCTGAAGCCCGGGGTCAAGGACCCTGTGGGTTTTTATTTGCTGTGTAGACATACCCTATCTTCCAGTCCTTACTGGGGAGCAAGTGAGTGGAGTTGTATTTCACATCTGTATTGGCAGTGGTAAGTGTAGAGACTTAAGTATTTTTACCACTGTGTTGTCTAATCTTGTTCAGAGCAGGGTTGCATTGTGGTATAAATGCCAACTCTCTTTACACAACACGCTCCACTATTTCAAACACCAGTGGACCAGCAACCATCCTGAATTATAGTCTGAATCTTGCCAAGGGAAGCAGTTGTGAAGTGTCAGCTTTTCTGTGCTCACCCAATAAATACAAACTCATTTTCCTTTGCTAAGGGGAAGGCACTTTCTTCAACAACTTTGAACACATCATTTAATATAAAATGACAGCACTGGGACTGTCGTACATAAATCTGCTGGCATGAAAATGTTGTTAATGCAGAAAGTATTCAAAATAAGGAAGATAAGAATAGCATGCAGAAAAATGGAACAAAGCTGGGGGCGGGGGGAGAGGGCTACTGAGAATAAGATGTTCCTGTACAAATAGCTGTGTGTATTATTTCTGAGTTCAAATAACACACAAAATCTAACTGCAGCTCTACAAATGCACAGTTAAAGAGAAATATGATACAGTTATAGGCATCAATTCAGCAAAGCACTTAAACTTGTGTATAACTTTAAGCATATGACTTGTCTCATTGCCTTCACTGGAATGCCTCATGCTTAACTTTAAGCACATGCTTAAGTGCTTTGCTGAATTGAGACTATACTAGCTGGAAAACTGAGAACTGATTATTAGGAAATAAACTCTAGGATTGCTTCTGCAGACCTTAAGGAGAACTTTAATTCAGTGGGAGTTTTGTCTGAGTAAGGCTGGTAGGATTGGGCTCTTGTTCAGCTGGAACCGGATCTTACAAGTTGCTGATCTTGCAGCTGGGGACACAGCAATAGAAATAAGAAGCCTTTGCTTAGATTACTGTACAGAAGCCTACCAAGGCAAAGGGTATGGCAGTACATGAATCAAGAAGAATATAATCTGAGCCTTACCCTGTAGATCTTACTGAGGCACCACTCCTTCTGACTTCAATGAAAATACTGCCTGAGTTGGGGGGCAGGATCAGACCTAATTTCTTTCAGCCAGAGATTGCTGCCAACCCCGCTAATCAGAAGCAATCTGTTTCAGAAAACAGCACAAGAGCTCCCAAGAATGAACAGAAATGTTTGGGATAACAGGAGGAGTTGGGTACATTATTTAAAAATTAAATAAATAAAGTGAGAGCCAGTATAAACATGGAATTAAAGAGCCAAAGATTGACTCACTTATTCTAACTCATGCACAGCTCTCATATCTCAGACTATATGCTGGCCTCCGGACAGGCAGAACCAGTAGAAGGAAGAACAGTTTGACTCACCTAGTCCAAGTTTTTCCAGATTAAAATAACGTGGAGCATTGACACAATTATACCAGCTTGAAAGGTCAGATTTTCATAAATACCCCTAACTGCTGGGCCACCTTAGTTCCAGTTCTGAGTAGGAAAATGCATCAGTTGCTTTCTAAATTTGAAACTGAATTGAGAAGGTTTAGCCAACTGGGAAGAATTAAAGGACTAATAGTCAGATTTTAAGCAGCCTTAAATGGCACAGTAAGAGACAAATCATTGCATCTAAAAGAAAGGTGGGGATTAGAACTGTAAAATCCCATAGAAAAAGATATTTGCACAGGTATCCTTGCAGTGGCTCATGCCACCACCTCCTCGCGATCTTGGAATATATCCCAATGGAAAACAGCCACATTTCATCTACACACTAATTATCATTAACTCAACTGTGTGAACAGCTGCCATTAACATCCTGGTCCAAAGCCCACTGAAGTCAACGGGAGTCTTTCCAGGGATTTCAATGCCTTTGCATCAGGCAAAGTGAACTCAAACAGGTTCTGCCTGAGAGGTTGCAGGCAGGTAGGTCCCCTCACACACATGTTGTGATCAGATCCAAAACTTCTGATCGGCCTGCAAAAATCCTCAAATTAAAAAAATCTCATCAATTATGTATTGGGGAAATATCCATTTCATTTCTCAAAGCAATGCACAACCAAACACATTACAAGAAATATGGTACCCTGCTGTAGCTTAAAAAGGATGGTTTCACAACTAAGATGTGGGCCAGACTAGATACAAGAACTATGACATAGGGAACAAACTACAGCCTGAATTTGATAATCCCAGAACCAGTTGGAGGAGAAATGGAACCTAGCAGACCTACTGATATCATATAAAAGAACAAAGCAACAACAGACACACAATTTTAATCTGAACTAAAAAAATTCTGCTCCACCTGGGAAATATGACATAATCACAATATCATCCCAAGTGCCTACTCCTTTATACAGACACCACACAAAGCCATTTTTAGGTAGACTGGCCCACCTTTGTGTCTGATTGCTACTTATTTACAGACATATTTATTGCATCAAACAACTGAATATGTGTGTAACAATTGAATCTTAGGCTCGAATCCTGTAAGGATCTTTTCATGCATATTTAACTTTACTCAGCATGAGTGTGGTGCATGAGTTTAAACATTTGCATAATTTTTTTGCAGGAGGAGATAGATAAATAAAACCAAAGTAGTGGCACTGACTCTGAAGTGCAATGAGTGTTGTGGAAACTCAGCATCTCTGATTATCAGGCATAAGATATTTCAAGTCAGTTATCCAAAAAATGAGGAACACAAAATCAGTGACCACTTCCGAAAATGTCAGCCTTAGTTTTTAATCTGTATTTACAAATAAAGAGGGCCAAGCTGAGAAATCATATTAATGGAAGAGAACTTATTGGTGTCAATGAATGAGTAACACTCAATGTAGTTACAGAAGGATCAATAAAATACCAGATGCCAGGATCAGATAACATCCTGTATACCCAAGAGTGCTTAAAATGGAGAAACCTTTAGTTGAATTTTTAAAAAAGGTCAATCTTAAAAAACAAAATAAACCTCCCCCCCCCCGCCCACTGCAAGTATGATATTATTTGAGAAAGATCAATGAGACATCCGACTGTATATCTCAGTTAGCCAACTATCAGCCGAGGGGGAAAAGGCTTTGCAAATAGTGCTACTTTAAAAAATACAGTCTGATAAAATTAGCCAGCACTCTTGCAGAAGAGGAAGGTCATGCTTCACTGAATTCTGGGAATTCTTTGAGGATATTAATGGCAAAGTAGAAAAAGTAAAGAGGCTAACAAATACTTTGATTTTCAGCAGCATTTGACAAAGTTTTACATCAAAAGTTAATAATGTCCAAGGCTCACAGGTAAGCAGATAAAAAGAAAGTTAGCTCCCTGGCTTAAAATAAGCTTGAGGAAATGTGATAAGGGTAGACATATAGGCATTCTTTTCTGGAGAAAGGGGTTCCAAGTGTGGTACTGCAGGGATCTGAGAGAGAATGCCAACTTCTCATTCAGATGGCCCCAAATCCTGCCCGCTCCTCAGTGGGCACAGATAGCTAAGCTTCCACTGGACAGAATAAATTATGAACGACCCTATTGAACAATATTACTGAACAAACTATAAAAGTCATACAATGACCTTAGATGTTCATCAGTAGTTGCTGCAAAAGGTGATTATCTAAATTTATTATTTTAAAATAAAACAAAATGGTGAGTGGTTTTCATTTGTATTTGTATCAAATGATGAAGTTTGGTAATAATAAGTCAGTTTAATGCTGTTCATTATTCGGAAAGAATCTGAAATTCTTTTTTTTAAAAAGCTTATTTTAATCCATTTGCAAACTGATCTCTTTTCCTCTCGCTCTCTCCAGCTATCTGTTAATCACTCTCACTAATTCTCTCACTTTCTGCTAATTCTGTGTATTGTCTCTGTCCCATCCACTTTCAAATTCAAAAAATATTTACAACAGCGTAGATAAGATAAAAGGAATAATTCTATTGAAGTCAATGGAATGAAAGCAACACAGAACCAATATAAGTGGAACTTCTAACGCTTGAAGTTCTAGTAACATGGAATTTCTAAATTTAAGCAAAGTTTCAGAAAGTGACCTTCTGCAAAGAGGAACTAAAAATACTGGGCTGGAGTCTAAGCTATGCCCAAGGCTGTATTTCAGTGGAGCGGTATGACATGACATTAGAATAATACACTGGTGAATCAGGCCCATAAAGCACTGGGAATAGACGGCACAAAGATGCTGTTTGTGCCCATCTGGTCCTGGCCCAGCCCACCCTCTCAGGCTGCTCTAAATCCAGTAGACTCCACAGAATTTGGAATCAAGTTCAAGGTTTTGGTCCTTATTGTCAAAGTGCTCCATAGCCTGGGCTCAGGATACCTACCACCTAAAGCTCCAGGATGAAGACTGTGGTTGACAACTTCTTCCTCGGGCACAATGAAATTCTCAGCAATAAAAGTAAAGCTCATTTGTACAGGAGACAAAAGCTCCTCAGGTGCCAGTCAACCACTGTGGAATGAACTCCCCCAGGAACTAAGGACTACCACAAATCTCACCACTTTCTGCTTAAAGTGCAGGGCACATTTCTTTGATCCGGCCTTCTCTGATCTAAACATATAGCAACAGGAATATTTAACAAACAAGCACCATCACTACCCTAGCAAAACAAGATCATCCCCTCCACATGTGTCTCACTCTGAAGAGAGGATAAGAATACAAACAATATGTGACAGAGGTGTAGTCACATTGCTTATGCACTTCTGGAAGGCACTCAGATACTGCAGCAATAAATGTGATGTAAAAACCTATATATAACAGAAAACTGGTTAGGCGGTGTCAGTCCAAATGTGTTTGGGTTTTTTTTTTCTGACAGAGGATGTAGTTTCTGTAAAATCAACATTTTGCCATTTAAAAATAAATCCATCTGAAATTTTGAAATGAAATGTTTTTTTTCAGGTTGCATTAATCTGTATCTGCCTATGCTGCCGTGGTGTCTCATGGGAGTTGTAGTTTGAGTTTCATGTTCCATTATCCTCTATGGACTGGGCCCTTTGGCTGGACCACCTCTCCCATGATGCAACTTGGCAGCTAACCCAGTGGGAGATACTGCAGATTATCATGGGAAATGTAGTCAGCCAGGGAGCCTGGCCCATATGGGTACAAATGTAGTCAGCCAGGGAGCCTGGCCCATATGGGTATAAACTACAACTCCCAAGAGACCACAAGGCAACGTAGGCAGATACAGATTACTTTCAAGAAATGAAATGTTTCAGTTCAGGGAATGTTGAAACTTAATTTTTTTTAAATGTTGAAAAATGTTTAGACATTTCATAATTGAAATTTTTTTGCAAAAAGTGTTCCTATTTTGAAATATTGGCATGTCCAACAGGTTGGGAATTCAATTTTTTCAATGGGCTGCAAATGAACCCCAGGTCATGATATAAGACTCTTCTAGTAAATTAAATTATTCTGATTGGGAAAGTACTCCTAACTTCAAAAAGTTATTTAAAAAACCTTGCCATCAATAAGAAATCAAAGCAAAAACAACAAAACCCACTAGCTTCTATTTTTGCAGAATTCAAAAAACCATATTGGGGTAAACTTTAGACAATATGTGTATGGATTTTGCCATGCAAATATTAGCATTAATGAATCATGCAACTCTTTGGTGCATCACACTAAAAATTTACCTACATATTTTGTGCTCCCTCTGCTGGCCAAGCAACATTAGTCACATTATCTAGCAATTATTATTCCTGGAACTGTAATGACACTGCAGAGGAAAATGTTCTGGCATGATAAAACACTATATAAATTGAAGTTGTTTATAAAAAACAGGGTAGGGAAGCTAACCAATCTGATTGGCTTGCCATTATGCTAACCTATGACTGTAAGCAGAGCTTTCCTTTGAGAACTGTATCTTGTTCTGGCCTGACAAAGCAGAAATGCCAGAAATATACAGTGTCCTAAGTTATGGTTTAAAGGAGACAATGTTGTTTAGAGAGCAGTTTACTATACCTGCAGTCATTCTGCTTCCTGTTACGTTCTATAGGTATTCAGGCAGCTACCTTTGCGTATCTTTCGGTGCCTCAAGACCTTTAAAAATCTGGTCCTCTTCCCATTTAAAAGTATTATTTATTTAAATCTATATCAATAAAGGGTTTGTATGGGAATATATTACTCAGAAAGGGCTTCATCCTGTGACATACTAAGAACTTAATGGGAGGTGCTCAGCTCTTCAAGCACTTGGCCCTAAACTTGCAGTAATTGTTTTACAGGGGAAAAAACCCCACTAAACTGATACATCCAAATTGCCACTTCAGGAAAAAGGTTATTATAAAAATGTCATCTTTACTTGCCCTATTTAGGAAGTGATATAACAGCAAAATGGAAGTACTTAGCATTGCTATTAAGACTTTCCTCAAAGGATTGAGATGTGATTTAAAAGTATTAAATAATTTTCACAATGCCCCTGGGAGGTAGGTATGTATTATTACACACCTAGCAGATGATTAACCTAAGGCACTGAGAGAGGTTAAACCCAACATTTTAAAACTGTGTGTGTGTGTGTGTGTGTGTGTGTGTGTGTGTGTGTGTGTGTGTGTGTGTGTGTGTGTCTAATCAATTTTTAGGCATCTAAATAGAAGCTATGGTTGCTCAGCACGATAAAAATCAGCCCCTTTTATTTAAGTGCTTAAACAGGGATTTAGGTGCCAACAATTGAAAACTTTGGACTACAACCAAGGTTTTTCAGAGATGACTAGTGATTATGGGTGCTTCAATTTTTGAGAGCCAAACCTGAGACATCTTAAAAGGGACTGATTTTTCACAGGGCAAGTGCTAAGCATTTTCTCAAAGTCTAATCTCTTTAAGGCTGTGGTTCCCAATTTTTGTAGTACTGAGGCTTCCTTACAGGTATTTTAAGACTTGGTGTCTCCCCACAACCAAATGCCATTATTTTTTAACCAACTCAGAACACTATGTTCCATAGGTACACTAGAGTTCGGAGGATTTTGCAACTTTTCTCATGCTGCAACCCCACTGTTGTTTCTGGTCATTGCTGCTGCTCTACCAGTGCACAGACGCAGTTAAGACCATTTATCGAGGATCTTGACTATTTCCTCATCAATTGTTCAGGTTGGGATTGCTTTGCAAAATAAAAATTCTTCAGCTATTGAACCTGCTTTGTCAAGTCTTACATGACACAGAAGCTGAGCCACACTAGCTATTCATCAAGATGCAGTGCAAAATATTGACTTTTCTTAACTTGTTCTACCACCTGGCCCTGGATGTTTTCTACAAGTCATCAGTGAGGCGGCAGATGGTATTATTTGACACAGGAATGGTTTTCAGTGCCATGGCTGCTTGCTCCCCAGTCATAATTCTCCATGCCTCTGGTGGCTAGAAGTAGGAGCATCTCACCAATGGTATGTGCTTGTTTATTGGGGTATGGTTGTTTGTATTTTGCAAGTCCGTGGCCACAACAATAGATGCTTCTAAGCTTTTTGAAGAACAGTTACTTCTCTAGAAGGGACTTTTTTGTTGTTGTTTTAATTCTTCTTGTTTCAGAAGGAAAAAAAATTCATCTCTTGTTTACAAATTCTGGAGTTACTACATGTCTCTGTACTTCCCCATGCCTCACACTGTCATTTACTTACACTCAAAAACAAATGACACGTTGTGGCTGTGGACTTTCTGCAGTAATACTGAGACATGAAAATACAAATTAATGTAACCTATCATTGTATTGTCTACTTTTCTGTTTAACTTAATTAAAATAATCATTTTCTGCAGCCGAGCGTTTGCTCATGTATGCATAGCACTTGGTAAAAATTGTTCCATTAGAAAGACAAGCCACATCTGTCTCTCTCTCAGCCACCTTCCCTTATCTGCTAGTGCTGGTGCTGCCGCTGTTGGCTGTTGGAGCCTCTCTTTGCCCTCCACTCCGCCAGATATGTGGATAATACACAGTTGATTTTTAAGGCTAGTTTAATAGTTTCTCATTTAGAAAGAAAAAAACAATGGGCATATTGATGAAATCCCCCCCCCCCCCCCCAAACCTGATGGCTCTCCCATGAATGCTTTTGGCTCCCTGTTTGGGAAACACTGCTTTAAGGTGTCTACAGTTGGGCACCTGAAACGTGCGGCACCCAAAATCATTAGCCCACCTTTGAAAATCATGGCCTAAGCGACTAGTAGCAGAGCCAGGCAGAAAACACAGATGTTCCAGCTCAAGGTGCTGAGTTCTAACTACTGAACACACTTTTGCTGTTAAACAAGCTGAAAACACATTATTTTATCGTGCTTGGTTTCTACCACCTAAACCATCTCTTCTGGAGGCTCTTTTCTGAAGCTCAGTGAAATTTCAAAAACTGGTAGGTTGTGAACCAGAGCATACAGGGAGCATGACAGAGGTTGCAACCATGTTGTATTGTCTAACTCTATCAGTGTATTCTGACACTACACCATCGTTAAAGGGACACTGACAACCTAATTGAAACCCCAAATTTGGTTGTGGGTTTAAAAATATATTTGTTTCCATATCCCATCAGTAAGTAAGTCACCTTTTCCCCTCCAAACTTGTGATTTAAAAGGGTTTTGTTTAGCTAGAAATAGCTTAAAACCAAATGGCTATTTCAACCCTATACTCAGCGTTGCTGCTGTAATGATACAGCTACATTTATTTACCCATAACTGGAGTACCCATAACATATTGCCGACACACCTCCACATTCTGGGTGTCAAACACATTCAGAGCCGTGAAAAAAGGCAGAGTGTAAGTGAATGGAATGCCTGGACACATGCGCACTAAGGGCATATTTACACTACAATCTTGGGGCGTCACTGCAGCTTGTGTAGACATAAATGAGCTTGCTTTAAGCTTGGGTGTCAGAGAAGTGGAGCCATGGCAGCTTGGGCTAGCAGTGCAACTAATTACCCAGGGTTCTGGGTGGGCTTGTACAGCCAGTGCTGAAGCACAAACTGCTGCAGCTTCACTACACAGTACCTGAGCTTGGTAGATTAAAGCTAGCATGAGCATGTCTACGCAAGCTGCAATCATATCCCGTGACTGCAGTGGAGATGTACCTTAAGTCAGGGGTAGTCAATAGTGGACTGGGGGCCAAATCTGGAATACCAGATGCTTTTGAATGGACTGTGAAATCTTTTTATTTACTTATTATTAGCGTTATTGTTATTACGGTGTGAAAAATGTTTCTCTGGAATCTGGACCTTGACTATACCTGGCCCAAGAAATTTGGACCTTGACAAAAAATAATTGACTACCCCTGCCTTAAGTTGTTAAGAACAAATCTATAGAGGGAGGCATTTATGCTTTGCATCTTCAATATCCAGCAGCCTACCCAGAGCAACTCTCCAAAGGCAAGTAGGGACAAAGGAAACGGTAAATCTGTGGAGGCAAGATATTTTGAGAATGCCAGTTTTAGTAAATAACCTTGTTTTCTCCTCCATTAATTGCTTCCCTCGATTCCACTCTTGGAGATTAGCCATTACAAGTGTCTGGAATCTCAAATGATTATTTTTGTTTGTTTTTTTCCCTGTGACTTTAAACTGACTAAACTGATTTCATTCACAATTTCTATTTTAAAAGGGATTAAATGAGTGTCTGCAAATCATGTTTTAGTCCAGAGCAAATTTTCAAGACTGAATCATAAACCCATCTAAGTAAGGGTTTATAATATAAATGGTGACACCACGAGGCAGCAGAAATACAGTGCTATTGATGCAATCTGAAATCAGCTGTCTCTTTCTTTAACACACAGACTTTGGAGTCAGGAAATTAGAGTATTACAGAGGGAGGCCAAAATGTTCAGTTAGGCACTAAATCCAGAATTTGGGCATCTAAATAAGTGGCCTAACTTTCAGTGACTTGGAGCACCCACAACTTCCACTTAATACACTGTCATAATGTGAAGTACTGTTTGTTGTAGCAACTGCATATTAAACTCCATTTCCCCTATGTGATAGCAAATCATGATTTTATCGTGAGTTGTGCAATATTCGGTGTTTTTTCTTAAACCCCAGTTCCTGGGTCTTGTGATTAATGAGACACATCTTTCTTTCATTAAACAAACAAAGTAAATTTCTAGCCCTCCTGGTTGTGGAGGAAACCTTGAAAACATGAACCCTACAGATTCAAAAAGCAGAAGGCAGATGAAAAGAACCCCACAATTTTATCTCATTATTCTGGGGAACCTGATTTATAATTTTTAAATGCTTGGGGTGGACAATATAGAGTAAGGGCCCTATCCTGCAAGGTGGTAATTGAGTTCAACTCTTGTTAATGTTAATAGGATTTGAGGATGCTTAGCACCTCAGAACTTCACAGAATTTGGCTTTAAAACTTTTAAAACCAAATTAAGGGCTGGCTCCTGCCACCCTTATTCACGTGAAGTAATCCCTAATCATGGGTAGTATCATTGAAGTCAATGGGACTACTCCCTTGGGTAGGCATTGCAGGATTAAACATTATGACTGAAATTCACCCCTGTGCAGAGGTCCAGCATAAGGCATGTGCACAATGAAAGCCCTACTCAAGCCCTTAAATATGGGTTTAATTGGTTTATAACCTTTATAATCCAGGCCCTTTGTACAAGGGTGTATTTCATCTGTATGAGTTGCCTATGAACCCAAGGTCAACATACTCTAAAATAAAGTGAACAAGGGCTTGCACTGTTCTGCGTACATACATGCTGACAAAATGCAGTCGCCCGAATGTCATACAATTTGCTCTGACATTATTGGCAAATTGGATATTTGTCATTACTCTGCTTTTCCTGTACAATATATCAAACTGTAATAATAAAAAAAAGACATCTTTCCAAATAATTTAACTTATTGATACAAATAAATAACACCCTTCCATGGAAGCGTATCCAAAGAAATATCACTGTCAGTCTAAGGATAGTTCAGAATATAATTTAAATGTATTAAAATTAATTAGTTTTCCATAATTAAGTCAATCTTCTTTTTAAACTCCATAAAAACAAAAAGGAATCAGTGCATGTTTGCAGCATAGCAATTATTGGCATGTTTCACATCATTCCCATTTGACAGTAGCAGGTGATTTAGAAATCTGGAAGAACACAAAGAACAGGTACAAATTTAAGGCCCATTCTTGCTTTCAGAGCCCAATCCTACTCCCATTGCTGCCACTGGGAATTTTGCTACTGACTTCAATGAAGATGAATCAAAACACAGGTGTTCCTTGCATATACTAAATTCCCACTGAAATCAGTGGGATTTTGGGGTCTTACTGTGGGCCTCATGTTTCTCCATTTAGAGGGAGTTTTTCAAAAGCCCCCATGGGATTTAAGTTGCATTCTATGGAACTTGAGCTCCTAAATCCCTCACAAGGTTTTGAAAACCTGCCCTTACTAGATTTCTAACGGAAGCAGCAGTTTCCCTGCTTGAATAGTAAATATAATTCTCCTGTACAGATTGTGCCTAAACAAATGAGCCACATGAACTAGTTCTATTTAATTCTACAGTAAATACATCCATTAAGAAGGCACAGTATTAAAATTCCTCTGCAATGTAGCAATTTGTGGAATAAATGGACTAAAAGGATGTTTGGTTCTGAGGGTGGTTTATTGTACATACCAGGGGTTCTCAAACTTCATTGCACCATGACCCCCTTCTGACAACAAAAATTACTACATGACCCCAGGAGGGGGTATTGAACCTGAGCCTGCCTGAACCCCACCAGCCTGGGTGGGGAGGAAGGCAAAGCCCAAGGGCTTCAGCCCCAGGCAAGGGGCCTGTAATCTGAGCCCCGACACCAAGGGCTGAAACCCTTCGGCTTTGGCTTCAGCCCCGGGCTTCAGCTTTTGCCTCGGACAGTGGGGTTCAAGCTTTGGCTTCAGCGATAGGCCCCAGCAAGTCTAAGCCAGCCCTGATGACCCCACTTTGGGGTCCCGACCCACAGTTTGAGAACCGCTGGTATATACTGATTCCTTGGAAAATAGGGTTTTGCATCTTTGAATCCAGTATACATATTGCTGTAAAGTATTTTGTCATTCTGTGTTCTCTGATAATCAGAGAGGTCACAGTATTAGCATACCATAAACAAGACCCAAACAGATGGACTAAGTGAGATGCAATCTTCTCGTATTTTAATAAATTCAAGGCCTGATTATTCCATCAGTTGACATGGACAACTTCCATTGAAACCAAGGGGAGTGATGTACTACTGGCAGGATAACCGGGCTCCCCCTACTGTCTTTGGACTGATATTGCATTCCTTGAACACCCCAAACTTCCAAAGTTGGGGGCACATGAGGTGTACGGAATATAGGATCAAACCTGCTCGGGTGTGGGGGGGAGAGGATACAGCAATAGGGTTACTAGTGTGTTCAAAAATTGTTTTCTTCTACAGTTCTAGGTAGGCTTGAGTATGCCTCCTTTATCTGAGGGTGCAGTCACAGGTTAAACTCACTGTTATATATTCTGCTGCTGTTTTTACTTTTCTTCTGAATGGGTCTGCATATGCTTTGATACAACAGATGCCTTTATTTCAAAATAATCTTGCACATGAGAAGCTATATAAAGTAATCAATAAAAGGCACCTTAGAAACTAGTGCTCCACCCAGTACTTCCATAATACATAATTGTGGGTCAAATTCTGGCACCTTTATTCATTCTGACTAGTACCTCACTCCACAAGAAATCCCATTGAAATCAGTGGAACTATTCATGAAGTAAGGCAGATTCTGATTGATGGTTTTTAAGAATCCAGCTTCCTAAGGATTTAAATTTTAGGATTTCAATGTTCTTATCTAAAACAAATCAATAATATGCTATAACAACATCAAGCAATTAGTTAAGGTTTTTATTTGCTGCAACCCAGCATATGCAACCCTGTGCGGAGAGGCAGCAAAGGCTAATGATCCACTTAAGTGCTCAAAACAGGGCTTACATGGTACCTGGGTCATGTGCTGGTTTTCTGCCTGGGGATAAATTTGATCTTTTGTGCATTTGCCAGCACACCAGGCCAAATTCGTCCCTGGTGAAACTCCACTGACCTCCACATAGTTGCACCGGGGATGAAATTGGTTCATTGAGTTATAATGAAATCCTTTTGGGGCAGGGACTGTCTCTTTACTATATTTTTGTACAGTGCCTAACACAGTGGCACATGGTCTTGATTGGATTTCTAGGAACTAGGGTATTGCAAAAAATAAATGGTAATAACTCTTATGAGCCATGTAAGTCCTTTTTTGAGGGCTCAACTAGTACTTAATTGGTGCATAGACTGAGGCTGGCTCTCTTCACAAGGGTGAGCTTCAACCTTTGTTATGTTTTTCTGTTCTTTGTATGGATCTATCACACAGCAACAGGGGAGAGAAAAACATTTTATGAAATAGAAAAACCTGATTGTCACACAGCAAAAGTCAGGAAAGGGACACGAGAATATGTGTAATTACTGAAACTATTTTTAAGTCTTTTTTTTTAAATTGACTAGCTTTCACATTGGCAGTGTCCCTTTATGTCATTTTTAAATATATAGTGGTCAAGCACAGTGTATTTTGGTTCAGTTGCTGTGGGCCAAGTTTTGATCTCTGCTACAGCAGTATAAATCTGGAATAATTCCATAAGTGAGAAATCAATGAACCTCCACATTTAAAATTGTGCAAATGAAATTAGAATGTGACTCCATAATGTTACGTACTCCCACTAAATAACAGATTTTTTGTAAGCATTTAAAGGGGCTATAGTAAATGTTAACAGAAGCTGCGCTTGCGCACACACACACATGCTGTATATCACGCCTTATTTATAATGGAATGGGAATGTTTATAACGAACATGGTCTGGATCTTGCAAGCACTTGTTCAGTTGGAGCTGGATTTTGCTACCTTCACTCATGTTTAATAGTACCTTATTCAGTGATTAGTCCTTATAAAATAAATAGGACTTCTTGCCAAGTAAGGTATTACTCCACATAATTTAGGGTAGCAGAAGCTGCACTGCAAAGCCAGACATTTGTTGTTGTTGTTTTTACTGAATGGAGTCAGATCCACCATAAAACATCCACCCTTCGGCCATTCTAAAAACCTTTGCAATACTTGGGCAATAGCAGATTAATGTAGGAATAGCTGAGTCCTTAGATATACCATTTTACTATAATAAAACACTGCATTGAAAATGCATTTAAAGCCTTTTCTCTGACCACTTTTTTTCTATTTAAGTAAAATTATACATACATGATGGACCAAATTCTGCTACAGCAAGGTGAAGGGAGGGATAGCTCAGTGGTTTGAGCATTGGCCTGCTAGAGTTGTGAGTTCAATCTTTGAGGGGGCCATTTAGGGATCTGGGGCAAAAATCTGTCTGGGCATTGGTCCTGCTTTGAGCAGGGGGTTGGACTAGATGACCTCCTGAGGTCCCTTCCAACCCTGATATTCTATTCTATGATTCAATATTTATATTATCTCTGATCCCAAACATTTCCTATGTGAAAAAGCTAACTTAGCAAAAGGCAAGTTTGACCATAAAAATACCCCCAGCCATAAACCATGGCAGGATACAGAGGCACCACTTGGTCCCCAAGACTCAAGGAATTAAGGCCAACATCACTCTCCCCTTGCGCGAGTGCTCTGGGAAAGGACTGAAATGGCAGCTGCAGTGAAACTAGTCAGGGAGGGTAGAGTTCCATGTTCTGCGTGGTGAGAGCTCTGGTTTGTTGTTCTTTTGTTTACATTACCTCACTTTGATTCATGATTATAAAAATTCTCTCCTACTGACCAGCCCTGACTGACTGGTGCCATGTTATGTTTCCCCTGAGCCATCCTTATTCTTGCAGTGCCTTCTTTAATTTCACAAGGGCAATGGTTAAAACTTTTTCTATGATGTCTGTCTTAATATAGCTCTCACATGGCTACAAGTCTGAATTGTCCTTTTTTTTAACTTGGCTTTTTCAACATGTGTAATATTTGGACCAAGATACAATTTATTTATTTATTTTGTTTGCTTAGAAAACTTTGATTTGGGAGAAGTTCATAGAAATTTTAATAAAAACACAACCATAAATGGGTTTGAATTCAGCTTTTTGTTACAACCATGGCAATTTCTGGGTATTAATAAGCCAGAGAGGAGTGATCCTCTGTTGGTCCAGAAAATAATATAAATGTATTGAAAACCACAAGGAAAAAACAACAATAAAATTAAATAAATATTACATAGTTCAAGCAAGACCATATTCAATGTTTCTGTGTGATGTCAGGAGTGGAATGCAATGTGGTCAAAGTAAAGTTGCTGTGGGAGCCTTAACTTTTGTTCTTCCTAAGTGTTTGTTTATGATTTTTTTTAAACTATGCTGCCTTAGTATTTGCATTGACTTTATTATAAAAATAATATATACCATAGTGCAATGTAAGGAAACTTCATCTTGGAATTCTCATGACAAGATTCACTACTATAGATTATAATGTCACCATAAACACTTGATGGGAACTTTTCCTTGTTCTGTTACAGAATCACTTAACTATTACTGGCTCTCTATCAAGAGAGACACTAGGATACTCAATTATATTATCAAGGTTTCGAGAAGCAAACCTGGAGTAATTTTACAGGTTACTAAAAATATAGTATCAAGCAAGAAATAGCCAAAGGTTCTGCACAGTTCTGTAAAGTCTGGATAATCCCTCAAAAATACAGCTCTCTGTCTGAACAATAAGGCCAGGTTTTCAAAGTTAGATGCACACAACTGCATGCGCGCGCACACGTTTGCATGACCAAGTTCCATGCAAAAAGAGCCAATATTCACATGTAAACCAGCCACTAGCACATAGACATGGCCAGTTAGATGTTTAGTTGGCTATGTGCACACACAGCATATGAACTATACATGCATATCAGGTATCTGAGTAATAAATTAGGCATTTTCAAAAGTGTGCGTGCAGTGGTGCATATGTGTGTTTGAAATTCCAGCCCTGAGTTCTTTCTGTCCTTGTTTATGCCCCAAAATAATAATGTACTTTGCCCACAAACCCAGCTCTTCACTCTTTGCTCCCTTGCCAATCACTGCACCTGCCCAGTCCCTTACCTTCCTATAGACCAGATCCTCTTCCAAAAAAGAATTGTACCTCCTCAGTACTTTTTCCTTCATCCTCACCCAGATGCCTTTCCCATTTTTAAATCTTCCTCTGAACTCTATCTTTGAAGAAAATCCTGCTGACTCATTTTCTATTGCTGCTGTAGTCTCTGCTGCTTTGACCATAACCTGTGATCCTACACATGCATATAATATGAAGTAGAATTCCATTAACATTTCTAGCTTCTGAAACCATAATCAACTGCAATAATTCAGCTCAAGAGTCAAATCCTATTCACCTTATTCTTGAAAATAATCTCTTTAAGTTAATGTGATTCTTGAGGGAGTAAGGTGAGCAGGATTTGACCTCATGTGGTAAGGCACAAGCACCATTAGAAACTATTTCCTTGTATTTCCATTGCTGCTAAATGAAGATATAAAGTTGGAAAGTTTCTACTTCAAATGTTTTTATTTATATTTGTTATTCCCCAAAAGTCATAACAGGGTTGGTTTGAGGCAATATCAATATATTACTTTATACACTAGCTACTATGGAGTTCCTCCCACATCTTCATGTTATGGGGCGGTGCCTCCATGCGATAGCCCAGAGGGCTCCATCCAGAAAAATGGAGAATTCCCATAGTCCAGCTCCGGCTCTGCACTAGCTCTGGCCCTGCTTCTGTATGCTCGCTCCTCACCCCTGACCTGACCAGTCTCTGCCCTCTCTCTTGTGTGAACCCCTAAACCAGGTCCATAAGAGAAGGCAAGAGAGTTGGGGAGGTGGCTTTGCCCAGCTGACAATACATCACACCAGGACTACTGTAACTTTGGATGCTGTATCAGAATTTTCAGGGACTATACGTGCAGGACACAGAGACTCCCGTGGTATTCAGTGTATGAACAGAACATGCAGTTTTGATTAAACATGTTTATAGCTACTTAATATTTTCAGCTGTTTCTTATTCCTTTAACTTGGGTACAATATATTTTAAGTGGTGCTAACTACCACAGAGGCAATGTTAGACATTCTTCTTGGTCTTGATTTTAACCAATAATTGTAGTTTAATTAAAAAAAACCACTGATATTTTAAACTTTTCTCTTCATTGTCTATATTTAGCAGGGCCACCCAGGGCTGTGTCCCCACAACAAACTCAGTGCCAAAGCAACACTTTTCCTGCTGTCTTGTTTTTTGTCTTTCTTCTTATGTCTCTCTCGCTCTCATTTATTTTTAAAGGCTACAGAAAACACCCATCCCTCCCTTTCCTTTGCTAACTGCCCTCCTCCTCAGGTGCACCTTTTCCCTCCCTCCACAACGGGTGCCTTCTCTTCCTGTTCCCCACTCATTTCTGTCCATTTATTTCCTGCTCTAACTTTTTATCCTCCCATGTTTCCTTCCAATTCTGCCTCTCCTTGTGCTGCTGCCTCCTTACCAGTGCATTCTAGTCCTCAAAAATCTCTACTCCTGCTTCTTTCCTTTCTATTATGTTACCATCCCTAATGCAACAGAGGGTCCTGTGGCACCTTTGAGACTAACAGAAGTATTGGGAGCATAAGCTTTCGTGGGTAAGAACCTCACTTCTTCAGATGCAAGTAATGGAAATCTCTAGAGGCAGGTATATATCAGTGTGGAGATAACGAGGTTAGTTCAATCAGGGAGGGTGAGGTGCTCTGCTAGCAGTTGAGGTGTGAACACCAAGGGAGGAGAAACTGTTTCTGTAGTTGGACAGCCATTCACAGTCTTTGTTTAATCCTGATCTGATGGTGTCAAATTTGCAAATGAACTGGAGCTCAGCAGTTTCTCTTTGGAGTCTGGTCCTGAAGTTTTTTTGCTGTAAGATGGCAACCTTTACATCTGCTATTGTGTGGCCAGGGAGGTTGAAGTGTTCTCCTACAGGTTTTTGTATATTGCCATTCCTGATATCTGACTTGTGTCCATTTATCCTCTTGCGTAGTGACTGTCCAGTTTGGCCAATGTACATAGCAGAGGGGCATTGCTGGCATATGATGGCATATATAACATTAGTGGACATGCAGGTGAATGAGCCGGTGATGTTGTAGCTGATCTGGTTAGGTCCAGTGATGGTGTTGCTGGTGTAGATATGTGGGCAGAGTTGGCATCGAGGTTTGTTGCATGGGTTGGTTCCTGAGTTAGAGTTGTTATGGTGCGGTGCGTGGTTGCTGGTGAGAATATGCTTAAGGTTGGCAGGTTGTCTGTGGGCGAGGACTGGCCTGCCTCCCAAGGTCTGTGAAAGTGAGGGATCATTGTCCAGGATGGGTTGTAGATCACTGATGATGCGTTGGAGAGGTTTAAGCTGAGGACTGTAGGTGATGGCCAGTGGAGTTCTGTTGGTTTCTCTTCTGGGCCTGTCTTGTAGCAGGAGGCTTCTGGGTACACGTCTGGCTCTGTTGATTTGTTTCTTTATTTCCTTGTGTGGGTATCGTAGTTTTGAGAATGCTTGGTGAAGATCTTGCAGGTGTTGGTCTCTGTCTGAGGGGTTGGAGCAGATGCGATTGTACCTCAGTGCTTGGCTATAGACGATGGATCGTGTGGTGTGACCGGGGTGGAAGCTGGAGGCATGAAGGTAGGCGTAGCGGTCGGTGGGTTTTCGGTATAGGGTGGTGTTAATGTGGCCATCGCTTATTTGTACGGTGGTGTCCAGGAAGTGGACCTCCCGTGTAGATTGGTCCAGGCTGAGGTTGATGGTGGGGTGGAAGCTGTTGAAAGCATGGTGGAATTCTTCCAGGGCCTCCTTCCCATGGGTCCAGATGATGAAGATGTCATCAATATAGCGTAGTGATCTACAACCACCAGCAACCACGCACCGCACCATAACAACTCTAACTCAGGAACCAACCCATGCAACAAACCTCGATGCCAACTCTGCCCACATATCTACACCAGCAACACCATCACTGGACCTAACCAGATCAGCTACAACATCACCGGCTCATTCACCTGCATGTCCACTAATGTTATATATGCCATCATATGCCAGCAATGCCCCTCTGCTATGTACATTGGCCAAACTGGACAGTCACTACGCAAGAGGATAAATGGACACAAGTCAGATATCAGGAATGGCAATATACAAAAACCTGTAGGAGAACACTTCAACCTCCCTGGCCACACAATAGCAGATGTAAAGGTTGCCATCTTACAGCAAAAAAACTTCAGGACCAGACTCCAAAGAGAAACTGCTGAGCTCCAGTTCATTTGCAAATTTGACACCATCAGATCAGGATTAAACAAAGACTGTGAATGGCTATCCAACTACAGAAACAGTTTCTCCTCCCTTGGTGTTCACACCTCAACTGCTAGCAGAGCACCTCACCCTCCCTGATTGAACTAACCTCGTTATCTCCACACTGATATATACCTGCCTCTAGAGATTTCCATTACTTGCATCTGAAGAAGTGAGGTTCTTACCCACGAAAGCTTATGCTCCCAATACTTCTGTTAGTCTCAAAGGTGCCACAGGACCCTCTGTTGCTTTTTACAGATTCAGACTAACACGGCTACCCCTCTGATACTTGACATCCCTAATGCGTTTCCCCCTCCAGTCTGTCTTATCCTATCTCAGTCCAGACCCAAACCCCTGTGCAATACATCATTCTTCTTACAGAATTAGGGACCGATACTCCATGTCTGTTGCCATCTCTATTTCTTTTCCACTCTGAATCCTCATTGTATCCCCAACCTTCCCTGACCTGGCCGGCTTAATCCAGTCCTCAAACACTGCATGAAACAAGTTAATTAGGCTCTCACTGTTGCTCTCATTATTCAGGTGAAGGAGGTTAAACATGCGACGCACATCTTGTGAAATGCCTACTGGACAAAATAAGCAATTTATAGTGAACTGTTGGGTTTTTAATACTTACCAGTTGTTATGGATATCACATTATTTACAATTGTTTAATACAGTCTTAGATGAGTTACAATGTCAATTTCATAGCACCTGCAGGACATCTCTGTGAGTGCATCAGATTTCTATCTGAGACATGAACATGTTAAAATCATATCTTTTGAAACAAGCATATTTCCTTACCTTTGATATGACACCTAAACGGAATGAATTTTAAAAATAACAGCTATTTTTTGGGGGGTATTTTTAGTGCTGTCAGACCTAAGTTTTGTAAGAGCTTGTTTTTTGCTTGGGGAACAAGTCAGAGTGAACAGTGTCTATTTAAAAGAGAATTTTGCACAAAATCAAATCTGAAGAAAATTATACCAAAAGCACTGTGCTTGGGCAGTGTTTTGGTTTTGGAGTGAGATTCACCAGTGGTACGGAAGGCCAATATATGGCTCTCCATCTCACTTAAGCCCGGTAGGGGCTGGCTTGGGGAAATCATGGGCAGAGCAGCCACACAGGAATCTCAGTGCATCATCTGTGTGTGACACAGAAAGCATCTCCATGTTGGATCTTCAAAGGCAGGCACAGAAGGCTATGACGAGCTAAGGGAGATATACATTTATGTTGATGCAGTGGCCCTAACACCCTGCATGGCCGATGTTGAAGTACTGGGGGCCACTACTACAGTTTATAGGCTGAAGCAGCAGAAGCAGGAGTGCTATGCAGCAACCACTAATTGGCAAGTGGATTTCACCTCTCAATACCTGTGCACTTCACCTGCACAGAACCCAAATACTCAGGCTTTATGAAGGTGGGGGGGATTTTACCCTTATTTGAGAGATCAGCTTTTTCTCTTCATTTATCCTGCAATAGCCATAATCCTGAGTTTGTGATGACACATTCTGTTACCATGACAAGGATGTGGTGTCACAAATTTAGTAATATGGCTTTACTGCAGACTCAAATAGGCAAAGATGGTCTGGGAGGCTGTAGCCCACATTTCAATACAAATAGATGAGAGAGTTAGCAGACATAAGAAAGATGATTTAATATAGGCAAATGTGATAGGTGAATACAGATGTAAATTATGGAAATGATTTATGTTTAAGCTCTATGTATTTTAAAGTATGTCCCACTTCAAGGGCTTGATCCTGCAAGATGCTGAGTTAGTTCAAGTCCCATTGAAGTTTAGTGGACAACAAGGCGGTTCTTTAAATCACAGGAGGCACTAGGCAACTTGCAGGATCCAAACTTAAAATATCTAAGGCAATAGCTCCTAAAATTGTGGTCTGTGGACCACTTATGGTCTGAGGAGCACTTGCTGGTGGTCCGTAGAGAGCTTGTTTTTTCTCATCCTTGTTTTCAGCTGAGAGAAACAGAACAGATGAGAAGGGAAGACGAAATGAAGAGATGTGATTAACTTTTTTTTCAAAAAGGACAAAATACTCATTACATTAAAGAGAAATGAAAATACATAAATATTTCCCCTCTATGTCTTTTTGTTGTAAGCAACAGCTGTTGTTCCGACAGGGATGTCACACATAAGCAAATGAGAAAGGAGATGGTCCACAAGACAATATTTCCTTTAAGATGTGATCCATGCTAGGGTAAACTTTGGGAACTGCTGATCTAGAGGTAAATAGCCATAAGGACAGAAGTTTAGTCTCCCTATTTTGTACATGCAAAATCAACTGTAGTGTAAAGCAGAGTATTAGCAGATGCAGGTGTAAATTTTACAAATGTAAATTGCAACTGCTTAGTGATCAAATTGGTGATTTCTCTCCCTGCACAGGCTATTTAGCTATTTATAAAACCATATTATCTTAAGGCCCATTCCTGCAGTCTTTAGTCATGTAATATTCCCACTGATGGGGCATTGTGTTAGAACTGCAGGATCAGGCCCATGGAATTTCACCCTGGAAGCTCAACCACAGATTATATTCTTTTGAACATTTTGCATTGTGACTGCCAATTAAAGGCCATACCCTTCTCACTTTACAGAAAAGTCTCAATGAAATGAATAGGATACTATCATCAGTGCCAAATTCCTATCAGCAGCATGATTTAGCCCAAAATGATGCTGTGATAAGTGTTTGTATATTCCGTAAAATCCAAGACCATACATCTCTTAGTTTAAATCCTAACACTGATTTCTGCATAGACTGGTAGTATAATAGTTTGGTGCCTTTGCCCAAAGCTCCCTTGAAATACTGTTTAGCAACCAGAAACTTGAATATTATGAAGGTACTTGCTTGAATGGAAGAAATACAAGAAGACTCTTACCCAGAGATTGCTGCTAGTTTTTGGTGCGCCTGATAGGCCATCTCACATCCTTTGGTTCTAGTCTTTTGCATTTCAGCATGTAGAGACGGACAATTGACGGAGACGTCCCCAATGGAAATGACTAACTCCCGGTATAGAGCCACCAGGGTATTGAACTCCTGAACAAGCTGAAAAACAGATTGTTTACTTACATGAAACATTTAAGTACACTGATAAAATAATGGGGCATTTATAAAAACATTCCTACTTCAAGGCCTGCTCCTATTGACTTCACAGAGAATGGGATCAAGTCCTTAACATTTAGTAAATACGTAGGGCCTTCATGTGAGCTACCTTATATGTACCATAAATATTCTCTTGCAGGAAAGTAATATTCCAACTAAATCTCTGAATGTGTTTGGGTAGTTAATCTTAAATATTATGCAGACATAAATAACGGCTTTTCTTCTCCTGGTAGCACAAGATTATTTTTTATCATAATGAAAGACGAAAATGTCTCCAGAGATGATTCCCTTCACTCCCTCTGGTTTCTGATTAGCAACACATTTAGGGAGTGGAAAGTACCATTCATTTATGCACTGGAGCCTTTGCTAATTTATTTTGTAATGATTTCCTTCCTGTCACTGGCTTCTAACCCAGGTTTCAGACTTGAAATTGATCTGAAGTTGTTGGCTGATAAGATGTACTAGAAAGGCACTTTCCACTTAGTATTCCAGAAAGCCTTTGGCCAGTGTGAAATAAACAGACAAAGAAATAGATAAACCTCTCAGCCTTGCCACAGAATACTCCAACCCGGCATCACACTACCAGATACATTTGGACACTATTGGATAAATCTTTATATTCACAACATTGGAAAGATTATTATTTTGTTCCATTAATCTACAATGTGCATTCTTTTTATTTTAAAGAAACAAAATGTATGTTGACTTTCAATGCAATCATGATCTGCTAGAGATAAAAGCATGAATAAAGGCCACTTGTAGTTGGGAAGAAGGAGATAAAAATCTGGATTTACCTGGATCCTATCAGATCCAGCCAAATTTTGGAGACAACCCTCAAATTCTAATGCCTAAATAGAGAGCAAGAGTAGCTGCTCATATTGCACCAAGAAATTTTGGGTCGGGCCCCAATGCATCTCTGTGCAAGGGTGGTGTAAAAACCCAGCTCCTGTACCTGGATCCTGCCAATTTTGTCCCTTCCTCCCCAAATTCCCTAGCATTAATAAGAGAACTGGTTTAGCTGCTTCTAGTGCCCCAAAACAATCCAGACCCTAATGCATCCTTATACATCTGCTAAAAAACAGATGCAGCACATGGATCCTGCTAAATTTGGCCTCAAGCCCCCAAGTCCCATGGCCTAAAAGGAGAACAAGTATAGATGCTGGTGCACAAAATAATAATAAGAAGAATACAAAAAATCTGGACCTCAGTCCATTGGAGTGCAAAGTTCCATAAAAATCTCAAATCTGGCACCCGGATTCTGGTGAAGACAGCCAAATGTTGGCAGTTATCACCCCAAAGCCACTGCCTAAATAGAATACAATGGTAGTGCTACTGTGCCACCAAAACATCTGGACCCTTGTGCATCTGGGAACAGCAATAGCACAAAAAGCTGGATTCAGCACCTGAATGCTGCTGGGTCTTGGCAATTTTTGGTCCCAAACTTTTGTTTTTTTAATCTCAAATCTAAACATTTTACCAGCTAAATAGTGCAGCTTCTCCAGTTCCACTTCTTCTCTATTAAGCTGTTCAAATTTGGGGGATTAGAATGAAAAAATGTTGCTAGATATATGTATTTATAGTGCCGCCGTGACAACTTGCAACAGGGTCTGGACTTTTTTGGTGTACTCGGAGCTGCTACATTTCTCCCTCTATTTAGACAGTTGAATTTGGAGTAGTAGGGCCAAAAATTGCCAGGATCTGGCAGGATGCAGGTACCCCAGTGTATGTTCCAATGATAGAGGGCTGATATTCAGGGTTCAGATTTTTAATGAAAAATAGCATCAGCTCCACCTATTTTCTAGTTAGAGTTTCTAATTTGCAAAGTTGGGGCCCAATATTGCTGAGGTCCAACTGGATTCTGGTGCCAGGGACAGGGATTTTGTGCTGTTGTTTTGTTGGAACATGCTGGGGTCCAAATATTTAGGGCATACTAACTGACTACCTTAGTGAAGAAATTGTGTGCTGTTACATTTGGGGGGCCAAAAATTAGATGGATCCAGTAAGATCCTGGTGCTTTAATCTAGTATTTTGCACTGCCAAGGTGTGTTGAAGTCCAGACATTTCTGGCATACTAAAAGCACCTCTACTTGTTATCTATTTAAATGGTGGATTTTAAGGGGTTGGGGCCAAAATTGACAGAATTCAGCAGAATCTAGGTGCCAGGTCCTGGGTTTTGCAGCATTGCTAGGTTGAGATGAATCAGGATACAGATTTTATTAGTGCAGTTGGAGTAGCTACAGTTGTGATCTTTCTAGGCAAGGCATTAGAATTTGGGCGGGTTGGGACCAAAATTGGGCTGGATCTTGTGGGTGGGGGGGAGAGAGAGAGTGCCGGAGCCGGGTTTTTGCAATGGGCTGCAATGGATCTGGATTATTTTGGTGCACTAGCCGCTGCTACCCTTGTTTTCGATTTTGCTAATACAATTTGGGGGGTTGAGGGTCAAAAATCTGCAGGCTCTATCAGGAGTGTTCTCCCTCTCGCGGCACATGGTCTGTCTTTAGCCATTACGACCCGGGCGAAAGGGTGTCAACTTAACCGGGGGCCGCAGTTTTAAAAATAGTGCAGCTGCACGTGATCGGAATAGACAAGCTGGAGGGGGAGCGGCACGACCGCAAACTACAAAAATACATTTGGGGGGAAAAAAAGCCCTTTGTTTTACCCACCATCTTGCAGTCCTCCAGGGCTCTCTGGGTTTTGTAGGAGCTCTCAGAGCCGCTGCCCCGGCGTTCCCCGTCCCTGCCGGGCAGGGGCGGCTTGCTGATCTGGAAGATAGAGCCAGCGGTCCTGGGGCGCTTCTTGCGCCCATTCGGTGCAGAACTCATGCACACGCATCCACCAAGCACAAGCAGCTGCACTGGTTCCAGCAGGGGCGGGCAAATGTTTCCCCCACCACCAGCGGCAGCAGCTCGGCGACGATGAGTCCGAGGAGGGATCCAGAGTCACTTTTCTCTCCCCACACCTCTCCAGTCACAGGCTACGATGCTGCAGCGGCGGCTGGTCACCTTCAGCGTGCTGGAGGGCTGGGGTAGCGAGCGCGGGGCCCGGCAGCATCCTTCCTACTACAGCCAGACAGGGGAGCGGGCTCGTCAACTTCTCTCGCTCAGCAGCATGTCAGCCCCTGCAGAAAGAGCCCCGTGCTGGCGCGCTGAGCCCTCCTCCCTTCGGCATCGATTTGCAGGTCGGGCAGAGGCAGCCGGGGCTGGCAGCTGGCAGCTGCCATTCAGGAGGGAATTCAGCCTTCAAAACCTGCGCTGCTGCCGGGGCTGGCTCGCCTGGTGTCTTCCCAGAGCAGCGCCCGCTTCTTCATCCCCCGGGAGAGAAGGGCCGCGTGTGTGCGTGCGGACCTGCGCCTCCCTGGGCTCTAAGCGTTCGCCTAGATCCGGTCTCCAAGGGCTCGTCTCGCTGAAGATCCCATCTGAACCCTTTGGTGGGACTGGTTAGACGTAGGGAATCGGGCAGACTGACGTGGTGAGCAACATAGCACATTGATAGGGCGGGAATACTAATGTGATCCATCCATGCAACTCCCCCTACAGTGTATACATTAACCCAATCCCATCCGCAAAGAGCAGCGCTTGCAGTATTACTTCATCGGCTCTATTATTAGAAAGCAGAAGCGTCAGAGTGAACCCCTTACCCCCGGCCCATATTTCAAGCAAAGTGTTTATGGCCTGAATTGTGTAGGTGTCCAGGTCAGAGGCAAAAATTTGATAGCTTTAATAGCTACTCCCTTAAACTTGTAAGAGTCACAGCTTACAAACGCTGAGCAATTTGCCCCGTGAGCAATCTTACACAAAAAGTTATCCCTTTCCCTTTGATATAAATGTAGTAAGTGCATAGCTCCTTGGAGCTAACTGACGCCAATTACAGTACTATACAGAGTATCCTTGACCCTAATTAGCACAGTTCCACATCTGATTTTCTGCAAAGCTCCTGAGCTAATCAACAATCACGTTACTTATTTGGAGGAAGGGTTTGTCTTTTTAAACAATCATTGATTCCTTGATCAAAAATGGGGCCCTAGAATACAAAAACAAATATTCTTGTTATGGAATTTTGCATATCAGAGAAAATGCTCTTATCTGAGGTTAGGGAGGGGAGATTCTGCAGTGCACAACACAAAGACTCAACCCTCAAACAACAGTCACAACAGACCTTCTTCCTGGAGGGTAGAAAGCATTATATAAACATTTCTTCTCGTTTCCTCTACACTCCTTGAATCCCATAATATTCCTGTACAATGGGGTGAAGCATGAAACACCCCAGGGAGCGAATGCACTTTCCTTCTCAGAAGGAGAACGCTGCTATGCTGTGGTAAGATTGGCTCAAGTCATCAGCCACTTTCTCCAAGTCTAGTCAGACATAGCACATCCCTGATTCATCAGGCTTCTGCTCTAACCCAATACCTCAGGTGCTGGGCCTGACTACAAATCTATGCTCCACCATCCCTGTTAGTAGTAATGCAGTAATGGTCACTTCTGAATTTGCCTCACTTGAGGTATTGCACAATAGCTTTCTCTACAGCATGAAACAGAATTTTTCATAGTACAATGTGGGATATTTTACATATATAGCATCTTTAAGACCAAAGGCGCACGTTACAAACTCTGAGCTCAATCTGCCTCTGAAGATACACATGGAGATTCAAGCACTCTAAGGGACAAGACTGCAGACCTGTTTCCAGGATACACAGAATGGAATGCAGACACCTTTATAGCCTTGTCTACATTCAAATTGTTTTCTTAAAACTTCCCACCAGTGCTCCTGTCAGTGGGAGCAACAATGGAAGTGTTAGTATAGACTGGGTATCAGTGGTCCCCATTGTTGTAACCACTGCTCTGAGCAGGGTTTGATGACATTGTGATTATAATGCTGGTGGCGTCTATTTTGGCACACTACCAATGTTACTATCACTGGTGGAGCTGCAGTGGTTGCAGCAGTGGTGGAAAATTTTTAGGGGGGAAAAAAACACTCTAAAGTAGATACGGTCTAGGATGGAGGGCGGCAGCGAACCACTGGCCAAGGACACCGGGCCAAAACCTTACTTTCTTTTTTACAAGAATTGCCGTGGGATCTTCAACAGCCAGACAGAGCTGAGAGGATATCTATTTACAAGTGCCATTTGAAAGACAGCCCATTTCCCTTTTCACAGTAAACTGCATAATATACTGCTAGGGATACAGGGCTGAGTCAGCGTTGCAAGCCTATGAATTTATGTTTCAAAGGAGTTTAAGTACCATAGCTCAACCCCTATGTAGTAGTAGTAATAATAATACAGTAGTTGGTACTTAGAGTGCTTTTCATTGGTATATCTCAGTGCTTTACAGAAGTGGGCAAATATCCTTATCACCATTTTACAGATGGGAAGAGTGAAGCCTAGAAAGATGTGAATGATTTGCTCAAGACCACACATTGATTCATTGGGCAGAGCCAGAAAAAACATAAACGTCCAGGCTTCTGTGCCTTTAGCCATGGGACTACACTTCTTCTCTAGACAGCAAAGATATGAAGGCAATTTCTCCTCACACTGTCATTGTTTGTTTATTTATTTATTTGTTATACTTTCATAGTACAAAGCACCATTAAATCACATCACAATGAACAGTAAACACACCACCTGGGAGTCACTGGCCAGCAGCCTTCCTACACAATTTACAGTCTTCACGCAGCTTTGAGAAGTGCAGCATACCGCATCCTGTCCAGTCAGCCCCATCATCTAATCACACTTGCTGAGAGTACCCCTTGCCCCAGCACCAGAGCCTGCAAAACGCTTTGTCACTCTTCCTCTGCTCATCTGACTCACTTGTCCCACAAGCTCAAGTTTTCTTCCTCTTGTCGTCTAGATCAGGGGTTCTCAAACTGTGGGTCGGGACCCCTCAGGGGGTCGTGAGATTACTACATGGGGGGTCATGAGCAGTCAGACCCAACCCCAGACCCCGGTTTGCATCCAGCATTTATAATGGTGTTAAATACACCTCTACCCCAATATAATGCTGTCCTCGGGAGCCAAAAAATCTTACTGCGTTATAAGTGAAACCGCGTTATATCGAACTTGCTTTGATCCGCTGGAGTGCACAGCCCTGCCCACCCCGGAGCGCTGCTTTACCGCATTATATCCGAATTCATGTTATATTGGGTCATGTTATATCGGGGTAGAGGTGTATATTAAAAAAGTGTTTTTAATTTATAAGGGGGGGTCACACTCAGAGGCTTGCTATGTGAAAGGGGTCACCAGTACAAAAGTTTGAGAATCACTGGTCTAGATGATATCAGGTATCATCCCGGTTATGTTGTAAGTTTGTGCACTTTTCTCTTCATTATTTGCATGCAAAGTATAGCTAAAGCACAATAATTGCCTGTGGCATTTCAGTTCGAAGACAGAAAGCCTCTTAATGTCCTATTTCCTTAGCATCCACACCTCACATGCATATAGCAAGAGACTGCCATACTTTCATTTTACATGTCATAGTAATATCTTTACTACTCCAAATGTGGCTCAGTGTTGCTAGAGCAGTATTTGCAAATCCAGTTCTATTTCAGATCTCTAAGTGATGTTTAGCATCCCTTGTAGTCATGCTACCCAGCTATTTGAAGTGCTCAGTGCACTCCAATGCCTCCTCAGATTTGGGTAGGAATATCTTTTCAACAGACTAAGATGTCAACGTAATCTTTGGACCTAACTTCTCTGCTTCCACCACTACTCTTTCTAGCAATTTTTGCACTTATTCTTGCAATGTTTCAATCGGATCAATATCACTGGCAAAGCACACATGACTAATTTTTCACTCACCAATGGGTACACCGTCCTACATTGCCCTTGCAGAACAAAAAATAGTTATCTTTTCTAAGGAACTGAGTTTCAGCTATTGGAGTTGCGTGTCTGAAGAGCTGGTATATCCAGTGTAAATAAATCAATAGAAATTAATGAGTTCTACTTACTGGACCCTAGTGTAAACCAACGGATGTCATCGGGACTACATCAAGGATGAATTTGAACCACTGAATTGATGCAAAATGACATTCTAGATAGTGGCTAGATAAATGGCCAGGGACTTCTGATATTTATCTTATTTGTTATAATTTAAAAAAAATATTTCCCAGTTTATAACCATCTAGGCATGCACGTATTTGGCTTATGCAAACACATGTTTTTATTGCTCTTTCTCACATCCTCCCTCTATTGTTTCTTCCTATTTTTTGTTGCACCCAATAATTGGCATCTTGTTTTAAATTATATTTTAACTTTTTGAGACAGGGACTGTTTTTTACTCTTAGTTCATACATCACCAAGCACAAAGTACTCTAGTCCTGTTTGGAGTGTCTAGAAGCTGCCATAACACAAATAACAAAATAATGATAATAACAGCAAATCCAAGAAAGAGTGCATTTTTGTTTGATTGTATATTTCGTATATAGGGTGAAATCCTAGGGTAAAACTCCCATTGACTTCAATAGGCTCAGGATTTCACTCATGGAAATTTTCACCATATGAAAATGAAGTAATAAATCAAATGAGACTTTACATTTTAATGTATATTTGGCACAACCTTCAACTCCCCACAATCTATGAGGCATTCGTACCTGATGGCTTATATTTTCAAAATGTCCCCATTGTGGAATGTATATGAATTCTGTTGTTTTCTGTCCATGTATAAAAACGCTGATTTTGCAATTGTCAGTTTTTCTTGGTTTATCCTTGCAGCAGACTTTTGAGATCATCATGGAAAGTTAAGGATTTCATGACATCAGAAAGGTTACTTAGGAGTAGCAGGAAAGACAGAGAACAAGTAATTCTGAAATGAAGAAAAAACAGTCAGTTCTGTACAGCTTCTTGATTCTCAAAGTCTTTGGGGAAGAATTCCAAAATACACTATCAAAGACTGCCTCTGAATAAAAGAAAATGAGGATCTACTTGAAATTCCTACCAAAAGGAAACAAAATCGTCTCCTGAGTAAAGGAGGTATATTTGCAGCAACATGTTTTTTCTGAAATTATACAGAAACAAATGTTTCCCTGTTATGGGAAGAGGAGGAAATGAGAGGTGTACAGAACCCCATTAAGGGACTTATATGGAGTCCTGAAATAGATGAAAGAATGCAAGAAGACCCTGGTGTGTACAATGAGCTCAAACTTCAGAAGTTACAAAGTGTCAGCCTCCTAGTTTATTATTTGTATTACCATAGTGCTTAGGAGGAGGAGTTAAACATTCAACTATCTGGCAGGGCAAAGGAGGGCAGAATCCATTCCATTGCTAGTAAGCCTCTGCATCCTAGTTCAGAATCCTGTTAATGTTCACCCTAATTTTCATCCACTCCTGGCAAGTGCTGCTTGACAATTTTTCATGCAGCAGGACCTCTATTTATTTGGTCAGATTTCTGGGCAGGGAAAACTTGCTAGCACCACCCTGGTAACTTACTAATTTTCTCCACTCACTGATGTGCTGTTCAGTTACCAGACACCAAAAAAAATTCTCCTTTGCATGGATAGATGGAATTACACCACTGGCCTAGGAAACTACTTCCTTTTCCCATCTGGTACTTCCAAGAGATTTATATCTTCTAGGGCTTTCCCCGCCTGAAATAATGGTAACGCTGCCCTTGTTAAGACTTCTCTTCACCCTCCCTCTGCTAGATCCAAATTGTTAATTTTTTTAAATGAAATGAATATATAGTTCTTACCACAATATGTCTGTGGAGTGCCAACGTTAGCAGGAGATTCTGAACAGAACAATTCATAAAGGAGTAATGAAAGCATTCCAGAAAGATTAAAAAAAATCAAACTATGTCCTTGTGTTGATGCAGAATGTAGAGTGGGGGAATTTTTTTCCTTTTTCTCCCCAGGACAAAAAAAAATACGTGCTTTCATTGTCTTGGAGCATTTCCATCTTAGATGGACCTATCCCCCCATCCAAGACTCCTACGGTCAGGATTATCCATCAATGGAGGAAATGGATGAGAGCCAAGGTTGAGATATTTGGCAATATGAAATGATGACCCTCTGAAGTACTGCAGGCACTGGAAAATGCTGGGGTTGGCTGGGCAGTGGACATCTCCATGAACTGGAGTGGACAGGTGTGCTCTGTGTACTCCACCCCAGTACAACCTGCACACACTGTACAGAGCAACCTGTTCTGCAGGGGAAAGGAGAACAGGAGGAGCACTTCAGATATCGTTTTCCACTACCATTGAGACAGACAGACAGAAGCTTGGAGTTTGGGGTTCATATAGTTTCACTATTCTGCACTGGTTTTCAATGTTTTACACACACACACACACACACACACACTTTAGTTCACGCTACACACTAGTTAATTCTTATTTGTGAATAAGCAGCTGGTATGCCTGTAATGGCTTTGTAACATTTTTTTCCCTTTTAGTTCTGTTGGTGTTGTTAACAGATTGGTTTGGTTGTACAATAGGTTGTTGTGTGGGAGTTTGCAAAGGAATGAAGAGCCAGGAAGTTGTGTCCTAAGCTTTTAATAATGTTGCAAAATCTCACAATCACATAAATCCTAAAAATCACATTAAACCTACAGTCACATTTAAAACCTATAACAAACTGACAGTTGTATAGTAGTATAACACAGTCTTGTCACAGGGTGGCTGGTCTTTGAAGGAGAGATGGGTCTGAGCCCCGCCTGTGACACAGCCAACTCTCTTACCCAGATGGGGAAAATGAAGGTCATGTGACCCAATCAGGCCTCTGGAATAGATAAGGAAGAAAGGCCTGGGAGAGACTTAGGGTGGAGCAGAGGTCTGAGCCAGAGGAGCTCCAGGGAGCAAAAAGGCTCCTGCAGGAAACCCTAAGACACCAGAGGAGACAGTCTAGTGGAAAAAAGGACTGAGGTGATGTGATGTGACCTGGCCTCCAGATAGGGAAGGCTGGAAGACTGCAGCCTAGTAGAGATGCCCTGGAGGAAGGGCTACTGTTATGAAGGTTTTGTTTTAAGTTCTGTGTCTTGAAAGACTTTGTTTCCTGCCTGTCTGGACCCAGCAGAGGGCAATTTAAAGGATTAGGCAGAAGCACAACACAAGTTGTGGAAAGGGGGTTCTGTGTGATCCCTTAGCCAAGAGGGAAGGATTTGGTCCTGGAGGGCCACTGGAAATCAACTAAAGATTCAGCAAATTAGACCCCAGAAGGGGAATCATGTTTTAAATATTTGGACTGTGGAAAATTACAGGAAGACTCAGGACAGAACTGAAGAGTATGTGTGCGCCTACAGCATCATCCCATGTTATATGGGGTTGCTTTGGAAGTGGGGGTCTTGCTACAATCAGTACAAAATGATTAAAAAAGTTCAAACCATTACTGCATTACAGGCTGCTATTGCAGCATCACATCTCCTCATGCATGTCACCCAGAATGCAGAGAATGCAGGCACACAAGTCATCCCTTATTTCCCATGCCCACCTGGACCCAGCCCCAGTGATACTAGAAGCAGTTTATGGTTGCTTGTACCAGGCCTGCAAATCACAGCATCTTGAGACCACTCCATGTGAGAATACTCACTTTTAGCTTTGCACATGTTATGCAGGATGCAGCAGGCCACAATCATATGGAAATTGTAACAAACTTTGGCCAAGCCTCATTGTTTGGGTATAAAGATATTAGATGGGGGTACTGGAGAAGCTACAGGAGCAACATAGAATCATAGGACTGGAAGGGACCTTGAGAGGTCATCTAGTCCAGTTCCCTGCACTCATGGCAGGACTAAGTATGATTTAGAGTATTCCTGATAGGTGTTTGTCTAACCTGATCTTAAAAATCTCCAATGATGGAGATCCCACAACCTCCCTAGGTAATTTATTCCAGTGCTTAACCACCCTGATAATTAGGAAGTTTTTCCTAATGTCCAACCTAAACCTCCCTTGCTGCAATTTAAGCCCATTGCTTCTTTTTCTATCCTCAGAGGTTAACATCAGTAAGAGTATTCAGCAAAGCTAATGCCCATGTGATGGAGCAAAGAGGTAAAAGGATAGAAAGTACAGATGGAAGATAGAAAGCTTGTTGTAGGAAAAGCTGCAATAGTGGAAATTCATGCACCACTGTAGTCACCTGATATTTTCAAAATGTGGTCATTACTGAGGCTGGCTAACCTGTCATATTAGCATATGCAAATTGATAGTGACTATGGAAATCATCCCAGTACAGATCATGATAGTTTGCAGCATCATACTTAGGCTGGCAAAAATGTCATCTTTCTCTTTCCAAGCTATGTAAATGTCTCTCAAGAGACTGTTAAAGACACCTCAGTCATGTCTTGAGGATGCCAAAGACTCTTTCTGGTACTTACCTTGTTGCACTACTTCTCTGCTAGAGTCAGAGAATGGGTTACAGAGGTCATGAGCCAGATGTGCCTGGGTAAGCTATAAATTAAAGGATTTACCCTTGTTACACATTGTGGTATTGTATCAATATATATAGATTTATGTATAACATGCCTTTGGCAGCCCTCAACGAGCAGCCAACCTACCAGGACCGTACCATCAACAAAGAGCCCTGGAAAGTTCTGAGTGTCCTAGGATTAAGGCGTTAGGACAGAAACCTGGGAATAGGTCCACATAGCAGCAAAAACCTTTCTGGCAGTGCAACCAGTCACCATACTCATAAAATGAGTGGATTTCCTATTTTCTTGCAGGCCACATTATGCATCCTGGGTGCTCACAGCAAAACATGCATACTAATCACTGGATCCAGAACAGATGGGAACAGTAACACACAATAGATTCCTGCATTATCCACTATCTCACCTTTTTTGCTTGTTCCTTGACTTCCTCCCTGGCAGCTGCTACTACTTTTGTATAGGAGCCATGAGAGGACTGAATGAAGACCATATTGTCTTGTACCTCCAAGTTAATTGAACCACAATTAATCTGCATATACCAAAGATGGCTTGGCTAAATCCCACATGATTCTGAAGATAGGCTGTGGAAGTCTATTTTAGTGACCCACCCTCAAGCCAGCCTGTATGTGCACACCCATCCCTTTGGTGGTCACAGGCTGTGGGTACACCCAGCCTCCAAAATCCTCCCATTTCTCCCTTGTGTCCCAAAATAAACACCCATATGTAGAGTTGTATGCAGGTCTGCGAGCTTCTGAAAATTTGGCCATCAACATATAGAACTCAATAATATCAGTGAAATCCCAGAAAATGGCAATAAAACCACATATTCTCTACTTTCAAACTGTGTAAATGTAATTTGACCATTTCATTTATCAAAAATCGGCACCATCATCAAAACTTACTGATTATGGTGCACTGAGAGGTCAAAAGAAGGAAAAATCCAGAAGGTTCTAGAGTTGGGGAAAAAAAAGTTCCAGCATTACAAATCTTTAAAAAGTAGAAATTGAAAATGATTTCTGACAAGTTCAAGATCAGTTTATTATGAAATAATCAGCAGGGAGGAAAGTAGACCATAGGAGACCAGTTTAGTTTTTCATGTACCTCATTTTCAGTTTAAGGACTTAGACGCATTTTAACAGCTAACAATTAATTGGTTAGTTTTAGGTTCTGTCAGATCCTGATGACTGATATATCTAGTGACATATTTCATTTAAGCAATCATGGGTAGTTGTCAATAAAATATGAAAAGAAATACGGCAGTGCAATAAATCTGTACATTGCTTACAGAGCAGCGATGATTAAACTTTCAGAGGGGCAATAACAGAATCAACAAGAGCAGTGTAAGAATCTGAATAGAATAGAACAAATAATGAAATAAGTATGAAAAGTGGTGGTTTTGTGATGCAGCAGTTGGACAGAAGTGTGGGCGAATACAGCTCTGGCCAAAAAAATGTTTGTTAAATTAATATTTTTTAAACATACTGATGGAAGCCTACTCAGAGAATGCAGTGTTTTGGCTGTGTTGTACTGGCAGATTGTCTGGTGGCCATCTAGAGTAAATAGTTTTATGTATTACAGGTATGAATTGCACCCTCTGTACAGTTCAGGGTACATGTACTTAATTTAGTAAAAACACATGCAAGCCTGCCACTTTTCAGAAGCAAAACTATAATGTCTAAATCCCAAACCAATCTTTCTCCCACCTACTCTTTTCAGAAAAATGTCTGGGGTAAGATGTGGGCTTTGCACTATACCCTAAAGGAAAATAAGGTTATGCTCTGAACCGGCTAAGAAACCAATTCCAGAGACAAAGGCCTTTTACTGAGAACACCCAAGTACCAATAGATTGATGTTACAATCCAGGAACTGCTAGTTTAAGTGCTCCAAATGTCTTCTATTGAAGTGGCTACTCATGGAGAGGGGTGGTCTCTCAAGTAACCAGGATTCAAGACATATTAGCTTTGACCTAGACAACAATGGAACAGTGCTGCTGAGATCTGCAGACCAGAGATGCCAAGTAGGAGCCACTGCTAAATGAAGCCATGAAAATCCCATAGCACTTGTAAATGGACTGGGAAAAGACGCAATCCAAAGCTGTTGAATGAGTGCTGTTGACACAAAGTCTATTCAGATGCCCAAGGATCTATAAGGAGCTCTGTGAACATACCCTTCGACAGTGAACTTGTAAAGAAAGAAAACATTTAGAAATTTTTTTAAAAACGGGGGTTTAATTCCCCCCCCTCAAGTTTAATCTTAAAGGAGAAGTCTAACAGGCAGCAAGATACATCAGCATGTGCAGGAGCCATTCAGGGCTCTTCTGGTATTTACCCACCCTGTCGACAGAAGTAGAACTCTGCACAAAATTGCTGAGTAAATTCTGGTCACTGATTGTGGCAAGTGTGGCTTCTTAACTTGCCAAGGATATGAGAGGAGGGCATTAGGGAACTACAAAAAGAGAAAAGGGAATCCTTCAGAAATCCCTCAGAAGAGCCAGGCTTGTGGAAAAGCTTAAGCTGAAATTTGTGTTTGGCTAATATATGAATTACCAATGCAGCCAAAATCCAGGAAAGGCTAAGGCTACGTCTACACTACCCGCCTGAATCGGCGGGTAGAAATCGATCTCTCGGGGATTGAATTATCGCGTCTCGTTGGGATGCGACAATTGATCCCCGCATCAATGCTTGTACTCCACCAGCGCAGGTAGGAGTAAGCGCCGTTGACGGGGGAGCCGCGGAGGTCGATTTGCCGCCGTCCTCACAGCGGGGTAAGTCGGCTCGGATACGTCGAATTCAGCTACACTATTCGCGTAGCTGAATTTGCGTATCTTAAATCGACCCCCCCCCCTGTAGTGAGGACGTAGCCTAAGTGTGATCTTATATAGCATTAAAGACTGGTTACAGCAAGGTGGGAACGTAACCTCCTCACATGAGGAAAACGGACTTAGGCTCAGAACCACAAAGGGAATGAGGCATGGCAACAATCAGCATTGCAAGCCTGACTTGTATGTTCCTAGAAAATCACAGGAAAAACTATAGGAGCCACAAAGCCTGAGTTAGGCACCTAGATTCCCTATACAATGCATGGGGAGAGATAGGTGCCTAAGAATGGGATTCCCAAAAGCCAGCAACTAGGCAGAGGGTGCCTGAACTAGCCAATGGGAGATGCCCATGAAAGGGCTGTGTCCTGAGCTCTGCCCCTCTCAAAGTTGGGTGCATATGTCTCTTCTTCTGAGCCACAGCTGGGAACCCTCTCCTAGAATCAGGCAGTCTAGACACCTAAGTAGTTTCTTGGGAGAATGAGCTCGCCCCACACCCCCTTCACACAAAACGAGTGGAGGAGGAGGTGCTGGTGCCTTCCTTAGAGGTTTTAGGCCAGTGATTAGAGCACTCGCCTAGGTTCCATTCCCCGCTCAGGAAAAGGGAAAGAAAAAAGTTGCACAGGGGTCTTTCACCTCTCAGGAGAGGTGTTCTGCCCACTGAGCTATGGGATATTCTTATGTGAGCCTCTCTCCATCTCTCCTGTTGAAACTGCTCCACAGTGTATAAATAATTAAAGAGTTGGACCTGGGAGAATGTACTCTGAGGCCTTGACTACACTACAGGGGAAATTTGATCAAGGCTACACAATTTGAGTTACATGACTAGTGTAACTCAAATCGATGTAGCTTAGATCTACTTACCACGGGGTCCACACTACGTGATATCGACAGGAGATGCTCTCCTGTCGAGTCCCCCTACTCTTTTTGATCCAGGAGTCAATGGAAGAGCGATATATGGTCAATTTAGCAGGTCTTCACTAGACCCACTAAATAGACCACTGATGCATTGATTGCCGCTCGTCGGTCCCCCAGTAAGTGTAGACAAGCCCCGAGTCTCCTACCTCCCAGATGCTGGCCTAACCACAAAGTCACTCATTTTCTTTCTGGCCCAATGACTCTTATTTATACACAGTGGAACAGCTTCAACAGGAGCAATTGAGCACAACTACCAGGTCAGACCCCATAGGTGAGATAGGTGTTCCTCCACCTACCTTTCCCTGGCTTGTGTATTGTGCTCAGGTTTATGTGGGAGACAGGGCTTAGAGTGAGGAAGCATTGTGCCTTGGTAACTTTTACAGCAACAATTTAGGCTCTTACAGTGTTAGGAAGCAGCCAAGAGAGGATTTTGTGGGTTGCAGTGGTGCCAAAAACTGGGATTTAGGTGCATAATTCCTTGTATGGATATGGACCTTACTAACAGTTTAATACAAGGTATTCAGCTTAAGTGAGCTAATAGACTAAAAAAAGTAATTAAACTTTGTTATACAAAATAGACAAATGTTTTAAAGTTCCTACTGCTGATTCCTGCTAACAAATTGTTTTCCTAAGAATTTTATATTGCAAAGATAAAAACGTCTCTCCGTGAATTGCCATTCACACCATTGATGCATATATGAATGTTATATAATAATTTAGAGAGGGAATGTATGTAATATTTCAGTTGTACATTTGTCTCTTAAATAAATGAAGCTACAGTAAACCTTGCCAAAGTTTACTAAAGGATAAGGCAGGCTCAAAAGTAAATCAAGGACATTGAAATGTGACAGAGTGTGTTTAGTGTAGTTAAGCAAATATGATTTTGCTATTGTAAAGAAGACTTAAAAGAAAACTGAAAGGTAGTGACCAGGAGGTAACCTGGAAAATAACTCAAGAAAGAGGATGCAAAGGCTTTGACAAAATGTTACATTCTCCTGATAAGGAGATGAATGAACATCTCAAAATTAATTAAGTCACCATGTATCCAGGGATGAAAGTAAAATTGAGCTGGTACGGGGCCGACTCTGCCCCTCCCCCCCCCCCCGGAAGGGGTGGAACCTTGGGTGGAAGGGGCAGGGCTTAGGGTCAGCGTCCCCCAGCCAGCCCATCTGTGCTGCCTGGCCTGCGCCGCCTGCAACTCCAATGGCACTTTAAAGGGTCCACGGCTCCGGCTGCTGCTGCTGCTACCGCAGCCCAGGTCATTGCTGGGGGGACCTGGCAGGGCCATCGATAAGGGGGCGCAAAAGGGGCAGCGACTTTAAAGTCAGTGGTACTGGCTGGTACTAGCGGCCACTTTTTTACCGGTACGCTGGCCCATACCGCCTTACTTTCACCCCTGCATGTATCATCAAGGCTTTGGAAACCATTCTGAACCCTCCTCTGCCTGCCAAGTGAGTTTGGCTTTTGTGGATCTGTCTGTCAAGGCTTTATCAAATTTGTGCTCTCCTGCATATAGTCATTGAAAAACACTAGCTAGCTACACACTGGGGGAGAGGAGTGGTACTGTAGACAAGCTTTACCCACAATACAATGTATATTTCTGTTAAAATGATCAGATAAGACAGAGTTAATGTTTACATATAAATTGTTATTATGCTTCTGAGTTAATACTCCATTGAGATGAATAGAACAGATCATATCCCTCTTAGAGTTATTGTTTTGGGCTGTTAGTCTGATCACTCAATTATTTTTCACATTTAGAAGTTTATTTTCTTAACGATGAAGACTAAAGAATTTTATTTTTGAAATAAAAACTTAAATCCTGCAGAAACTGATGTGGCCTCCATAAAAGTGTCGCTACAGCACACCACAAATACCAGCCCAATCTGTCTTTTGTACATGGGAAAGGCAACATTGCTGATTACTACATTGAGACTGTCTTGTGGGCTGAGTCAAGTGTTCCGTGAACTTCTTATAAAGAGGCTTGGGCTCCCATCTGCAAACACTTACACACATGCTAAACTTTACCGCCATGAGTAGTTCTACTGAAAGCATACAACTCTTAACGTCAAAATTGGGAAATCATGCACTGCTGGTGTCTGTGCTGTATCTTTTCTTAGGACGGTTGGCATCTTCATCTGTGAGAGACGGTGAGAATCGCAGCCTATGATGTAGATGGTTTCCAATGTCTCATGTGACTGAATAGTCCAATCTGAGATTTGCATGATCTTTGGCAGTTATTGCAAATGTATGTAGCTTGGTTGGGAGCTGCTTGCTTCCTACAGCCTCTTTTCTCTTCAAGCTGTAGGAGCCAGCTCCTGTCATGGACTTTGATGCCCCGATGGAGATGATGGCGCCACTTGTTACGATCACTTGCCAAGATTTCCCATTGCTCAGGATCAATTCCAAATTCCTTTTCTTAGGACAAATTGAGGAATTTATGCTTCGGGCTATCAACTCTCTCATTTTCACAAACACTAAAAATTCACACTTTTAAAATGCAAGAGAGAAAATTTGCTCAAGTCCTATAAGTTTTGATCAAGGGGGAAACAATTTATGTAAATTTTACTTAAATATTCTGTATTTCTTTGTGTCCTATAATCTGCTTATAGTTGTATCCAGATTGTGAAAATGAATGAGATATCCCGTGATTTTTCTGATTTCTAGAGATTAACAATCTACAATTTAACCTTTTTTTTGCCTTTGTTCTAACATGTATGCAATAACTAGTAAAATATGTCAAACATGCTGCAACAGCTCACTCCAACCTGTCTTTTTTTACACTCCCAGATGGCTACAAGTGTCATGATAAATGTTACTGCAAAATGAAGCCATAAAACTGGTACTACAAATTCATATTTATTCAAATTATTTTTGGACCAAAGTGTTCTATGCCTGGTCTCTGCTGTAAGATTAATTTTCTGGAGAAAATCAGTGCCATTTGTGTTCAGCCATTTTTCAGTTGTATGTGTGTGTAATGCACTTATTATACTACCTTTTTTTTTTTAATTAAGATAGCTCAAAACAAAGGTAGTCCTCAGTTAGGTATAGAAATTTAAAAGAAAAAATAAAGCATTTATTTTCACTACTTTAATTACATTTATTGTCAAAGGTATTTATGAAATGCTTGCGAGTATTATCTTATTATTTTGATGAATTTGCAATTTTGATAGTTAAACAACTTCTGGTTTTAGTTGTAAACTGAGCAAATTTGATATTCATATCATTGGGGAACAATACATATGAATTATCAAAAAGTCATTTTAACAGCCGTTTCCATACTATCACTGCCATTTAATGAAGGCTTAAATATTCTTTTAATCGGCTCTGTCTAACCCTTTGTTCTACAATCATAAACACAGAGCGGTAGTGAAATTATTTAGATTCACGCCACAAAAGAAAGTGAATGCAATCATTGCGGGATTCTGCTGTAGGATATGCTGTAGAGTGCCATGGTGAAAGTCATGTAACTGTTCTTTTGTTAAGCTAGTTGGCAGGGACTGGTTGTGGGGGAGGGGAGAGGAGAGGACAGAAATCCTCCCATGCTTCTAGATAGTAAGACCTTTGAAATAGGAGGCCTATCAAAATAGGTCACTGTAACAGCCTGTTATTTTACCTTTAGGGTGCACCCTCCTGCCCAGACGTAGCATTGCAGGGGACTTCACTGCTCTCATCTCCCTCTGGTGGCCACTTTCTTGGCCATGATAACCAGTTCCAGCCAGCGTCTTCCCCCAACTCCTCCCTGGGAGTGAGTCTTCTATGGCTCAGCCCTCCAGGTAAGTCACCTAACAGTTCAGTCCCCTTTTGGGGTAGCAGAGTCCCAGTTGGCATAAACAAAAAGATCTCTCATCGCACTGAGGCCCAACTCTGAACCAAAGGTCCTTCACCTCTCTGGGGCTCAACTTCAATACCTCATCATGTCAGGGTGCTGACCCCCCGGCTTTTCCTGACGAGAGTCCACTCAAACTGGCCTTTGGCCCCTTGTGGGCTTCAATCTCATTCCCTGAGCCTCACAGACCTAGCCCAGGGCTCCCCTCCTCTCTAGGGCCCTGCCACAGGAGTTAACCCTACTCCTGCAGCAATGCTTTCTGGCCACAGACAATCCTAAAATACTGGCCCTTCCTCTAGGCCCTTTGCAAGGGAGTTCCCTCTCCCTAGCTCACCTCTCCTCCTCAACTTTGTCTCTATCTTTGTTTTTTTGGTGCAGCAGCCTCACCATACGAAGCTATGACTGCCACTTTGTTCATTCATTTTTGGCAAGTCCCTTCCCCCCCCCCCCCCCCCGCCCCCAATCTAGTATCCTTAAGGAAATGCAGCAAGAAAGACCTTAGGGAAAATAAAAGTTACTTGTCAAATGCCTAAATTCCTGATGGAAGTAAGCGGGGTTATGTGTGGAGTCCGACTAGGATTGTCGGAGGATGATATCAAAAAGAATACAGGTGACTATAAAGTATTGTTTGTTGAATGGCTACTTAGTAAGAGAGAGGAGAAAAGCGGCCATTATGTGTACATTCTATCAGTAGATCTCCACCTTGCATTGTTTTAGCTGTTTGTATGTCACCATCACGTTGCTTTATCCATTCTGTCATTTTTGGCAGTTAACATCTCCTATTTTCACAGCTTCTGTCACTGACTAGACAATTATAAAATTTTGACTTTAATCCTATTTTCATTCTTCATTTCTACACATTCCTTCTTCAAATCCTGATATCGAGTCTTTTTTTCTTTTTGCTGACCTGAGACCATTCCTCATCCCCTGCTTCTCTTTCATAGTCCAAGGCAACTTCCCTTACCCGTCCGTTTCCATGGTCAGCCTCCTTTCAGCTGGGGACCAGCTGCAGTCAGCCTAGTCGCCAGCAGCCTCCAGCATAGTCCAGCCAACTCAGCCAGTTTCTCCCAGCCAGGACTCAGCCACTCAATCTTCCAGCCAGCCTCCTTAACTGAGCTCCCTCAGCTCATTATAAAGTCTAGCTCTGCCTTTGGCCAGGTGGCAATTAGTTCAGTCACCTTCCAGGTGTGGAGCATGACTATTCAGGGTTCTTTCTCTTGCCTTGCAGGTGATGGGGGATTACCCCAATCACAGTCACATTTAATATATCTTATTTTAATGGGATATTTTTAAGTGGTTCCATGTATTCATGCCTAATTCTTAATACCTCCTGAGAGGTAAAATTAACCTGATCTAACTTGCATCCATGAGTAATAAATAATCTGTGCCACCTTCGCTGTTAGTACTAACAGCAGTCTGCAGAGGCAACAAGTTTCATTGTGTAAAATGTCATTGAGATCTCAGCAATCTGGTAACATAGGGGCTGACTAAAGCTGCACATTTTTTTGGATGAATAGTTTATTCAATGAAAAATGCAGTTTTTGGGTCAACCGAAACTAGTCGTGAGTTTGGATCAAATTCAACTAAAAATTTGGGCTGGGGAAAAAAGGAATAAATAAATTTGAAAAGGTCAAAGTATTTTGTTTCGCCATTTCTGAGACTTTTTGTTTAGAAATGATGTTTCATTTGGCAAGTTAGCTAAATTTATTTAAAAAACAAAAGAGGGTTAAAAACACCCCAAAAACTAAACAAAAAAACCCAACTTGTCCTGGGGTGAATGAAATGTTTTATTTAACTCAAACCTAAATCTTTTCAGTTTTGGTTTCAGTGGAGAAAAATTGAAAAATTTCCATTCTGGGTTGACCTGAAATGTAATGTTGGAGGGTTTTTTTTGGTTGTTGTTCAACCTCTGAATTGAAAAATCAACTCTTCACTCTGCTTTAGTGCTGACACTAGTGTTTCAGAGAGGACACCGCTCTAGTTCATGGTAGATGGGTAGGGCTTCCTGTCAAGCTGCCATGGCTTGGGAGAGGATTGCCTACTTTCTCTGGTCAGCATTGTGAAGGGCCCTTCAATTCTGGGCCCCTATTATTGTCTGTGAAGCAGGGCGGGGATAATAGTGTCCATGTGAGATGCTACACATAGGCACCTGGCTGAGTGTGGGAGTGGGGGGGAACCATGAGGGCAGCACCCTGAGATGTTCATGGACCTCCAGCTAAAACACCAGGGGTTCCGTGACAGCCACAGCAGCTTCTCTTCCCCCTCTAGTGGGCTTGGCCTGCCCCCTCCTCCGCTCCTGAGGGAGTGGGTGTTCAGGCACCATCTTGCCCTGCTGGGGATGTGGGGATGGAGCCTTTGTTACTTCAGGAGCAGGGCGGCTCCCCCTTTTCCGCTGCAGCTGGGCCTGGGGACAAGGACAGCCCCAGTCCCTGCTCAGAGCTCCTAGACGAGAGCCAGAGTGACCTAGTCATCCTCCACTTCAACGACGTGTATGAGGTGGAGTCCAGGCAGAAGGAGCCGGTAGGAGGCGCTGCCAGGTAGGAGCCACACCTGGCCCAGCCCGGATACTGAGATGTGTGGGTGGGAGGGAATCACACTCCCCACTCTCCTCCCAGGGAGGGAGGGGAAGAAACACCCTGTCCCTCCTGGGGTGCATGAGGGCAGGCATGACTGCCCCGTCTCACAGGTCACGAGCATGTTTGACAGCCCCGTGCATTCCCGCTCCCTGGCTGGCGCCTCGATCACATTGCAGGGCTGAAGGAAGGCAGCCGCCATAAGGCTGTAGTTCCACCTCTCTGCCACACAGGGCTCCTGTGGGGCCTGATGAGCTGGTCTACAAGTGGCCTCTTTGCCTTTCCTGTTGCTGCTTCTTCCGCTGGATCCCAGCAGGGTAAGAGCAGGTGGGAGAAGCAGGCAGTAACTACAGGGGCCAGCTGGCTTAGTACAGGCACTGGGCTGCCCCTACTAGTTCCCAACAAGACTGCCGTCCCACACACAGATCCTAGTAACCCTCCCGGCAGCACACCACTAGCACTCAGGATCCCCCAAAGCCCCCACTCATCCTTCTATCCCACCCACTCCCAACGTAACCCCATGTACCCTCCAGACCCCAAACACCCTAGATCCCTACCCTCAGCCCAGATACTCCAGCACCTATGCACTACAGCAATCTCAGCACCCTTCAGACACTCCAAAACAACACCCTCAAGTACCCACTGATCCAGGCACTCCCAGACACCTTCCTGCACCCACCCACCTACCACGCACCCCAAGGCACCCTCGTCTTCCCACACATCCAGAAACCCACCCAGCCACAACTGCCTAGTTTTGTGCTACTTCATGTGTGACTTCTGGTCAGAGTGTGGATCCTAAACTGAAGCTTATGGTTATTTGCAAATAATTTCATTAAATAATTTGCACAAGATGTTACACACAGAACTACGCAAAGTTTGGCAGCTGTTAGGGGTGGATAAAAGCCAGGAAATATCCTTTCCCTCCCCCCCTCCCTTTCTGGGATATGAGATGCAAAGAATATCCATTCCCTTCACCCCTCCCCCCCCGTTATACCAGGAAAGATGGGGAACTAAGGAAATAACTCTCCCTGCACCCTCCCATGCTGACATAAAATGTTTGTGGGAGAGGTGGACTGTAAGAGAAAGTAACTTCATCCCTACCCCCTCTCACAGTTCAGGGCAACTGCACCTGTACTCCCCGCTCTGTGGTCCACCAACAGCACCCAGCCTAAGCAACCAGCTCATCAGCCATCACCTCTCTTGCGTAGAGACCCCAGTCTCCCTTCCTCTGGACTGGCGTTTCTCCAGGCTGCACAGTTCCCTGCCTAAATAAGATATTCCCAGCAAGTCAGACTGCTTAAACAGCCCAGTGTCTGCACTTTGCATTCTCTTTGAAGACTATGAACAGCCTAATGGCCTACAGTTATAAGTTATAAAATAACTCTTTATAAGCAAACGTTTATTTTTCAGATGAAAGCATTACAGAGAAAACATCTTAAAAAAAAATAAAAGAACCTACACATATGCTAAACATCTTCCCAGAGGTCACCCCCCTCTCTGCAACTCCAACCTTGGGCTCTGGTAGGTGTCAGTTGTTCAAAACTCACAACTGGGTTTTCTCTGTGGTTACAAGTTCATAATTTTGTCAGATTCAGAACCAGAACCTCCAAGAATGTTCAGTCTTTTCCTTTATATAGCTTGGGCCTTTGATCTTGGCCTCCTGTAACAGGTGATCAGCAGACAATGGCTCACTCCTCAGGGCAAAGCTTCAAAAGGCTGGGTATTTGCATAATCAAAGGTGGGGAATTTGCATTCACTTTCCCCTAGATATTCCCCAGGAAAACTACTTAACACATTTTGTCCTGAGTCCATTCTTTTCTGGCACATTGTTCAGTGTAGTCCTTTGAACCCCCAGGTATCACATCTGTCACATCTACCCCCTTGAGAGGTTATATAGAATCCAGGCCCGCAATAATACATAAACCCTTCATTTAATACAATGGACCCTGAAGATACTTAAGCCTAATTCAATAGGATTTCCCAGGTATATTGAAGGAAATTGCTATATCTGTACGTAACAGGGTGTGCTGACTCCAGAGCTAACTCAGCATCCTGCCACTCAAATCCCCACCTGTGTACATTACTTGAACTTTGATTGAAAAACAGGCAGAAGGCAGAAATAGGTAGGACTGGCTGCTGCTACAGTACCCTTCCCCTGAAGCAAAAGAGGAAGGTAGTGACTCACTATAAATATAAAATACAATAAAATATGGTAGTGGGCTCTGGTTAAGGACCAAAGGGAATCAGGGGACCACCTCATGATATTGTCACACACACTATTCTTGGATACTGAGAAAGGGAGGCGCCAGGCACCATTCCTTTCAGGCTATTTTGTGACATCAGGAAAAGGAGTGCTCTGAGGAAATTCTCCACCTTTTAATTCCCACCTAGGATACCACCAGGAAAAGTATGAGAACAGGGAAGCGCCCCCTCCTTTTATCCCTCCAATCCCATTGTAATAATGGAAGAGGATGGAACCAACGAATCTGGCCTTATACCACTGTCTCCATTATATTAGGAAAGGGATAGGGAGGCAGGATTTGGCCCATGGTTCCCAGGTTGGGCAAACAGATGCAGAAATCAGCAACAACCACCACAAGCCTGTATAGTATTTGAGAAAGCTTACACTTATAGTGTATAATATTACTCACTATGGTGGCACCTGGTTGTGAACCATAGTTGTTTGTATTCTGAAAAGGGACATAAATTCTTGTTTTGCTCTAAAAGCAGGTGGCTGATTATGTGAAATTAGTTTTTATGTACTTTTGAGTTTTCTCAGTAGTTTTTGTTTGGTATTTCTTTATACATTTTTCCATTAGTAGTCCTTGAAATTGGGTTTTGTCTGAAATTTGTCCTTGGCAATCCAACCTTTCATTGTTGACTGATATCTTTTGAAAAGTATTGTCTAGCTAGCCTAAATTTGGTGCAGAGGTAAATTCTGAGTAGATGTGGTACAATGTGTAGTTGTTTGGGTGTTTTAAAATTTGTACTTAGGGTCATTTTTATTGTTATTCATTATAGCTGAATGTTAATGTGCCAGCACAGATGCATAAACTTTTTGTGTGTGCTGGTATATAAACTGGCACATAAACACCTGTGTGCCAGTGCATACACGAAACTTTCTCTGTCAGATAAAACCTTCTCCATCAGGAGCTATACTTTTTTGTTCAGATTTTTATGCTACAGTGTGGAAGGGTTTTATGTGCCACTGGGCATAACAGAGGAAGGGTTTTGTGTGCTGTGGCTGGCAAATTAAACTTTTCTCTGTGAGCAGCTGCACTGCTTCCCTGAGCCAGGTTCACCCCCACCCTGTCTCAACCAAGTCCCAAACCCCACTTAAATGTTATAAAATCTTAGGAATTAATACACAGAAAATTCATTGTGAAGCAGTTATGATTACTGCACACATAACACAGCTGACATGCTCACACAAAAGCAAGAATATGAAAAAGTAAGCCATCTAACAGTTTATACCTTCTTCTCTTCCATCCACAGGCACATTACTGTTACCACTCCCACAACCACAATACACTAGAGACCATGCACCAGAACCTTAATACAATCCCCTATAGACACTGGCCTTCCATCAACCTTTTCACCAGAGGATCACACCCCCACTTTAAGAAAACAGCTTAAATTTTTTATGATTACTGGATTCAGAAATTGAAGACAGCTGGTGGGGAGATCCTGCAGAGATTCAAAAAGATGTAGCACGTCCTTATATTAAAACAAGCTTTTAAAATTCACAAGTATTGTGTTGCTGTCAATAGCTGCTGTTACTATTCCCTGTCTAGGTTGAGTTAAAAATTGTGATTTTTTTTCTTCAGAATATAGGATTTTCTCTTTTAAAATGTAGATTTGAATTATAGTTTAAAAGCAAAGAAAAGATGGTTAATTTCAAATGTTTTGTTCATTTGCATATTCTTCCTCATTTTTCCTTCTTCATCTTCTTTGTTCTTCTGTCACCTGTTCTTTCCTTTTATTTCCTCATTGTTTGCTTCCTATACTTCCTACTGTTCCTCTATTTTTATATTTCACTTGTCTTCCTGTTCTAATTTTACTATTTTCATCTTTCTTTTTGTCCTGCCCTTTTCCCATCTCCTTTCTCATTATTCACTTTTTCACACACATTCTGATCTATATTTCCTGTATTTTTCCAGACCAAGTGGACGTGTTCATTGCTTTGTTTTCTTGTGTATCCAAGTGAGAATTAGAATGATAGTTTTGGAGCTAGGATGTTTGATGTGCAAATAAGATAGAATTCAATCATCTTTTCCTTGCTTTGGGGCTAAAGCTGGTAAGATTATGAAACACCATCCTGAAGAATTCATGATGAGCTGATTTTGACCAAAATACTATCTGTACTTATAAATGGAAAAAAAAAAGTTAGAGACAACTTGATCACAAGATGTAGAATCTATTCTGTTGGTAAATATAAAGGGCCAGATTCTTAGCTATGCCCCGGCCCCTTTGTGCTGAAGAGGTGATGCAAAGAGCTGTCCTATTGTGGGGGATTCCAAGATTGCATATAGTATGCATAGCTGTAGCTATTGCCACATGCTCTAGGATAGGGGACTGTGGGGGCTAGGTGGGGCATTGCTAGAGAAAGTTGCAGGACTGATTTTGTGCTGGCAGATGTTTGATCTTGCACCAGGATTGAGGCAGGAGAAATCTCATTAGAAATATGGGAGAAAGTCACCTATGTGCCCCCGAAGGTGCATTGAGCAGAACTCAGGTGCCTGATGCCCCTGAAGATCTAACCCAAAGTAGGAAGAGAAAGAATTAAAGCACTGCCAGTCTATAATGACTGACACAAACTGGAATACACACTCTTGTATAGGTAACACTGAAATTTAAGCAGGATTGATTAAATTAAATGTTATGTCTAATGTAAACAAATCTCCTAACTTTAGTAAGAAAGGCATGGTACTGATAAGTGTTAATGTGTGTGTCAGGGTATTATATTCATTAACTAGAAGTATTTTAGATGGCTTGAACATATTAAGCAGACATCTGTTTAACATTACCCAGGCCCCATGGGAAAGTACTGTACTTTGTTAGATTCTATTAAATAAAGTATTTAGTCTGAATGTTTAAATGGACAGGATAAAAAAAAAGGTGATCCAGACATGAAGTATCCATGCCCTTCTGAGTGCCTCCATATGTAAATCTGAAAAATCAGCTGTCAAGGAAGTACAAAGAATGTTGGACAGCTAGTTGAAAAGACATAAGATTGAAACTTGAAGCTAGGAGACAGTGCTTTGTAAGACAGTAGTAGGATGTGCTGGTGTTATCAAATCTGATGCCTATTTAAAGGACAGCAAAAAGAGTCAGACCAATTCTGTTTTCTCCAGGAACAAACAATGAGTTACACAAACATATGACCTTTGTTTTTGGGCCCAAATCAGTTCTTCGCATGCAAACTATGACTAATGTGCACCTCCATGTGGGTCATAGACTTCAGTGTAATGAAGGGAAAAGGAACAGAAAAGCTCAGGAGTCCATTAAAATATCTTTAATTTAAGATACCATAGGAAGTAAGAATTCAAATCGCTAAAGTTCCCATGACAGCTTCATAAGAAACACCCCTTTATAAATTTTTCCCATAAAAGATCTCTAATTGCATCCTTTCACAAAGCCTCCCGCTCTCCTTAAACATGAGCCAACTTCCAACCAGATTAAGACCCACAGGCTTCTACCTAGACTAAGCTTTCAAACTGGAACAACACCTTTAGGATTTGAGATCACCTAAAATGGATTAGCACACTAGAGTGAGCCCCTTTGCACTGAAGCAGGCTTTATAGTTCCCGAGCTCCACCTCTAATAAATTCTGGCCAATCATACACCCTCTCCTGACTTAAGATGGCCTCTTACTGCTACAGGAGAATTCTATCGATAAATTTTCCTACATTAAAAAAACATTTTAGTTCAGGACAAAGGCAACTAACCAAAGGAAAGGAGAAACTGACTCTGTAAAACATACTCTTCAGTTGGTTTCTGCTTTCCGGTTTCTCCTTGTGACATAGGACTCGTCTACACACAGATTTGCACAGGTTTTTTTTTTACATTCTTTTGTATTTTAATGTAATGACTATGAAATTGTCACACAATATAGTCACTATGGAATGAACACTCACAATATAAAAAATATTGTTATCTAGTTTAGCATCCAAGAAGCTTAAAATCAACCTTAGATTTAAGGGTAACACCACTTCAATTATGACTAGTCATGTAACTCTTGGATACTGAGCCTTTTCTCCCACTGCATTTGCCATTCCTGCCACACTTTTTTCACTTTGCAGAATCAATATTGCTGAAAGCAACCTTTATTGTCAGTCTGCTTCAGGAAGTGCTGTTCTCAGAAGGATTGACACAGAGCACTGGTAAAGTGATTTAATGGCAGCAACATCAGCATTGATGAAATATTCCAGTAATTTGTACATGTTTTAAATATGAGGAGGATAGAGTAATATGGAAGAAAGAAAGGAAAGGGCTAGAAATGTGTGTTTAAAACCAAGACAGGGGAGAAGGCTGAAAGATAAGAGACCATATCTGGAAAAGAAGAAAACAGATAAGATGGAAATAGAAGAGGAAGGGCACAGGGGAGTGAAAGTTGAAATGAAGAAATGGAAAAGACAGGAGGGATATTGTTGTTGTTATTTATTATTTGTGTTAACATAGTGCCAAGGGGAAAATGCTGTTGCTATTTTCTGCCTCCAACTTCTCCCTGTTTCTTTTCCTCCCTTTCTGTTCAGAGATTCTCTTCTATAAAAACCTCAAAGAATGGAGTGAACACTCCCTCACTTTTCTTTTGTGTCAAAGCATGTTTTCCTAGTTTGAAGCAGTTGACAAACTCTAAAACAGAATTAATTCCACCCAGAAAAGAAAGCTATAAAGATGGTCCAACAGTTCTAACCATCTAATAAAGCAAGCTGAAAGTTGTGTTTTTTCTTGTAGATTTGCTGCAGCTATAAAAAAGTTCAGTTCCCTGAATCCACTTATAATATTTAGTGGAGACTGTTTAAATCCATCAGCTTTAAGTTCAATAACAAAAGGAAAACATATGATTCCTATATTAAATGCAGTGGGAGTACACTTCGCAGTCTTTGGTAAGTAAATGTTATTTACAGATGAAGTTCATAATATCTGTTAGTTTATTTACAGCTACCTTTTACAGGCGCACGCACAGTTAGATTGTAAGCTCTATAGTGACAAAAAGACTTAGATTGTGTGTCTCTAGTGTTGTTATGTCTTGTAAAACACCATTTATGTTGCTGCATGATGGATCAAATCCTCAACCCAGCAACTAGTCTGAAAGCTAGGGGGGCCTTGATGGATGAGCAGAGTGTGTGGGAGAGAAATTGTCCCCTCCCTCAGGAAGGTGGGGAGCCTTTCAGCAGAAGATACCTGAGCCTGAGAGCTGAAAAGTGCTCTGCAGACACAATGTGTCTTTTCTTCCATTGGAGCAAGCACCACAGGATCTGTATAATGGCAGCTCCTTTGGCCTTGCCCCTGCAGGTTACTGCACAAGGGAGTTTCTGTGGAGCAAGGCTTCACAATGCACAGGGGAGTGGGTCCACCCTGCAGAACCCTCCAAAACCCACCCTTTTTTGTGTGCAACATAACTTCACTGCCCCCCTTTGCAGGATGCCCTCTGCAGCTATAGAGGAGGTGGCAGGATTTGCCATTATAAATAGGGGACCAAAGAGGAAAGCAAATACTAGAGGCAAGGGCTCATAACAAAGAATGCCCTGCCAGCAGCCACCTCTTCTTCTTTATATACCAATCAGGCTCTAATTCAGATGCTTCTGATATTCATGAGTATGATGACATATGTCACAGGAGAGAGGAGGCCTCTTAGAGTCCCTGGCTATTTAGGGCTTTATAAAATTTTGGTTTTTGTCTTATAATCAACCTGCAAACCAATAGGCAGCCTGTGCGAAAGATAGAGCACATGTTTAATGTGTTTGTGAAAAGGAACAGCACTTAGCAAACAGATTAATATAATCTCCACATGAAACCAACTTTCTTTTTGATCCTGGGAGCAAGTGCCCACCCCTCTGAATAACCTCGGCCCAATAATGTCAGCACCAGTAGACCAGCTAAGCTAACTGATCTTTTCAGGTAGAAGAATATGTTCCTATGAACCATAACAAATCAAACAAACACAAACTCTAGCTGGGTCTAGAGTTCTCTTAGGTAAATATATTGTGACGTTGTGCAGTCTATATGGTTTTATAAAAACATGATAATAAGTGAATATAATCTAACTGGGATAGTTTTAGAAAAATATGGTAAAAAGTGAATAAAACGTAACTGGGATGTGCTTCATGCAAAAGGTCTCTTGTAAGGTATCATTACAAAGCTTATAATCTACTGCGTGTGATCATCCAATTTGTATACCACTCTTGTATCTAAATCTAGAAATATAAACTATAACTCTGAGGGCCTATTGTAATTATGTAAAGTGTGGGCCATTAATGATGGTTTGGAATCTTGATGACTCCCATTGTCTGCAGATGGCTGTGTTTACCTGTGAGTCTTCCTGTATATGTGTGTGCTGGCAAGTGAGTAATGAAGTCTTGCAGTGATATGTGATCATGTCACCTGAACTGGAATCCATCTTTAACCTGGTGCTTTTCCAGTGAGGGGGGGTGGAAACCCAGAGGGACAAAGGGTTCCCGCCTTATGCAAAATATATATAAAGGGGTGGAAGAGAACAAAGGGGAGAGAGGAGCCATCATGAAGAATCCCCTAGCTATCACCTGAGCTGCAACAAGAGCTCTACCAGGGGAAGAATTGTGCCCAGGCCTGGAAAGTGTCCAGTCTGAGAAAAAACTTACTGAAGCATCTCTGAGGGTGAGATTATCTGTATTCAGTTTGATTAGGCATAGATTTGCGCATTTTATTTTATTTTACTTGGTGACTTATTTTGTTCTGTCTGTTACTACTTGGAACCACTTAAATCCTATTTTCTGTATTTAATAAAATCACTTTTTATTTAGTAATTTACTCAGAGTATGTATTAATACCTGGGGGAGCAAACACCTGTGCATATCTCTCTATCAGTGTTATAGAGGGCGAACAATTTATGAGTTTGCCCTGCATAAGCTTTATGCAGGGTAAAACGAATTTATCTGGATTTAGACCCCATTGGGAGTTGGGCATCTGAGTGCTAAAGACAAGCACACTTCTGTGAGGTGTTTTCAGGTAAACTTGCAGCTTTGGGGCAAGTGATTCAGACCCTGGGTCTGTGTTGGGGCAGATGGGAGTGTCTGGCTCAGCAAGACAGGGTGCTGGAGTCCTGAGCTGGCAGGGAAAACAGGAGCAGAGGTAGTCTTGGCACATCGGGTGGCAGCTCCCAAGCGGGTTTCTGTGATCCAACCCATCACATATATAATCAGACATATATGTATAGCTAAGGCGAGAGTAGCACTCGAGGTGCCATTCTGCCCAGTGCCAGGGCTTCTTCCTGGGCAAAAAAGGGGGAAGAGAAATGTATAAAGCAGCTACTTATTCTTCATTATATTGGGTTTTTCAAATGTCTTTTCCGATGCAAACTTATTTGAGTGGACGAGCAAGGTCAGCTAGTCTTTTATTTTCCTTTCTACTTTTTGGTCACTGCTTTGCAAAGCAAAAAAGCCATTCAGTAGACAGTAAAAAAAAAAAAAAAAAAAAGAAACCAACACTTCTGTATCACCAACTTTGTGTTTTCCTAGTCTTCCTATTTTAAATATACAGTGTACATTTGTATAGCACTATATAGACCGTAGCACTAGATAAAGGACCATATTTTCAGAGACGTGTATGTTTATAAAAACCTGTATTTGTGCATATTAACAGACACTTATGCATGAAATTGTCCCCTTTTGCATGTTAATAGAGTTTGTTCCAGGCCTGTGGGTTTTTGTACATTAACGTTTGGACCGTCCTCTCAAGCAGTTTGGCGTACAGAATTGTTTGGCATAATGCACAGTAGATATAGGGTTCCTGAAAGTCAGATACAATACTACAAATAATAGCTCCAAGACTTGATCCACTTACCTGTTTTATCCTGGCTGTACCAAAAGTCTCTCTTAAATAGGCCTAATTATTTACGCACACCTTTGTAATCTCTGGTAGCTTTTGGCATGGTATCAGAAAGCTTTTGGCATGGTACCAGAAAGCACCTTTTTCTTTCCCCCATTACATTTCAAAGGCCAACCAAAGCCATGATATGATAAACTGAGAGATGTATCTTAATTTTTCTCTCAAGAATCTTGCCCTGGGTATTACATATGTTTTTTTTTCTAGCCATAAATATTGGGCTTGCTAAAACTTAGATAATCTATGTACAAAAAGAAGTAGATGCATAAAAATGGATATTTTGGGCAAAGCATTGTTGTCCTTTACTACAGTATAAAGCTGGGGTAACTACAGAAGTAAATGGAATGACTAACGGTTTTCACTGTTGTAAAAAAGAGGAATTTGGTCCTTTAGTTTGAAGAAAAAATTTCATATCTCTAATGCTATTCTAAATGAAATATCAAAACTAAAATGATCTCATATGACCACCTTTTGTTGTTAACCTTAACAAGCTAGCTTCTGGACTTTTGTATTTTTAGGAAACGATGAATTTGATTTTGGTGTTGATGTTCTGGAAGATTATATACAACAAATGAAATTTCCATGGTTCCTCAGCAATGCATATGACAGATTTACCTCTAAACCACTAGGCCATGGCTCAGTAAAAAAAGTAGTTAAATGGAATAATACGAAAATTGGTTTAATGGGATTAGTAGAAGAAGACTGGCTGGATACCTTGCCTACCATTAACAAATCAAACCTAAACTACATAGATTATGTCAAAGTAGGTAATAAAATATCTGCAGAACTTAAAGCAGAGGGAGCAGGACTTATAATTGCTATGACACACATGAAATGGATTAATGACATCAGACTTGCCCAGAACACCCAAGGAATAGATCTGGTTCTGGGGGGCCATGACCATGATTATGGAATCAAAAAGGTGAATGGAACTTGGATTGTCAAAAGTGGGTCTGATTTCAGGAATTTCTCAAAAATAAATATAAGAAACTTTGGTGCATCATTTCAGTATACATTTCAGAGGATTGACATTTTGAGGAACCTAGAAGAAGATTCTTTTATAAAATCAGTGGTGGATGATTGTACTCAAAACCTGCAGGTAGGTACAACTTCCTTAAATATTTTGTTCTAGGAAAAGAAGATAATAATTGTTGTTTTAAGTGATCAGACTGATAACAGTGGGCCAAATTCTGATCTCAATTATGACATAAATCTGGATTAACGCCACTCTATTCTATTCAACTATATAGAATACAGACCCTTCACTGATGTCAGTGAAATTACTCTGCTTGTACAAATACACATTAAATTGATTTTACAAACAGATATAAAAGAAGTCGTTTCATTTCAAGCCTACCAAAATTGACAGGCCCATTAAGGTGAAACTGAGGGCAAAATTCCTTCTTGATGTAACTCCACTGACTTCAGTGGAAGTATACCGAGAAAAAATTTGGCCCATTACATTTTAATGGCTTCAGTTTTTTTTTTTTTTAATGGAAAGTTAACCTTTAAGTAGTGAATCCATGAGTGATTGCTATTAAGAGACACCACCTTATCAAATTTAGTTTTGAGATCAAGTATAAGGACAGAAGCCTCAGAACAATAGACAATTTTATCCATTTTGTATCTACAGTAAATATAGTCCCTACAATATATAATAAACCTCTCCTGGCAAAAAAGAACACCATTAAAGTCCCTCTGTCAGTGAATCTGAAGAATTGCAGTGCCTATATACATGTGAATTAACAAAGTAGTGTTAGAATCCTTCATTCTATGAGTGCTGAGGTCATTTCAATGGAAAGCCACTGGCCTTAATTAAGAACTTTCCTTCTTTTATTATTACAGCTATTGTCTATTATTTGTATTACTGTTGCACCTGGGAACCTAGAGCTTTATATTTAAGTACATTTCATTTATGTCTGTTGACATTTCCACTGAGAATAAAATATTTCTGACAAAATGTTAAAATGCCAAATAAGCTAGTTCCTCTGACATGCAATATTGATACCATTTATAGTCCTTGGCAGCTTCCTGCACAGCAGTCTTTAGTCTGTGTAGGAGCGTGCATCTATGAACTACTGTATTCTACAATCCTAAAGGGACTAAAACTCACAAGGACATTTTAATTGGATGGTCTGTATCCACAGGGGTACTAAAAACTAGCACACATTATAGGGGGACTTTGAAACTGTTAAACTCAGCTTGACTCTAACGTTGTTTGTAATCCCAGGATGACTGAATCTATCTTTAGATTCTCTATGCTAGGAAAAGTATCCATTTCTGACAATGAGCGTCAACCAGTACTCTTGAACTTGTGCTGAATACGGCTAGCTGAAAGAGTAGCCAAGAACAAACTGTTTTTCAGAAAGTTGTTTCAAAAATGGTGATTAAAACCTCAGAACAGGTTTCTTGATCTCAGCTGTTGTTTGCTGATTACTATTATCTGCACTCTGTATACAATATAACAGCAAGAAATGACAGAATGGGATTTCCCCTACCTAGTCAAACTCAAGAGAAATGTATTTTTGTAGGTCTGTATGGAATGTTAAGTTCTCATCAGTGCAGGTATATAATGGAAGCCAGCTGGACTTGGAATTGTTGCTATTTGTCCATTGCCAGAATAAATCACCTTCTGTGCATCTATTCAGATTCACAGGGGATTGAGAAGAGACTATATTTTTCCATGGCTTGGCTTTCTTTTTTTTTCTTCTGCTCAAAATTTTAAACGTTTTTACAGTGTAATCCTTTAGTTTTCATGACATAGTTGTTTCAAATAAATAGAGTCTGCTATAAACCCGTCTCTTTTTTAGCCTCTTTTAGAGGAAGTTCTTTGTCCCATTGACACAGAATTAGACGGTCGTGTTTCTACTGTAAGAAGATCAGAGAGTAACCTGGGAAACCTGATAACTAATGCAATGTTAGAAGCTACTCATGCTGATGTAGCATTAGTCAATTCAGGTTGTCCTTTTAAAAAACATTTATTGTAATCCAAAATGTTTGGAATGTTTTAACATTAATTTACTTGTTAAAGACGGTAGCAATGTTTGGAATATTATTTAATTACTTAATTAGGAGTGGTCCCAGCCACTCATCTGAGTCAGAGTACATCAAGAAGTCAAGGGATTTGAAAAGGTCAAATGAGTTACCTTTCACTGATCAAAGCCCCTGAAGAAATCAGGAACTAGAGAATTTTTAGTGGAAAACAAATTAAGGTAAATTTGATTGGCTCATAGACAATGTGACAATTATAACATGTGTCCAAAATATTAGGATGTCATAAAAGTAAACAAGTAAACTGGCTGATTTTGGTAAGGTTTTGGAGTACATGCTAAGTTTATATACCATACCAAAACAAATGGAAATGGTATTAAAGCATTATATTATCAGGATGTCACCCGTTACCACCTTATTTGAAAACTGTACTCTTTTCTACCTTCCATCTTTGTCTAGTTCCTTTACCTCTTAAAGCATATGCTCTCCAAGGTAGGAACCATGCCTATTGTGTTTGTACTGTTGCTGGAAACAAACTAATGATAGTAATAGTAGTAAATGAGACTCAAAGGGGTTATAGTACAACAGTATCGCAATGAGACTAAATATCTAAGGTGAAATCTTGGCCTCATTTTGTAATTCTTCCCCCTCTCCTTCCCAAATAATAAAAAAAAAATAAGAATAATAATGCATTTTAAAAACCCTTTCATTTCCACATGTAAACACTTCACATTGGTACAAAGAACCATTTGCTTCCCTTTATTACCTATTCCAAAATTTGTTTAAAAAACACCTTCCACAAGTCTTCATGGACAAAGTTAGTTTGGTTGGATTAAAATCCTCCTTACTCTGCTACTCTTTTCCTAAGTAAGCAATTATTCTTTTATAAATAGTTTCCCTTTAAAACAAGAAATTTTGCTTGGTGCATGGTCTTATTTTTAAATTGGACAATTATTTGTTGTTACAAGCATGGTTTTTCAGTTTAAAAATGAAGACTGATCCTCCAGACACATGTTGTGCATTCTTGTGCAGAATTTACATATGTGAGTAGTCCCATATGTGTAAGTATTTGCACAATCAGGGTCTAAAGATATGTCTACTTCTATTCTGATTTTTGTCATCTTCTGGATTTTGTTTTTTTTTAAAGAGAATGTTGCCAGCATAGTAGTTCTTCAGTGTAGAATTAGGCTTTTGATTGGTTCTTGCTGAATGTTTGTTTTAAAGGGAAAATGTTGAATGTACCTTTTTTTAATTCTAAAAGGGAGTTGTTGCTTGCATGTCTTAAAATTGAAAACATGATGGTGCTAGCTGGAGTCTTTTTGTCGGTTTTGTTTTGTTTTTAAGAAGGAAATGATTTGTCATGGTTTTTCATTTTTAAAATGGCAAAATTTGTTGTCAGAAAGGTTTTTGTTAATTTAAAATTGAAATTATTGTTCCAGGAAAACTCACCTTTTTGGCAGAGAATTAAATTAAAACTTTCAGGCCAAAAGATTTTGGAAAGTTAAAAATATGTATAAACAGGGAATTTTCGTGGAAACTGTTCGGTAAGCTTAACTATAGTAGGTGCTATTCAGCATCCACTCTAATATAGCTGCAAAGCACTTTGTGTTTCCCTGAGAAATAAGTCTACAATCTGTAAAGACTTCCACATATGCTTAATTTTATGCAGTGTGAATAGTCCCATTGAAGTCTCTAAAATTAGCATACTTTCTTATTTTTTTAAATCAATAGGACTATTTACAGCACATAAAGTTAGACATGTATATAAATCTTTGCAGTACCAGGGCCCATGACATCATTTAAATAATCATTAACGACAATATAAATTCTTTCTCATCAAGAAAACAAACCTTACAACTTGTATCATTTTATTAGATAATCATGTTGTTTTCCCACAGTAGAAAAAGGACCAGGGAGTATCTTGATTTTCTTTTATGATGATTGTAGGTACCCTTCGTTCAAACCATATACATCCTGCAGGAGATATTACTATGCACGATCTTTTAACTATCCTTCCCATTGTGGACCCACTTCTAGTAGTCAGAATTACAGGAGGACAACTGTTGGAAGCTCTCGAAAATGGAGTCTACAGATATCCAGCTCTTGATGGAAGGTACATAGACTATTTATCCAACCCCTTTTTATATGAAAATGCCAATTGTTCTGAACATTTGTGGAAATTCTCCACACTGTCCCTATGAGTAGCCACTTTAATGCTAACATTCAAATGCTCCAGGTAATGATAATGATGAATTCACAAGCCTATGTGATAACAGTATTGGGCATATTAATACACCACTCTAAGCAAGACAAATGACTAATATAAGTACAAACATAAAACCTATGGATACAGATAAATCTTTGTCACACACAATGTATGAAAACCTATACAAAATAAATGTGGTTTTTATTTGGAGCTTACTTTTTATAGTGAAAATAACAAAAATGAGGAAACCTCTATATGGCTGGCTAATAGGTATTAAATTCTGGAACTAACTTGATTCCACACATATTAGATTGATTAATTGAATGTTCAGGTTATATGAATTAATTGGGTCAGTATGACAGGTTGGGATTTAGCAATTGGTCCAAAAGTTCAGTTTGGCTCTTAAAAATGAAACCTGGAAACCATTGTGACAATGGTGCAAGAATTGGAGAATTCAGACCTTTCACTCTGCTATCTGGTAGCCAAGATGTTTAACCCTGGGACCAATGGCCACTGGTAAGAAGAGTAAAAGCTGCCTTTTCAGTGAGGTATTTCATAGAGTAATCAATGAAAGTCCTGTCTTTGGAAACATAATATTACAAACATACCTTAAACACTGAATGAATTATTGTGAGTTGATGTAGCAGTTTACTGAAGTGTACCTGTTCAGAATTCTGGAAGGGTCAGTACTTTGGTTGGTTCTTTCTTCATACCAAAAAAAAATTTTTTTTAACTACCAGGTTTCCTCAAGTAGCAGGAATGGAATTTGGATTTGATCCAAATGCAGAACCAGGGCACCAAATTATAAGAGACTCTGTAAAGATTCAAGGACAATATCTCAAGAAGAACAAAGTCTATCAACTTGCCATTAAGGAGTACTTAGCTAATGCAAGCTCTAATGTATTTAAATATTTTGAATGCTTTTCATGCTTCAAGAGTGTTGTTTTTATGAAATACTGACTTACGTTGATTGCTTAATTATGACACTGTAAGGGATTGCAATTTGACTCCATCGTAGATGTTGTTCATTCCGTCCACCCTGTCGGAGAATAACAGAGTTCTCACTTTTTGTTTGGGTACAGCAAATCAGATACTTTATTTTCTCTCTATCAATTGCATAGAGGGAGAGAGCTAAACAGGTCTCTCTCAACAGGTAAACAATTACAGCAAGCATGTATACCTTTTGTTACAGACAATAATGAGCAACAGCTGCATTTTGTTTATACATAGGTCATTCTGATATCTTGTTTTGCTCACTAATGTAGACTCTTAGTCTACATTCCATATTATCTACACATTATCTACACAAGGTCGCAACAACTTCTCACACAGTTCTTTCCCACTCGCCTCACACATTCCTCGCTTCTACAAATCTCGCGTTATTAGGGTTACAGTTAGCCTGACTCTTGCTAACAAACTGTCATGCATTGCAATCCCCTTCCTGTCAGTTCTTTCTCTGCTTCCACAACCCCCAGAGTTTCTGTCTTTATTTCTTATACAAATTTCTATAATTCTCCACCCCTCTTCTCATTCCTAGCAAAATATTAGACCTGATTTCTGAGTGTGCTTTAACTTTCAGACCACACACTAAAATTCTGCTGGTGAATTTTGCACACGCAAATATTGTTTCTGCATATTTAAATCAAGTGGTAGGTCACCCAGTAGACCCAATTACTGTACTTACATGCAAAATGTATGTGTGTTCAATTTGGAAGTTGTTTGAAAGTCTGTCTCCTAACATTCAATCTTACTCTGTTACTGAATACAATATTTTTAATCAAATCAGCCATAGCTACTATTCTAACAAATTTGTATACTTATTTATAATGGTTTAGAAATAGACAATTAAGTGCTCATATTTTAAAGATATTCTTCATTAAATATAATTATTACTTTTCAGGGAAAGGATGGCTATGTAATGTTTCAGAATTGTCCTAGGATGTATGATACAGAAACTGCACAGCTACTTTCCACAGTTGTTGTTAATCACTTTGAATCTATCAAGATTGTGCATGGTATCAAAAAGTGCACCTCCGGTCACTGAATGAGTTTAATTACCAAGTCCAAATCAGCATCACTAACAGGTAATTTAAAATATATCATATGAGGCACAATGGGCTACAATCCTTACTGTGGACTTCGGGCACCATTGCAATTACAAATAATTTAAGTGCATTTGTTCCTAACTTTCTAAATTTGTTGTGCAGCATTTAGTGATTTACCAAAGAATAATCTCTTTATCCACTAACGGTAGCAATCAGGGCATATGGTCCATTGTGTGGGAATGGGACTGACCACTTTCTCCCAGAAGGTTGTCTTCTGCAGAGGGAGGGGTGGCAGGCTGCACAGGGAAGTTGAGGGAGGGAGATTTTTGAAGGGATGGAAGGATGGAGGAGGAACATAATAGACTTCAAAAGCTTAAACCCCTAAATTAGCATGAAATTCTGGTCTCCTTTGTCAGTCTTCAGTAAGAGGACTTAACATGAAGGAACAACTAAACAAGCTAATGGACCTGTGTTTAACCACAGGGATTTGTACTCCTAATTTAGCTAGGTAATTCTGAAAATCTCACCCAGTATTTTGTTCTTTAAAGTCCTTTACCACAATCCCCAGTTTTTTAGTGTCAGTCTCTTCCAAATGAATATTAGGCAAAAGCTGCCTTCTTTAAGAATATTAATTACTTGTCTGAAGGAGAGGGTATTGTTTTTGAGACATCCTCAATTGAGTCCACTCCAACTTGTAGACCTTATCTGCCAGACACTTGTGCATCCATTCAGCAACTTCAATAAGATGAAATATTAAATTCTTCTTACCTCCATAACAGTAAAAAAGACTTAAAGTTGAAGTATAGAAGAGAAACCTAAAAGGTATAATTCCCTTCTGGCAATTTCGCCCAGTCAGTAAAATCCTGTCAGTAATCCAGGGAGCTCTGCATTAAAATAGACTTTTCCTTTAGCCAGGGACATGCAGACTCCAGAAAGAATGGCATTATCCATAGTACATTTCATCCGTGCACAGAAAAAGTCTCTACCCATAACGGAGTAAGTTAAGGAATCCTCTAACAATCTCTATTTAAGTCTTTTTCAGTTTTCCCTATTTCCAAGAAACCAGAATCTGCCTTATTTACACATCATAATTCGCCTCACGATATTTCAGAGCAGATTTTCATTCAGAACCTTCAGCGTTCCATAGACAGGACATTCAGAGCATTTTTGTGAAGCAGGATATGCGTTAGCTAGATCTCTTTGCAGTAGGTACAATGTCAAGTATGCTTTAATCTCTTCCAGAAGATGGTCTTGACATTCTGTGGTTAAGCAGTCTGCTGTATGTTTTTTTGTCCAGTCCATCTAATCCTGGGAACTTTGTGGAATGTGAAGATAACTGGACATTAAAATATCCACATAGCTCTAAATTGGACAGGACAGACTGTCATATGTGCCTGTGAGTTATATGCCAAAAAATATAAACAATTTTCTAAAAAGTCTGACTCAAAACTCCATGCATAATTAGCCCTATTTGTAAGGCTGCGAAACTAATTTCTAAGCTCAAATCTCACAAAGCATCTGTAAACTCTATAATGGGAATATTGTCTCTGGATTTGACCTGGCTTCTCCTGTATTACCTTAGCAATCAACAATTTAGGTATCAAGATAACACTACTTTGAACAGAAACCTGCATTTTGACAAAAGCATTTGTTCATGTCTCCTCCTGGATGCCCAGTTACCATTTCAGATTCACCTTCCAAAATGTGACCTCTTATCTTTTCTTCTAATCTCTTTCCTCCCCTTCCATCCCTCTTCTCCATTGCCTGTCTTTCCTTGCCTCCTGGACTCAAAGGGCCTACTTTTTCCTTTGCACCATTTTGGTGGCACAAAGGGGAGAAAACCTGGCCTTATCTCCCTGTTGGGACTACCTCCTGCATGGGGTCCTCGCTGTGGGCATTAAGGTGGCATAGCTGGCTCCCTAATCCCCTTTCCCCACCATCCCTGTCACAATAGCTGCATTGGGTGCAGAGAAGAGGCATGACTTCAGCATGCTGTACTCAGGCTATCCAAAACTGGGAGGTATTATCAGCTGGTGCATGTAGAGCAGACCCCACATTGTTCTACTTGGGTCCAGGACAGAGAATCAGGAAGCCAGAACCTGATAGGCTCCCTTCTGCTGTAGCAAGCAGAATCTCAATGCATCAGAAATTCGGGCCATTTTTCTTTTTCTTTTTTCTTCCCACATATCCAGTCTCTCATTAAACCACATTTCTGTTTAATATTGTCAAAATCCACTCTCTTTACTAAATCCATGGCTAAACACAGGTCCATTAGCTGCTCGGCTGCTTACCTTGTGTGGCCTTGCAGCCAATCAACTCTCTTTTGTGTCCAAAATGCAGTGCTGAAGTCATCTTCCTCACCTTCACCTCAAACCACGTTATTTGCCCTCTTTGAATTCCATGTTGGCTTCCTATCTCTTATCACATCACATTCAAACTGTTCTTCCTTATCTACAGGCTCCTACATACACATATCCTTTTTCTCTCTACTCTTTCTAATCCTGCTCCTATACTGATTCCCTTTTCACACTTTTAGCTTTGTCTTCTATCAGAATGGTAGTGTGTGATGTCCCTTTTGCACAACATATGCTAGCCTTAATTTGAGTGATGGATACATTCAAAATATCTAAAATAGCTAAATAGTTCCAGCATTCAATCTCCACGAGTCTGGGTAAAATTTGAACTAGGAAACTAAAAGTGAAAGGCAGTAGGTCATCCCATTATTAATCCCTTGAACAGTCATTAACCTCAGATTTATATATTTTAAACCTAGAGAGCTATAATGACAGATTGGCCCACATTCTGCAAAAATTATTTCCTGGATTCTGACATACAGTATTTTCAACAAGTAAGAGAATGGTGCTTACCTTATTTGTTGATGTCTGAGCTAACACTATTAAAATATAGCTCTCTGGGTCTGCAAAGGGAGTACTCATGGTGAGCTTTGTTGAGCGTGTATTTATGAAGGTCCAATCAGAAAATTCCAGTTACTCATAAATAAGGCAGGTTTTTAGTATGTTAATTATTTTAATAGCTTATTCGCAGTATAGTCAGATGCGCATTTAGGTTGTTTACATGAAGAGAATTTAGTTTAATTAGCACTAACATTTCATGAATTTACCACAAGCCTTTGAAACAAGAACAGATACAAGCACATCAGTAGTTGCAGTGCCTGGCATAGAAGGAAGAATCTGTCACATTTCCAAGGAAATGAAGGAACACTTGCGACAACTAAGAATGGCAAGGAAAGAAGGGCTAAACACATTTCCCCCACTTAGCAAAGACTGAGAATTCTGACTCTGACTGACTGAAAGTGATAAATAATGTCCCCAGTGATATAGTACCTGAAACCATATGAGCTGCTACTTCATTTGTTATATGTATTTTGCATATTTATTATAATTATTTAGCTTTTCCTTTCCACTGTATTTAAAATGTTCCCTTGGTTTGAGTGTTTATTCATTTGAAACAATTTAAAATAGTTCTTGCATTCATCAAATCTCTCTCTAAGAAAAATGTAATACAACCATTTTCTTGTATTTAAAATAATATACAACTAATGTTTGTTCATTTTGGAAATAACTTCTGGTTGCCTTTGTTAAACTGATGTTTTTCATATTGTTGCCATTTTACATATAGCTCTATTTGTAATTATAATGTCCACTACCCATAAGTAATAGCTTATAGTGAAGCTATATAATATTTACAGTATTAAATCTGAAAGTTATTTTTGTCTACTGACATAAGCCTAACTAATACATTCATAGAGAAAATGCTTCCACCGCATCACAGTAAAACTCAGATTATAGTAATGGTCAAAGGATGATGATAGACTGTGCTTGGCTGACTATTGCATGCCACTAAAATGTCACAAAATGGGAAAGTGTCATGTCAAATATTCATTGTTCCCTGTACGATCACCACTTAGTACCAATAAAGAAGAATCTGTACCCTCCTTAATGTACTAATGTTTCTAACTTGTCTGATATTTTACTATGATTATCCATGCTACCTGTAAAGCCTGTGAAACGAAGAAAAACTTATACAAAGGGGTGATGAACATATTGAGATGTTTCTCTAATGCATTAATTGTTTTTAATTATAAAAAGAGACTTTTTTATTCAGATGCATTTAACGACATTTCCCGTTTAGCAGGTTCTGAGACGTCTGTCACACATGCTCAATGTAGAGCACATTCTCTTAGAAATCAAGGGGGAGCTTTTCAAAGGCACAAATGGAAGTTAAGGCCTAACTCCCAATGACTTTCATGGACAATTACGTGTCTAACTGCCATTTGTGCCTCTGTTTCTCCCCATGATAATGGGTCACAGCCTGAACTAACGATGTCAATCAGCTATGGTGATTTACACCAGCTGAGGATCATACAACATTGGTGAGATATAACTTTTACTCGAATGTTGCAATTTTACCCTTTTCTTAATATCAAATGTAGTCATCCAAAACCAATGCCATAGTCTCAGCCCACTTCTGCCTTCCATCTGTGGCCATTCCCACAGAGCCAAAGGAACAGAAAGTTAGCTTAAAAAAGCCAGCTGTGATTTCCCTAAACAAGGGGTATCCTTGGCTGGTATAAAGCCAGCAAAAGGTGGTATAAAGCCAGCATAGCGGAACTGACCCTTGCTAGTCCCAAGATGGCAAGAATTCAGCTTTTCTGGACCTACTTCTCTGGTGCACTGAGCACTGCTCCAGTGCATCCAATGATCTGGCCTTCTATGTTGTCAACTCATAAAGCTCATATGAATTTCAGGAGTAGTGTGTTCATAAACCAGGGGTTGAAAGGGACCACAAGGGTCATCTAACCCCCTGCCAAGATGCAGGATTTGTTATGTCTAATCTGTAAAATCTAATTTGTTGGTCTGTACAAAACCATAATTCCCCAAATTAACTTTAGACTGGGCTTGTGTACTAGCTGGTCACACTTGAAATGATCTGGCTTTGGATTTGAGCATCTTCTGTATCTGGAACTTTAAAGCCTTGCTGCCTAGTGGCATTCACAACCACACGTGAGGTGCCTAGGGTGGGATTCACAAAAGGATTTAGGTGCCTAATTCTGATTGACTTCAATGGGATTTAGGTGCCTAAATACCTTTGTGAATCCTAAGCATCCAAGTTCCCCATATAATGCAGAAGAACAGTTAAGCGCCTAAAAATGGGATTCACTAAAACCAGGAAGTTGAACTGGGGAGCCAGCTAAGTTATCCAAATAGGAAATGCAAAGGTGGAGAGGGTATGACCTAAGCTCCAGCTATCAAAGTGAGGAGATAGGCACCTACTGCTCGGCTGGAAGGAGGAAGGATGGCACCTCTCTTTCCACTTAGGATTCACAACCACAAACCCTTCCCTGAAGTTAGGCGCTTAAGTCCAGGTAGTGGTTTTTCACAAATAAACAGGGAGGAGGAGTCCCATGTATAATCTTTAGCCTATTGGAGCAAGGGCCCTGGAACCTGTCTCTCCCATTTCTTAGGGCAGTGCCCTAACCACTAGGTTATACAGTCATTCTCATTCTTTCTGCCCAAATGTACCTATTGATACAGTTGAGCAGTGCCAGCAATGGTTAGGGCACTGTCCTGGGAGGTGGGAGAGCTAAATTCAATGCTCTACTTGACAGCATGCAGAGGGGGGAATTGAGCCTTGCCGCCTACATCCTGGATGAGCACTCTAACCAGCCAGCTAAAAGTGGAAAGCATGCGACCACCTACTTGGACTGTTTTAGAGGGGCTCTGACCACACCTACCAGATTGGACCCCAAAAGATGGGGGAAGCCGTCATTTGTGAATCCTACTGCTGGATGATGTCAAGGCGGAGGTGGCTGGGAACATCCCCACCTGCTGAAATTTAGGTATCTTAGGGTCTTTAAAGGCAGAACCATAGGCACCAAGGCCTGAATCCACAAAGGGAACTTTTACCCTGAAATCATAGGCCCCACGTGAATTTAGGCACCTACAGGGTGAGGTAGGCATTTTGTGAATTGCAGTGGAGATGGAGACTGACACCTAAATACCTTTGTAGTTCTGTGCCCTATGCACTTTAGCACAGGTGCCGACTTTTCAAACTGCCGAGGTGTGTGTGACCCCCAGCTCTGCTCCAGGCCCTGCCTCCACTCCACCCCTTCCCCCAAAACCCCACTCCTGCCCCGCCTCTTCCCACCCCTACCCCACCCCCCCGCCCCAACTCTTCCAGCCCAGTTCCGCCCCCTCCCCTCGAGGGCACCGTGTCCTCATCCCCCACTCCCAGCCTCTCTGAACGCCGCAATACAGTTCGCAGTGGGCGGGAGGCAAGGGGACGGAGCGGGGAGGCACTGATCCGCTGGGCCGCCAGAGGGCGGGAGCTGGTGGGGGGGCTGCCGGCATTTTTTCAACGTGGGTGCTCCAGCTCTGGAGCACTCACGGAGTCGGCGCCTATGCGCTTTAGGGTTAGGCAGCAACTGAGCAGGGTTTGGTGAATGCCAGTGGAGTCTAAACATTGGTCTTAGCCAGGGGCACCCCAGAAATTCTTCACATGGTAGACAGCATGCACAGCCCCTGTGGCTGTTGCAGCTCAAAGTTTCTTTTCCAGCAAAACTCCCGCTTGGAGCAAGGAAACAAAACAGAGTCCCCCACCAAAGCATGGCAGCTGCCAAGCCCAGTGCAGGGGGCGCTAGCGCGATCCTAGGTGTTATCACCAAAACCTGTGGCATCATACCCACTGCAGCCGCTGGCCCCAGCGCCTCACCCACTATGCTACGCTCAGCCTTCACCTTCCAGCCCAGCCCACCCAGGTGCAGCGTTATTCTCCATCTCTGTGCTGTCCTGCAGCCACTGAGCATGCCCCAGGGGGTGAGCATGCCGAGGAACAGCTGAACTGCTGCCCTTCCTAGCTCTGCCCCTGCCAGTTGTATGCACCACGTGTAACCTATGTACAGCGGCAGGCCCCATTGGACCTAGAGTGGCAGTCAGGTGCCTAAGTCCCGTTGTGAATCTACCCCTATTTCACAAAGCACGTTAAGCACCCCCCCACGTTCTTTTGCAGTCAAGGAGTGTAAGCATGTGCCTTGATTTCCTAAACTTTAGCCAATGTACTGCCTGTCTGTGAAGAATACGGGTAGCTGCAGCTGTTCCGAAACAAGCTAAGGCCTGTTCAAGAAGCAATTGCATACAGTGGAAGATTTTGAGCAATGCAAGCAGAAACTTCTCCCCCAGAGAGAAATTTTAATTCAGTGCCTTAGTGATCATCTAGTAACGCTCTAAAAGCTACTGTGAGTGTCTCAGTTTGTTCCTTACTAAGATACCATGCTTTGATGAGTGTGGGTTTTCTTGTGGAACACACCACTGCAGTGTATCTAACGGTCATTAGTCTACTGGGTCTGCCGAGAAGGATGGGGAATAGCCTGCCTGCACGATATGGGGATATCTACACCGCAATTAAACACCAGTGACTCAGGGTCAGATTGCAGGGCTGTAAAACTGTGGGGTAGTTATTTGGGTTTGGGTTGGAGCCTAAGCTCTGGGACCCTCTCTCCTCGTAGGGCCCCGGAGTGTGGGCTCCAGCCCATATCCAACGGTCCAAACTGCAATTTTACAGCCCTGCAGCACAAACCCTGCCAGCCCAAGGTGCTTAATTGCAGTAAAGATATACCTTAGGTGAGCACACTTCATGCTGTGCAAACTTGCTAGAATAAATGTATTAAAGTATTAGGTTGCTTTTACTTTTGTTTGAATTGAAATGAAATGTGGATGGTTTCAGATAGCTGTAAATGATGTCTGACATATAAAATGGAACTAGGCGTTTGTGAAAGCCTGAGCTCCCCCCCAGCCCGCGCCTCATGCTTGATATATTCAAATATTTAAGAGCTGCTCCTGGACAAGAAAGGAACATTTTGTTTCTGAGAGTTGTTGCAGTATAGACTTGTGAGAGAGGATTTTAATCCTCAGTCAGTTTTCTCAGATAGCAATAGTCAGACGTTACAGCGAGCTCTAGGATTGTTTGCAGATCCTATTTTAAGGTAAAGTCTAATAAACATTATAAACAAAATTTGAAAGTAGTAGGGGTTGAACTTTACAAGACAATAAACCAGAAGCACTTGAATACTATGATGATGCACTCTACAGGAATGTTTATAAATAAACGATTAGACATGCTTTAGCTTACAACGCAGGGAGATGGACTATATAGCCAAGGTCCAGACTCCAGAGAAAATAATACAAAAATAGTAACAATAATGACAATAAGTAAATAAAAAGTTTTTGTGGTTCGTTCAAAAGCGGCTGGTGATCCAGATTTGGCTCCCAGTTCCCCTGTTGGCTACCCCTGAACTAGATAATGCAAAAAGGCCCTTTCAACTCTATTAGGAATAAATTTTAGCCGACATGTACGTCCAGTCCAACTCCCATTTAAGTCAATGGGACCCTTTATCCTGTCTTTAATGGGAGCTGGATCAGATGCTGGAGGAAATAAATTCCTATCATGTCATATCTTTTGGCTGTCCTATACCTTGCACTACTTAATTGTGATTTTCTCTCGCTCTCTGTGTTACTGCCTACATCTTGCTAGTGCTGTTGCACTTTAATTAGATTACTGACATGGCCATCTAAAGCACAGGTAATTTAATTTGGAACATCTGATTGTAGCTTTAAAAGGAGCTGGTGATTCCAGGTAGCAGAAGGTAATGGTCACAAATCAGTAAAACATCCATTAAGTTCTAATGTCTGAGCCTTTCCTCCTGCCTTAGGCATTCCAAGGGCCAGATCCTGGCTTAGGCTCAGACCTCTCTATGCCACTGCAGCAGCCAAAGTGGATTTAAAAGTGCTGTAAGCTTCTTCCTCTAGTCCAGGAATCCTCAGATGGCTTAGAGCCAGTGTCGCTGGCTTTGTACCTGGTGTTAGCGGGGAGGGGAGTGTGCAGTCAGAGCACACTGTGCTCTGGGAACGTAACAGCCCTTAAAGGGTGTAACTCAGCAGCTACAAGGCTCTAAGGGCTAGATTCACAAGGGGAACTTAAGCACCAAAAGGGTCAGGTAAGCACTGAAGTCCAACATTTAGGCACTGCTGGCATTCACAAACTACCTCTGCCTAACGCTAGAGGTACTTAAAAGACCAGGAGGCTAGAGCCACAAAGGGATTTAGGTGCCTAACTGCTGCATTAAGCACCTAAATCCAAATTTTAAACCCTCAACCCCCTATTCAGCAGTCTCCTACCCCATAGGTGCTTCAATTCCCTGTGGTAAAGACTCCTCAGTTGCAAATTTCTGCTGGTGGGCATATGCAATGCCCTCTCAGTGCTGATGCCCAGTGACTAACTCATGTCTCAATCACAGGGTATGTCTACACTATGGGATTAATCCGAATTTAGATAATTCGGATTTGAGAAACAGGTTGTATAAAGTCGAAATGAGTGCGGCCACACTAGCACATTAATTCGGTGGTGTGCGTCCAAGTACCGGGGCTAGCGTCGATTTCTGCACCGTTGCACTGTGGGTAGCAATTCCATAGCTATCCCATAGTTCCCGCAGTCTCCCGCGCCCATTGGGATTGTGGGTTAAGATCCCAGTGCCTGATGGGACAAAAAACATCGTCGCAGGTGGTTCTGGGTACAGCCTCACTTCCTCCCTCCCTCCCTCCCTGCATGAAAGCAACGGACGGCAGACAACCATTTTCGCGCCTTTTTTCCTGGGTGGGTGAACACTGCAGACTCCATACCACGGCAAGCATGGAGCCCGCTGAGGTCAAGACAGCACTCATGAATATTGTAAACACCTCGCGCGTTCTCGTGGAGTTTATGCTCAGCCAGGACCAGAAAAACGAGGAGAGGAGGCAGCGGCGGCGGCAGCGCAGCGACAAGCATGATGAGGACATGGACACGGACACGGACACAGAATTCAGTGAAACCACAGGCCCCGGTGCTTTGGAGATCATGTTGTTAATGGGGCAGATTCTATCCATGGAACGCTGATTCTGGGCAAGGGAAACAAGCACAGACTGGTGGGACCGCATAGTGTTGCAGGTCTGGGACGATTCCCAGTGGCTGCGGAACTTTCGCATGCGTAAGGGCACTTTCATGGAACTTTGTGACTTGCTGTCCCCTGCCCTGAAACGCCAGAATACCAAGATGAGAGCAGCCCTCACAGTTGAGAAGCGCGTGGCGATAGCCCTGTGGAAGCTTGCAACGCCAGACAGCTACCGGTCAGTCGGGAATCAATTTGGAGTGGGCAAATCTACTGTGGGGGCTGCTGTGATGCAAGTAGCCAAAGCAATCACTCAGGTGCTGCTACGAAAGTTAGTGACTCTGGGAAATGTGCAGGCTATAGTGGATGGTTTTGCTGCAATGGGATTCCCTAACTGTGGTGGGGCAATAGACGGAACCCATATCCCTATCTTGGCACCGGAGCACCAAGCCACCGAGTACATAAACCGCAAGGGGTACTTTTCAATGGTGCTTCAAGCACTTGTGGATCACAAGGGACGTTTCACCAACATCAACGCGGGCTGGGCGGGAAGGGTTCATGACGCTCGCGTCTTCAGGAACACTACTCTGTTTAAAGGGCTGCAGCAAGGGACTTACTTTCCGGACCAGAAAATAACCGTTGGGGATGTTGAAATGCCCATAGTTATTCTTGGGGACCCAGCCTACCCCTTAATGCCATGGCTCATGAAGCCATACACAGGCAGCCTGGACAGGAGTCAGGAGCTGTTTAACTACAGGCTAAGCAAGTGCAGAATGGTGGTAGAATGTGCATTTGGCCGTTTAAAAGGCCGCTGGAGATCATTATTGACTCACTCTGACCTCAGCCAAAGAAATCTCCCCATTGTTATTTCTGCTTGCTGTGTGCTCCACAATCTCTGTGAAAGTAAGGGGGAGACCTTTATGGCAGGGTGGGAGGCTGAGGCAAATCGCCTGGCTGCTGATTACGCGCAGCCAGACACCAGGGCGATTAGAAGAGCACACCAGGAAGCGGTGTGCATCAGAGAAGCTTTAAAAACCAGTTTCATGACTGGCCAGGCTACAGTGTGAAATATCTGTTTGTTTCTCCTTCATGAAAACCCGCCCCCTTTATTGACTGATTTTCTGTAAGGAACCCACCCTGCCCCTTCCCCCAGCTTTCTTTCAAACCAAATAAAGTCACTATCATTTAAAAATCATTTATTCTTTATTAATAGATTAGAAAAAGAGGGAGGGAACCCGGGTGGTATTTGGGAGGAGGATTGCTGGGAAGGAAAAAGCCACAAAGAAAAGGTTAAAAAAATGACAGCCTTTTGCTTGGGCTGTCTACTGGGGTGGAATGGGAAGGTGTACGGAGCCTCCCCCCCCGCGTTCTTACACGTCTGGGTGAGGAGGATACGGAACATGGGGAGGGGGGAGGGTGGAACAGGGGCTGAAGCGGCAGTCTGTTTTCCAGCAGCCGTTCCTGAACCTCCACCAGACGCCGGAGCAGCCCCAGCGTTGCATCCTTCATCCTCTGGTCTTCCTGCCGCCATCTCTCATCTCGATCGTCTCTCCTCTCCTCACGTTGGTCCCTCCTGTCCTCACGTTCACTGACTTCTTTCCTATACTTTGAAACTGTTTCCTTCCACTCATTCAGATGAGCTCTGTCACTCCTGCTGGATTGCATAATTTCCGAAAACATCTCGTCTCGCGTCTTCTTCTTACGACGCCTTATCTGTGATAACCTTCGGGATGGAGGAGGGAGGCTTGAGGAATTTGCAGCTGCTGTAGGGAGGGGAAAAAAGAGAGAATTGTTTTAAAAGCTACATTTTGCAGAACAATGCTTATACTCTTTCACGGTGACCAACACTGTTCACATTACATAGCACATGTGATTTCTGTGCAAGGTCGCATTTTGCCTCTTAATGCTGAGTGCCTGTGGCTTTGCTGCTAGAGATCACAGGTCTGGGCAACAGAATTCGGCTTGCATGCGGCCATGGTAAGCTTCTGCGCCCTCCTTTCCCACATACCAAGCATAGCTTGTAGAGTGCTGCAGAAGCCTGGCCAATCTCAGCCAGTTGGGGGGGGGGCACTGTGGTGGGGCTTGTCTGGGCCCCTTCAGGCAAGTAGAGTGCTGCGGTTTTTCTGTTAACATTCAGCAGCACCAGAAAACAAACTAACCCCCCCCCTCTCGCCATGAATTCTCTGGGATGATCGCTGTACCCCTCCCCCCCACCGCGTGGCTGGTATCAGGGAAGATCCCTGCAGGCACCAAACTAACCCCCCCCCGCCGCCGACCCCCCCCCTCTCGCCATGAATTCTCTGGGATGATCACGGTACCCCTCCCCCCACCGCGTGGCTGGTATCAGGGAAGATCCCTGCAGGCACCAAACTAACTACCCCCCCCCCCCGCCGCCACCGCCGCCCCCCCCCCCCCGCCATGAATTCTCTGGGATGATCACGGTACCCTCCCCCCACCGCGTGGCTGGTAACAGGGAAGATCCCTGCTAGCCAAACGCGAAAAACTCAGGGCCAATTTCCCATCTGCGCTTGGCTAACTGCAGGGAAGGATTTATTTTCCGCCACAGGCAAACAGCCCAGTAGGAACGGCCACCTCTGTCCCCTTAATTAAGTTCCCGTATTTCAACCAGGTTACCAGGAGTGATATCACTCTCCTGAGGATTACACAACAAGATAAAGAACGGATGTTGCTTGAATGCCAGCAAACACCGGGACCATACGCTGCCAGGCTTTGTCAGGCAATGATACCAGATTACTTGCTGCAAGCATGGCGTGGTCAAGTGTCCTACCATGGAGGAGGGAATAAAGATGCACTGCCCAGAAACCTTCTGGCAAGGCTTTTGGAGTACCTCCAGGAGAGCTTCATTGAGATGTCCCTGGAGGATTTCCGCTCCATCCCCAGACACGTTAACAGACTTTTCCAGTAGCTACAGACTTTTCCAGTAGCTGAACTGACCGCGAATGCAAAGTCAGGCAAAGTAATCATTAAAAACCGTTTGCTTTTAAAACAAGTTTTAAGTAATCATTAAAAACCGTTTGCTTTTAAAACAAGTTTTATATTTTAAAAGGTAAACTCACCTGAGGTCCCTTCCATGGGGTCAGAGTCTTGGGTACTGGCTTGGGAGGGTACTTCAGTCGGGGTGATAAAAAGATCCTGGCTGTTGGGGAGAAGGGAGTGCTGTGTGCTCTCTGCAAGCTCATCCTCCTCCTCCTCCTCCTCCTCTACCCCATCAGCAGAATCCTCAGGCGTCGAGACTATCCCCGACCCAGAATCCACGAACAAAGGTGGGGTAGTGGTGGCAGCCCCCCCTAGAATTGCATGCAGCTCGGCGTAGTAGCGGCATGTCCGCGGCTCTGACCCGGAGCGACCGTTTGCCTCCTTTGTTTTCTGATAGGCTTGTCTGAGCTCCTTGACTTTCACGCGGCACTGCTCAGAGTCCCTATTGTGGCCTCTCTCCATCATGCCCTTGGAGATTTTTTCAAAAGTTTTTGCATTTCGTCTTTTAGAACGAAGTTCTGCAAGCACTGAATCCTCTCCCCATACAGCGATCAGATCCAGTACCTCCCTCACGGTCCATGCTGGTGCTCTTTTTCGATTATCAGCCTGCATGGTTACCTGTGCTGATGAGGTATCTGTGGTCACCTGTGCTCTCCACGCTGGGCAAACAGGAAATGAAGTTCAAATGTTCGCGGGGCTTTTCCTGTCTACCTGGCCAGTGCATCCGAGTTCAGATTGCTGTCCAGAGCGGTCACAATGATGCACTGTGGGATAGCTCCCGGAGGCCAATACCATCGAATTGCGGCCACACTAACCCTAATTCGAATTGCTAAAATCGATTTTGGCACTACTCCGCTCGTTGGGGTGGAGTACAGAAATCGATTTAAAGGGCCCTTTACATCGAATTAAATAGCGTCGTTGTGTGGACGGTTACAGGGTTAATTCGAATTAAAGCTGATAAATCCGAATTAAAGTCGTAGTGTAGACCAGGCCTCAGTCACTCCTGCTGAAGCTGTTCTACTTTGTATGGAATACTGGAGTATTCATTATAGCAGGGACTACAGGAATGACCAGTGAATCACCAGGGAACAGCCAGCAATGGAACGCAAATTTCCTGACTTGGTTCTTGTGTTTTAACCATTACACCACATTGCTTTCTTAAACAGCTTTAAGTAACATTACAAACAAAAACAGTAAACTTGGGGACATGGTAGACTAGTGCCTTTCACTTCTATAGTCCTGAATGCCAATCACTGGCCAGATCGCCAATCAACATGAGTTGATGATGTTATTTTAATTTTAATTCCTAGTTGTGTAACTTACATAATTGTCACCCAGTTTGTCATGGCTGGCTGTCTGCTCAAGAAACACTCCACTGGCAGAGCTGTATGCAGAAGCTTTCACGGAGGAAGCCTAGGCTGTTTAAGTCAGTTATACTAATCACTCACTTTTATGTACACTACATTCATTCAGCAATCTTTTAAAAAGAGAAAGAGCAAGATTACCAGAAAACCATGCTACATCCTTCATGAAAGAAAACCAGGCAGGGCTGTAGAGTGCCTATAACATTAATTCATTGCAGACACTATCCAGATATCTCTTCTTGGAAGGATATAATATAAAGTTACCATATTCTTCCCTCCTCCAGTTTTATTCAAATCATTCCAGAACCAAATTAACTTTTGCAAGATTAAATGCATGGAGATAAAGCCATGGGCAAGGTAACCAGAATCTTAAGGCGGGTCTTCACTACAGGCGGGGGCGGGCGGGGGGGTCGATTTAAGATACGCAAATTCAGCTACGCGAATAGCGTAGCTGAATTCGACGTATCGGAGCTGACTTATCCCGCTCTGAGGACGGCAGCAAAATCGACCTCCGCGGCTCCCCGTTGACGGCGCTTACTCCTACCTCTGCTGGTGGAGTAAGCGCATCGATTCAGGGATCGATTGTCGCGGCCCGACGAGACGTGATAATTCGATCCCTGAGAAATCGATTTCTACCCGCCGATTCAGGCGGGTAGTGTAGACCTAGCCTTAGTATGTGTTTCTAATTAGAATATGTCTTTAAGACACGGGCAGATGCCATACAATGACTGGTAATAAGTCATTAAACTCAAACAACTAAAAGTATCTACAGCCCCTTGGATTTAAAGGTTTTGTGTCTCACATTTTGATTGTAGGTTTAAAGAATGTTTCTTTAGTGGTAACTAAATTATATGAAGACTTGATATCCCTAGAAAGAGATCATTCTAGGATTTTGCAAAAGTTTTCCATTTTGCACTTCCTCAGTAAATGAAGACAGTAATATAGACTATTTTATGTCAGAAAGTACCCAACCTCATTCATTTTACAGTAATTCGCTTATGTATATATCTTCCCTTTACTAATTCTGAGTTCCAGCCTCTAGTTCAGAAATTTTACAGTATGCTGCAAAATTACAAATTTTAAAACTCCAAATTTTTATGACACAGTAAGTGGGATTTCATGCCATTAACTCAATAGGAAAACAGAATGAGTTGGTCCAGCTTTTATTGGCTGCATTTACAAATTCCTCTTCCGCCTTGTGGTAGAGGAAAATAAGGACATGTGCAGCACATTTAAATGATTGCCTGATTTACATTTTAACTTCCAGTAAGGCATGCAGAGATCCTCCTGCTGGAAACAAAATAGTTTGATTGGAAATAGAACAGATTACCGTGACGCACTCTCCCTAGAGCAAAATCTCAGCCTTAAGTATAATGTAACTAGTGTGATTGCTACTGTTTAAAAATGGAACAGTTTTATCAGCTCACTATAAACAATCCATTTGTATTGTTCTTTTTATCTAGCAATAACATCAATGCTAAGGACTAAATTACAGCTGCTTGAACAGGGACGTGTTGGAGGCAATGAAGATGCAGGAGGCCTTTCCCCATTCCAATGTACTCATGCAAGGGGCAAACGTGTAAGCATTACGAGTGCAAGTTGTGGTAAGGAGTTTAGTACTGCTGGTGGCTCTGGGGAAGGAGTGGTATTTGGTTTAGAAAAGGCCACCGTTCCCATCAAGTAGCCTGTGTAGGAAGAAGGGTGGTGGTTGGCTGCCCATTCTGAAAAGATGTTCTCATTGCATCAGCATTCCTTGAGATTGCGCAGGTGGTGGTGCACCTCTGACTACACCCTAGCTCAGCTCAGACCCCTAAGAGGCAGAATTGAGCCCTAAAAGTTATCGCCCCCATCCCTTTTTGCCCACCCCTGCACACTCTCAAAAGACATTTTTAAAGTGCAAACCTAGGACCTGGATATGGGGTATTTACTGTCTGCAATTGCAGCTTTTAGCTTTTTATTTTCCATTAACAAAAAGAAAAATGGCAGTTTGGGTTCCCCTGGCTCTACTAACTGTTTGGGAATAGTTTCCACCCAATTAAAGAATGATTTGGGGAACCTATAAAGAGATCTGTCTGGCATTTTCCCTGCCCAGGCTACCTCTGAGGTATCTCCACAGGCGAAGGTGAAGCAGTCAGTTATATAAGAATCCCCAAATAACAGAAGAATAGATGAAATCTATGGTAGAATTGCCTCAAGTAAGTGCGATACACATCACACAAGATAAACATCTTGAAGAAATCTGGAACTCCTGCCATCCCTGACAAATCTAGAGAGACAAGGGTGGTGCTTTCAAGCTAACACAGAGCTCTTTTTCAGGTCTCACTACCAGAAGTTGGTCCACTAAACGCTATTACCTCACCCACCTTGTCTCTCTAATATCCTGGCACCGACCTGGTTACACCATCATCGCATACTGAAAAATCTAGGTTGTTTTCAGAAATAAAGAAATAAGTTGTGGGACCAGACTTAATACATGATTTTGTATTAACAACACACTGACCACTGCTGTAATAGAGATTAGATTAGTCAGTCCCCCATATTTCTTCTGGTCATACAGTTTGACCTCATTTCAAAGCATCATATGTGTATTTTTAAACAGTAACATTTTACATTTATTACCAACAACATGCTGAAAACAGTTTTTCCACTGACAGTATCATCATCATGCAGATACTTAGACTTGGGTGGCAAGTGCGTGCCTGGGACGGAAGCCGTGGGGGGGGGCGGTGTGTGAGGGCGGCAGTCAGGCAGCCTTCGGCGGCATGCCTGTGGGAGGTCTGCCGGTCTCGCGGCTTCGGTGGCTATTCCGGGACCAGCAGATCACCCACAGAAATGCCGCCGAATCTGCGTGACTGCTGTGCTTGGGGTGGCAAAAAACATAGAGCTGCCCCTACCAATGCCTTAGCACAAATCAGGCAGACTCACCCAGAATCTCAAGGTTCTTGGTCCCTAAGCATTGTAAGCAATAGGATCACAAGCCACATACCCATTGACACTGGTGGCTTCACACCATCTCAGAGCTTATTTGCTGCCTTGGAAACATTCCACTCATTTTCTTTTTGACAGCAGTCAGCAAAAGAGCTCCTTGCCGTCACTAACTCTTCTCTGTCCTTTCCAGCTTCAGCGGCATGGGGGATCCTTTACTTTCTGCTCTCCAGGCAGGCCCTGCTCTCTTTTTCTCTTGTTAATTTGCTATTTTCACAGTTCCTTCATCATTGCTGTCCTGAGAGTGCCAACAAGACTTGGGAAGGAAACTGCTGTAGCCTGACCACTACTTTGATTGCTAACAGGGTTGCCAGGTGTCTGGTTTTCAACCGGAATGCCTGGTCGAAAAGCGATCCTGGCTGCTCCGGTCAGCACTGCTGCCCAGGCCGTTAAAAGTCCAGTCAGCAGTGCTGTGGGGCTAAGGCAAGCTCCCTGCCTGCCATGGCTTCGTGTGGCTCCCGGAAGCAGCAGCATGTCCCCCCTCTGGCTCCTACACATAGGGGCAGCCAGGGGGCTCCGCACGCTGCCCCCGCCCCAAGCTCCGGTTTTGTAGCTCCCTTTGGCTGGGAAACATGGCCAATGGGAGCCAGTGCCTGTGGATGGGGCAGTGCTCAGACCCGTCTGGCCGCATCTCCGCATAGGAGCTGGAGGGGGGAAACATGCCCTTTCTTCTGGGAGCTGCTTGAGGTAAGCGCTGCCCAGAGCCTGCACCCCTGACCCCCCTCCTGGCCTCCAACCCCCTGACCCAGCTCTGATCCCCCTCAAGCCCTCCGAACATCTTGGTCCCAGCCCAAAACACCCTCCTGCACCCCAAACCCCTCATCCCCAGCCCCATCCCTCACACCCCAACTCTCTCCTACACCCCAAATCCCTCATCCCCGGCCCCACACTAGAGCCCACATTCCCAACCAGTGCCTCCCCCCCACCCCACCCCACCCCAACCCGCTGCCTCAGCCTGGAGCTTCCTCCCATACGCCGAACCCCTTGGCTCCACCCCCCAGCCCAGAGCATCCTCCTACACCTCCAAGCCCCTCATCCTCAGCCTCAGCCCCACCTGAGTCTACAGCCCCGCACCCCAACTGCCTTCCCCAGCCTGGAGCTCCCCTCCCACACTCTGAAACCCTCAGCCCCAGCCTGGAGCCCCCTCCTGCACCCCAAATCCCTCATCCCTGGCCCCACCCCAGAGCCCGCAGCCCCAGCTGGAGCTCTCACCACCCACCCGCACCCCAACCACCTGGCCCAGCCTGCAGTCCCCTCCCACACTCTGAACCCCTCAGCCCCAGTCTGGAGCCCCCTCTTGCACCCCAAATCCCCCACCCCTGGCCCCACCCCAGAGTCCACAGCCCCAGCCAGAGCCCTCACCCCTCCTGCATCCCAAGCCACTGCCTCAGCCCGCCACACCCTGAACTCATTTCTGGCCCCACCCTGGAGCCTGCACCCCAAGCCTGAGCCCTCTCCCCCTCTCCCACATCCCAACCCCCTGAGCCATCCTGGTGAAAATGAGTGAATGTGGGTAGGGCGAGCCAGCCACAGCGGGAGGGGGGAATGGAGTGAGTGGTGGGCGTGGCCTCAGAGAAGGCATGGTGTGAGGGGGGGGCCTCAGAGAAGGGGCGGGGTAGTAACAAAAATTAAATTTCCCTCTGTTGATACGCACACCTTCTTGTCAACTGTCTCATCCACCCTGACTGAATTGGCCTCATTAGCACTGACCCACCCACTTGGTAAGGCAACTCCCATCTTTTCATGGGCTATATAGTTATACCTGCCTCTGTATTTTTCACTCCATGTATCTGATGAAGTGGGTTATAGCCCACGAAAGCTTATGCCCAAATAAATTTGTTAGTCTCTAAGGTGCCACACGGACTCCTTGTTGGTTTTGCTGATACAGACTAACAGGGCTACAACTATGAAACCTGTTTTATAAATGTATACATGGAACGCCATGGTGCCACCCTACAGATGACTGTAAGTGGTATGTGCCTAAGGCATGCCACTAAAGACATCTTAGCCCTCTAGTGAAATGTGTCCTAATTCCTTCAGCAACAGGGACTGAAGCTAAAGTGTAAGCCTCGTGAATGCACATCCTATCCCATTTTGATAGTGAGATGTGATTGCTTGACCCTTTTGCTTGTCAGCATAGGACCTCCTAAATTGGTTAGTCCTATTAGGAAAATAAGATAAAGACCTTTTGCATCTGAAGAATGAAGCCTGTTTTCTCCTGCATGTACATGTGGCCTTGGAAAAAACACTGGCAGGTTACCTGACTGGTTAATGCAATATTCAGATATCACCTTAAGCAGGAACTTCAGATGAAGGCTTAGCACCACCTTGCCCTTATGAAAAACAGTAAAATGGGAGGGGGGTGGGAGATGCTGAGGGTGTGTAGTTCACTCACTCTTCTAGCAGGTGTTACTGATATAGCGAAAACAGTTTTAACTTGAGATATGAAATAAAGAACATTCTGTCATTGGTTTAAATGGAGGATTCATTAGCTGACCATACTGAGGTCTCATACTGCAGAAGGGACTTGGGTAGATGTTACTCATCCCTTTCATAAATCACTTAGACTCATATGTGAATACAGATTTCTTATCACTAAGAGTGTAGTACAGCACCATGGTTGCCAAATGCACCTTAACTGATGATAGAGAGACCTAAAAGTTTCAGCTGTAGCAGATCTGGAATGGTGGTTGGGATAATATTATTACTTTTTGCCCAGGTGTTCCATTTCAGGTTATAACTTACATGTTGATTCTCTCCTCCAGATAAATAGGGCATGTACCTCTAGAGAGGTAGGTTGCTCTCAGTCTATCCCAGTCCATCAGGTGTAGCAAATATAGCTCTGGGTGATAAGACGTCCATTCTGTTGAATCAACAGATCTAGAATAAAAGGGACAGATTGACAAAACTCCTGTCCATAGATAAAGGAGGTCTGGGAACTATTGTCCTGGCCATGCCAGAGCCTCCAGAATTACTTTGGCTCTGTTCTGTTTTGTCTTTCTTATCACCTTCTGGATGAGGTGAAATGGGGGAAAGAGAAGACCCTCTCTCCAGCTTTTCAGGAATGCATCCAAGATGAATTAGTTTCAGAGTAGCAGCCATGTTAGTCTGTATCCGCAAAAAGAACAGGAGTACTTGTGGCACCTTAGAGACTAACAAATTTATTTGAGCATAAGCTTTCGTGGGCTACAGCCCACTTCTTCGGATGCATATAGAATGGAACATATATTGAGGAGACATATATACACACATACAGAGAGCATAAACAGGTGGGAGTTGTCTTACCAATTCTGAGAGACCAATTAAGTAAGGGAAAAAAAACTTTTGAAGTGATAATCAAGATAGCCCAGTACAGACAGTTTGATAAGAAGTGTGAGAATACTTACATGGGGAGATAGATTCAATGTTTGTAATGGCTCAGCCATTCCCAGTCTCTATTTAAGCCTAAATTAATCTATCTAATTTGCATATCAATTCAAGCTCAGGACTTTCTCGTTGGAGTCTGTTTTTGAAGCTTTTTTGTTGCAAAATTGCCACCTGCAGGTCTGTCATTGAATGACCAGACAGGTTAAAGTGTTCTCCTACTGGTTTTTGAATGTTATGATTCCTGATGTCAGATTTGTGTCCATTAATTCTTTTGCATAGAGACTGTCCGGTTTGGCCAGTGTACATGGCAGAGGAGCATTGCTGGCACATGATGGCATATATCACATTGGTAGATGTGCAGGTGAACGAGCCCCTGATGGTGTGGCTGATGTGATTAGGTCCTATGATGATGTCGCTTGAATAGATATGTGGGCAGAGTTGGCATTGGGCTTTGTTGCAAGGATAGGTTCCTGGGTCAGTGGTTTTGTTCAGTGATGTGTGGTTGCTGGTGAGTATTTGCTTCAGGTTGGGGGATTGTCTTTAAGCGAGGACAGGTCTGTCTCCCAAGACCTGTGAGAGTGAGGGATCATCTTTCAGGATAGGTTGTAGATCTTTGATGATGCGTTGGAGAGGTTTAGTTGGGGGCTGAAGGTGACAGCTTGTGGTGTTCTGTTATTTTCTTTGTTGGGCTTGTCTTGTAGGAGGTGACTTCTGGGTACTCGTCTGGGTCTGTCAATCTGTTTTTTCACTTCAGCAGGTGGGTACTGTAGTTTTAAGAATGCTTGATAGAGATCTTGTAGGTGCTTGTCTCTGTCTGAGGGATTGGAGCAAATGCGGTTGTATCTTAGAGCTTGGCTGTAGACAATGGATCGTGTGGTGTGTCCTGGATGGAATCCGGAGGCATGTAGGTAAGTATAGCGGTCAGTAGGTTTCCGGTATAGGGTGGTATTTATGTGACCATCGCTTATTAGCACAGTAGTGTCCAGGAAATGGACCGCTTGTGTGGATTGATCTAGGCTGAGGTTGATGGTGGGATGGAAATTATTGAAATCATGGTGGAATTCCTCAAGGGCTTTTTTTCCATGCGTCCAGATGATGAAGATGTCATCAATGTAGCGCAAGTAGAGTAGGGACGTTAGGGGTCGAGAGCTAAGGAAGCGTTGTTCTAAGTCAGCCATGAAAATGTTGGCATACTGTGGGGCCATGCGGGTACCCATAGCAGTGCCGCTGACTTGAAGGTATATATTGTCCCCAAATGTGAAATAGTTGTGGGTGAGGACAAAGTCACAAATTTCAGCCACCAGGTTAGCTGTGACATTATCGGGGATACTGTTTCTGATAGCTTGTAGTCCATCTTTGTGTGGAATATTGGTGTAGAGGGCTTCTACATCCATAGTGGCCAGGATGGTGTTTTCTGGAAGATCACCGATGAATTGTAGTTTCCTCAGGAAGTCAGTGGTGTCTCGAAGATAGTTGGGAGTGCTGGTAGCATAGGGCCTGAGGAGAGAGTCCACATAGCCAGACAATCCTGATGTTAGGGTGCCAATGCCTGAGATGATGGGGCATCCAGGATTTCCAGGTTTATGGATCTTGGGTAGCAAATAGAATACCCCTGGTCGGGGTTCTAGGCATGTGTCTGTACAGATTTGTTCCTGTGCTTTCTCAGGGAGTTTTTTTTAGCAGATGGTGTAGTTTCTTTAGGTAATCCTCAGTGGGATCAGAGGATAATGGCCTGTAGAATGTGGTGTTAGAGAGCTGTCTAGCAGCCTCTTGGTCATATTCCAATTTATTCATGATGACGACAGCACCTCCTTTGTCAGCCTTTTTGATTATGATGTCAGAGTTGTTTCTGAGGCTGTAGATGGCGTTGTGTTCTGCATGGCTGAGGTTATGGGGCAAATGATGTTGCTTTTCCACAATTTCAGCCTTTACACGTTGACGGAAGCACTCTATGTCGAAATCCAGTCTGTTGTTTCGACCGTCCGGAGGAGTCCACGCAGAATCCTTTTTTTTGTTATGCTGGTAGGGAGGATTCTGTGGGTTAGTATGCTGTTCAGAGGTAAGTTGGAAATATTCTTTGAGTCGGAGACATTGAAAGTAGGATTCTAGGTCACCGCAGAACCGTATCATGTTCGTGGATTTGGAGGGACAAAAGGAGAGACCCCGAGATAGGACAGACTCTTCTGCTGGGCTAAGAGTATAGCTGGAAAGATTAACAATATTGTTGGGTGGGTTAAGGGAACTACTGTAGTTGCTCCTTGTGGCATGTAGCAGTTTAGATAGTTTAGTGTCTTTTTTCCTTTGTAGAGAGGCAAAGTTTGTGCTGTAAATGGCTTGTCTAGTTTTTGTAAAGTCTATCCATGAGGAAGTTTATGCGGAAGATTGGTTTCTTATGAGAGTATCCAGTTTTGAGAGCTCATTCTTAATCTTTCCCTGTTTGCTGTATAGGATGCTGATCAGGTGGTTTCGCAGTTTCTTTGAGCGTGTGTGACAGTCTCTCAGTATAGTCTGTGTGATATGTAGATTGTAATGGATTTTTTACCTTTAGTCCTTTTGGTATGATGTCCATCTGTTTGCATTTGGAAAGGAAGATGATGTCTGTCTGTATCTATACGAGTTTTTTCATGAAGTTGATGGATTTCCACTCCATATGGCTAAAGATTGGGTTAGAAGTCTCGACTGTCACAGAGGGGATCTTCAATGCATTTGCCATCCTGTCAACTAATCTGTGAAATAGTACTGCATCCTCAGAGCTAGGCACTACTGGAGTCATCTCCACATTTCCACCTGGAAAACTCGGATCCTTCTGTTCAGGATCCATTTGCTGCTATTCCTCAGGCTTCTCTGGCTCCCCCTCTTCTGAGAGTATGTCTGGTATGATGATAGGTAATTGCTCTTTCTTTATATATTCCAGACAAATCCAAGAGTGTCAGATCTGATGATGGAAATCTTGCCTGCACTCTTGGAGAGGGAAGATTTCTAGTAGAATAGCCATTTTCTGAGGAATGTCTGGGAGAGGGCCATCTAGCCCAGGGGGTACATGCTAATTGCTAATCCACCCAGAAATCTATGCTTCGTTCCATTCCACAGCATCTGTCATGGTATGGATCCTCTGCATGTTTGTTTTGCAGAATATCTGTCCTTATGAAAAGCCTTATCTGGCTGACTAGGGTGTTCAGCCGCCACTTCTGATTGAGGATTCAACCTTGGATTCAACTCCAATAGTAGATGAGAGATCAGTGATCTCGGGGACAGAATAGAAAAGGTCTATAGCATCTTACCAGGAGACCCATGGAAGCATAAGGTGATTATTCATGAAGCTTCTCCACCCTTCTTTTCTTCTCTGGAGGAGAATCAATAGTATGGGGAACTAAAGTTCTTCTCTAAATTATGTTTGTGTTGCGGATCTGGATGGATAGGAGCAACAAATATCATGGCCAGTTGTTGAGGCGGCTTGGAATGGAGAGCTGGATTAAGAATATCCAAAATGTTCATTGTCTGCTTCATTATAAGATCAGAATCCTTCTGTTTTGATATAGAAGATCTGATGGTCTAGGATCCGTAGATAATGGCTCTGTAACATCCACTGAGTGCACTTTTTGGCTCTGCAGACAGATTCTATCTTGTGCACTGTCTTTTCACAGAGCCAAAGTGACTGGATCCAATCATGTCCCTCCCATATATTGACTTGGCTCACAGAGGCTCTCACCTGTGTGGTTTCTCTGCTTTTCAATTTTGGATCCAATTGTTTAGGATCATTCTTGGGTACTACAGATTTCTTGGAATTTTGAAACCTTCTGCAAAGTTTTGTCCAGCTTCTTCTCCCTAGAAGCATCAGGAGATGATGCTGGTCTATGCTCGCTCATGGATCCAAGAGATATGCCAGATCTGGAAGGCCTGGCTGCCAGAGCCTCCTGCAGATGCACTGCTTGAAGTCTATTCTGACATTCATTCCAAGCCCTCGGGGTGAAAATACTGCAGACTAAGCTTCTGGAGGGAGTCTGTCTCTCCCCAAGGCAGGTTAGGCATCATGTGTGAGCATACAATGCCAGAGAAAACAAGGGACATGAGGCACGCCTCTTGAATCCTGGCCTCTTAATCTTCAGATCCACAATCAGATCCTAATAGCAGAACCGAAGTTCTAACCACAAACTATTAAAACTACAGTTTAAAATACCTTTTTTCTTTTTAAAGGAAATAAAACTGATCATTAACACTAAAAATCTAACTATACTAAAATCTAATCTAATGAGAATGATAAAGGTGTAGAAGGCACCACCTAAGGATAAGAATTCAGGCCAAGGACCTAGAATGCTTCCTGATCTGCCAGCTGGATTTTGAAAGGAACTGAAGCAGTCAGAGCATCCACCTCTCTTATATAGCCTCACCCTCAGAATGTTCGCGAACAGTGAGGAAAGGGGCAGGAGGGGGTGTGAGCTAGGGTTACCATACGTCCGGATTTTCCCGGACATGTCCGGCTTTTGGGGGCTCAAATCCCCGTCCGGGGGGAAATCCCCAAAAGCCGGACATGTCCGGGCAAATCGGGAGGGAGGGCTGGGCCGGGGTCGCGGGGCCGGGCGCGCGGTGCCGGGCCGGGGCCGCGGGGTCGGGCCGCCGAGGGGGTGCGCTGGGCCGCGGGGCCGGGAGCCGGGGGGTCGGGCCGGGAGCCGGGCCGCCGGGGGGGTGCGCTGGGCCGCGGGGCCGGGGGGTCGGGCCGGGAGCCGGGCCGCCGGGGGAGTGCGCTGGGCCGCGGGGCCAGGAGCCGGGCCGCCGGGGGGGTGCGCGGGGCCGAGGGGGTTCGCTGGGCCGGGGGGTCGGGCCGGGAGCCGGGCCGCTGGGGGGGTGCGCGGGGCCGGGGGGTCGGGCCGGGAGCCGGGCCGCCGGGGGGGTGCGCGGGGCCGGGAGGTCGGGCCGGGAGCCGGGCCGCCGGGGGGGTGCGCGGGGCCGGGAGGTCGGGCCGGGAGCCGGGCCGCCGGGGGGGGTGCGCGGGGCCGGGAGGTCGGGCCGGGAGCCGGGCTGCCGGGGGGGGTGAGCGGGGCCGCGGGGCAGGGAGCCGGGGGGTCAGGCCGGGAGCCGGGCCGCCGGGGGGGTGCGCGGGGCCGGGGGGCCGAGGGGGTTCGCTGGGTCGGGCCGGGAGCCGGGCCGGGGGGTCGGGCCGGGCTGCCGGGGGGGGTGCGCTGGGCCGCGGGGCCGGGAGCCGGGCCGCCGGGGGGGTGCGCTGGGCCGTGGGGTCGGGCCGCCGTGGGGGTGCGCTGGGCCGCCGGGGGCCGGCAGTGCTGGGCGGCCGGGGGTGGTCGGCCGGGGGCCAGGGCCGGCACCCCAGGGCCCGAGCCGACCCAGGCTGGAGCCGCCGGGGGGGCCAGCCTGGGCCGCACCTCCTCCCCCCTTACCTGCCCAGGCTTCCCGCGAATTAAATGTTCGCGGGAAGCAGGGGAGGGGGCGGAGACTTTGGGGAGGGGGTGGAGTTGGGGCGGGGCTGGGGGCGGGGCTGGGGGCGGGACCAGGGCCCAGTGGAGTGTCCTCCTTTTGGAGGCACAAAATATGGTAACCCTATGTGAGCACGCTCCAGCAGCACTGCTATTGAAGGGTCCATTGTCAGAGCTGCACCAGATGTGCAGCCCATGAATGGCAGTCTGCAGAGGGCACTCGACGCACTGACAGTGTTCAGGAATTTTTGCATAAGGAACTTCAAAGGAATAAATTCTGCCTTCAAATGCCCTGACTCAACTCCCAGCGACTTGAATGGGAATTACATGAATGCATCAGATGGCACAATCTGATCCTAATAAAAAGCGGTTTTGAATTCCAATTTAATTCTCTCCTGCTGATAGGATTTCTGTGAGAAGCAAGCCCTGGACTTTTTGTTACTAAGTACATATCTACTAACAAGTCCAGGATCATTCTTCGGATCATATTTGTTGGCCTGTTCAGCATTTTTTCTCCAGAATATATCAGAAATGAAGCTGTTTGTCCCATAAGATTTGACTGTTAATTTTTAATTAAAGAAGCTTAATGAAATCCCATCATCAGCCCAGATACCCCTGCAACCCAATTTTAGGAACAATTTCCCCTCTGATAATAATTTAAATATAAAAATACAATCAAGTAAAAAGTATAGTGTCCTAGATTAAAGATTATAGTTTACAGCTAAGCTTTCACTGCATAATGCAGGAAAGTAATTCCCAAGAGCACTGTTTACTTTATTGTTGGATGTTAATGTACGCTTACCAGAATTAAATTACTAAAGTTAGATAAATGCTAAAGAAACCTGCATGTTTCTAATCCAGTGGATCTTCAGATTTTTCCCTTTTTAAATCATTGGGATTACACAAGTATAACTATAGGCAGAATTTGGCCATATGTGCACTACAGGAAATATGAGCAAATTAATTTCAGAAGATGTTGAAACCCCTCCTCCATTAGAGCATCCTATACGGTAATGGCTAAAGTTTGCAAAGGCAGAGGTCCAATTGTTCCACTCCTTAATCAGAGGATTGTGTGTGAACAATCGGCGGGAAAGCACCTTGGCCTTGCATGCCAAGCGTGACAGCCCCCAGAATGTCTCCCCCCATCCGAAGTATTTCCCCTCACTCCCCCGACACAAACCTCAGAAAAAAGTGGGTGGGAGGTGGGAGTGTGAAAAACTCAGACTTCTGCAGTCCACACTTGACAGTGACCCGCACCCCTTTCCACCTATACAGTTAGAACTTCAGAAGGGTTTCTACAGGGTTGAGGGAGCATACCATGAAGGAGACAATCCCTGCTCCCCTACGCCCACAAGCGAGGTATGAAGTCTCCATGTTGTCTAGGGAAGTGCTGGGGACCATGTGGATGTGGAGTAGAAACTTTCTTTCAGATTCCTGCTCTTGTTGCCAATGCTCTTTTGATGCCTCAAACAGGTTAGCCTTTTACTCCGAAGATGAATTAATTGTTCACAGCGGGCTTTTTATGACAAGCCATTTCAGCTCTGAGTTGCTTTTTTATTTTTAGCTCTTTTGCAGGCTTGAAAAAACAATTAAGTGAAACATAGAAGGTGCTGATGGCACTGGAAACTCAGTTTTTCCATTTAGCCAGAGAAGAGGCACCTGCTAGGGAGTGGTAATGTGAGCTTCCTCATACTCGCTAATATTACAAGAGAAACCAAAGCAACCGATTTAGCTTGAAGACAGGAGCAGGAGCCAAACACATCACAATGCTAATACTGGTGCTGACAATTACTCCCTCTGTGGCACTGGGAGAATCAAACTCTCAGCTCCATTTCCCCAAGTGTAAAGGGGGGTCCTGTTGTGAGGATTCATTCTAATACAGAAAAAGCTTTATTGTGAAGCAGTTAGGATTGCCACATCCCCACCCACAAAAGAGACTGAAATGTTTAAGTAAGCTCCTTAACTGTCCATACTCAATTCTCCTCTTCCCTGCCCCCCGAGTAAACACCTGGCCATTAGCACAACTACCTTTTACCACAGACCACACAACATAGCCTAACCTCTGCTCCTCTTTCACCCTTTTACACACCTCTTACCCAGATTACTTTTCCCCGGCACTAGTACGTATGGTGTAGGAGTTGGTTGTGTTGGGCAAGAGTAGTTTGTTAAAAAGAGATGAGTGCATGCAGAGAGTAAGGGCCTGTGATGCTTCAGGGGTTCATCCAGACCAGGAAAGGGTTGTGTCATGGTCTGCCCTGTAACGCAGGGTGCTTGTGGCTGTGTAGCTTTGGCTGAGAGCCCTGCCGCCAGTAGCATGCTCACAGCACAGTGGTATCACCCTGGCTTCCATCAACCTGGTTACTCCTTTCAGGGTGACCCCCACAGCCCTTCCTATCCTGGGTCTCCCCAAAACCATCTCCCCTGCAGCATCCAGTCCCTCTCACTGCACCCTCACAGGAGTTAAACTTGCTACCTCCAAAGAGACAGAATACACACAAGCCTGCTAGATAAGCTGAGGGTTTTACTCTTTAATACACAGCACTGAGGTGATTTTGTAAACGTAAAACAAGTTTATTAACAACAGAACCTAGATTTAAGTGATACCAAATAGAAGGAGTAGGGATAGAAATGGTTACAAATGAAAGTAAAAACTAAAACTAAAACTGAATTTAAACTAGAGTCTTTTGTTCAAAATAGTTTTCTCACTACAGTCATTCTTCCAGCTCGGCTGGCCCATCTTTAGCCAGGATCCAACATGGAGCCCAAAGCACTTTTCTTTGTCTCCTTAGGTGAAGGATGACAGAATGGCTTCTTGCCTTCTGTTATATCTTCCAAAGTTCATTGTCCCTATTTCAAGAGGCAGGAAGGTTTCCTAGGGTGCTGTCTCCATCCCTTGTCAAGACTGTTAACTGGTTATCTTCCCTCCCCATTCGCTTGCCTGATGGCATTGTTTACCTTGCATATAAATGTGTTTTTCATTGTCTTAGGTCACATCTTGCTTAATTTACATTGGAGATACGGCAAAGCCTGCAAAACAACATTCCTTTGTAGGACAGGTTGTGCTTCGGCACTGTCCACGAAACACATTTGCGGAACATATTTTCAGCAAACATCTAGAATTCTGTATATATCACCCATACATACAAACACTAATGTTACCAGTTTGCATATGACACCTTACATGACAACTTTTAGATATAGATTATGACGGCGAGTTGGGGCAATGAGTGTGTAAGGCCAGATGAGAGTTATGATATGGTGTACCCTCTGCCAGTTGACACTGAGGGGCTCCCTGGGTCACAGGGGGCTGATGGAAATCTGGCATCTCTGGGGCTAGAGTGGAGTTAAGATTGTGGAGTATGGTCTGGGCCCCCTGATAGTTGTGGTAATGGTAAGGTGTGATCCTTTCATATTCTTCCTTTTGTGGTTTGTCAGTTACATTACAGGTATATGCCTGTGTGCTTCACAAAGACATTTTTGTGTATTAATTTCCTAGTTTTTAAAAATGTTTAATGGTGGGGGGGAGGGGTGAGAGGTAGGGGACTATGGGGGTGCAGGGGAGAACTTGTGGCGGGTAAAAGTGCAATTGATAATCAAAAGTTTGTCAGCAGCTGAGCATGAAACCTCATGTATGAGCAATTGTGCACCAGCTGCTAAAATCTCATTAGGTCTCTCGCATTATGCTGTTGTTTAATGTAGTTATCTGTTTGGAAGAATAACATGGGCATTTAGTACTAAATCATCCACAGAATGTATTCAGATCCAGAATAAAGAGTTGATGTGCCACTGTGGGTTATGACAAACTGGATAGTTCAATGCTTCTAGTCCATTTGGGTTTCCACACAAAGTACAAAAACAATTAAGAATGTTAGCATGAAAAAAAGATAATCGTGTTAATTATAACTCCCCTCCCCCCAAAATCTCTACTGCTTCCCAAAAACAGAATTAAAAGAGAAACATAAAATTGGTTGAAAAAAATATTCAAATTTAATTCCACCCAATATCTATTGACACAGCTGCAAAATATTATAAACAACTTCAGATTTTATTGAAAACACTGTAATATGAGGTTAGATAAGAATACATTCCAGAACAAGACCAAGTGCTTAAGAATAAAACTGCTCACAAAAGGACCTACTCCAGTTCCCACTGAAGTCAATAGGATTTTTGTGACAAAATTTCAATGGAAGCACATTTGAGACAGTAATAATGAACTAACTTTTTCAAAGGAAAGAGGCAATAGAGAAAAGCAACTACAACTATTCTACCCCTTCTGGGTCTTTTTGAAGGAGAAACAGCTTTATATAAAAATCTGAAACAGTAAGTCCATCTCCTTTATTATCGGATTAATTCATTACTCTTTGCAATTAATAGCATTAACCGAAGCAACACTATAGCCAAAATATATAGCTTGACTAATATGTATATGCACCTTAGAAATGTTATATAAAATAATTTTAACACTAAATTTAGAAGAGTGTATCCATCCACCCACAATTATAGACTCTTGTCTATAGAAGGCAATACTACATTTGACTGTCTCCCTTCCTGTTTCATCTTTCAGAATAAACCCATGATAAAATGCTACTAGAAATTTTCTATGTAAATTTACTTTCATTTAATTGGAGTTGTCTGGAATAGATTTCTTATGTATGAGTACATTTTGAAATATTAGCTAATTGATATATTCATCTGAGAAACATCCTACTTAAATTCCTAAATCTGATTTTTCCCCCCAAAAATCGTGTTTCACATTTTAAACTAGCACCAAGTTAGTTAAATTAGCTAAAGTAATTATTTCATGATACATCCTTTCAGTCTAATGCTTTTTGACCTCAGGAAGTGCAAATACATTTTGGCTGAAAAGGTGCTTCACATCCCTTCTCTTCGCTGAGCCAGGAACAGTTGATTTGCAAGTTTAAAAAACCAAAAGCTGTAACTTGAGTTCTGGCACAGCTGAGAAACATGTTTTAAGTTTGCTGAGAGTTTTATTGTGCCATGAGTTTTAATAAAACCTCTGAAGTTTTAATGGTGGGGTCCCGTTATGCCTAATCATCTATCAATAGTACAAGACAAGCTATTGTAATTAGAGGTAAAGTAATTGCATACACTAATTTTTCTTTTGCCCACAACTACATTGATGGTGAATTTCAGTTACTACACTTCCCACTACCCTTTAGAGCAATATTAAAAGAAAGTGACCAAATCCATTCAGTCAACATAGTTTTAGCTGTACAGGTATTTTAACTGCAAAAAAATCCTCAAAGGAATGTCTAATCTTAAAAAGTTATTTTATGCAGCTTGAGGAAAACTAAATGCTAGGAGCCAATGTGCTGCTGGAGGTGCCATCTTTCAGATGAGATACAAGTCTGAGGCCTTGCTCATTTCTGGCCTTGAGCCAGCAAAATACTTAAGCACATGCTTAACTTTAAATGGGCAGTCCCATTATAATTATTCAATTCCAACTCATCTCCTAGCAATCTAATGGAATGGTATTAGCTAAATTGGAAGAGTGCTACATACTGAATAACCACCAGCAGCTCCTGAGGTTACCAATGCAAATGCTGAAGTTAATGGGACTACTCATGCTTAAGTGCTTTCCTGGATCAGGGCGAGAGTTCTCAGTAGCTTACAGGACTGAGTCCCTTGAAATTAAATGTTCCCCTGTACTTCTCAAACATAGAAGGTTTAGCCACTGTGTCCTATCTTTGTGTACTGACATTTTACTATAGTAGCAGAAATCCCTCCAGCGGCATCAGCTGGAGAACTTCTTCCATTGCCCCACCTTCAAAAATGTTTTGTAGTGGCTAGCATTAAAGGGTGGTTGCATCCCACCTCAAAAAGTGGCTGCATTTCAATACTGAGTGATTGATCCCTATATATATAGACCTTAAAGTGCTTTGGGATCCTTCCACATGAAAGGTGCTAGTGATAACTTTGAGACACACACACACTGCCTGTGTTGGAGGATCCTCCCTCCATCATCCCTCTTTTACACGTGAGGAAATTGAGGCACCAGTAGATCTGATTTGCTTAAGGTTGCAAAGTATAGAGCCAAAAACGGAACTCCTCAAAACAAATCTTGATGGTTCATTTCTATATACTGGTGATTTTACAAATTATGGGTGGAAACCCTGGCCCCACTGAAATCAATGGCAAAACTCCCACTGACTTCAATGTGGCCAGGATTTCACTTTATGTTTTCAGTAAAGCTCAAGTCTTTGATGCCTATGTCAGAAGCATCCAGTAATTAGATCATTAGCCCCATGTCATGTTTGGTGTAGGCTAATACAATTCTGAATCATAAAAACTCCAGACCACACAAAGAAAGATCTGCATTCATTACTTCAAACCATTTCTATTTACATTGTCTTTGTTTGCATGATTCTTCAGTTTTACTAAACAAACAATGCAGTTCCCTAAAAAGGAAAGAAAAAATAACAAAGAAAACAGAAAACAATGAATCCTATGACCCAGTTGACAGAATAAATGTAGATTATCACCATGTCCATGTCAAACCACCATCCACGGCTATCATCCTCAAAATCCATATAGTCCATCCTGTGAGCAGCATGTGGGAAGTGCCTTCTTGCTACAGGATCTGTATGCCTTTGGAAACCTGCTGGAAAATAGATCATGTCACTTCAGTCCACTTATTCTTAAAAAAAAATATTTTAAGTGAATACAATGCTTATGAAAGGCGCTGGATTGAGAGCATCAGAAATGGATAGCCCCTATCTGAAGAGCTAATGCAGAATAGAAGCAGCACATCTCACCACCAGTGTACATCCCTCTTCCTGGAGAGGACTTTGATGGATCTCAGGGCATCCAAGACTCTGAGTCACTTTTTTACCCACTGTCGCTAATGAGAGGCGTCTTAGGGTAGCTGGGCATTCCTGACGCTGCCAGCCCTTCAGCCACTTAAGCATTCTCCTGTGGGCTTATGCCAGCCCTGTCTTTGCCTTGCAGGTTAACAAATAGGTGCATCCCCAATCCCCGAATCCCTTTGAATCATTCCCCTATGATATCCAGCCCCAGAGATTGGCTACCCACAGCAATTCCAAATCCTCTATCCCCAAAGGTGCAGTGTATCTCAGTTTAGCAGTTTTATCTTAACCCACTACTCCTGTAAACCACATAGCCCTTATGAGCATTTATAATAAAATAGAAGATTTTTTTAAGTAAGAATAAAAAATGTACTATAAATAGAGTGGTGGAAGCAAGTGGTTACAATACAAAAAAAATCATAAAACACAAATCTGAATCTAAGCTTATCATAATTACTTTTCCTACCCAATAAAGTAGATTTACCCCCCAAAAGTATAGTCCATTGTGGTCTCAGGAGCCAAACATTTATGAAAGCACTCCCCTCTGCCAGGGGTTTTCCCCTCATTAAATGGATGTAGAATGTCTTTCCCTAAACTCTGTTACACTGTAACAGTTTTGTCTTTATTCACAGGCAGGACAAAATTTGACCGTTTATTCTTATTCTTTCCCCCCTGATTCTTAGCCAGAGTTTGATCCATGAGAATACTTTGCTTCTCAAACCAAAACTACTCAGTTTGTTCAGTAATATCTTGTAAGGGACTTTCTGAAAGCCCCTTTGAAAGTCCATATAAATTAAATCAACTGATTTTCCTATATCCACTGTTTACTGATTCATTCAAAAAGTGCTAGTCTACTAGTGATGCACAAATTTCCTTTGTAGAATCTGTTCTGGTTAGACCTTATATAATAATCATCTAAATAGAATTATAAAACATTTAGAAGTATAACTGACTAATTAGATAAGGCTTACTAGTCTGTAAACCCCCCTAACAGTTTAACCCCATGCATTTTAAGAGATAATGGGTGAAATTCTGACTCCAATGCAGTGAATGTCAAAACTCCAATTGACTTCATAAAGGATACGGTTGCAACCCATAGTTTAAAAAAATGCCAAGCTACTGTGGAAGAGAAAAAATTATTCTATGGATTTGTACTGGGAGGCTATCTTAGGCCCCAGTCCTACAAAGACTTACATATATCCATTTAAGAAAGTAAGTAGCCCTATTGAAAAACATGAGGTTACTCACATGTTTAAAGGTAAGCAGAGGCTTAAGTTTTTTAGGATATGGGCCTTGCTTATGTTTACATTTGGAAAACATTACCTTTACTTATTGAAAAATAGTGGAGTCTTGTTTACAACTTTTCCTGATGCTACAAAGATGTGATTTACATAAAAACCACATCTTGATTCAAAACCTGTATTTCAAATCTAGTTTTGATATTTAGAAGCATATTGTTATCTGCTTCTCTTTGATAACACTTGTTAAACATCATTTCCAAATATAAATCCGGATTTATTTGATCTGATTTCCATTTTTTGGAATGAATTTGCAATTGACATTAAGTTCTATCACCACTGTTATAACTATGTGCTTTTATACATAAATTCTCAGTGTATATTATCCTCTCCAGAGGGTCCTAATCAAGATTGCTATGTGTGATTTGCTTTTATTTATTTCCACTCTTATAGTAAATACAACACAAAATGCCAGAAGGCTATTTTTGCCTCAACAATTTTGAATCATCTTGTAATCAAAGTATAATTATGCAAACATTTAGTGACATTAGTTATGACTGGGTAGTTGCTAGAGCCTAAAAGATTTAGAGAAATATAATCCTTGATTTGTATCTCTATGTGATTTACTTTAAGCAAACCTGCATTAAATTTATCCTGGATTAGACTTTATAATGTAATCATTCTACATTCAAGAACAGGAAACTACTGCTAGTCTATAATTGTTCTTCCTGTAGAAATCCACAGAAATGCTTCTGATACTGCATTAAGAATATATACGACCCGATCCTGCTCACTTTATCCACATGAGTAATCCCACTGATTTCCATGAGCAAAGCAATCAGGATTTGACACTCAACATATGGAATAGATTTTAATTCCCTATTATTTGGATGTGTCTCCAAGCTAGTGCACTAAAAATAGCAGTGTGGACTTTGCAACTTGGGCAGTAGCTCTGGCTCTCAAACCCATTCTATCCTCTGAGTCTAATCTGGGGCATCTAGCCTGAGTCTATGCCAGAGGCACAATGTCCACACTGCTATTTTTAGCACATCCACTAGCTATTCTGAGCCACACTAGCACAATTTGTCTACCTCCACTGTGAGACTCACTCCCAGCTGCAGTGTAGACATACCTTAACTTACCATCTGTTAATCGATTAAGATTCAGTTGAAAGTGGCAATAGTACAACTAGGCTAAAAACTAAATCCTTGCTCTCAACACACGCTAGTAAAGAAAAAAAATGTTCCTTTGCCCTGAAATACATCGAAAACCTACTTGGATACGTTTAATTTATAGAAATTGGGGGTATATTTTTCCACACTAAATCATTATGAAAAAATGTTACTGCACAATCATTTAATCCACACTGTGTTTGTGGTCTCCTTTAGAAGAGTGATTCTAGGTGAGTAATTTCTGATAAGAAAAGGCCATTTGGACCATTTTACAAAAATTAGTGTGTTGACAATCACTGCATAATTAGGGTTGCAAATGAGTTTTGAGTACAAGTCTCTGATTCTGGTAATCCCTCTAAACTATGTAAAAAAGTAATTTGTCTCAAAACTTGCAGACTCTTCTACTAAATTTTCATGACATGAACAAGGGTTCCTGAATTATATCACCCTAAAAATAGGGGAATTTACTGGTGTTCAAAACCACTTAACAGATTTTGCTTCTTTAGAACAAGCACCCCTCCCAAAACCATCCCATCCAAAAAGCCGCCCCCCCACTCCCCAAAAAAGAAGAAAACTAGAGAGGTGAAAAGACTATAAAGTCTAGTTTACTAGACTCATCCAGCTAAGATCTAGGGTATAATATTCAAAAGTGATTCAGGCACTTAGGAGCCTACATCCCTTTGACCTTCAATCAGAATTAGGCTCCCAGGTGCCTGAGTCATTTTGAAAATGGGATGGAACCACTAAGTACTTGTGAAAATTTCTCTTTTGGTGCCCAGGCCCAAAATTTAGTTGACTGAAATCTAATTTCAAAAGTTCATAACTTTGGATTATTTGAACATAGCTCAGCAATTTCAGCTTGACAAGCTCAGTTTAAAATGTCACATTACTGGTGGAGATGTAAACCTGAAAGAAAAAATACATTGAAGTCCCTTGTTTCCTTGCACAGATAGAGAAGGTGATCAGGGTGGCCTTCCCCTCTGTCTAAATGTGGACCTATCAAGGTGTGAATGAGAGAAGACTTCAGTTACCTTTAGGAAGCTCATTTGGGGCCACTCCTAATGCCCATAAGCCTTAAGAGGGTTATAGGAGCCACCTTCAACCCTCCTGGCCTTTGTAGGGTCGCAAGTCTCTACTGAAACCACATCAATTCATTTGGGGCTGAAGGGACTGTGCTGTATGTTGGCATGTGGGAGTCCAAAGAACCATACTACGGCTGAGACCTGTTCCCCATCCCTCCCCATCTAACTCCTCCTAAAGCTCATGAAGGTGCATTGTGGGGCATCAGTGACCTTCCTAATCTAAATATACACATTTGAAGAAAACATAGTACAGCACTCTAAATTAGAAAATATCAAAGTTAAGATTGTCTGTGAAATCTTAACTCTGCTCCCTTGTATGTATGCATTTTGATACAGTCTTTGACAAGGGGACATACTATTTTAGCCACAGGACCCCTGCCTCATTCACTGTGAAGGCTGAACAGTCTTTAGTGAATGATGCTGCTGTTCGATATTTAGGCTAAGATTCTTAAAATCAAGTTGATATCCATATTTAGATACCTAAGTAGGTGGAACGGATTTTCAAGTGCTGATATTTAAAACAAAAAATTAAACAAAGAAAGATTTCTATCATGTGTTCTTAGTAGCATACCACAGCAACTGTTATTTGTTAGACAGCGGTAGAACTTTCTGTCCTGCATATTATGCATATTCTGAGGAGACCTTGCAAGAAGAGCTTGTGTGGAGACATGCTTCACTGAGTGCCCTGTTTTATGAACGGAGTGAAGCAGATTTGTGATCCTGATCTTATTCAACGGTCGTTTTCCATGTTCAATGGAACGAGGCAGGGAATGCAGCAGAAAGTTGGAGGGCACCAAAAGGAGCCTTGTCTCATTCCATAAACATCCTCACAAATCAAGGCACCTGTACATTAAAACAAGTTTTACTCAACACTTCATAAACATGCCAGCACAATCAGACATTGAATGAGACTTTCCACCCAAATCACAAGAATAAGCATGCAGAGTGCCACAGTAAAAACCTGTTCCTGTGTAACGGAAACAAGTCCATGTGCAAAGTAGGCTTTTTAGCCCTTATAAGTCACAGAAATCAAAAAGGATTTTCACAAAGCACAGAAAAAAGGCACATCTGTTACATATATCCCTGCCAAATTTCAAGTTTCTACAACCTCATTCTGAAGATCTAGTGGTATTCAAAATAGAGTTGCAAACAATAATAAATTTTTTTCTTAATTTTTTAATTTGTCTGAACCCATTTTGCTCCAGCTTAAAAGAAATAAGTCACTCTGAGCTGAGGAAAATTTCAGTTAAAAAGAAGTCTGAGAATAATATGCAATTGAAAAAGAATACTTATATTCGACATGCTGGTGCAACATTGGAATAATGAAGTTAACATGGAAGCATGTGGTGATTCTCCCAATTAAAACTACACCTACCAGTAGTGTGAAATGCAAGGCACTGATGTGGTGATATTAGGTAATACCATCACTCTTTGGTTTACTGCTATTTTATAATTGCTCTTTTAAAAAAATGTTTTAAGTGGAGAAATTCCTCAGAATAGTCTGTTGGTTTCACTAATTTCACTATGAAATTACATTTATAATAAACATCATTAAGAGATTTACAGAATGATTGTAAAAGCATTTACTTTTTATATCACTTGCTATTTTTCTGACTGTAAAATATCACCCATTTTGTTTTGTTACATTACATTTGTAACTTGTATGAACAAAAACACACACTCACTCTTAGCAATGGAGAATTTGTAAGCTAAACCCATCGTTTAAAAAATGAATAATTTATTTTAATTAATGTATTTATTGAAATACACAGTATCAGGAGTACAGAGTAAGGTTTGATATACAGAAATTGAGAGGGAGCTGCTGGCAGAGCATGTTCTGAAGGCTCGAAGATTTTGAAATTCAATTCCCCCCTTGAATCTGAAAAAACCTGAATCAGAGAACCATCAGGGATCATTGTAAGACTGATCTTTCCCAGGCATCTAAAAATGGAATTGGTGTGGAGCGGGGCAGGGGTGGCGGGGGTGGGGTGGGGTGGGGGGGGGGAATTGTAATTGTAATTGTAATTGTCAGGGCAGTGAATTGCCTCTGGCGGGTTATCTTAAATTGTCAGAGTTACTATATTTTTTAGGTTATGACAATGGCACCTACACTATAGGGATGTGTACCCCTTTTAGCATTTCTATAAATCAAAATCAGTCAAATAAAATTCTGACAATTCTTTTGCACATCAATTAATTATTGTATCATAAAGTCAATATTAACAGTATTGGCCCATCCATACCCCTTTGAAACTGATGCGTGTTTTGCCATTGTTTACACTGACAGCAGTATCAAGTCCTGTCCACAGTTGATCTGACTCAGTCCAGAGCCCAGTACCTGACCCTACTAGCTGGACAGATGCCTGGGGGCATGAAGATCTGGAACCTTCCTCCCAGTCTGGCAGGCTAGAGATCAGCTGAAGAGCCACTTCATGGAGGCTACTCGAAGCAAATGGGTAGAGCAGCCTTCTTGGGGATTTATGTAGTCCCCAAATGAGTGGGAGGATGGGTGGATCTGTGCAGTGGTGGATTCACTGCCCCTCCTACAATCTGCCCATGCCCAGTCCCTGTTTGGTCACCCACCTATCTAGCCCACCCCCTTCTATAGCAGAATTACACCAGTTCGGCCACAAGGAGTCTGGCATAGTCATAGAGAATATGCTGGATGTCCATCTTCTATTATTTTATTAACTTTCATATGGGCAGAAAAAGTTATTCTCTTTGCCATATATATATTACTATTACTCATTTGCAAATTCAGTTGAGCTCCATTAACATGCAGGTTGCCACACATCCTTAAATAATCTCCAAATTGACTTCTGACAGTCATGTGTTTCGTCAGGATTTGAGCAGTAGTGATACCAAATGATGGACATTCTGTTGGGCTTATATCATTTATACCTGCTTTTCCAATCATTCTGATTCTGTAGGAGTGCCAAATATCCATTATGTTCTACACAGTTATAGCTCATTCATTGAGACCCTGTCATAAGGCAACTAACATAACAATGGAAAGAAAATCATATTAGAGTCAATATTGTGGTATAACCTTTAATTTATCATCAAGCTATTGTTAAAATGATTAACATAGATTTGATTCTTTGGACATTACAAGAAAAGAAGTAATTAGGCAACGTAGAGAAATTTAGTCCCCAGATATCAGTTGATAGGAAAAACATTAGTTCTTATCAAGTAACATCATAACTATTGGTACCTCCATAAGCAATCTTGTATTCTCTCGCTGTTTTATACAGCCCACAGAACTGGGCAATTAGAATCTACATAATTATATTGGAAAATGCTCAATGTTTAAAAATAAAAAAGTAAAGTATCGGATTACGGTGGCAGGATCCCAACAAAGGCAGTCAGCAGCAAGGGTCAGAGCAGGGGCAAACCTGAGACTGGGACTAGCAGAGGAGTTCATAGTCAGGTTCAAGGCCTGCGTCAATATCCAGGGTCAGAGTCCAAGTCTGGAAGCAAAGTCCAAATCAAGCTGAGGTCAAGCCAGGAATTGAGGAGCAGGAAGGGTCATGGTAACCAAGATATCCACACTGTTGCCTGAACACTTCCTGGGTGCTCTTTGGGTTTACATAGGGCAGGGAGCCAATCAGGAGCCATGAGGCTGTTGTCTGTCAAACCCTTGAACTTTCCATGGTCTGTGTCCACAGCAGGTCATGGGAATGGAGCACAAACAGGTTACAGTTACTGTTGGATGACAGCCTGATGATACAAGTTGCCTGGTAGTGCTGCAGTCCTGGGCTCTGGACCCTAAGGGCCTTATGTATTATTTACATACAAATCTTATTAAGTTCTTGCTTCAATAAAGTTATTTCCTATACATACAGTAGTTATTTCACATACATACAGTAGTTATTTCACATTGTAACTTCCAATACTTTTCCTTGAGGTTTTATAAAGGATCACCAATACTTCTTTTGTACTGGTTCCTACAGTACTTAACATATATAAAATTACACTGAGTTCCAGCATAGGTTTCCAAGTTTTAAATCCTAAAAGCCAAAACATATTTAAAAAAAAAAACCGCTTCTTTGAGTTCAGCATCCTTTTTGGCCTTTCACTGTTAAGTGCACAGCCAAACTCTTAGACAATTTACGCCTCTCATAAGTAATATACGGGCCTTCAAAAAAGCCTTGCACCATTGTTCATCTGAAGTCTTTTGCTCTTTGAAATATTGCAAGATTAATTTAATGTAATTTAATTCAAAATTACAAACTTTTACAGCTGCCACAGAAAACTGGCAGCCTTAGTTTGGACAGGAAATGAAGGTGAGATTTTCAGTGTAAATAAGATGAACTGCCATTCAATGAAGTTTATTCTCCTATTTATAAGTTCGGTATTTGAACACTAACTCTTGCTATCATTAATTTGAGTTTATAGACTTAAATTCCATGGACCTCAATAGAATGCTTTTGTCTGTTTTGTTGTATTCCATACAAAGCAGCAATAATATTCTGAACATTAAATAGATAACCAAATACAAATACGTGACAGCAATAACCACATGCTGTTTTATGGAGTAATAATTTGGTTCTCACTGATTAAAATACAAAACAGAAAGCTGAATAATATCTCTTAATGAGGGATCAGATTGGTAAAGAATATAGTGAAAGACAGAGATACTGTAGAGCATGACCTTACAGAACCTTCTGTAGTGCATGAATTTACAAAACCATGTAAAACTCATGCAGGCGGTTTGCAGGTACACTCTTACTTCCATAATCTAGCATTATTAATGTCAACAAAAAGTTGTTTGCTATTTTTCAGTGCACCACATTGACCAGTTTCATTAAAAATATTTAGCCCATACTGGAAAGTGGCTGTGCACAGTCCCTCCCCACATTCAGAATGTAAAGCTAGCAACAATGTGTTTTCCTGTCTCAGACTTTCTTCTCTTGGACATAAGCACACGAAAGAAGAACTGAGGGTTGTGGAGGGAGGGATGAGCCTAGAATTGCTAGAATACCCATACTTTCTCCATCCGGACATCTGTGCTAATTCTATAATTAATACTTTGAGAGACATGAGCTTAATGGCTTCTCTGCATCTTGGAATGCATGCTAAAATAGGAGTAACTGAATTTTACACTTCAGGATGTAACAGTTATTGCAGGAGTCAGAATGGAATACTGACACCCACTTGCCAGGCACATGATTGTCCAACTAGCAACAGGTGCATTATGTGGTGGGTTTGGATTTTTCTCCCCCTTCTTCTGAAGCATACGGTATTGACTGCCCTAAAGGCAGCATACCAGATGTTAATTGTATGGCAAATCCTATTTTCCTCTTCTAAAACCACAAAACTTTACCAGTTAAGGTTGCTAAGTAACAATAATATAAATTATGTATCACAGTTTACAAAATCCAAATACTTAAAACCAGTAAATGAACAAGTAAGGATGTTATACAATAGGTTGCTCTGCACACATAGGGCTAGATAGAACTTTTAGTCTTAGGCCTGTTTAGGGGGCATAGAGCTGCACCATACCAGGGGCACCTCCAAAAGTTACAGTTCCTCCCCTGCTCCCCTCACTCTGAGAGGGAAATAAGTTGCCTCACCCCTTTTCAAGGTGCAGCTTATATTCCCCTGTGGAGAGGATCATGAAGGCCTGGCTCCTCTTACTCCCTGCCCATCTGCAGCCCCTGCTGTTGCTCCTGCACCTAGGAAAATCCAAGCAGCTCAGAGAGAAGCTACTTATTCCCCCTGTAGCACCATGTACTCCCCCTGTAGCACAGGTCTAATATGATGGGGCACAATCTAACCCAGGATAAACACATTCTTAACATTCTGCATTTTAAAGAAACACGTTTCACCACAACTTTATTAGATGTATAATATGTATTATACTTATCTGAATTTTCATAGGTAAATAGTTTCATTCTAGGCAGTGGTTCTCAAACATTTCTATGGGGTGGACCCCATCCTGATAATGACACTGTCTTGTGGAAACCTTCCCTCCATTTGTGATTGTACAGATCATCTCCTCTATAACTAACAATCACACAGGACACTTCCCTTACATTTCACAACCACTTTGCTTTCCTGTGGTAACACATCAATGTGTTACATGGAAAAGTAATGCTAGGAAAATATTTAACATATTCGGACTTCCATGACTTCTCTAGTCTCAATCCCTTCTTCACACACTCTGCTCCTCCTCTTCCATTGACTCAGTCACTGACTTTCTTCCTTGAACTTCCACTACCCTCTATTCTTTTGTCCCTCTCTCCTACCTCAAGGTCAGTTACTCAAACACAGATTACTCCTAACATACACTTCATCTGCTCCAGCTCACCTCAGTGACTTCTTCTGAAAGGACCCACCATCATGCGGACGTCTTCCATTACAAAGTCATTCCCTTCTTCAGTTTGCCATCTTCCTGATCGAACTACACTATTTCTCTACCCTCCTTGATTCCCATGTTCATCATTCTAGAAGCCCATTCACCTTCTGACTAAGCCCTTTGCCATTCTTGTCCATCCTCTCTTTCCATGAAAGATTGCTGATTTTTCCAAAGAGAAGAACAACAAGATTCCTCACACCTTCTCTTTCAACATCCTCTCCTCTTCCCATCATCAACACTGAGATTTCTCACCAGTTTTCCTTCTCTAACCCCTCCAGCTACCCAGTGGCCCATACCCTTCCCATCACTATTGTTTCCTTTCTCACCCTCCGCAACTTTTCTCCCTCGGTCTAGTTTCTTCTCTACAGAATAGAAGAATGCTCTGATTCCCTCATCCTTAAAATAAATTCACTCTTGACCCAACCTTCCCCTCCAGCAATGAATTAATCTCTCATTTTCCCTTTCTTTTCCACAATCAGTGAAGTCACCATCACCTTAAATTCCTAAATTCCTCTCCTTCATGCCACCCTTAATCTCCTCCAAACCAGCTTCTAACCTATTCACTTTACTGACACTGCTCTCAGCAAAGTCTCTAATGACCTATTGCTAGCCAAATCTTAGGGCCTCTACTGCATCTTCATCTTCTTTAACCTCTTGGCTACTTTTGACCCTGTTAAATATACCCTCCTCCGTGAAATCCTGTCCTCACTTGGCTTTTGTGATTCCATCCTCTCTGGGTTCTCCTCTTACTGTTCTCGTTGTTCTTTCAATGTCTTCTTGGCTAGTTCTCCTCCTCTCCCTTTCACTTTCCATGAGGCTTCATTTATGAAATACTCCTCTTTTCCCTCAGCACCCTTTCTTTGGGTTATTTCATCCCCTCTCAAGGCTTCTTCTACCACCATCTTTACACTGAACACTCACAAATCTATCCTTTCACTCTTGTTTGTCTCCGTCCAATTCTATCTCTGGGCCTTTCTCGCTAACATTTCTTCTTGGAAGTCTTGTTGTCAATTTAAATTTAATATAGCACAAATGGAATTCATCTTCCTTCCTAAACTCTCCCCAGTCTCCTCTTTCTCTATCATTGGTGAGAACCAAAGGCTAACTGGGAGAGATGGTCAGGCTTTTAGGTTGACTGGCTTGTCTCTATCCAGGTCCTTAGAAGTTCTGGAGCCACATCATTTACTGAAAGAATATGACTCAGTATCAGTTTTATAAATGTTATTAAAACTTTGAAACAAACACACAAAATCAAAAACAAAATCACTAAAGCTAAGCTTCTATTAATACTAAACTAAGAATAAAGCAATACAACTATCAAATAAAAATCAAATCAGCAGAGATATTCCAATACAGGCCATAAAACAACACTGATAAGTGGAAGTTTGACAATGCTGGTTTAGCAGTTTACAGCTGACAACTTTAAAGTTCTTAGGACATTTAAAGGAACAATACAAATCACACTTTCAGGAGTATCTTTATGAGACTATCTTTTAAGGCTTTTTACAGTTGGGGAAGTTTCTTTCTGGCACTTTCTTCATGTACACTTTACCGGTGCTCATGCACACATACATACAATCACACTTTCACACTCAAAAATTAAAAAATAAAAAGCCTGAGCCATCTCCCAGCTAATAAAAACAAAAGACAAACATAAAAGGAAAAACAGGATATTTAAGATATAACAGTGGAACTCTTCAGCTCTCAGTGTTCTGGATTCTCATGTAATTGGAACTGTAACTTCAGTCAATGAGCCAGATAGTGTTGCTGCTAGAACAGCACTAGTCATCAGCGGGCTCTCTTTAAGTGCTGAGAGAGACTGTTGAAAGGCTGCAGAAGCCTATTCATTGATGTCATAACTTCTTGTCCCTGAAGTGATCGGTCTTGGGAAAGGGTGCTAGAACAATTTGTATAGTGGGGGTGCTGAGAGCCATTGAACCAAACTATAAACCCTGTATATGATGGAAACCACTTCAAGCCTGGGGTGCGACAGCACAGCCCCCTCAGCACCCTTTTCCAGCACCTATGGTCTTGGGGTTCTGGAACTTCAGTCTTCCCTTGGATGACTTGCTGACCCAATAGGCGAGGCTGCTTGCCTTATCCTTGATTCTTATGATTTGTGAGCTTTGCTCACTCCATTTAGCAGTGCTGCCCTCTAAAGACTTTAGAGAAATGAGGTGCAAAGTCTACCTTGGAGGCATGTAACTTGGTCTAAACATCCTTGAATTAGGTCATCCTTACCCAATGTCAACCTAGGAAAGTCCTGCTTAAGCCAGTATCTTTAAAAATATTTGTTGTTTAAATACCAGAGACAAGGATGGGATCCCCCGAAAATATCAAAAACACAAAATACAAGACCACTTTTTGAATAAGCTGATAGGGTCTTGTCTGAGTAAAAAGGTCTTGAAAGGACATAATATCACCAGTTTATGGAAAGTTTGACCAAAATCCTATAAATATAAATTGAAAAGATTTGGCAAGAGCCAGGCACTCAGCATTCATTCATCAGCAAAATTAAAATTAAATTTGAACATTTTATACCAGATGTTACCATTCTTGCAAACAAGACAATGTAGTAATCTTTATATATTTAGGAGCAAGGCCATAAAGCAAACAGCTTATCTTGCAAAACGTTCATTTTGATAGAAAAAAATTATTGTAAAGCTTATCAAGATAGAACTCATTTAAAAACGAAAATAATTAAAAATTTAAAATGTCTGTATCACCATATACCCTATTTCCCTCTCACATTGTTGACAAGCCTTAATCCCTGTCCCACCAGGCCTGTAACCTGATTGTCACCTTTGACTCTCCCAACCTCTGTTTTGCAAATCCAGATCATGTCCAATGTTGTCACTTTTTCCTCTAAACATATCTAAGATTCAGACTTTTCTCTCCATCCACACAGCTAAAATGCTAACCTAAATACTCATTATGTCTTGACTTGACTTGTAGTCTCAGCATTTCTGGCTTCCATGAATGACATACATATTCCTGCTCCAGTTTGTTCAAAATACAATTGTTAAATTCAGCTTCCTTGCTCATCATTGTAATCACGTCACCCCATTCTCCGAATGTCTCCACCAGTTTCTCCTTTCCTACTGCATCAAATTCAAGCTTTTTGTTCTCATTTTCTCCAATGTAATTGTTCTCCAATCAATTACACTACTGTTAAAAATTCACACCTTATTTACAGTCTGAATTTGTCAAGTTCCATCTTTCAACCACCGGATCAGGTTATACCCTTCTCTGCTAGATCAAACAGCCCATTATTAAATATTTCTTTCCCCATGTTGATATTTATAATCAAGTCACTCCTTAACCTTCTCTTTGTTAAACTGAATAGATTGAGCTCTTTGAAACTATCACTATCAGGGATGTTTTTAAATCCTCTCATGACTCTTCTCTCAACCCTCTCTAATTTATCAACATCTGTCTTGTGGACACCAGAACTGGACCTAGTATTCCAACTGCAGTCACACCAGTGCTAAATATAGAAGTAATATAATCTACCTACTCCTACTCGAGGTTCTCCTGTTTATGCACCCAACAACTGGATTAGCCCTTTTGGTCACAGCATCGTACTGGGAGCTCATGTTCAACTGATTATCTTCCACAACTCCCAAATCTTTTTTAGAGTCACTGCTTTCCATCCTATAAGTATGGCCTACATTCTTTGTTTCTAGATGTGTACTTTTAAAATGTATATTGTTTGTTTGTACCCAAGCAATCCAGATTACTCTGAATCAGTGACCTGTCATCATTATTTACCACTGCCCCAATTTTTGTGTTATCTGCAAACTAATGACAATTTTCTGTTTTCTTCCAGGTCACTGATAAAAATGTTAAGTAGAATAGGGCTAAGAACTGATCCCTGTGGGACCCTACTGGAAACACATCCACTCAATGATGATTCCACATTTAAAATTACATTGAGACCTATTAGTTAGCCAGTTTTTAATCCATTTAATGCGCCATGTTAATTTTATATCATTCTAGTTTTTTAATCAAAATGTTGTACCAAGTCAAAAGTCTTAGGGAGTTCTAAGTATATTACATCAACATTACTTTCATCAACCAAACCTGTCATCTTCTCAAACAAAGATATCAAGTTAGTTTGAAAGGACCTATTTTCTATAAACCCATGCTTATTTGCATTAATTATATTACCCTCATTTAATTCTTTATTGATCAAGTCCCGTATTAGCTACTCCATTATCTTGCCAGGGATTGATGTCAGGCTGCCAGGAGTCATCCTGGGCCATTCCATTCATTGAGCCTTTCTAAAAATTGACATAACATTAGCTTTTATCTTCTGTCCCCTATACCTATGAAGTTGAAAGGTTCTGTCCTGAAACTAAACTTGAGGGTCTGCAGTGCTCAGGAATGCCTGTTATTAAGTGTTGCACTGTACTTGATTATCCCCTGCACGGCTATATCTGTGAGAATCCAGATGTCCAGGAAAAAGAACCCCTCCAAGCAAATCAAAGATGCCTATAGAAGTATGCTATAATAAACAACACTGGGTAATTTATAAAGGGTACTTACGATCCAGTTATGCTCTGTCACTGTAGGAAGCGTCTACACTATGGTGCTACAATGGTATAGCTACAGCACTGTAACTGTGCTGCTGTAGTGTCTGGAGCATAGACATGCCCTAAGTGAACTGCTGAATGTGCATGGGTTGAGGTGCACTGGCAGAGCTGTGGGGTGCCATGTGTCCCTTACCTGAGCCCCTAACCTTTCTCCCTTCCCCTACCTCCCATCCCCATTTATTCTGTGACTCATAACACCCCTCACCTTGCTGCAGCCCCAAACCCCAGTTCCCCCTTTCCCATCCACTAGTGCCATTCACTCTTCTAAGAAGCATTCACATGTCTGATTTTTCCCCCCGAAGACTTTGATTATATTCCCCTCAAAAGAAAACTGTCAAAGAAACTCACAAATTGTAGCAAATTCCAGCCACTCTGTCCAAAACTTCCTTTGTCTTAGGTGAGGGCTTGTGATTAACTTATCCTTAGACAAGTCAAACTGAATGGTGAGTTCACAGCCAGCAATCTCAACGACATCTGTGATTCATCCAGTCATTAGTATGTCTCAGACGACATCTACACAGCCCTGAAGTTTGGACTACAGAGCATGAACTGCAGAGTGCATTATGGTGCTGTCCAGGTAAATAGTTTGCATTAATGTTGCCTTTTTAAACAGGATTAAGTTAATGAAAACTAGGTTCTTTTTAGTTCGTACCTGCAACATCCACAGCGCAGCGTGATAGTGTGTGCTGCAATTCACAACTCTGTAGTCCAAATTGCAGAGATGTGTAGACAAGCCCTCAGTTTAACAGTGAAAGCAGAAGATGTAAACCATTTTTTGGAGTGGGGGGGAAAGGATGTAATCCAGGAATCCCCAATCAAAAGACTCCAAATTTGGATCAGTAGTCCTACCCTGAGCTCCCTTAAGGCTCAGCAAATTTAAAAACAATCCAATTAACTGTTTAGATTTTAGAGGACATATAAGAGTAAAACTTTAAGGCATATAAAATAGCAGGAATGGAAACTCTATCTGTTTTTCTATACTGGCACATGCGCACTGTAAAGTGTACATTTTCTTAATACTGATCTCAGTTTGGGCCACCCAAAGATTAAGTGGTGCCTTGGATAAAATTCAACAGATTGAGACCATGTTGATCCACAGCACAACACTAGTTTGAGCTCTAGCTCTGCACAAAAAAAGAAAAATCTAGAAACTTTTTGAAAAATGGCTATTTTTTCCAGGGCTTATATCTCCACAAACCCTAGCCCATGTTGGGGTCATTAGAGTCACTAATCCTACCCTGCACCTCCTGAGGCACATCATATTACAAAGGAATCTGACTAAGCAAGCTGATTTTAGAAGACTTGCCTATAGGGGCGCTGCCACACCAGCATGATTATCTTGTAGACAGAAAGTACATTAATTTTTTATAACAAAATGTAATGCTCTAATTCAGCAGCTCTCAAACTGTGGGACAGGACCCCAAAGTGGGTCGCGACCCCATTTTAATGGGGTCGCCAGGGCTGGCATTAGACTTGCTGGGGCCCAGGGCTGAAGCCCAAGCCCAAGCCCCACCACCCTGGGTGGCAGGGCTCCGATTCCAGGTCCCCCTGCTTGGGACTGAAACGCTTGGGCTTTGGCTCCCCCCGTCTGGGGCAGCAGGGCTCAGGCTTCAGTCCCCCATCCTGGGGTCATGTAGTAATTTTTGTTGTCAGAAGAGGGTTATGATACAATGAAGTTTGAGAACCCCCGCTCTAATTGAATATTCGTATACTATATTAACTGGTATTCAAGTGGATCTGGCTTTGATAAGTGTTTTATATAGCGTGAGTTCAACTGTCTTCTTGACTACATCTGTGAAGTCTCATTTAATTTAAGGGGCTTATATAAATATAAATGAATGCAAAATTTGCCTTATGATGTCCAATGTATAAAAGTCTATCTAGGCATGTATTTACTTAATTACACTTACCACAATTTAAAAAAATTAATCCAGTCCCTTCTTTAAATATCTTTTTAAGCTCTGGTTTTGCAGAGGCTCTTCAATTCCAGAAAGAGTTACTTTACAATTTCATCTTCAAAAATAAAGCAAAAATGAATGCTAGAATATAATATAATCTCTTGGTTTAGCTCTTACATAACACAAGTGATCTTTCAGCAAAACATTTCTGATGAGTTTATTTTTCGGTAATTGTATACTTATAGTACAGTTTTATGCACTCTTGTGAAATATTTCAGCACATTTTGAAGTCCCTCTTTTGTATGTGCAGTTAGCACATCTGCAAATACAAATGGGCATTTGCATATGCAAACTGAATATCAGGGCATCTCATTACTGATTAAGACATGCAAATGAGTTATACATTCAAAAGAATTATGTATAAAAGGGAGGCCCTTAATTTTTGTCCCTAAGCTCTAACTAGGATCCTACCAGTTAAAATTTATATCACACAGCATGACAAATTGGCAAAATCAAAGCATCTGCCAAAATTATGGGGTGTACTCATTGTTTCCCTTCCTGTTTTCTCCCAGGATAATGATCTCTCTAAACAAGACGGGTTAAGCAAATGCAATCACGTTTGGTGGAGTGGACTTTGTATGAATAGCTTCCTTTGCCTGAACCCTTCTTACTATTTCCATGACCCTGTAGATTTTAATGTTCTATGTACTTAACAACCTTCAAAAAGATAAGACTTAAACAAAATATTTTCTTTCATACAGATTAGGTGTTTTATTATGAAAATTCACACTCCATCTATAACAATACATCATTTCTTGAACACTGAATGTTTTGAAAGCCCAGACATCTGGGCACCCATATATACAATGCACTCCATTTAAAATATGGTTCATACAGCAATTGGTTGCATTTGACAAAAAGGTTTTCAAAATAAAGAGTATAATAAATATTTTATCTGTTCTAAGAAAAACAACCACAGTGGAGATGTGCTATACTGATGCTTGGAAAAGAAAAGCTAGCAAGGAGTTCAGGACTAGAAATAGAAAAGCTACAGTACTGAGTATTTTTGTGTAAAGAAAATAAGAATCTGTGAACATGTTCTTTGCTATTTAGATTCTGAAAGACAAGAATTTTACATTTTTCAGGACAATTCTCACAGCAATTACGATATGTACAGTGCCTAGGGATCATTTTAGATCAGTGAATAAATTCAGAAAATAAAATTGCTGGTCCAGACCTCAAGCCTATAATAATCCTGCACTTTATACAAGTTTGGATCAGTTCAGATAAAATAAATCTTCCTACATAATCTAATCTAAAGTCTGTTCAGCTGTCAAAAGCCTCCTTCTGCTGACATCTAGCCAAATCCATTGTGGACTTACACTCTCATCAGATCTGGCATTCTCTGATGGGAGGCTATTATCTTCAAGGTTCATTTATTCTGACTTCCACACTATTAAAGCTGAACACAACATTTTGGGGTGCTTTTGTCCTGTGGGAAGCCTGTCTTGCATTAAATTAGAAGACAACAACCAGCTCTGCACTAACTACTACAGCTGCTGGGTATGTACAGGGACGGCTCCAGGGTTTTGGCCGCCCCAAGCAGCCAAAACAAAAAAACAAAAACAAAAACAAAAAACAAAAAGCTGCGATCGCGATCTGCGGCGGCAATTCGGTGGGAGGTCCTTCGCTCCCAGGTGGAGTGAGGGACCATCCGCCGAATACCTGGACGTGCCGTCCCTCTCCGGAGCGGCCGCCCCAAGCACCTGCTTGACAAGCTGGTGCCTGGAGCTGGCCCTGGGTATGTAATAACATCAGTTCTCTGTACACTTCCTTCACAGCCACTAAATGTGTTCTTAAGCAATGCAGTAAAGTACTGTACTGTAAAAAGGAAGGAACCCTCACCTTCAAAGGTCTGGACATTCCAGTCCCTGCCTACATCACTGCTACTTTCTAATCATATCCACCAGTAATACCAACCTCACTGCATCTTTTGTTTCCTTCTCCTCTAATTTCACCTCCTGCCTGAAATCCTTATCCCAGAAACTCAGACTCTCTTCATTCAAATCCTTCCTTAAAATCCATTTCTTCCACAAAGTCGACGAACTCTGACCTATTTCAGTATTACGCTGTTACTACCCCAATTAATAAAAATATAGTCTAAGCAATAACCATTCTCCAGAGCTTATGGTGTGCTTGTTTGATCATTGCCTTTTACAGCTTGATCTTGCAAACAGCAATTCTGATCGGTGCCAAGAGTGCCCAACTCCCTCTATGCCCAGCATCTTGCCCAGTGGCATCTTAGACTGTAGTCCCCTAAGGCAGTGACCGTGTCCTTATTTATTTATGTTCTGTCTGAGCTGAGCATGCAATTGGCACTTAATAAATGAGTGAAATAACATTACCAACTATATGCCCATGTTTGCTCTTTACTGTGTTACCACAATAACACAATAAGCCCACCATAAATATAATATAAAAATAAAAATGGCTGAAAGAGAAAAAGAAAAGAAAGTCATGTGCTTGCTATTCCTTGGTTGCTGTCAGGAGCTTTTTGCCTGTGAGCAATACCAAAGAAGTCCTGCCAAACCATTAAACTTCACAAGTCTATGTGCACAATATTGATGCCCTGGAGCATTTCTTGTTGTTTTCAGTGTCAAAATGATGACCTTGGCTGACCCAGTTTTATAAGTAGTAACCTAGAATTCACCTTATTTGACCTGCGAACAGGACTGGATAGAGTCACCAAGAAAGTTAAAAATAGGTGACATATTTTTGACACGTTTTTAGAATCAAAGAGCCTTCATCTTAAAAACAGGAAAAATTATTGTAATAATATTGTTGGCAAGACAGTATTCTGGAGAAGTATTCTCACAACTAGAATATTCTGATCACCTGGTGTTATAGCACACTACCAGCTATATAGATGGAGCCCAAGAAAAGAAGAGACCTTGGACTGAAATAAAGGGATACACTGGGGAAGAGGGGAAAAAAAAAAAATCAGACATTTCAATACTCTAGTCGACACTAAATTTTTAGTTAACAGCCAATATTTTGGTGGGTTAAATTAGTTACAAGAGGACTATTGTTTCCTGCATAAATAGATACAATATTGCAAAGTGAAAAAACAACAAAGGACATAAAATGACGGTTAAGCATTTCTTATTCTGTTTCATGTGCAGAAAGCCAGCAGTATTCGGCCCTATTTAATAGATTTCTAAACTGGCATTTTACACTTTTACAAGAGTGTGATTCTGTGGTTTCTTTCTAATGACCACACCTGGGACGGAAATTTTTCACAAAGAAAAAAACAAATACGTCTCTATGTTTATAAAAGATTTTCCAAAATGTGTGTACAATTGTATATACAATTACTGTAACTGTGCATGCACACTGGACATTTAGATTTATAACTAAACATTTGCACATGAAAATTAAGACCTAACTGCACATGAACATGCTTGAAAACTAGGCTCTGCGTGTCTACAGTGTTACATTGTCCAAGCAGTAATGTTTTTTGCAACGATTTTCTTACCTTCACAAACTCTGAATGGTTTCCTGCAGCTGGGCAGGGGCCATTTTGCAGAACTTGATTTTTGAAAGCTTTCTTTTAATTTTAAATATTCTGTTGGGAAGGAAGATTTCGTGGAGTTGTTCAGTTCTGTAATTAATGGAAAAGAAGATATAATTATAAAATGAATACATTCAGAAAAGGTATTTGGACAAATGCATAGTACAAAAAATAAAAAGGTCTCATCTATTGTATAACATCTCTGTAATTACTACATGTCTTTAGATCTTTTCAAGTTGATGAAGATCAAGAGAATGAGATTTTGCAGATACAGAAAGCATAATTCTTAAATTTATTCTTCAACCTCCTTATCTCCAAGCTTCCTACCGGCAAATGAAATTAAGACCAAGAAAAAATACTTTGCGGAATTACAAATATTCCACTTTTAAAATTAAGCAGGAAAACACATTAAAAATAAATGCAGACAAGCTATAAGTGACCACAGGCAGCATACATCACACACTTACTCAAACAATCCCTATTACAAAGTAGTGATGACCCAATGTACAGACATACACAATTAGAGCCAATGTACAGCATGTACAATTAGATAATCTTGGTAAACATTAGTAAATATAAAAGCATTTTCATGAACATAGAGTCTATACATCTGATTGTGATTCCATTACTCAGGTTACATTCTGGTATTTCCTTTAAACACAGTGATACAATACCAGTTATCAAACCTAGTAGACAGGACTGGGGATAGAAAAATTGTCTAGAACATTTATTTACAGCAGATGTGGACAAACTTTTTGGCCCGAGGGCCACATCTGGGACAGTGTATGGTAAGCCATGAATACTCACAAAATTGGTGTTGGGGTGCGGGGGTGCAGGCTCTGGGGTGGGGCTGGGGATGAGAGGTTTGCGGTGCAGGAGGGAGCTCCAGGCTGGGGCAGGGGATTGGGGTGCAGGTAGGTGAGGGCTTCAGCTGGGTGTGCAGGTTCTGGAGTGGGGCTGGGGATGAAAGGTTTGGGGTGCAGGAGGGTGCTCTGGGCTGGGATCAAGGGGTTCGGAGGGTGGGAAGGGGATCAGGGCTGGGGCAGAGGGTTGGGGCACAGGGGGGAGACTCAGGAGTGCAGGCTCTAGGTAGTGCTTACCTGAAGCGGCTCCTGGAAGCAGCGGCATGTCCCTTCTCCAGCTCCTACACGGAAGCGTGGTTAGGTGGCTCTGCACGCTGCCCCGTCTGCAGGCACCGCCCCTGCAGCTCCCATTGGCTGCAGTTTCCAACCAATGGGAGCTGCAGGGGTGGCACTTGGGGCAGTGGCAGCATGTGGAGTGGAGCCCCCTGGCTGTCCCTACACATAGGAGCTGGAGAGGGGCTATGCCGCTGCTTCCAGGAGCTATGTGGAGCAGCACCCGACCCTGCTCCCCGGCTGGAACGTGACAAGCCCTAGACCCCCTTTCCCCAGCGGGAGCTCGAGGGCGGGATTAAAATGGCTGGTGGGCCGAATTTGGCCCGCAGGCCGTAGTTTGCCCACCCCTGATTTACATACCCATATTGTGGGTTAACAGGAATTATTATTTAATGAATGCTGATTGGAACCAAAGACACTTTCTTGGGGGATGGGATTAATAACCCTCTTGGATAAAGAGTTATTAGTCCCAAGCAGCCATTAATTATTTAAGAAATATTTGGAGGGCAATTTTATTATTCTAAAATGTTCTGAAAATAGGAACACAACCCAGCATGGGCAGGACCTTGCTGGCCACATTAACCTGCCCATAGCAATACACCCAAAGAAACCAACAGTGAGGAAAAAAAAAATCTTTAAAATGTTTTCCCTACCATAGCAAGGAACAGGACTGCAGATTCAAGAGATAGATTTGCAGAATCAGTGGGTAAGAGGAAAGGCTTTTAAAATCCAAGCATTGGCTACCAGAACTATGGGATTCCCTTCCAGGGCCAAGTCAATGTGGCTTCCATTGACTACTAATAGCTGTGCTCACAATTTCAAATTGTGCCTTTAAAAGACAGAGGCCACATAAGGCTCAGATGAAAATCAAGCCCCAGATACACACAGTCATTGGGTTCAGTTTATTACTTTAAAAACGTTGATACAGTTTTATGTACAGCCCTAAATGCCTTGTCAGTGATGGATGCTTTCTGAAACTTTTAAAGGCCAAATCTTTTCCTCTGTGCTGAAGCACAGAAAGCTGAGCTTGGTGTAGGCAGTTTTCAAAAAGACTAGGGAGGAAGGCTAGGGCTGCAGTAGCCCTTGCTATTGAAGATAAAGGTCAGTGGATTTGCATAATCAGAAGATTCATTGGCCTTGTTCCCACTCATCCCCAAGCTTGCTACTATAAATTCTACTGTGCAAGGATGCAGTGTCCCCTAGAGTTAACTATCATGGCACCCACAGGGTACAGAAATCCCCAAATCCTTTCACCATCCCTAGAAACCTCCACTAACGAGGAGGAAGGGGCCAGATTTGGCCCTATATAAATTATTGACAATTTATAGCATGAACAACCCACATATGTCTTCACTAATGATTTTCAATGTATGCAAAAGTTTTACATACTAACTGAATACATTTTCCTCCTACTAGACAATACACATTATACTCCTGGGGGAATTCTGCACCAAAAAATTAAAAATTCTGCACACAATATTTTAAATTCTGCATTTTTTTTGTCAAAAAAATGCAATCTAATCCAGCTAGTTTAAATTATTTTGGCAATTTATTTAAACTACAATACAGTGGATGGAGAATGTGTGTGGGGAGCACTGGAGGAAATTACCAACCCCCCCCCTGTCTAATAGTAATGTAGCTAGTACTGACCCTTTACTTCTAATCATTAGTCAACAAATATATGCAGCCATATGCTTAGTGTTACATCATAAGCAACTGAAGAGCAAGTGAGGGCTGGGGACTCAAACTCACAATTTATACTGGCTACTGACCATCTCCAAAAAGGTCAGTAGCAAAAAGTTCATGGAGCACATTTTGATAGGAAATTTTCAAAAATTTAGACCAGTTCTAATCACTAAAGTACCATAAGCATTTATAAGGCCGCACTGTCCTTTACAATAAGGCTCATTTACACCACTCTCGCAATGTAAAGGAGCCTTACAATTTTATACCTGTTTTATACTCTGGGGGAATTCACTAAGAACAATGGGAACAATTCACTAAGTAGGCAGGCTGCTACATTCTCCTCTGCCTGAGGGAACAGAGCCTGCCCCAAGCCTACCTCTTGAGAAATACCCTAAAGCCCTGCTCCTCCGCGCCAAGGGTGCTGCAATAGTGAGAGGGACAGAGTGTCTCTCTCTCTCTCTCTCTCACACGACTACCCAGCCCCGCCCCCCAAGGCAGTGATTTATGTCTCTACTGGCTACTCTGGGTGCTCAAACCGACCTGTCTGCACTGCCAGGGAGTGGGTGCATGACCGCTCTTGCTGCTTCCCTTCGACAGAACAAGGAGTAATGGTCTCAAGTTGCAGTGGGGGAGGTTTAGGTTGGATACTAGAAAAAACCTTTTTCAGTAGTAGGGTGGAGAAGCACTGGAATGGGTTACCTAGGGAGGTGGTGAAATCTCCTTCCTTAGATTTTTAAGGTCAGGCTTGATGAAGCCCTGGCTGGGATGATTTAGTTGGGGATTGGTCCTGCTTTGAGCAGCGGGTTGGACTAGATGACCTCCCGAGGTCCCTTCCAACCCTGATATTCTGTGATTCCATGATTCCCCATCAGAAATAATTTTTCTTCAGGTAAGCAAAGAAATCTTCAGGGCCATGAATTCTGCACACGCGCAGTGATACAGAATTCCCTCAGGAGTAACATTAGCCAAAACATTTCAACTTTGTTACTCAAAATTAGGCATCTAAATCCATATTTAGGGATATCTAAAAGTTGCTTGATTTTCAGAGGAGATTAGCACCAACAACTCCCATTGGCTCCAGCTGCAGGAACTCTGCACCTCTAAAAATCACTTTTATTTAGGTGCCTAGATATGGAACACTGAGTAATGTAGCAAGGTGGATTTGAACATTTACCTACACCTCTCTTGCCTTGTGACATGCAACTTTCAGTTATGGTTAGTATTTAAAACTGCACAGGAAAAAAGTGAATTTCTGAGCACCTCCCTAGCTGTTTCTGAAGAGGGCTTTTTAAAACAAAATGAATTATACTAAAAGACACTTGCAGAAAGTACTATTCAGAATACATAATACTGTAGTAGGGGAAATCAGGTTTCCAGTCAGTAGTATTAGCGTAAAATATAAAAAATGGCAAATTCTTCAGTAGTCTGCATAGATTTATAGCAGCAATAACTTTTTAACATAGCTTTTAAAAGTCTTAAGGAATCTCCCATGAGATGTATCCTTCAGATTAGTCTGGCACCACTCATTTCCCCATATGTATTGATTTATTAATTCCCCTATGGATATTGTAACATCAATATTTCTTTGTTGATTTAACACTTACTCAACATATAATGAACTGGCAACTATAATACATGTTCCTTAGTACTTTTATACTATAACAAGGCAAACTAGATTTTTGTGTTTTCAAGTGAGCCGGTAAGTGATATCACACTAACAGTATATGAATTACACAGACTACAAAATTCCTCCATTAAAATTATTCATACTAATCCCATCTCATAAGCTTGTTGTGCCTTCCTGTTCTTGAGGTTGTATTACAGTGTGGCCACACATATGAAGTCAAATTTTTTACTTTTATAAAACCACATATTGAAATAAGACACAATTACAAAAATAAAATGTTGCAAGTATTTCACTTGTAAGAAATTACATACATACTGTACCTCAAAAAGTTTTAACATTTTGGCAACTACATTTTAGCATTTATTCAGGTTTTCTCCATGATACTTTATTATAGCATACTTTGGGGAAGAGCTTCTCCTCTCTACACAGATAACTTCTTATGCCAACACCCTTATGCACCATGGATGAAATCCACTCCATCTTTGTAAAGCCAAAAGATTATCAAGCTTTATACATGTTGAGTGTGGAGGGATTGCAGCCTTTATGCACCGTACGCAAAGGGTGTTAGAGGCACTCATTCTGCATAAGCATTGAATCTCTGTCCTGATGCCATTACACCCCTACCAGCCTATGTGGGGTTGGTGCAGAGACCCTTTCTGCATCATGCAAGGAATATACAGGCACGCCTGTATGATCTCTCTGGCTGCACTGATCTGTGCATCCTCTATGCAGGGCTTAAGTGGTCCAGAGGGCCTTGCCCCCATATCACAAGTGAATTTTACCTACTAATATAATATAATATAGGGAAATATACCTATCTCATAGAACTGGAAGGGACCCTGAAAGGTCATTGAGTCCAGCCCCCTGCCTTCACTAGCAGGACCAAGATCCCTAAATGGCCCCCTCAAGGATTGAACTCATAACCCTGGGTTTAGCAGGCCAATGCTCAAACCACTGAGCTATTCCTCCTCGTTTGAGTGCGCCTTTTAAAATATCTGAATTTGCAATTTTGCCCCACCTTCCCCCCCCGCCAAAGACCTCACTCATTTCACATAGTACTACTCACCCCTTACTTTCCCCATATCCCTGTTCACCTTGAACAACTACAATTCACCTTCCCTCCCAAGCTCTATAGAGTCAGAAGAGCAGAGCTCAGGAGTCTGGGGGGCAGGCTGGCCAGTGTCTAAGGCTCAGATCCTCCAAGGTGCAAAATGGGAGTTAGGCATCTATATGCAAAATAGGAGTTAGGCATCTAACTACCTTTGAGTATCTGGGTCTAAGAACAGAATTAGATGGTGGACCTTGACAGTTCTGTCAGGTTTTATTTTAGTCTATGATGAAATTAGTTTAAGATGAATAGAGAAATAATTATTTTTGTGATTAAGTGTAAAATTTGAAATGTTGCCTTTTAGGGACATATTCTGACAATGCGTGCAAGTATAAAGTTTGGAGTTTGTGGTTGTTAAGTTACACTGAGCCAAAGAAACAAGAGACGTCAAGGGTAAATTTCAAAAAGGAAACATTTTAAAAGTGTTTCCTCTGCAAAAGCTAATAAATATTTAAGAAGGAATGTACAGGAAGAGTTATTGCACCAAACCTGGAAATTTAATGCACCCACTAAAGTCTGAAATAGAGGGATTTTAGTCACACTTCAAATGCAAACAAATCTCAATGCACTCTTAACTATGGAGTCATATGTGTGTCAGTGGGCCAAATTCTGCTCTGAATATACTTATTCTGGATTTATCGAAATGTACATTATTATTTATACATGACAACAGAATTTAGCTGACTGTATATTGTTAGCAGGGCTCTTGCTATATTTTTAAATGCATATTTATTCAGACCAAAACTGGGAAAAGGAAAAGTTACAAGTGTTTTCTATATTTAAAAAAGTTTCATTTTTATACCTGTTTGGAAAAAGACTCTGGCAATTATAGTACGGCACAGTGGACACGGAGTGTTGGTTGGGTTGTCTTTGGCAAGCATCCGCAAGCAAGGTTCACAAAAGATGTGGTGGCATGGATAGCACATATACGGATTGAAATAAACATCCAAGCACACTGCACAGAGGTAGCTTTCTTTATCTCCTCTTTGTTCATGCTCGTCATCTGTATTCAGGTTATCATTCAGAGTCTGCAAGGAAAAAGAAAAGAAAAATCTCTTCACAGCTCAGTTTAAAACTTTCAGACCAGTCAAGTAGGAGGGAAGGTGGTCTTCTATTATATCTAAGGAATAAAGGTATGATTCCCAATGGTTAATACATAATTCTTTCAAAGAGATAATGAACCATCCTCAAGTGACAGAAATGCCTCTTACAACAAGCATATTGAGGGAAACAATTATGGACATCAGACCTGGGAGCCTAAAAGTAAAGAGAAACATGGAACCAAAAAACTGGATAAAAATATAGCAATTTACAGATTCCTGCCTTTCCTATAAATCTTAATATTTTCTCGGTAATTTTATAACAATAAAGAGCTGCTAAGTTTAACACAAAAATTTAGAAACCATAAAAAACATAACACTATATGCATTTCTTCTGCCTTTGAAAAAACATTGTCCATTTGTGGAAGGCATGCTCCAGCAAGGATAATGACTCAAAATTTTTGGCAAGTGCATGGTTTTGCCAAAACCAGTTGCTCTGTATTTTCATAAGCTAATCTACTTGTAGGAGGACCAACCTGGTCCTTCCATATGGTTTGCAGATTGCATGAGCACTAAAGCGTTACACCCTTATGCCAAGTACTAGCCTCAGACAACCTTTCATTCTTGCTCAGAAATGGGACCTGTGCCTCAGCCCCCCCAGTAATGGGGGCCTATCCATTAGCATTTCCCTTGTCTCTGAACTACTGTGGAAATTTAACAATTAAGGAGCCCTCACTATAGGGCTGCCCCTTTACAAAGTCTGAAGACAAGCTGGACAAGAGAAGCAATGAAGTAGCACTGGTGTTTAGTAGAAGACAGAAATGGCTCAGCTTTAGCAGCACTGTGGCAGTGAGGAAAACCACAAGTCAGCCATGTGACAACCCATGAACAAAATCTACTATGAAGCCCAGAGAACTGGAAAAAAGTCAACCCTCTGCTGTCCCAGCAGGGCCAGCTCTAGGCACCAGCAAAACAAGCTGGTGCTTGGGGGCGGCACATTTTTAGGGCCGGCATGGCCGGCGCCAGAATGCCGCCCCTGCCGCCCCTAAAAATGTGCCCCGGCCGCCCTAGCTCACCTCTGCTGTAGCCGCCGCTCGCACACTGCTGCTCGCCCTCCCTCCCAGGCTCTCAAACCTGGAAGGGAGGGGGAGATCCCGAGTGGCCGCAGCGCTCGAAACAGCTGATTCTTGCGCCGCTGCTCCCCCTCCCTCCCAGGCTTGAGAGCCTGGGGGGAGGAGGCAGGGCTGGGGATTTGGGGAAGGGGCGGAGTTGAGGCGGGGCCGGGGGGTGGGGTAAGAAAAAAAACGGTGTTTGGGGGGGGCGGCCAAAATTGATTTTGCTTGGGGTGGCAAAAATCCTAGAGCCGGCCCTGTGTCCCAGGAGCGGATATGAGTTTTGGGAGAAAAGGAGAGATATTGGGGGAGAAGGGTAGAGATTGTCTGACTACCTGCAAGTTAGAAATGTTGTGTGGATCAATTAAGGAGTTCAGCAAACTGAAGGCAAAATGACTTGGAAGACCCCAGAGTAATGGGAGGTTCCCAGGAAGGTTTGGAATCTTTATAACATGTGCATGCAGGGAAATCCCAGAGCCCACTGCAACTAGTAAGATGGAAGTATCGCTAATGTGCAGTGAGACCCTATTTAGGAGTAATTTAATTTAGTGGATCAGGACAGTAAGTTCACTTTTTTACAGCCTTATACACCCTTTGTAAAAGACCTACAAACCCTGCCTACTTACCTACACACACCCTGCACAAGATGGAAGTACAAAGTCAAAAGCACAGGGAATTGCCAACATACAGTAAAGAAATTGGTGCAACATAATTTGAATGAGAGCTAAGTAGAAGTTTACAGTTGAACTGTTGAACTATTATAACCGAAGTCTCAAGCTGAACTATTATTATTGTTCATTATTTGTAATTACGGCAATACCCAGATGCTCCAATCAAGATCAGCACTGCACAGAGTGCTTTACAAGTGTAAATCAGATGACTGTCCCAGCTTTAAAGAGTTTACAATATGCATGAAATATGACAGCTGCTTGTAGAACACTATGGATGTAAAAGAGGGGCAAGGTAAGAATGCCAATGATAGGAACATGTCACCACTAGTGCACCCTTCTCATGCCTGGATACAGCATTGCAGGGGATTTTGCTCCAGCACTCCTTGGTGGTCACTGCCATAGCCCAGAAATAGCGCATCTCTACCCAAGTCTTCCATGGCCTGGCGCTCTGGCCAGGCATGGGCAACAGGGGCAGAGAGGTAAGGGCCATTGCCACCCCACTTTTTAAAGAGGGGGGCCATACCTCTCACTTTTGAGCACTGAACTCAGCAGGGGAGCAATGGGGGGGCAGAACCCCGTTGACTCCTGACTGGAGCTGAGTGGCATAATGGCAGAGTTCCTTCCCTTCTGGCATGACAGAGGGGTGTCCAGGCCAAACTCAGTGAATGGCACTGGGGCCCTTTGCACCAAGTCACAAGGCTTAAACTAATGCAGATTTGGCCTTGCCACCCTTCCATCCTTACAAATGAGATGCCGGGACAAATCTGAGTGATTGGCATTGCAACCTGCCACATAAGGTCACACCACCACTCAAATTTGGACCATTTTGGTTGCTTACCTGGGTCCTCACTTTTGCAGTCCTCCCAGTGCCCTTGCAAATTCAAAGTTCAATTCCCTTCCTGGGTAACAAAAGATCCAACTGTAAGTCCAAATAAATAGCTAAACTAATAGTTCTTCTTCCCCTCTTGTACTACTCTAAAGTCTTCTGTTTTTGCCCCTTACTCCTGGGCCTTAACGATTTCCTCCTACACTGCTTCTTCCCCAGCAGGATTCCCCCACTGCTGCCCTTCCCCAGGGACTCCAGCAGTTTGCCCCAGGGGTCTCCCTGCTCCTTACAGGCCTCATCTCAAGTCCTTCCCTGTATCTCTTCCAACCTGACTTTCCCAGGCCCTTCCCAGAGATATCCCTCCCCTTGCTCCTCTCTCCTGAGTCTCTTATCCCCTAGACTGAGTTCACAGTTCAGTTTCTTGCTCTCTAGTCCCCACCGGTAGGGGTAGTCATTATAATTAGGTCTCCATCACCCTCAGTTGTTTGGTCATAGGCAAGGCTGAACCTGACTTGACTTAAAGGGCCAGCCAGCCTGTGACAGTATCCAAAGCATTAATAATATTCAAGCCTTATATAGCACTTTTGATCCCGAGATCTCAAAACATTTTATAAACAGAAGTAAGTAGCATTAGTCCCATTTTACAGATGGGGAAACTTAGACACAGAAAAAAGTGACTTTTCCAAGATCATCCAAAAGGTGAGTAGCAGAGCTGGTAAGAGAACTCAGGATTCCTGAGTCCCAGTCCAGTGCTCTATCCACTACGTCCCCCAGAAACAGAAATGGAGATGAAAGGATACATTTAAATGCAGATGGAGAAACCAGGAGGTTAAGCATGGGAGAGAGGAGTCTAGAATGAGATTGTAAAGCTGGGTAACTGGAAGGATGGTACCAAGATAGATAGAGTGACAGAGAAGGGAGTGGGGACAGCTGGATGGTGGAGGAGTTTTGTGTACACCATGTTCAGCCTGAATTGGCAGCTGGACATCCAGGTAGAAATGATAGAAAGACCACTGAAAATGAGGGGCTGAATGAAGGAGGAGAGGTCTGAGGTGGAGTACCAGATTTAGGAAATACTGGTAGAGGGATAATACTTACAACCAAGTAATTGAAACCAAAGAGGTAAACTATACAATAAGTCCCACAAAAACATTTATCCCAAAATAGCAAAATCACTCCCTCTTAAGTGACTTATTTAAAAAAATACATTTGACCAGCTTAGAATGTACTGAGTAAATTCAAAAAATGTCCATGTTCAGCGGGAAATAAAAAAGGGAAGACAAAAATCAGTACTAAACTTTTAAAATCATCTTGCAAAAATACATGTTCCAAATTAAAACTGCAGAAAACATGCAAAATTTATTTGGAAAAAATACTAACCTAGCAAAAATTAATGATCAAAGTTAGAATATTTTAAATGGCCTTGGAGTAAAATAGACATTAGAGAATGTGTTCCACATAAGTCACTTTTGAAACAGAGGCACAAATGCCTAAAGATACCTGCATATGTTTTGGGCAACGCAAGCACCGCTCCAAGCCTGACTGGTAGCTAATTTACTATTTCATGATATTTATGTCAATAAATTGTCCTGAAATGGTGAGTGACTGATAACACAAGGAGGAGAAAGTCAGTACCGTTTATTTATTTCTAGGCTCCTATCCTGTAGGCTTTGTATTTACCAAAAGCTGATACAACAGAGTGCACCCACCCTCCCATCTAATTAATGTAAGATTAGCATTTTGGAATTGGATTTTTAATTGTGCAAGTAAAAAGGCTGTCTCACTTTAAATTAACAACAAAAGGGATAGCTCAACATGTAAGCATTCAAACCCTTAAATATAAAACACACATTTTATCAGAACAACAAAGTGGGTGAGGTAATATCTTTTATTGGACCAACTTCTGTTGGTGAGAGAGACAAGCTTTTGAGCTACACAGAGCTCGTCTTCAAGTTCTTCCAAATTAGGCCAAGAGGCCCTTTGAGGTTTGTGTACCTTCAGGCACTGTTTTGGTTGACAAGTATATTCAGTGCAGACCTTCTTTTTCGCAGGCTTCTGGCAAACTTAAGCTTAAAACCTATAGATCAGAGATGAGCAGAGAGGCCAATGCCTCTGGCCTACATATCTATATTATAAGTTAATTCACTCTATGCTACTTGCACTCTAAATTTCTCCCTATACGGCCACTCTCACTAAAATCCAAAAACAAGTTACAAACTTCAGAGCAGAGCAAAGTAGCTTAAGCAGCTCTCAGGAGTTACCGATTGCCAGGAGCCATGTCCTCCTTTCAGGCTTTTCTGCTTCAGCTTGTGCTGGATAAATTGCTCATGGGAAAAAACCAACTAAAATGCTACCTTCTTCTACAGATAACTATTGTTTAAAGCAGATGCCATATCTTCTTTTTTCTTGTTTTCATATTTAGAAGAAGCTATAGGCAATGGGATTGGTCATCTAAAATGATGAAATACTTCAGACCACAGTTTCTGAGCCAATGATTAATTATGTGTAGTGTGCACAAACTTTTGATTAATCTCTTATAGGGAAGAAAAAAGGCAACAATAAATACGTTGGGTAAACACTCAAACTGAAACTCGTAAAATGCTTAACAACTAAAATAAGATCATATCAATATAAAACGTGTCGACATTTAAAAGAGCTCGGTCAGGATACCAGGAAGTCAGGGTCAAGCACCTGGTTACGGACAGGAAGCAAGTAGTAGCAGACTCTGGGACAAACCGGGGACAGGAGCTGGAGTCTAAGGTTCACAGAAAGGCAAGGTTTGGAGCAGAAGCAAGCAGATGATTTGCATCATTTCTCAGACAGCTCCCTGTAATGACTTCCTGTTTTTTTACTGGCATGGGCCAATTAGTGTGCTGCAGGGGGCCACCACTCAAACCTCACAGTGCACTACTTCCTGCAATATCTAGCTTCACAGAGTCCCCCAACAGAAATATAGCCTGAGCTCCTGATGATCATGCGGAAGCATTGGCTGCCTCAGATCTCTGTAGTCCCACATTCTAGTCCTGCAAGTGCTTCCACAATGATCACCCCATAGGATTTCATACTGGATTATCATAATGGGACCTTTGGGCTTTAAACATCTATGAATGTCTTACACTAAAACTGCATTTAAAGATCATTTCTCTCAGCTAGAGAAGAACCTGCCTTGTTATAGGACATCAAAGACATAATGAGCATGTTGTCAGTTCTGTGTTAAAGTAATTGACCTGATATAGACATGCTTGGGCAACTACATCATCAGGCCACAATAGCATTATATGAATAAATTTGAGGTGGAAGTCCTGCCTTAAAAGAGGGATCAGCATACATACTGTGCAGCCCAGAAGGTTCACAGAGCCTCTACATGGCAGTGTTGGGGTTACTATGCCTGCCTGAGCCAGAGTTCTTCCATGTTTAACTCTAATCGGCCTCAACAACCAAGGACAGGAATTGGAATGTGTAAACAGCTAGTTAGCAATTACGACCTTGTTCATTTCAGGTACCAAACAATAATGATGAGGTTGGCATGTTTCTAGCTCGGGAAGGGGTAATAAACTAAGGGCAAACAGAACCAAATAACTGTTTACAGAGAAGTTACTAACAAGCTAGATTTATAGCCCTAGAATGATTTAGTTGCTTAAATGTATAAACATGCCTTCGGTAGAGAGGGGAGGGGGAGTAGGGGGGGTGGTAGGAAGGGGGAGAGAGGAGGGGCTTAGTTGTAAAATGTATAAAGAAGAGAGAAACTGTTTTTGCTGGTGTGCTCGATTTGAGACTTGCCTGTCTCCTTGCACCACTTTGAGATCTCAAATAAACTTTGATTGTTTCTCCACCCCGGTATGTTTATTGGCGCGAAGCACTCCGGGCAATGAACCTCACTGTTGCTGTCCTCGGGCCCCTGTGCCGGCAACAGCAGTAGCAGTAGATGCACATTGGGATGGATTACAGTCAGTATCTTATTCTAGCTCTCTTATTCCCCAAACAGCTATCTAAAACTGTTGCAAGGAAGTGAGATACTTCACACTGAAAAAGCATTTGGTAAGTGCAGGTCTGTTTTCTGATTGTTTAGGGAACGGTGTCATTTTTACATTCTCAGTGAAGTTCTAACTCTTCCCATCAAAATAATTAATTATAATCATTTGGGAAAAAAACATTTCAAAATTTTTAATTTAAAGCTTCATTAGAGCTGCAGGAAATGTGATAACCCCAATGATCTGTTACTGCCATATACTATTTAAAGTATCAGTTAAGTGAGTCTATCATTAACAATCTATTTTCAGTGAAAATAGTATCTGAAGACATGACTGGATTACTTCAAGAAAATTTAAACCCATTATTACGGTTTGATACAAGAAAAAAAATCAATTTCATTCAGTCTAATATTATTTTAAAGAATAAAGCACTGTTTTGTGGAACAAATGAAACACAACATCCATGAAGACTAATAAAGGAGTAGACAACATATTTACCTATTTCTTGCCCTCCTTTATGCACACCTGGCATTGATTAAAAAAATTACTGTAAGCCCAATCACATAATGTATTTATTTTTATTAGAGAGCTACAAGGTGGGTGAGGCAATATATTTTAACGGCCAAGCTTCAAGATTATCAGAGTGTCACAACTAGATAGAATAGATTGTTTAGCATAAGTAGTTAACACATATTTCAAGGGAGCATTCAAAGTAAAGTGGCCCATTAACATCCAAGGTAAAGTAGCCCATTAACATCCCTCCAGTCATAGGTAAGAAAGGGGAAAAAGGCTGGGGAAGGGGCCTGTTTAAATGGGGTATAGATTGTTGTTATAAACTATAAATCCAGTGTCTCTATTCAGCCCATGATTTTTAGTATCTTGGAAAGTTATGAATTTAAACTCGTAGGTTCGTCTTTTAAGATGTTGTGCAGGTTTCCTTTGACGATGAGGACTGAAAATTCAGATATAGAGTGACTGCTTTGTAAAAAGTGTTCAACTACAGGTGATATGGTATTTTCCCTCTTTTATCATTTTTCTGTGTGAGTTCAGTTGAGAGCATAGTGATTGTCTTGTTTCACCCACATAGTTGTTATTGGGCCATTGAGTGCACCACATGTTGTAATAGGCATGTATAGTACACATGGATCTCGAAAGGTGTGTTGTGGGGAATGTTGATCATAGTTTTTCCCTTTCCCCCCTATGACTGGACTGGAGAGGTGTCATCTTGAATGGTCCTTTGAAATATGTGTTAACTACTAAGGCTAAACAATCTATTCCACCTTTTATTTAATGGTGACAGTCTTGAGTACATTTCCAGGACTTGAAGAAGAGCTCCGAGTAACCTCCAAAGCTGGTTTCTCTCACCAACAGAAGCTGGGGCCGTATCTCTCTAATATACTGGGACAAACAGGGCTACAACACTACTGTATATATTTATATTATGGTAGTGCCCAGAATTCCCAATCAGTATTGGCTTGCATTGTGATGGATGCTGTACTCATATAAAGATGCAGCCCCTGCCAAAGAGATTATGTGTTTTATTTTTTTAAGAAGTTATGATGACATTCAGCTTAATCCAAGTAATTAAATATGGAGTTATTTAGGCACTCTTTGTTATGTTGCTTGATTAATCCCTCTGGATCTTTCCATGTACTAATTGAGCTGTCGCCTCTTAGAATACACATCTAAACTGGCAACTCAAGATATTATTACTTTCCTGAAAATTGCTGTTAGAAGAATTATATTTATCACGATAAAAACTCTTGGGAAAACAGCTCTTCCTGAAGCTAGTGGCAACTGTTTCACTGAATAAATAAATTAAAATTGTATTATTTCTATTAAAAGAATTAAATTATCAAGATTAATATAGAGAAGGGCCATAAAAATACTCTGCGTATTTAGAATCAAATCCTTATTAATGTGTGAGAATTTATGCCTACTACATATAGCAAGAAAATAGGAAGTGTCTATCATTCTATGAGCCTCATCATTTTGACTTTGATTTTGAAACTAATAAAATAAATATTAATTTGCACTTAAAATGAGTTACGGTAACCATTAAAGTTATTTCTGATGTTGGCAACTAAAACATTTCAGTGAATGTACCTGTAGCAGTGAGTCTCAGAGCCCAGGTCTACATGCGTGGGCTTGAGTGGCTCTCGCTACAGCGCTAAAAATAGCTGTGTAGATGATCCTGCTTGGACTGGAGCTCAGGCTCTGAGACCCGGGGGAGGTGAGTGAGAACGAGACTGCAGTGAGTGAGAAAGGCTCTTGCAGGGAAGACCTTAAGACCAGAGGAGGTGCCCCAGCTAGGAAGGTCTGAGAGTAGTTTGCTAAAGCAGAAAAGCACTGAGAGATCGGGGAGTTTGGGGCTGTACCCAGTTTAAGATGGAGAGAAGATTTTTGTGTTTAAATTTGAACTTTAAGTTAATAAAACAGAGCCTAACGAGGACTGTTGCTACTGGACTTGTAAAAGCCTTTTTTTAAAGTTTATTGAGGAACGAAGAGGGAAACTGAGGTGAGGGGCTGCTTGCACGGCTACCCTGAGGCCACAGGGGGAACCCGAGAGAAGGCCACTTGTTGACATTGGAGAAGTTGACAGGATTTGCAAGACCCCCCTATGGTCAACGAGGAAAGGGAATGCATAATTAGTACATAGAAACATCTAAGGGTGGCAGGACAGGCCTGCTGGGTGCGAAAAGGACATCAATACCATGCTCTTGGGAAGGGACATTAATGGGCTGCTCTTCTTGATGGAGAGATATCAGAAGGAACAAGCGGCTTTTAAAGAAGCCAGGCAGCTGCCCTGAAGGAAAGGACGAGTTAGCCATGGATAAGAAGGGCTGTGAGTGGCAAATTGATATGCTGGTGGTGGTGGACAAAACAGGCTTCATCTTTAGGAAAAGATGGTGGTGGACAAAACAGGCAGAGATGTAGGCACCTTTGGAGAGAGGGCAGTTTCTGTCTGAAAGCAGTCAGATGAAAGGAGAGAGGCAGAGGCTGCAGAGTGAGACCAACAGAGGCCAATGAAATAAATAAATCATTCCCTTGGGTAGAACTTGCCGTAGGGTGGGCAAGGTTCAAAGGGTTGTTTGTGTCACAGAGTGGCTCAGATCTTAATGGCTGGAAGGCCTGGGGCTAGCCAACCCTAATTACTAGAGGCACACCTGGGTTGGATCAGGTGATACCATTATATGAGCAATAGGAAGCTGCAACTGTGGGGAGGAGAGGGGATCTATGGAGAGTCTGCAGTGAGTGAGAGGCTCCTCCAGGGAAGATCCTAAGAGCAAGATGCTAAGGCCCAGCTAGGAAGGGCTGGGAGAAGACTGCTAATGTAGAAAAACCCTGAGACGCCAGGGCAGTTTGGGGCTGTGTCCAGCTTAAGGCTGGAGGGAAGTTTTTTGTGTTTAAATCTGGAAGTTAAGTTAAGAAACCAGAGCCTAAGGAGGGCTGCTGCTACTGAACTTGTAAAAAAGCCTTTTTTGAGTTAACTGAGGAACCAAAAGGGGAAAATGAGGCACCGTGCCGCTTAGAGGTCTGCCATGAAGCCAGGAGAGGGTGCCCAAGAGGAGGCCACTCATTGACAGTGTCATTGCATCTAGGAGTAAAGCAAATACTTAATACCAATAATTTAATTTAATTTAATCTCAATCAGTGTTTCACACAGAGGGTGAAATTAATCCCAGAACAGAATCCTGAACAAGCTCCTATCTTCCACTTAAAGCTTTGATACAGCATTTAAATAGTGCATAAAACCTTGCATGGACTCTCTCTGTGAGAATTTCACCCAAAGAGAACACACAGGGTTTTTTGTTTTTTTTTTTGCAGAAGCTGCAGTATGAAGCAGTGTACTGCTCCTCATCATTAAATATCTCCTTTTCATTTCACAAATTGATGTGATGCTGTGCTGGGAGCTACATATGTACTAAACATACTGATGGGATTTGCAGATGTATTTAAATAGGAAGATTAAATGATAGACGAAGTAATATTCACTCTGCAAACAGGACTATGGTCTAGTACAGTGGTTCTCAAACTTTTTTTTTTCGTGGACCACTTGAAAATTGCTGAGGGTCTTTGTGGACCACTTACTGATCTTTCCAAATGTTGTTTGTACCATTAGCTAACTATTGTAAAGCGCTTTGGATAAAAGCGCTATATAAAAAAAAAAACCTTAATAATAAACATTTTTTTGTTCTACAAATAAAAGCACACAACTCATATTTTAACAACAGTAGTCTTACCTTTTTAATGCGATGGATGTGCCCCCAGTCTCTAAGTTGGGGCTGGAAAGGAGTGGGGTCTCTCCCTCTCTCCCCTGCCGTGGCAGCCCCTGAGCTGAGCTGGGAAGGGGTGGTGTCTCTCCCTCTCTCTCCCACTGCAGCAGCCCCTGAGTGGGGCTGGGTAGGAGAGGGGATCTCTCCCCCGCCACGGCAGCCCCCAAGCTGGGGCTGGGAAGGAGGGGGGTGGGTCTCTCCCCAGCAGCCGCAGCCCTGGAGCTGGGGAAAGTTGCCTTTTTCTCTGGCTGCTGCAGACCCGCACATCCTAAATTCCTTGACTTTAGCAAAGCTTTTGATACGGTCTCCCACAGTATTCTTGCCAGCAAGTTAAAGAAGTATCGGCTGGATGAATGGACTATAAGGTGGATAGAAACCTGGCTAGATCATCGGGCTCAACGGGTAGTGAGCAATGGCTCCATGTCTAGTTGGCAGCCGGTATCAAGCAGAGTACCCCAAGGGTTGGTCCTGGGGCCGGTTTTGTTCAATACCTTCATTAATGATCTGGAGGATGGCATGGACTGCACCCTCAGCAAGTTTGCAGATGACACTAAACTGGGAGGAATGGTAGAGACGTTGGAGGTTAGGGATAGGATACAGAGGAACCTAGACAAATTAGAGGATTGGGCCAAAAGAAATCTGATGAGTTTCAACAAGGACAAGTGCAGAGTCCTGCACTTAGGATGGAAGAATCCCATGCACTGCTACAGACTAGGGACCGAGTGGCTAGTCGGCAGTTCTACAGAAAAGGACCTAGAGCTTACAGTGGACGAGAAGCTGGATATGAGTCAACAGTGTGCCCTTGTTGCCAAGAAGGCTAACGACATTTTGGGCTGTATAAGTAGGGGAATTGCCAGCAGATCGAGGGATGTGATCATTCCCCTCTATTTGGCATTGGTGAGGCCTCATCTGGAGTACTGTGTCCAGTTTTGGGCCCCACACTACAAGAAGGATGTGGAAAAATTGGAAAGAGTCCAGCGGAGGGCAACAAAAATAATTAGGGGGCTGGAGCACATGATTTATGAGGAGAGGCTGAGGGAACTGGGATTGTTTAGTCTGCAGAAGAGAAGAATGAGGGGAGATTTGATAGCTGCTTTCAACTACCTGAAAGGGGGTTCCAAAGAGGATGGATCTAGACTGTTCTCAGTGGTAGCAGATGACAGAACAAGGAGTAATGGTCTCAAATTGCAGTGGGGGAGGTTTAGGTTGGATATTGGGAAAAACTTGTTCACTGGGAGGGTGGTGAAGCACTGGAATGGGTTACCTAGGGAGGTAGTGGAATCTCCTTCCTTAGAGGTTTTTAAGGTCAAGCTTGACGAAGCCCAGGCTGGGATGATTTAGTTGGTCCTGCTTTGAGCAGAGGGTTGGACTAGATGACCTCCTGAGGTCCCTTCCAACCCTGATATTCTATGATTCTATGAAATTCCTCCCACCCCATCGTCTCACCCCACTGCCCCCTCCCACATACCTCCTATTCCCCCCAAGGCCACCACCTCACCTTACATGTGCATCTTCTCCAGGGTCCAAGCAACATCTAATTAGTGGAACCACATCTGCGTGGCTCCACTAATTAGATGGGAGGCCCTTCATTCTCTTGTGTGCGGCCAGGTGTGCACCTTAGAGGGAACTATCCGTAGACCACTGAATGGAGCTTGTGAACCACAGTTTGAGAACCTCTGGTTTAATAGATAGACAGTGATTGCTCAGATGTATCTGTCTAAAATATATATTTTCCTCTACTAGTAGAAGTACTGCTACATGATAAAAAAAAAGGCTTTTCTATTCATTTCACTTATATGAAGAACTATAAAACTAATACAATCTATTTGTGCTGAAATGTTAATTCTGTACTCATGAAAATAGCCTGTATATTAATCTTAAGGTCATGACACAGGATGTTTTTCAAATAGATATCCTCTAAGAATTATTTTTGAAAAGTACTATGGCCTGTATTATATGTGAGATTAGATCACAGTGGTACCTCCTGGCCTCAGAATCTGCAAGTCTATCAGTTGACCTGCTGCACTGAAATCATAGCTGAGCATTTGCATTTATTCTGGCATTCTCTCAGTATGCTGGATCTCTATGTATATATCATTCTGTCAGGAAAAAATATAACAAAATGGTGCAAAATGATGTCTGGAACAGTTTTGGCAGATCTGTATAAATATAATCACAGCATTCTAAACAATGCATCTGATCTTCTTATTGTCATCCACCAGAATATCAACCGTCATTTACACAGCATGGATGAAATAATCTCAGTTAATAGACAGCATATGAAGATTATTTTTATGCAGAATACCAACTCCTCTTATCATTACAACCATATCCAGATAGCAGACTGAGAGAGAAGGGGGGCAGAGTTCCCATCCTGTGCTGAACAGAATCTACACAAATACTCATCAATGCAGTCCAAATGTATCCCTTTTTCTGGGGTTTAGCTTTATAAGTAACAACAACATAAACTTTAGTCTTCTGCCCAAGCTTCATTGTTCCTAGGGTTTCTTTATTCTAGATCCCAGTTACCTCTTTTCAGATGACTGCATTCTGGATATAAGGGAGGATAGACTACCAAGCACAAGAAAAGAGTCAGCAACTCCCAGCAGGGGTCTAATATCTGAAAACACAATGGGTCAACAGAAGAACTCAGCAACCCTGTTACAGAGCTAAAGAATCCACACTTATGTAGGGGCTGTGATTGCTGGCTATGCATAACTGCCACTATTCTAGCCAAAAGGCTGTAATAACAGCCACAGAGAGGATGTGTTGCAGCACCGTACTGTGTCCATAGTTTAAGGTTAGCACGGATTCCATTACTTTCCCTAATGTTTTTAATTTCCCTACCCAAAGCCTGATCACAGGCTTTATCTGGGGAGCTGTGAGAGAGGAAAGGGGTAAATTTCAACCTAAATTAATTATTTAATATTATATGGCTACAGCTAATAAACATACAGTCTTGACCATAGTCACTAGTAGTAGTGGTTAACCTATAGCTATTCATCCACATTACTAGCACGACAAGATTCAGACAAAGTTTTCCAACAAGACGGGAAAAAAATAAAATGAAACGTTTCTTGTAGACCTCATTTTGTTCTTTACAGAGTACAACCTATGTAAAGATTGCTGGGGCTATTGTAGGAAACTTCATCCAAACAGGTTCACAGGAGATAGATCTACCAACACTATTTGTATGAGATCAAGATTTTCAAAAATAGTTCTATAAAGTTAGGTTCCTAAACCAATATTTAGACACCTAAATAAGTGTCCTGATTTTCAGAAGTTCTGAGTACCTAGTGGGAGCTATTGAGTGATCCTCACTTTTGAAATCTCAGGCCACCTATTCGTAGGCCCGGTTTGGCATGAGTAATTAAACATAGGGGAGGCCTCATTTCTTGGAAGACAGGATTAGGGAGGAAACAAAATCAGAAGGCTGAAAATGAAATGTTTCTGCTAAAATAAATAAATGGGTTAGTAAGCTAAAAGACAGAATGTCTGAGCTAGCTAAGGTAAGAGGGGGAATGCCTAGGAAACCTAAGAACAAGATAACGGGCAAGAGAATTTGGGAACATAAAGATAAGATAAAGTGTAAATGCGAATATGGACAGCACATGGACAGAGAATTTTGTACAGAGACCAGTTCCTGCAAAGTCACCAAACCAATCCCAAAATATGTGATACAATGAATGGTGAATGTAATGTCATCTGTAAATATATATAAAGGAAGGGAGTTTCTGTGTAACTTTAGATGAGCAGTAAGCCCTGTACCCAGACACTATACAACTGAGCCTGATCGACTCAAGTGTAGTTTGATTGTATGCTAATAAAGAAATCTCAGTGATGAATTCAGAATTGAGCTGAGTTCTCGGGAACCGAGTGGATAAAGTCTTGGAGGCTAATGAGTGGATAAGGTCTCAGAAGCTGTCCCACTGTACTCTTGTGTAGGGGAATCCTCCAGTGGCATGAAGCTGGATAGCTGGCTCTACTTCACACCCCACTGCTGCGCTACACAGTCACTCATTGCAGCCATCCTCCTGGCAGAAAGGCATGGTCAAGGAAAAGGGGCATTGCTGGTGTTCTCTTCCCAGAGCAACTCCTTAGTGGTTGTTGCATCCAGGACAATTTAGAGAACCCTGGGATTGTTCTAAGTTGCTGTTTGTAATCAGACTGGAAGCCAGCTGGCTGAAGATCACAGAGTCCTTTGTGGCTCCTCCCTGAGTGAGGCCAGCTACCAAGCAGCCAGTCTCAATGGATCATCTGACCAAACGTTTTAAAGCGTCTGAGCCTGAATTTCCTCACTTCCATTGGGGGTAAAGGAGAAGTAACTTCAGTGAAGTCAGTGGAGATAACTGACAATAGTCAGGCCTAATATATTTTAACCTCTACTTCCAGAATATCCTACCAAATCAACCTAGTCATCTATATTTTGTTCCAAAAAAGTTATTTTAATTTTTTTTCATATTTCTTATTCAATTAGAATTTTTTTTTAAATACCATATGAAGAATAATATACTAAAAGGAAATAAAAAGTAAGCCACTGCATTTTTAGTAATGACGAAGGAAACACCTGCACACATGTATGTTTTTATAGTATATGGAGCAACTTTGTACATCTTTTCTCTCATACAAGCTATATTTGATATATGATTATTAATATTATGAGACACAGACATATTGCATCTTACCTTAAACAAGATGTAATATATTTTTGGCTTATAATTAGCACATTGCATCTTATTTCATGCTATGCCTTTTGGATTTAGGTTGGCAAAGCTTCCCTTTTTTGAGAGTCTTCTTGCAAAATCCTCTAAGGGACTGAATAATGAGCCCTAATGATTTCAAGCCTTCTGCCCAGTTATAGTTTAATATCGCAGAATTTTATCCTGTGAGCTTTCTTGCAATACTGCTCAAAAATTAAATAGGCGATTCCAGCCAAATTCAGAGGATTTAAGACTTTTTTTGAGTGGCAGGGCAAGAAAATGGGAAATGCAGTTTAACATCTGCTATTTTACACTTGTCTGCCTGGACTCAGGAAAAAAAAAAGGGAATAAATATTACATTTAACCTTGGTGCAGTATACTGACCAACACAAGGATTTAATGATTAATGTATCAAAGTCCTTGTAAACATAAGCATAGTTTACTTAAAAATGTAAAAAAGATGAACGTGGTTAATTTTTTAAAAAGAATGCAAAACAAAAAATACTGTATTGCTATACAAAATGCGGGTTGGAACCTGTCTAGAATACTCACTGTGGCATTACACCCCATATTTTTCATAGTAATATCATTATAGATAACCCATAATCACATCATAATGTATTTTATGCAACATAAGTCATGTAAGATATCATTGAAAAGGTTTGATTTACTGAATATGTTTATCATATTTGTATGCATGTATCATTTTGGTATCTGAAATTAGGAATTTTGTCTATGCATCTATTACAAATGTGTTTACACCTGGGGAATGCCCACTAGGCAAAATGCAATCAGTCTAGATTGCTGGCTGGGAAGGGCCATTAGGGAGAACAATAGGTCTTAGAAGAAGCTAATCTCCCTCCAGGGAGCCTTCCTGGGGTTGCTACAAACAGCCTCTGACTCATGGCTGCTATGACACTATGGGGTCATGTGACCAAGTCACCTGGTACTGGGCTCCATCTTGGAATACCAGTGTTTTTCCACTGACAGGCGTGGGAACCAAACTTGGAGACAAACGGTTCCCACCATATGCAAAAACTATTTAACGCAGGGGAGTGACTTCATCATGGTTCTTCACTGACTCCCCGCCCAAGAAAACTGCTGGAAACACCTGAGGAAAAAGGACTGGACTGCGTGAGAAGTTTTGGACCCAGGGTAGAGGGATTTCTAGCCGGCAAAAGGAATACCTGGAGTATTTAAGCTACAAGCAAGTTCAGCTTGCCCTCAAGAATCTCTGCAAACTGCCTAAATCAACAATTAGGATGAGAATTTGCTACTCATATCCAATCTCATTAGTATATTAATCTTAGAATGCATTTTGTTTATTTGCAAGGTAATCTGCTTTGATCTGTTTGCTATCCCTTATAATCACTTAAAATCTATCTTTTGTAGTTAATACACTTGTTTTTATTTTGTCTAAAACCAATGTGTGGAAATCATAACTTGGAGCAGAAAGCTGTTGCATATCTTCCTCCACATTGAGGGAGGGGGTGAATTTCATGAGCTTACGCTGTGCAGTTTCCTGTGAAGCGCAAGACTATCATTTTGGGCTTACCCTCTAGAGGGGGTGTGCGCCTAAGAAGCTGGTAAGTGCCCTAGCTGTATAGCCTTCCCATGTAGGGACTGGTCAGAAAGTCTGTCTGAATGTTACTACAGCTGTGTGTGTGTGTGTCCCTACCTGTGTGCTGGTGAAAGTGAGAGACTGGGAGCGTGTCTGTAGCTTGTCACAGCATTAGAGGGTGACTGGTGGGCCAGGGGGGCTCAGTGCTACCCTAGTTTCAGGTGGCACCCCGGGGGGAACCCATCACACTCAGTATTGTTGATCACGTTATAAAGAGGATATTTCCATACCGGGATTGTGGATACAGTAATCAGAATGATTCTCAATTTTTAATTTTTTTTTTGGTCATGGACTCTTTTTGATGCTTGGCCCTGTAGCCAATGATTTTAGTTTGATTAATCATAGCAGCACACAATAAATGAATAATCTGTTATATCATCTATATTCATTGTCTGTTAATTAGAGTTAATTTGGAGGATTATAGGTGTATAAGATTGATCAGTATTTAAAGGAAACGTATTAGATATAAGTAAGACAAGCTGAAATACAAGAATCTGTAGGCTGAAGCCTGCAAGATTTTAGCTTAACTATTTTAGGCCTTGTAGACAAGAAATGCTGACATAAGAAAATAACCAAGAAATAACCCAATACTCTAAGATTATGGGAAAAGAGGTACCAAGTGGTAATATTGCAGAAGTCTAGCAGGAAGATTAAATTTTAAATTATAAAATGCTGTAAAAGCAAATATTGTCTCCAACATGTGTCTTAACCACAGGATACAGGTGGTACGTCAACGTTAATGAGAACCTGCACAGCCTATAGAATTTGGGATCCCTTGTGTTTCTAGGGGACACAGACCAATAAGAAAGAGAGGGTTGACACTTTCATGTACATGCACAGAATGTAGGTATAGACAGAATCACATTACAGTACAGACACATTTACATGCGGATGTCGGGAGTCAAGCTGTCATGACCACGTGTTAACGAACTGCGGGTTAAGAGGGCCATGCTGAAATATCTTAAGATATCTATATACACACACACACACACACACGTATAATTATCTAGGATTACATACATATTCACAGCGTCTCAAATACTGCAGGCCTATCTGCTAACGGCGCTTTGCAAGAATATAAATTCAAATGTGTAACCTAATTAAAACATTGTTACTACTACATAGGGGTGAAAGTAACTCAGGACAATTACCGGTATGGGGCGGGGTGGCTCTGGCCCCAGGAAGGGACGGGGCCTTGGGCGGAAGGGGCAGGGCTAGGGGTCAGCATCCCCCAGCCAGCCTTTCCAGGCCGCCTGGTCCATGCTGCCCAGGGTTCCCATGGCAATTTAAAGGGCCCAGGGCTCCAAATGCTGCTGCTGCTGCAGTAGCGGTGTCCGGAGCCCCGGACCCTTTTAAATCGCCAGCCCTGGGGCAGCTGCTCCCTTTGCCCCCTCTCTGTCAGCAGCTGAGGGGAGGCAAAAGGGGTAGGGACCTTAAAGTTGCTGTGCCTGCCTCCCCCCGGCACCCTTTGGCAGCCCAGCTGCTCTTTTTGTCTCCCCCGTCGGCGGCCCTGCTGGTAGGATCCCTACTGGCAGGGCTGCCGATGGGGGAAGGGGCAGCAACGTTAAAGCGCTGCCGTGGCAGTGCTTTAAGGATGGTCCTTTGCTGTGGCAGCGCTTTGAGGATCCACAGCAGCGCTTTGACATCGCTGCCCCTCCTCCGCATCAGCGTTAAAGACGTACAACACGTTTCCGCTCCGCATTTCCTGTTGATTTCTATGTCAGTGAGTTAGTAGCAAATCTGTAGCACTACATAGCAAGTTCCTGTACCGCGTGTTAATGAGTCTCATGTGTTAAATAGGTAGCACTGGGAGGCATGCCACTACTACGCGTTAAGCGGATTCACGCGTAAACCGGTCTGTACTGTATTAAAAAAGGGTGCCCAGAGCGGGAAAATAGAGTTTCCTATGGGAAACTCTCAGCAGGAACCATCCCCGTATTAAGTATCGGGGGTAGCCATGTTAGCCTGTATCCAAGGAGTCCAGTGACACCTTAAAGACTAACACTTATTAGGGCATAAGCTTTCACGGGTAAAAAACCTCACTTCTTCAGATGCAGAAGTTTTTTACCCATGAAAGCTTATGCTCAAATAAATCTGTTAGTCTTTAAGATGCATCCCCATATTGATGATCAATCCATGAAAGGGCCATCAGACTCTAATACCATCTAGGAGGATGTGAATATGTCTATAGTTATAACTAGTACATGGATATATTTAGGAATTCTATATGCTGTGACATTTATAACTTTGTTGGCAACCTTAATAAAACTGCTAAAAGATAGTGGACCTTGTTGTTGTTGTTGTATGTATTACTTGCCTATGGTTCCTATGGGCTCTGGATCCAGAACAAAGAGAGACAACTCTGTTGAACTTGAAACTGTAGCCGCCAGAGCCGAACCCACTGTAGTATAATTAACATTAAATAAAATAAAAGGCTACAGCCCCGATTTGAAGGTCAGTCTAGCAGAGTTTGTAGCTTTCCTGTACTCATTCATTTTGGGGTTTGCATGCATTGGCACTGACTTCCTCTGGGCCCGGGGGGTGCTCAATCCACCGCTCCACCCTGGAGCACCCATGGAGTCGGCTTATATTTGCATCCATCAGTGGGCTTTCAACCATTGCTTCTCTTGGATGTCTTGCATTGCAGTGATTTCTGTCTGAGAAAGATACAGACACCAAGTTGCTTTGTGAATCAATTACCAGACGGTACTAACAGAATGAATAATTGCTGCTTCTTTCTCCAAGCCCAGGCATTCATTACACAAAGACACTTCCTATATAGTCTCACATCACAGAGTGGGATTCTTGTTCTTGTCTTTAAACTCAGAATATCTCTGTGATGGACGACGTCTAGAAAGCAGTAATGTCAAACCTGACATCTGGGTGATAGATGGCAGCAAACTAGATATAATCTTGAATAGCGAAATGGAAAGAAAGACACAAGACAATTTTGAATTGTCTCATAAAACAGAGCTGCATGTCCCTCTCTGCATTACATTGGTGAGACCAAACCTGGAACACTGCCTTCAGTCCTGGGCATTTCGGTACCAGAAAACAGAGAAAATGGAAGAAGTGTAAAGAAAAGCAACAAAAGTGATTCGGAGTCTAGGGATTGGTTTGTAATGAATAAATAAACAAACAAACAGACAAATTCAGGTTACTATAAAAGGGCTACTATGTATAGTTTAGCTACATGACAATTAATGGGACATGATAACAGTGTAAAAGCATTTGAAGAGCATAAACAGACTGGGCATATAACTAGAAATAACAGGATGAAATTAAAAAAAAGAGAACATTTAGGCTAAATGGCTGAAAAGCTTTTCTTATAATGAGAGCCAACCAATTGTGGAATAATCTAATAGAAGTAATGGAAGCATCATCTCTTGGGACTTAAGACAAACTGGACAAAGCACTAGAAAACTTATTGTAGAGAATAAATCTGCATTGGCAAAGAGATGGATCTGATGACCAAATACATTGAAGTTCTATGAATCTATTATTCATGTGATGTGGCACTTTGCTGCATTGGCACCAAAAAATTTGTTCTGAGCAAAGTTTAAGGAGAATGGTCTAAGAAAATTGATGGCATCTGGGTGGCATACAAAAAGTATTCAAAATTATTAAAGCATATGCCAAAGCTGAACCACACAATGCATTCATGCTAGTGAGTGGTTCAAAGAGAAAAATACGTAAATGAGTTCCACAGGAAAACTAATACTTTCAATTTTTATGACGATCCAGTTATTATAATATCCTCTTAAAATAGTGACAGAATTCATATTCCTCTGCTCATTCCCAGAGAATGGATAAAGGAACATTTCCCATGCAAGCATGATGGAAGAAGTTGTTGGTTTTTAAGAATGAATTTGCTCTCCTGGGTATTTCCGCAGCAGTTTTATTCCCTGTAAATCTTGCTTGTATAAAGAAAGGAAAATGTAGTTCTGCTTGGGTGTTTTTGGATTCCCAGAGGTCAAACCAGGAAGTTCTTTCATAGAATGGTTCCACATTAGAACTTTAAAAATCCTTGTTACTAAGTTTTTACATTGCTGTATCCTTGCATTTATTTTTGCAGTTTTTGAGGGTCAACGTTACATCTGATGTGCAGTGTAAATTGGGTGAGGCAACAGTGAATATGGATGGATTATTTAGGTATAAGGAACAGGACAGATCCTTTAATGGTTCATTGCCAGAGCTTAAAAAAAAATGCAGGATTCTTGTAGATTAGGTTTTGGGAGTTTTAGCTGGACTTCACTGAGGCCTGGGTCTACACACACAGAAGTTTCATCAGTTTAACCCAGGTGTGATTTTATACCTGTACATCCTTGTGTGTAGATACTCTTAAGTAGGTTTAAACTTGGCTTGTATTAGTTTAGCTTGCACCTATAAATTACAGGAGCAACCTGTGTAAACTGCATTTAACCTGTTGGAAGAGTGTCCACACACAAAGTTGCATGAGTTTAATGGCACACCTTTAGTTAGAACCAGTGCAACATCTGTATGTAGACCAGACCTGAAACACACTTTCAGCTTGTGATAAATGAAGTGTGGGGGGAGCTCCTTTTTATGGACACTCAGCCAGCCAGTTAGCTATAAAGTCCCTCTTGGTCGCTGTTCTCTGCTTGCTTTACCTGTAAAGGATTAAGAAGTCTCCCTGGCTAGGTAAAGGAAAGGAGTGGGCACCTGACCAAAAGAGCCAATGGGATGGGTAGAACTTTTTAAAATCAGAAAAAACTTCCCCTTTGTCTTTTGTTGTTCTCCAGGAAAGAGGGGAACAGGGCAGCAGTTATGCTATCAGAAGCTTTAAGCCAGGTATGAAAAATCATCAGATCATACCTAGAACTACTTATTGGAAACCCCCAGATGTGTAAGTAGATGAGGAATATCTAGAAAGACGTGATTAGGTTTATTTATTTTATTTTGTAAGGCTTGTGGACTCCTCTGTGCTAACCCCACATGCTTTTGTTTTACTTGTAACCTTTAAGCTGGATTTCAAGAAGCTATCTTGATGCTTAATCCTTGTATTGTTTTAATAAAATTTACCTTTTTTAAGAACAGGATTGAATTTTTGTGTCCCTAAGAGGTTTGTGCATATGTTGTTTAATTAGCTGGTGGCAACAGCCAGTTTTCTTTGTTTTCCTTCTCAGCTATTCCCTGGAGGGGGAGTGAAAAGGCTTGAGGGTACCCCATAGGAAGGAATTCCCAAGTGCGCCTTCCTGGGCTTCAAAAAGGGGGTGTTTGCACTTGAGTGGTGGCAGTATCTAACCATCCAAGGTCAGAGAGAAGCTGTAACCTTGGGAGTTTAATACAAGCCTGGAGTGGCCAATATTAATTTTTAAAATCCTTGCAGGCCCCTACCTTCTGCATTTCAGCCTTACCATTTTTTACAATAAAATGTGCTTGCTAATTGAATACACTGTTAACTCAGAAGTACTATTCCAAAAGGAATAATTTGTTTTCCTTTCACAAACAATGGCAATAGCAAACCATGCATGATATTCAGAGGACATTATATTATTTACATGATCTATACAGTGAAGTCATATAGTTAATTTGTTCAGCTCCAAGAAATAAACATGTCAAAACAGTTACATTGTTTATTTCCTTACAAATGAAATGTAGATGTGATTGGAGATGTTATGCTTTTGGTTTATGAGCTATATTTTCATAATCAAAACATCAAAATAAATCTGTATAATTATTGAAATATGTATTATTTGAGCTACTTGAAAGCAGACCAGCTGAAAACATTATTTAAGCATGACAAACAAATTTAGAGTATCTTTTAAACATCAATTGTATTGTTTCATATTTAGGATTATTTAACTTCAGAAATTATCCCCATACAGTGAGCACTATAGAAAGGAATTTACAGTTATGTTAGAAATCTCTATGAAGTAAACATGCAAACCCTAAGTGCTGAGAAGATGCATAATTGAATATTCCCACTAAACATCTTTGATTAACCAATACTCAGGTGTTCAGGAAGTACATAGTTGCAAAACTGGTTATTCAAATTTGTGTTACTTGGCACTCAAATCTTCAGGCATCATTTCATAATCTTTGCATCTTGAAATTAATTCAGTTTTCAGATATCTATCCTAGGTTACATTTACATAGTATCTTTGTGCCAAAGGATCATAAAATTCTTTAAAAACAACATATTTGGCACAGTGGCTAAGGTATCAGACTACAGCTCAGGAGACATCAGTTCTATTCCTAGCTCTGCCCAAGATGTGCTGTATGAGCTTGGGCAAGTCCCCTCAGCTCCTTGGTTTAACCATTTGTAAAATGGGGATTTCATGTTTATTTTCTTTATAAAGCATTTTGAGATCCTTAGATGAAAAGCTGCATATTTCTGTTTCTAAATAAAAAAATATAGTTTTAAAAAACCATAAGTCTCTCTCCCTCTAGGTGCCCCTGAAAATTAACTAAAATCACAATTAATATAAACAAAAGAGAACCAGCAGCAACCCCACAAGTTATACAAACAACTAAATAAATTATACATCATAGCTCTAATAAAAGAAATACCACACCATCGCTAACTATCAGCTCCGCTCTCATACAGCATCTCATTCCACAAAAACCCCTTTAAAAGATTTGTCCTTATGGCCAAGTGATTCAGGCTATTTTATAAGTAAGAGGAGCACATTCTCAAGAGAAGGGGCTCTAACAAAGACCCGGCAGGCAGCCCCATCTTTTATACAGAATATATGCCCACCACTAAAATGAAGCCACTGCAGCGTTAATCATGGCATCTGTTTAACAATGCACAGCAACATTATAAACTAGTATAAAACAGTTGGACACAGCTGCATGTAGGATACATATACTAGTTTGCTAGAATTACTTTTCTGTGCTTTTGTGCCCTACATTTTAATTTAAACAATATTTGCAATAAGAGTTTGCATTTACTACCAGTTAAAATAAAATAAAAACAGCAATGGGAACAGATTTTTATTTTTATTTTATTTCTGCTGGCACTGAAAATGCAATTTTATTCACATCCATTTTTTCAATGACTCCAGTCCCTAACTTTTAGCCACTTTATGAGCACTAATAGCTACAATTTGCAAAAGAGGCCTGTTTGTATAATAGATTGAATGATCTCTATCTGTGTCAAATGGCACACATAAGAGTCAAAGGTCAGAGAGGTTAGAGATGAGATAATCAAAGAGGTTCTGGTCACAATGACAAAGTCTGGTAAATACTAAGTAGGATGCTGTGATGCCAGCCTATTGTCATTACAGGAAATATATACTCATATCACAAGGCGCAAGTAATTGATTCAAAATTACTCTTGCCCTTTTTGTAGGGAGAACTGGTTCGTAGGGATGGAGCACAGTTCTCTTGTATTTTGGAGTTCTCTCCTTAGTGTGTTCTTTTGTTGTAACACTTAGTCATATCGCATGCCAATCTGTAATTTCTCCTAATTATTCCATTGTTAGCAGAGTTTAAAACAGCAACATATTTCACTAATGAAAGGACCTATATAGATGCTCCTATTGTTCTCATTATTTTCAGCTACAATTATTTGTTTGAAAAACTGTAATAACTTTGTAGGGGGAAGCTGTACAGTGAACATTTTATACTAACTGCATTGTAATGGCAACTTTATTACAGTGTTTTTTAATCAGATAGTCTCTCAAGAAATTGAAATTACCATATCGGTCAGTCTGTTGCAGTTGTAAAATTACAAGGATGGCTTGTGAAATTACCAAAGTTTTAACATCTCAGTGATGTGATGAATGCCATGTATATATGTAAACCTCCTATAAGTTATCTGATTAATTTCCTGTATTTTCTTGCTCAAATAATTGAAATGATAAAGCTCCCTTCTTAGGCCCTCCCCCACCAAGAGCATTGCACAAGCAAAAACAAATAATGTAATAAAAATGAAAACATTGTAAGAAACCACATACAGTAAGCAAAAAAAAAAAAGAAGACTTGAAAGTGAGATGGGGAGGCCTTTAAAGACAAAATTCAGCTTTAATATACAATTTCCGTATCTAGATAGGCAGGTGTATACATAAACGCCTTTTGAAAATGTTGTAAGCACCCAGCTGCTTGCATTGATTTCAGAGCTCAGATCAGTAGGTACCTAAATAGTTCTGTTCAAAGGGAGGTGCTGAGTGATAGGCACCTCTGAAACCCAGGCCACTTACTGAGATCCCTAAATTTAGGGCCTCATTTTTAGAAAATCTTGACCAATCAGAACATAAATTGAACACTGTCTCCTGGATCAAGGAAAATAGAAGACAGCAAACCACTGAATCCAGAAAAGATTCTCAGAAGAAAATATCAAACATTTTTGGTATTCCAAGGAAATACAGCTGATGTGCAGAAGAATGAGCAGAATTTGACACAAGTGCCCATATTGTAGGCTGCAACCAGACACACAGATTACTGATGCCAGAGCATCAAAGAAAAAATGAGGCTACTTATTCAACAAACTCATGTGAGTCAGTTAAAAATAGATATAGAAAAATCACAAGTTATATAAAATCAATGGTCCTATAAAAATAGTTAAGTCAACTCTACAGTGGAATAAAAATCAAGAACAAATGTTTGTACAAAGTACTTAAAGCCAAACTTAACAAAAAACAAAACCCAAACAAAAAAATATTTTATTGAAAGTGGCTCTATTCATTCTTTTCAAGATCTCGGCAAGGGGTTGTTCCTGCACATTAAGGATAATCAGTGCTGAAGTGAGTGAACAGGGGTTTGGCACTCAAAAACAGGTACTCCTGCTGGATCAGAAGTTACAGAAAAAAATCAAGTGTAGACAGGCTCACTTGCCACACTGTATATTAAGACCTTCCCCACCCAGAACACTACTCAACATTGGCCTGTCTACACTACAGAAATTTTGCAAAGTTTCCCCATCATTGCTAACACCAATACAGCTTCACTGGAGTTACAAACTGTTGGAGTCCCAGGACTCCCAGTGTTGAGGGGTCACCAATAATTTAAGCACTACTTCGATTAAACATGCCTTGAATAGGTTTAGAAGACACTTGCTCAAAATGCTGATGACTGCTATTACCTTGTGTACACTGGGACCCCAAATGTGGCTAACACAAGTGAAATTGCACTGGTATTAACAACAATGGGAATGTTTTGCTGAATTTCCACAGAGTAGAAAAGGGTCATGAGAAAAGTATGAAAAAGGGGACACATTTGAGGAAGTATGTCTGTATTTTGGAGGAAATGGATTTACAATAAAAGATAAACTGCTGTTTTTAACAAAACAAAAAATTACTTGGACTCTCAGGTAGAAATGAAACCTGTACTTACCTTATGGTATTGCAGTTAATGAGCAGAAGTAGGAAATGTGGCATTCAAAAGGGATACCATACATGCATGCACTGCCCTGTTCCCTACCACCTTCCCCTCACTTCACAATGCTTTGTTAATACTGCAGAATTATGGCTATATTCTTTTAACCAATGAGTACTGTGACAAAGTTCCTCCTCTACCTTGGTGGGTCCTGTGCATATTGGCGGATTTGCTCGCTTCACAGATTCACCCTGTGGGTCAGGAAACAGTCCAGAGACCTTCCCCTCTGGAAGAAGCTATAGTCCAGGTCAGTTCCTCCTGTGTTTGATCAGGAGTTGGGAGGTATGGGGGGAACCCGGGCCCACCCTCTACTCCGGGTTCCAGCCGAGGGCCCTGTGGACTGCAGCTGTTTAGAGTGCCTCCTGGTACAGCTGCACAACACCTACAATTCCCTGGGCTACTTCCCCATGGCCTCCTCCCAACACCTTCTTTGTCCTCATCACTGGACCTTCCTCCTGATGTCTGATAATGCTTGTACTTCTCAGTCCTTCTCAGTCCTCCAGCAGTACGCCTACTCACTCTCAGCTTCTTGCACACCTCTTGCTCCCAGGTTTTTTTTTTTTTTTTTTTTCTTCTTTCTCTCTCACTTCCCCCCAGCTTGACTGGAGTGAGCCCTTTTATAGCATCAGAGGGGCCTTAATTAGAGTCAGGTGCTTAACTGCCTCACCTGACTCTTAGCAGGTTAATTGGAGTTAGGTGGTCTATTAGCCTGGAGCAGCCCCTGTTCTGGTCACTCAGGGAACAGAAAACTACTTATCCAGTGGCCAGTATATCTCCCTTCTGCTACTCTGCTGTTCCCAACTTGTCTGGGTCTATCACAGTGCTCACTGTGCACATTCCACAAGAATACTGCTTAGTTATTCAGAGGCATAAATTGGAAGCCAGTCCCAGATTTCAGGCGAATGAAGAGCACTAAAAATGCCACATGCAGGGGAGGACTGATCACCCTTTCTCTCTTTTTTTTTTCCTGGTTCACCGCCCCAGCCTACAGCTAGATGCTCAACTTAAATATTGGGGGCTATGTCTACACTGCATAGTAAGCCTGGGCCTGTGGGACCCGCACCTGCAAACTTGGTGTTTCAAAGCTTGTGCTTGGGATCCACACTGCATTGTAAATCCAGGCCACCCAACCATGCTGATGCTAGGGTGACCAGACAGCAAGTATGAAAAATCGGGATGGGGGTGGGGGGGGTTAATAGGATTCTATATAAGAAAAAGACCCAAAAAGCGGGACTGTCCCTATAAAATCAGGACATCTGGTCACCCTAGCTGATGCATCCATACTGCTTTATGCAGACCCGAGTAAGATCTTCTGCTTCTGGGGAGGCATCAAGATATCCCAGGGGTCCTAGCACCCTCACCAGCTGCAGCTGCCTCTAGGGTTTGGTTCATAGGGGATTGTGGTCAGTCCATCCTGCCTGACTTGATCAGAGGTGGTTTGAGCCCACCAACACATCCAGCCAAGCCATTTTTGAATCTGCATGCTCCCAGTTGATCCCATCAACATGATCTCAACTCAGTGGAAGAACTTCTCCAACTCATGCTGTCAGTCCTATTTTGGGAATCATGCAGAGCATCTGTGAGATGCTGGTGGACATTTTAGCGGCAATATCTGACCTGCCAAAGCACCTCTCCCCTGATGCTGCTCATGCCTGTTGCCACAGCCACATATTCCTGGTATTTAAGAGCATGGCCACAAACACAGACTGGTGGGATCGCCTTGTCATGTGGACCTAGGATGACCAGCAATGGCTCCAGAACTTTTGCATGATGAAGCAGACATTACTGGAGGTTTGTTATCAGCTTGCCCTGACCCTTTAGTGCCAGGAAACACAAATGAGGAAGGCTAGGCTGGTCCAGAAGCAGGGTGCTACAACTGTCTGAAAATTGGCTACCACTGATTGCTACAGGTCTGCTACTAACCAGTTTGGAAGTCAATTGTGGGGGTATTGTGGCAGAGGTTTGTGAGGCAACCAGGACGGTGGTTCACCTACAGGTGGTGGGCATTACAAATGTTCCTGAAATAATTGCTGGCTTTGAGAGAATGGGTTTTCCAAACTGTGCTGGGGCCATTGATGAGACTCATGCCATAGTTTGCCCTTCACAAGGAACACAAGTACATAAACTGCAAGAGGTATTACTCCATCGCTATGCAGGCTCTGATAGACCACAGAGGCAGATTAATGGATGCTAATGTGGGATGCACTGGCAAGGGACATGACGTCAGGATTTTCTGGAAACTGGGACTTTACCTTCCTGGACAAGCTGGGACATTATTCCCACTGAATGATATTGTTATAAATGGAGTCACTGGCCCCACTGTTATTCTAGGGCCCCCCACTTACCGCCTTTTGCCATGGGTTACAAAACCAAATCCTGATTTCAGAGGAGCAGGTAAAAGAACATTCAGCTACACACTCAGTAGCTGTAGGATGGTGGCTGACTATGCATTTGGCAGCTTGAACTCTGCTGCTACTGCCTTCAGAACCATTTGGATGCCAGTATCGTCAGTGCTGACTGCATTATTGTGGCCTGCTGTGTTCTGCACAATGTCTGAGAGGATAAGAGAGAATCTTTTTGCCAAGAGTGGATTTAAGGCACTGCTAGATTGCTGAACTGGTACACACAGCCAGAAAGTGCACATGTCATTACTGGAGCTGGATCCACATGTGCAACAGAAATCAGGGATGCTTTGTGCGCCCACATAATGGGCATACATGGTCCCATGCATGAGGGAAAGTGAAATGGTATTTGTAATTGTGCTGTTTCTGGGTGTGGGGCAACTGAGGGAGTATTTTTTAAATGTATTTTATTATGAATTTTGCTAACACTTTTAATGTACCTTTACACAAAGTGAGCTGAAATGTATGGAGATTTTTTTATGCTTATGGATTACTGTGATGACTTTTCTTGCATTTTTTGTAATTTTACTGAGACTGGCCATGTACTTAAACCCACAATTTATGGAGCACCGTGATGAAGTTCCACCTCGTTACATATATTAAAAATTGCTAATGCAGCCTGGTGTGCAAATTCAACACTTTACTTTAAACATGTATTTAAACATAAAATACCAATTTAAAAACCTGTCATGCAAACCAGCTGCCATCCAAACATACAACACAGTAACCAAACACAGTACAAAAACAGAGAAAGGTGTGTTTTGCACGTGTGGGCCACAACTGTTCCATATACTAGCCTGTGACATGGAACAGCCAAGCCCTGATTTGCCCAAAGGCTGAATAGTCTGCAGGATACAATAGTGTGGAGGGGATTCAGGGAGTAGGGCTGGTTCAGGAAGTGCAGGTGGCAGTGCAGCTGGCCCGGGAGCCTGCACTTGGGTGGCCAGGAATGCAAGTAACTGCTCAAACAGCTCCTTCTGCTGTGCTCTGTCTTCCTTCCTCAAACTGCAGTCACACCCCAAGAACTATGCCTCCAACCTTTCCTCATGCTGTGCATTCTCTCTTTCACCCTTCTTGCATCCTTATCTTTCTAGTACTCAGTCTGATCTTTCTGCTGACTGGTTTTATCGAGAATCTCTCCCATCAACACATTTAAAACTTTCTTTCTCCTTGCCCATAGCTGGAGGGTTTGCTCTTCCAAGCTCCTGGTGCTATATATTTGCCCTGTGGAGGTGAAGGGGCCTTGAAAGAAAAGACCACATTATTGTCTGACCATGATAAAAAAAAATTACATTTTCTACTCTTTAAAGGAGCTGCTTTTCTTCAAGGTCAAAAGATGATACTTTTTATCAATGGGCTCATAGGTGCCAACTCCATGGATGCTCCAGGGCTGGAGCACCCATGTTAAAAAAAATAATGGGTGCTCAGCACCCACCAGACACAGCTCCTTCGGCGGCTGCCGCCAAACAGCTGATTGGCAGCCACCATCCTCCAAATACTAACTCCACAGGAATAGCCTTCCCGACCTCAGCATGAGAGTCACTTCTTGCCCTTCATCTATCAGCTGTCTCTCCTCTGGTGCCATCTCTGCTCAGCAGATTGTCATGCACCTTGACTTTGTGGTAGGCTGCCTTGAGCTGCTGGGTTTGTTCTCTGGACTGATCGATCCCCCAAAGCCACCAGTTGCTCCAATATAGCTTTGTAGACTTGATAATTTCTTGTGCTTTTGCTGAAGTCAACCATCTTGCTTGCCTCACACTAGAGATTAACCAGAATCTGGCTGCGTTCCTCTGAAGCTAGCAATGCATTTGATGCAGGTCTTCTTGTTAGTGCTGGCCACAGTTCACACACAGGAAGGCTAACTGTGTTTCCAGTTGAACAATCCATGTGGAAATGAAGGGTTAAATGCTGAGCACCTGTATTTGACCCAGGGGCTTGCTTTTGATTCCTGGGAATCAAGTGGGAAGTTTTGGGATGGAAGGTCTTTGAAACGCTGGCTCAGTCAATTGTGGGGATAAAGTTGGTGAGTCTGGCAACCTGGACTTGATCTGCATTCACCCTGCTAAATGCCTGGGCTTGGACTCGTATTATAGTGGGATTCAGGCTCGGACAGATATCCCTGGCTGAGGCCATGGACCCAGTCCTGAGGACTCTCTGACCTGAGTCAGACTGAGTTGTGCCTGGGTGATAGAGGGGGTTGGGCTTAAACCTGAGTCAGAGCCCAGGTTTACTATGCAGCGTAGGCAGAGACTGCAACCCAGATGCAGACTTAGGCCATGACTAAGCTCCTATATTGATGTCAGCAGGCATTGGATCATGCCCCAACAGATTAAAAAAAACCAGCAACAGGTAATTCACACAGATTGCTTGAATAGGTTTGAATGACAGGTAGTAAAATAATTCAATTCCATAACCTGACACCAGATTCGGACTATAAGTTTACAAAATCTATAAAATCTCCTGTAATATGTAATTCTCATTATAACAAGTAAATTACAGGCCAAACTACTCTTTTGACATTTTAATGGACATTGTGGGTAAAATCCGGGCCTCACTGAAGTCAGTAAAAATTTTGCCATTTATTTCAACGAGGTCAGGATTTCATCCTAGAACATGAGGATAGGGAATTCACCAAGTTGGAAATGAGTTTGCATAAAGCAGTTCAACTTGTATCTAATTACTGCTTCAGTTACTTTATTAATTACTAATTATTATTATCACTATTTATGCAGGTACAGGTTGTGACTCCATAGTTTAGGCTGTAACCAGGAGTGCATTATCAATCTTGCTTTGACAACCCTCTAACTTTTAACAGGGACAATATATTCCTATAAAATGATTTTTATGATCGTTTTAGGCATAAACAAGATTTTTTCTAAGGTTCCAGTAGTTGTTTTGAAAGGGCAAATTCTTAAAATGACCTTTTTGTAATTTGTAACGGGTGTCATGAAGTTTTGGCCCTCCACTCCTCCAAACAGTTCACACTGTCTAAAATGACAGCCTTGAGACAGTAAGAAAAATATATATTCATGATAAAGCTCCACTTATTTGGATTTATACAAATGTTAAATGGGATTTATCCATAAAGTCTAGGCACCCTTGACATTACTTAAATATATAACAAAATAAATACCCAAACATAACTAAAACGCAACAGTATAATGCAATGCAACTCACTACCAGCAGACAAGACACCTCAAAAGTTTTAATTCCCTTCCTATTTCCAAATGCTGGGGGTTGGAGATAATCCTAGCAGCATGCCAAGGTTTGGGGTATTACACAGAACTGGGAGAGCAAATTCCAAAAGTGGGGCCCTTACAGAAAATGCCCAGCCCTCCTCATTAACATTGGGCTTCAGCTTGAAGACCTTTGCTGATTTCAGCTGTGGGAATCTGGTGATCTCTCAGTGAGTTAGGCTTTCGGCAACTTAAGGATTTACAGATTTATACAAAGTCCTTAACCATCATTAAAAATCCACTGGAGACCAATTCAAATTATGGAGCACTGGTTGAACATGCTCACATCAAGGCATTCAATTTAAGAAGTGGGCTATTATATTCTCCCCTGGCTTCACTTTCTGGATGATTTTAAGACGTAGCCCCAGAACATCTCTCTCCATGGTAAAATGCTTTTAGATATAGATTATCATTATTATTATTTGTTTCCAGTAGTTTGCTTTCAATGTTCTACTTTCTAAACATAAAAGAAAGGCCAGTCTGTGCCCTGGAGACTAAACTATCTAAAAGAGGGACTGACAAACAAATAGACAATGGGTAAGGAAAAAGAGTAAAACATACCAAATTGGTAATAAAATATTTTAATGACAAAACAATTTTGTTTTGTAAGCTATATAGATGATCCTCAAGAAACTCCATCCTAGTCATAATCAGCCATTTAGTTTATTGAACATTTTGTAGTAGAAGCAAATCTTCTGGAAGGCTGGGATACGAATGCTGGGATACAAATTGGTTCACGTCTTTCCTAAAGACACACATTTATTGTGAAGCATACAAAAAACTAACTGGCTGATTATGGCTAGAGAGTGGGTGCTTGAGGATAACCAATACATCTTACAAAAAATAATGTGTTATTAAAACATTGTGTTACAGACACTATTATTGTAATTCTAAATAATAATATTGGTAACATCAATAAGTATTTTCACTAGAGAGGAAACAGTTCGAAATACTTTCAGTGACTGTCAAAACTGTCTCACATTAGTGACTTGTATGGTAGGATATTTACCATACTTCATATAAACCTATTATGACTATCGTTTCCACTTAGCAGAAATATTTATCAATTTTTGCAGTCTCAGCCATGAAAGGCTACCGAAGAATAGAAATTTCACTGCTGCCAGCCTGAAAGCCCTTTCAAAAGTGACACTAAGAAGATACAAGCAAGTCTGAAAACTTGTAGAATTAATGGGAGATAGTTTAACTGCAATGCACAACTGTTATATAACATTTTAATGTGAATGTATAGTTATTTAAAATCTGCTCCATGATGAGAGGAACTTAATAAAAAGGAGATAACCATTTCTCTAAATAGATTCCCTGCAAAATAACTCTATTAAATTACTTCTTGTGTCAAAGCTCTATATTCCAATCTGATACAAAAAATATGTATTCAGATTACCAGAATTTAATGGATTTCAGATTTGTATAAATGTGAAAAGATATGGCGTTTCCACTAACATGTGAACATGCATGACACCAAAGTGTATGTTCATTTTTAATTAATCTGTTTATACATACAGTACAAATTTACACCTAGAAAAAAGCAGAAAAAATAACCTTTCCTGAAAATCCAAAATAACCTTATTAAAACTCTGCAGAAGAGAGGTCTCCCAGGAGAACATCCCACATTATTCACGTCTCCCAAGTGAGATCCTGTAAACTTTCCAAAATTAGATATATAGAATGCTGAACGGTGTCCTGGGATAAACATTAATATCAAAACTGTCTAGACCTCTCAGATGTGACTACTGTGAGGCAGGAGTTTGGGACCGAGCTACTTCTTTCCTCCCCATGAAATACCACGGCACTTGCAACCTCGGATAGCTCTTTAATAGCCTCTTTTTAAAAGCCTGAACTTTAAAATTGGCCCTCTCCTTTAGTCCACCGGAGTTCTGATGTGTGATCTTGAGTCTTGAGGAATGCTGTAAAACTCACATTTTTTCTCTTGGACTTTTGGTGAGTGGATGTGCTAAGAGTCTTAGGTGGCTGAATGAGGGAAGGCTCTCTTTTGCTGGGTAAATTATATTTTGACAGTTGAGGTTAATAGGTAAGAGTGTTCTTTAGTTTTGTAGATTTTAAACAGCTGCACAAACACCTAAAGGTGTTAAAATAGATGATCTAAAGATATTTGCAGAATAAATTTCATTTTTATTTCTTTCCAGAGTTCACATAGTGCAGCAACCCAAGTTCCACTCCTCCACAGAGAGAACAAAAAACTGTTATGAAAAAGAACTATAACTTCCAGGAAGACAATTAACCCAATTCCATAAAGCATGCAAAGTACCATCATTAGTGTGCCAGTTTTTGATTGGCTGCCGGCCTGCCACATAATGATTTCTTTAATAATAATAAGTATCAGATATGTGATTTATGTCAGTTCCTTAATGAAAAACAGCATGTTTGTAGCAATGAAGTTTACTTTTACATTTTAATCACAGACTTGTTTATATTTCTGTTGGATTCAAGGAATAAAATGCACTAAGCTTCACTCTTTTCATCTTGTGGTTTCAATGGAAATGTCTTTTGCCACTTTACTGAATACTACCTAACAGAACAAGTGCAATCTTAGAGTACATCTATACTGCATACCACTGGTGGCGGCATGTATGTAGCTATACATCACAGAGAAAAGCAGGCTGCATCCACACTAGAGTGTGTAGCTACATGTGTCAGTGAAAGGCTCTGGGGGGCGTAGGGGGAGAGGAAGCAGAGAAAGGTTCTTCCCCAATTCCCTGTGGCGGGAAAAGGCTCCAGCAACAGGGAAGCAGTGGGACACTACCCTGCTAAAAGTAGCAGTGTGGATGGAGTAGACACTGCTTTGGCATTTAGAGAGCTCTGTAGGATACATACCCACAGGGTTCAGGCATGTCTTTACTCAATTAAGCAGGCCTCACTATCTACACTGCTATTTATACCTGTGCTAGGGGTGTGTATAGTGTATGTACTCTACAGCCTGCTGTAAGGGATGTGCAGTGTAAACATACCCTTAAGGGGTGTGTGGGTGTGTGTGGCCTTCCATCCAGGGACAAAATGCCAGTTCTTGTGTGAGCTTTGAGGATAGATCCATTCGTGACAATGGGAGTGGGGCCATGCCAACTTCCAGCCAGCAGAGCTACTCATCATGCATCCCCATGCTGTGTAGAGTTCTGAAAGAAACATCTCTGCACCAACACCAACACAGCCCTGATTCTTCAAGGCACATCCAAGCTTTAAGTGTCTAACACAAAATCCACGAAAGCAAAGAAATTCAAAGTTAAGGATGAAAGAACATCTCTAACAAGCCATGACCCTATTACCCCATTTCTTAGCTCTTGTGATTTTTATGCCTTTGTCACCCATGGGCTGGACTACAGCTATTCAACATACCTGGGTATGAAGGCTTCAGTTCTTAGTAAAGTCCAGCTAATAATGGATGCTGCGGCATGTCTCTTCAGCAACACAGGCTACCATGAGTACATCATGCCTGTCCACTGCTCTCTCCGTTGGCTTCCCACAGAATTTCGAATCATGTTAAAGGTCTCAGTCTTTATCTTCAAAGCTTTCCATGGCCTGGGCCTAGGATATCTAGAAGACCATTTAAAACAAGGACGGAGACCGTTGTCGACAACTACACTCCTCTGGCACAATGGAACTCTCAATAATAAGAGTAAAGCTTGTCTATGCAGGAGCTAGAACTTTCTCAGGGCTAGTAAGAGATGGTGGAATGAACTCTCCCAGGAACTAGGAACCATCACAAACCTCACCACTTTCTGTTCCAAGTCCAAGCCATATTTATTTGACCTGGCCTTCTTTAATAAATACGTAGCAACAGGTACATTCATTTTTTTTAAAAATAAAAATTCCCAACATTACCAAAACAAGACACTCTCCTCCTCCCCCCCCCCACAAGTCTCCCCTTGGGGAGAGGATGAGAGAACAAACAACATGTGACAGATTTGTAGTCATGTGCCAGGCCCCAGGGATCTCGAATGCAGGTCTTGGGAGACATCAGACTCCAATCCTCCAACCAGCAGCTCACAGATAGGAGCTGTGATTGGGATCCATGAAGCCCAACTGGGGCACAAGCCCAGCCCCTACACTCTGGGAGAGTTCCACGGCTCCTGATTCGGTTGCAGCCCCTATTTAAGCCAGAGAACGAAATAGAAAGTTGTCTGCACAACTGAGCTTCATCTTGCCATTGACCACTGGTCTGGTGTTTTCCTGTTCCTGACTTCTCATCCTGGCCTCCTAGTATCCGGATATGACCTGACTCTTGGTACTGCTTCCTGGTTCCTGCCATCTGGTTCTGTAGCCTGAACCTGATCTCTTCGTATCCTGACTTGGCCTGACTTTTGGTAACTACCTCCTGGTTCCTGCCCTCTGGCTCCATTGCCCAAACCTGACCTCCTCGTACCCTGACTTGGCTTGACTCGCGGTAACTGACTCTTAAACCCTGCCCTCCGGGTTGTCTCTCGATTCTGATCTCCTGGCATTCCAACCCAGCCTGATTCCTGGTAACTGGCTCCTGGCAGCTCGACCTGTGCCTGACACTAATCCCTAGGCCAGGCTGCCCATGCCCCATCCCGGACATCATGTTTAATAGGCTACTGGAAGGCACTCAAACACTATGATGAGCATGGTATCCATATAGAATCAAATAGAAACCCATATAGAATCAAATAGAAAATGTTATTTGAAATCATTTTTGTGGTTTAATTTCCCTGGGAGTCTTTTCACAGTTCTATGAAAAGAAATTTCAAACCTCTACAGTTTATTGTGTAAGTATACCTAGGCCAATGTTAAAAGTGTGTGATAATTATTCCCTAAGGGACAGAACTTGTATTACTTGCACACCAACTCTCTTAGTAGTTTTAGAGTGTGCTTTGGGTCCTCATAGATTTCAAGCTAAGGCCCTAGTTCAGGAAACAAAATCCATGGGTGGGATCTAGGATACATGAATATTAACGTGGCTCACATGACACATTCAGATTCTCCACAATCCAAGCTGTAATTACAAAAAGAAGTAAGTTTCTTGCCCTCATAGCGGCTGAGACAACATTTTGAATGTGAATCAAATGTAACCGATGCAGTAACCTGAGTGTGCAGACAGCCTGAAACAATCATTCAGAGGTGTGAACATCTCTTCTCCATTAACTTGATTGGAGTATTAACTTTAAAGCCCAGATCACAATTAAATGCCAGCATTAACTATTTTGGATGGAATGGGCATAGGATGGGAGTGAAGCAGACTGGGGCCTGATCTACACTACAGACTTATATTGGTATAACTATGTCACTCAGTGGTGTGAAAAATCCACACCCTGTAATGTAGTTATATTGAGCTAACCCTCCCTCCTCCCCCCCTCCCCGTGTAGACAGTGCTATGTCAATGAGAGAGTTTCTCCCGTCGACATAGCTACCACCTCTCACCAAGGTGGATTAACTACACCAACAGGAGAAGCTCTTCTGTCAACATAGGAGCATCTTCACTAAAGAGCTACAAAAAGAAGAACAGGAGTACTTGTGGCACCTTAGAGACTAACAAATTTATTAGAGCATAAGCTTTCGTGGACTACAGCCCACTTCTTCGGATGCATATAGAATGGAACATATATTGAGGAGATATATATACACACATACAGAGAGCATAAACAGGTGGGAGTTGTCTTACCAACTCTGAGAGGCCAATTAATTAAGAGAAAAAAAACTTTTGAAGTGATAATCAAGCTAGCCGAGTACAGACAGTTTGATAATAAGTGTGAGAGTACTTACAAGGGGAGATAGTCAATGTCTGTAATGGCTCAGCCATTCCCAGTCCTTATTCAAACCGGAGTTGATTGTGTCTAGTTTGCATATCAATTCTAGCTCACCAGTCTCTCTTTGGAGTCTGTTTTTGAAGTTTTTCTGTTGTAATATAGCCACCCGCAGGTCTGTCACTGAATGACCAGACAGGTTAAAGTGTTCTCCCACTGGTTTTTGAGTATTTTGATTCCTGATGTCAGATTTGTGTCCATTAATTCTTTTGCGTAGAGACTGTCCGGTTTGGCCAATGTACATGGCAGAGGGGCATTGCTGGCACATGATGGCATATATCACATTGGTAGATGTGCAGGTGAACGAGCCCCTGATGGTATGGCTGATGTGATTAGGTCCTATGATGATGTCACTTGAATAGATATGTGGACAGAGTTGGCATCGGGGTTTGTTACAAGGATAGGTTCCTGGGTTAGTGGTTTTGTTCAGTGATGTGTGGTTGCTACCCCGATGCCAACTCTGTCCACATATCTATTCAAGTGACATCATCATAGGACCTAATCACATCAGCCATTCCATCAGGGGCTCGTTCACCTGCACATCTACCAATGTGATATATGCCATCATGTGCCAGCAATGCCCCTCTGCCATGTACATTGGCCAAACCGGACAGTCTCTACGCAAAAGAATTAATGGACACAAATCTGACATCAGGAATCAAAATACTCAAAAACCAGTGGGAGAACACTTTAACCTGTCTGGTCATTCAGTGACAGACCTGCGGGTGGCTATATTACAACAGAAAAACTTCAAAAACAGACTCCAAAGAGAGACTGGTGAGCTAGAATTGATATGCAAACTAGACACAATCAACTCCGGTTTGAATAAGGACTGGGAATGGCTGAGCCATTACAGACATTGACTATCTCCCCTTGTAAGTACTCTCACACTTATTATCAAACTGTCTGTACTCGGCTAGCTTGATTATCACTTCAAAAGTTTTTTTTCTCTTAATTAATTGGCCTCTCAGAGTTGGTAAGACAACTCCCACCTGTTTATGCTCTCTGTATGTGTGTATATATATCTCCTCAATATATGTTCCATTCTATATGCATCCGAAGAAGTGGGCTGTAGTCCACGAAAGCTTATGCTCTAATAAATTTGTTAGTCTCTAAGGTGCCACAAGTACTCCTGTTCTTCTTTTTGCGGATACAGACTAACACGGCTGTTACTCTGAAACCTGTCATTAAAGAGCTACAGTGGTGCAATATTGTCCTGCCCTCAGTTGGGAACTGGGAGTTGTTGCAGGGTAAAAAAAGCAGAGAAGAGAACAGAGAAGTGTCGCAAAACCAGGAAAGAGGGAGAGGTAAACAAAGAAAGGAGAATGAGGAAGGAACAGAAACAAAAGCAGAAATAGCAATGTGGCTAAAGGAAAAAAATATATTCTTACTGATAAATGTGATATTAAGGTGCTGAACAAATATTAAATAACTAAATGTTCATTTACTATTACTAAGCATTGTGTATTATGGGGAATACCATGTTTTGAATGTATACCCCAGCCCATGGATCATAATTAAAAATAAAATTTGGCCCTCTACCCCAAATGACCTCCAAAGGAATTCTGGCGGGCAATGGGGAAGCGGGCATGGCCATGATCAGTGACACTGCAACAGCCCAAGCATCACAGAATTGTGGGAGGTGCTGGGCTGCAGAAGGTGGGTAGATAGTGTGAATATGCAGTCAGCAACAGATGTTGATGGCAAATAACCTTTCTTTCTTACTTTAGATGGCTTCTGCATATTTCCTCCTATGGGAATACAACTTAAAAATACAGACTTGAGATTCATATTTAAACAAGGACTGCAGAACCACCCTCCTAAAACAAACATCTGATTTAGATTCCACATAAAAAAATAGCAGTGTTTAACTATGTAAAAAACACTACAGAAGCAGGCCATCAACACCTTATCTCTTGATTTACAAGTAGTGTCACCCTACTTAAGGCATAACATATCTCAGTGCACAATCTAATCCACATGGAGTGGAAATGAGTAAGTCTTTACACTGATCCAGAAAAGTTACAAAGTCTTGCTGACCTCCTAAAAACCTTAGCTCTTCTAAGGAAAACTTTCAGAACAAAAAGTGAATATCCCCATGCGCACAGAGAAAAGAAGGAAAAGGGGTACATGGCCTCTTATAACCTCAACTGCAAATATTCAGAGACATAAGGGGGCTGTTATCCAGTACCAACTGCCATTACTTTTCTGGACATCTACTAAAGTTGAGCAGCACCAGAAGGTGCATTTCATAAGTGAGAATCTGCATAGACCACCTTGAAGAAGATTTTCTTATTTTTAATTTAAATAAAGTTTGAAGTGAAAACATATTCTGAATAGTGCAGAATGGTCAGCTGGCAAAAAACTTAACTGTTTAACTTTGAAGGCCATCATCTCAAGAAGAACATCTTAGGCACTTGGCAATTTAATGAAAGATTTGCTTTTCATGGAGCTGCACTTTTGTCATGTAGGCATTTTTAGACTGAGATCATACTTTGTTTTCGACCACAGTTACTTATTTATGCAGACATTACATAAAATATTCATTAATACTATTATATCTTAAAAATGAAGATAACAGCTCTTGAAAAAAGCACATAGTCTTTCATAAGATCATTGATTGAAAACTCTTTTACCTACCAAATGAAGCTAAATTAATAATTTAGACTGCTCCAAAACACCACAATCAATACAACTTCTTTTAACTCAACTGGAGAAAAATACCTTATTAAAAAAATACCTTATAAATTGTGGAGTTAATTCCTGCTTTGCACCAGACACACATCAAATATAGTTCTCATATATTAGAGGACAAAATGGTTGCAGCTGCTAGCAAGTAGAAGAAAATAAAATAAGGAGAAATTACCAGCCTCAGTGAATACTCTGCAGCATTAAGTAGCTCATATACTACCGGTAGTTAAGTCAGCCACATGATTTTAGTGAACTTTTATAATGCACAATGCCTGTTGGAAAAGTTTTCCTATTTCTAATCAGTGAAAATCACTAAATGCATTCTGCCACACCTCTCCCCTGCCTCCAATGTGCCTAATTCTGCATTCCATATTCAACATGCTCACAATGGCAGTTTTTGCCTAAAAAAAGAACACTTGTTTTTCCTTTTTCACCAGATCAAGTTTAAATGTGAAGGCCTGTTATAATTCTTCTTTCACAGTGTTTCTGATTCTGGGTACATGGTGGATAAAAATTGATGATTCATTAAAAAAGTTTTTATTTACATTGAATTAAAAAAAATAAACCTCTTATTTAAAATAAAATTTCAAAATGAAACCTACCTTAAGACCTAAGCTTATTATATTTTAATTTTATTTAAATTGTAAACAAAAAATAACATCAACCAGTAAATGTTTAAAACTTGGCAGCAAAGTAAGTCAAACCACTAAACTGATGGAAGTCAGAGGCTAACCACCTCGAACCAGAGTTTGTTGAAATGCAAAACCAACTTTTGACAGCAGTAGCCTCTTCTTCAGGTGCAAAGGTACTGTCTTCATTTCAGTTTATTAAACTAGTTCAGTTCAATGACTTGTTCATTTGAAGTTAAGAAACCAATTGGAAGGTGAAAAAGCAGGAAAGCTTATTTTCTTCTTCCTATCTATGAATAAAAGCTAGGTGTGAGAGGAGGAGATTTACTAGTTCTAAAATACTGAAGGACATGATGAACAGAAACAATCAGTTTAATTCACTAACTTCAGATAATACTTCCTTTGTTTAATAAGTCATTTTTAAATGCAACACATTTTTTTCTTCTATATCCAGCACATTTAAGGTAGTTTTATTTAATAAAAAAATTAAAATGCTGTTTTGGGGATTATTGTTTGAATTTTCATCCAAGCAGAGCTTGACACAAATCACATGTAAATCATCATCTAGTAGATAAAAGTGCATCATTTTCTAGCATAATAAAAATGCAAAAATTAAGAATCTAAATAAATGTAAGTTACACATTAAATGTAAGTTAAATGTGAGTTACACATTTATTTCAGCAATTATATTTTTATAGATCTAGTGTATTCTCCTGGTTAGCAAAAAGAAGCACCAAATTCAGTGTAAAGACTATATTTAGTTTGCTAATCAACATGTTTCAATGGTTACCAACCAATAAGAATCAACCTTTCTTTAGGAAAATCACTACAAAGTACAAATGTAAAACATGATTAATATCAAAGATGTTAATCAAACTTTCCTGATTGTTGATAGGGTTGCCAACCCTCCAGGATTGTCCTGGAATTGCCAGGAATTAAAGATTAATCTTTAATTAAAGATGATGATGTGTGATGAAACCGCTGGGAATACATCCTACCAAAACTGGCAACCCTAATTGTTGATTTAAATCACTTCACCCTGACTATGTCTCTTATCACATGCCGCCTACTCTACACTGTTTGTTTGCTTCTCAAACAACTGTACAAGAATATTTTCCTCCCATTTGTACACACTAAATATTCCTTCCTGACATGGTATGGTCAGCTATTACCCTCTCCTTAACTCCAACTTCTGTCACAATGACTACAAGAAACAAGAATTTATTTTATTTGGGGAGATTTGGGGTTTATTTTTTATTTTTTGTTTGTTTGTTTTTTGCTGCCCCATGCAACTGTACAAGCCTTTGTTGAGTAACTGCTTAATTCTATTGCTCCAACTCATGTCCCTCTCCTACTATCTCCTCCCTGCAGTTTTGTTACTTCCTTCCACTGAGTCATTACTGAAAGTAGATTGTATGCCCCTGAAGTAGACTGTCCTTGAAGCAGACGCCATGTATTTTAGCTATATTATGAAGTACATTATTGGGTTTTATCAAAGAATAATGAAGGCTGTAGAATACTGGAACTCTTCAAGACTTAAAATAAGCGGCTATAAATAATTCCTAAGGAAAAGCTACATAGCTAAATAAATGTTGGCTATAAATAGAACTTTTTGGACTTGAACTTTAGTGAAAAACTATTACTATTCATACAGGGACACTATATAATTACATGTGCTCGTGAGATCCTAAGCACACAGCCAATGATTTTGTTGTAGCACTTCCATGCTGCTCTGCTCTTTTTCCTGAATAAGTCAACCTAGAATGTATCTAGGTTATGCAGCTTTGTGGTGCTTACGCACTTCAGAAGGCAATGTAAATTCTGGTCTAGATAAGATCCATGAAGAGGACTACAGTTCAGACGTAGCACAACCTTTTGACTCTTTACTTCTCTAGCTGGAGAAAGAGTACAAAACGATTTTCTTATGTTTAGGAGAGGAATTTCTAATCTTGCACAGCGAAGCTAAGCCAAGCTTCAAGTAAAAGAGTAAAACAGGGCATAGTGTTGCAAGAATTAGATCTGATTTTCTGCCAATTTTTTTTTTACTTCAGTTGTGTGAGTTTTTTGTAACTGCATATTATGGCAGCATTTTAAATTACTTACAAAAGCAGCACCCACTATCACAGTTATGCAGTGGTGAAATGTATCCACTATGCCAATCCCTTGCCAATTTTTCAAGAGACTGCAATGAGCCAGATGTTTCTAAAAGCCATTATTTTGAAGAAAAACAATGGCAAAAGAAAAATGTACCCACTGAGATGAAATAAGAGAACGGTACTATTATGCAATATAATTTTTATTAATGGGTCAATGCTGTAGTTAAGGTTGTGTCAGCATTCCCAAAACTCACTCTTATTTTCAGACGTTTCTGACTTTGGTGTTAAAAATTTGCCAGTGAGAGAACTTCAATCAGTGATTTTTTAATTTTATTCAAAACCGTTTGGACATTTTTATGTTACAATAGGATAAAAATATAACGTTTGCAATTTCAGATTATTTTTGTAAATCTGTTATCACTAATCTTTCCTAGATTGCTGGTTTGTAATGTTTATTATATTCTTATGGTTAGTTCTCCACTTCTACTCAGGCTACACTTGGCAGAGGACCTAGGATTTGAGGGAAGGGACAGAAGAAAGGGTGCCTTAATATGCCTTTCAGGTCCCTGATTCTGGGACCAATTGAGGATTAAATCTCATCTCAGGGTCTGTCTTCACTGAACAGTTAGCCCAGGTGATTGGCACATGGGTGTGCACACCCAGGTTAGCTTAGTTCAAGTGAGAGCGTTCCCACAGCAAAGTCCTAACCACATTACTGTGTCCTCATTTTTTCTACACTTGACCATATGTCTGTGGTCATATCCCATGGTTCTTGTGCTGAGACAGTCTAAGATTCTTTCCTAATCAGTTGTGTCAATAGCAGGAGAACTTGTCTGTCCTTCAAGAGGGAATTGTGGGAAGACATTGAAGGACTATCAGCTCTTAAGTGGTTTTGCCTGTGAACTCACTGCAAAGTGGGTGGGCTCCAGCCCAAGTTAAAGTGGATCTCAGGCTCTAACCCTTCCCACCCAGCCATGTAAGTTAGGCCAGGCTTAAAGCCCTCTAACCAGGGTAAGAGGTTTTTCCTATATGAATAGTAGAGGAGGAGGAGGTTGGGTTAAAACCTGGGTAAGAGCCCAGGTTAACTGCGCAGTGAAGACATATCCTCAGTTGTGCTAGTTATACCAGTTCCTTAAGAAATGTTCCATTGGCTGTGGATTTCTGATGTGCAACCCGCCCTGGTCACAACCGTTTTGCCTCCTGCCACACCCCTATGCCTGCGGGGAGAGAATGGCATAGTTGTTGAGGTTTTACACTTGCTGGGGAGTCCCCTATATTAAGACAACTGCCATCAGCTTTGAGATTGCAGAGTGGCATACAGGGAATGGAACTGGGAGCTAGAATCCATCCCATCAGATATAAAAAAATTCAACATTTTACACTAATATCTATCACACATTCATTGAATTAAACATACTCAGACCTAATCAAGGACTTATTTATTATTATTTATTATTAAAAGAATTCTACATATTTTTCTTGTAAAAGTAGTCTCTCTTTTTTCTCCCTCTACAGAATATTGTCAGATTCCATATATTATATATGAGGGCATTTATTTCTGAACAATTAAAAAAAAAAGATTTCTAATGCGGCTACTGATCACTGTTTTCCTTTAAAAATATAACTGATATTTACAGTAGTACAGAGATACTGCACATGGCTAGAGCCATAAAATAAAGATTCCCTCAGTATGCTCCAATACAACATATCCTGAGGATACACAATGTACTAATAATCCATGGATTAACGGTTCATTAAGTACATGTGAGCATGTAAGAATATAGCAGCTCCAAAGACATACAAGTCCATTTTAGCAAACTGTAGACAATGGATCAATAAACTACATTTCTGTATCTATGTTGCAAAATATCAATAAACTGATTGTACAACAAGCTTCGACATAATTCCATTCACAGGAAATCACTGGTATAATATCTTATAAATTTCCACCAAGAACAATTATGATTCATATAGACGGAAGTAACAAAATGATTCAATTGAAGATATACATCAGTGAGAGACTATAATGGCAAATGACCAAGTCTCTTTTACTGATACTCTTATGGTTACAATGATGCTCCTGCAATCCAAAGAGATTTAAACACACACACACACACACACACACACACACACACACACACACAAAACTAGTAGTCAGGACAAATAACAAATGTAAGTTTTGTATTATACTATAAACTAAATGGGTTAAAAATATTCAGAGGTAGATCCTGGGATGTGTTGCACCTGTTTTCCACCACAATTCTATGTATTTTGGTTACAAAAGCTGTATAAGTGGCCTAGACAGCATCAACCATGTGCAAGGCTGATGCTACAGTGGCATGCTGCTCACAGGGATTCATACACTACATTCCCTCCTTACTGTTGATATTGAGGGGAAAGGGAAGTATGATTACTGAAAACAAGTTGTGGCTAGGTCACAACTCTGCTATGCCAATCCTGAGGTAGGTGGTCAGTCTATGGCTCTTAGAGGCTCCCTTTCTTCAAAGTAGCCCTAATGCAGTTCATAGCAGGGACATGCACAAAGTGGCACATGGCGCACAGCAGTGCCCATAGCACAGTTTTTGCTCTGTGCTGAATTACGTGAAGACTTCAGGATATAGCCCTTGCAATTAAGTTTGGTACCAAAGGCTCAATCTTGTAAGGTGCTGCATACCCTCAGTTCCTATTGCTCAGTCCTTAAATGGGGCTAACTCAGTTTAAATCCTAAGATTTTGGGAAGCACCGTACATTGTATGATTTTATATCACATACAGTATATGTTGTGTGGAGCTGCAAAATATTTTCAATAAGAACTTATTAGGAATTACTTTGGTTCAGCTGTGCTCTCACCCTTCTTCTATTTGCTTTTAATGAAAAATCATTTGTGCAGTTAAAAGATTAAAAATGTTTTTGAAGTTAAAACTGTTTGAAAGGTTTTTTGTTAACTGTATAAGTTTACAGTGTTTAGAAAGTTCAATATACATGAAAATATTCCAAAGGCATATATTTTTGGATAAGGGGCAAAAGGGAGGGAATACTTCTTAATGGCTAATGATTCTTTTATTTTAAAATAAAGATACAGATATAGTCAATTTATTGATGAGGAATGAGTGTTGTTTTCACCAGTGTGAAGCAACTCCAAAATCAGGCCTAACACTGCACTTCACTGTGTGCAAGTGGGCCCCTGAGCTTCAATGCAGCTCTGTGCTGGCACAAGGTCTGAAGGATCAGGGCCTAAATTATTTCATAGTGCAAGCACAACTGAGAAGTAGAACAACATTTTGTTTGCTTCATTTACTATTCAGGAACACAGGGTCTATTATTAAAAACATTTTTTAAAGTCCAACTTTTTATTGAATTGGTTTTTACAAGATCAGTAAATGTTTATAATAATATTTATTAAAAACAACTCAGTTAAATGATTATATTAATATTCCAGAGTACCAGCCACCATCTCATAGCAATGTCCCTATTTAAAGCTGTTTATAGTTATTGGCACTATACAAACAAGATTCCGGGCCTGATTCAAAGTCCACTGAAGTCAGTGATAGTCTTTCCATTGACTTTATTGGGTTTTGACGAAGAACCTCAATGAATAAAATCTCCTGGTTTTTTTTGGGGGGGGGGGGGGGGGGGATACACTGTGTATTTTGGCAGTCATTCCCAGATAATAACAGTGTGTTCAAGATCAGACTAGATAATTACAATGGACCTTCCTTGTCTAGGAATACCTCTATGTGGAATACATTCATCTTGAGAATGACACTGGCATAATCATCTAGATGCCTTCACTATATTTCTTCACTCTAAAAATATATAGACTCACCTAATTTAAGGAAAATGCGGCATTGGCAAGTGTGCCATAACTATTAACATAGTCACTAGCATAGAATGAGCTAAAGTAATTTCTAAAGAAGATTTGCAGAAAAGTACAATAATTAGACATTCAAGCTCTCCTGAATTCTCATGGATGTACTGTTTATATCCTGCAAAAAAATCTTACTGTTATAAACCAGAAGGGTCTTCTGTTGTGTTGCAGCTGAAAACAATAATATATCACCACAGTAACTATGAAGATGGTGTATTTGTTTTTCGGCTCAGTAATTGTCTGTTTAAGGAATGTGACCATCCAAGACAAATCTATATCTGCCAAGAATAGTTCTCCTATATGATGCTTTTTCTTCTAATGCATATAATCAATTTCCACTTCACTACTATGAATGATGAAATCTGTCTTCATCTTTACTGTATCCTAATCAGCACTCCCTTTCATGTCGGTCAGTCCAGGCTAGGATTTAGACCCATCCTGCATGGGGTGACCTTAACTAGAACAAGCTCTATTTACTAAAATCTGGCGGCTAGATAGCCTGGAAGAACTGCAGGGTGTGTCTGTATTTAGTGGACCAAACAAATATCTAAACAATATGCATCTAGTGATCTAAACAAAATAACTCCTTATATATAATCTATTTCATCCAAAAAGGATTAAACCCCAAACTGTTTAATAGCTAATAAAATCTCAAACATTTTACACATTAATTCAAGTGGTCTAAAACAGAAAAAAATATAGACAACAGCTACGAAGGCAGTGAAAGATGACATCTCCTTCCTCAATGTCTTATAAAAACTGGGGGACATCATTTGTGGAATCCCCTTATTTAACTCTTCCAGAAGCCACTGTGCTAAATCAGTCACCCAAAAGAAATGTTCTTTACCTGAATATCTGACCCAATTGCTGCTTCAGCAATAGCTTTTTAAAGATTTTCCTAAACAGGAAAATGCTCTCCATTTTGCCTTTGTTTCTGGGTTTAACTTTGTAAAGAATAAAACTTTATAAGAATGTTTATATATAGTAGTATGTTTTGCTTCCCTAGTAGGTTCTGGAATTTTCACTTTGTCACAAATGTCTGTAAGAGTACAAAAAAAGGACTGCTCCTATCTCCTACCCAGGATTCTTAAACACAATGCTGCTTCTAATCCTGTTTGCTCTTTCAGTATATATTGGATCTTCTGCTATATCGGGTTGCAAGATAATAGGGACCAATCATTCCTGCTCCAAGTTCATTTTCTCCAACCAATTCAGGGAACCTGATGTGTCTAACATTCTAGCCAAGCTGATTCTCCACTCTGTTTAAGGTTTTATTTTCTTTCTTTCATGATGGCTGCGTGATGACTAACTCACACCCCTTTTCATGTTTTAATCAGAGATTTCTGCTTTTTTTCTTACTGGCATTAAACAGCTCTCCAAGTCTGTTATTTGTGTTACCAGTGAATCAGATTTTGTATCTAAAATATCAACTATGATATGGACACTGCCAAAGTTTGCTTTTCTAGTAGTGTATTTCAAAGGACATGCTGTACCCCATCTCTCCCACTTCTAGGGCTGAGACATGTTGCTCTCCAGATGAAGATAAAAGAGTCTGTTGTCTTTTTACTTGGTGATTTTGGATGTAAAATGTCCTTTGGACTGCCGCCGCACCACCCTTTTTGTTTTTGCTACACATTCCTTTTTTATAATGCTTTACTCAAATTATAAACTAAAATGTTTATACTTATGCAGAATTAAAAGTCTGGGTTTCAGCAGTGTTTTGAGAAAAGGTTGGGATTTTTTAGGGATGAAGGAGAAGGAGAAGCACTATTGTTTAATATAATTTATCTTGCTCATCCCTAATTAGCTGTAATTTCTGAACATGTAAGATTACTACTAAATCGGTATTTTTTCCTTTCTTAAACCATTCAGTACATTCAAGTGTTGTCTTGCTGGTATAATTCTTATGACATTCTGGATACCACATATTTGGCCCAAATTTTGCTAACCAAGATTTCTAAATTCCCATTCACCTGCTGGAACATGAAAGAATTTAGGCCCAGATCCACATTAATACTTAGGTGCCTAAATGTGGTGTTTAGGCACCTAAGCCCCACTTTTAGCTGAGACTGAGCTCAACAAATCCCCATTTGGCTACCACCAAATCATGTAGATTCCTAAACTGACTCAGGGCCTCAATTTTTAGGGTAAAAGTTTCTAAGCATCTATGTTTCTGCCTCTGCATGTGTGCTGTTACCTCACTCTAGGTATGCAGATGCCTATCTCTTGCCTAAGGCCCAGAGGGTGAGCGCATGAGACTGACTCTGTAGCCTTGTGGTTAGGACACCCACTTGGGAGATTGGAGACTCAAAGATCCTGATCCAATGATTCTTGAAAAGCAGAACAGCTGCAACAAGAGAGACTGAAGGAAACCCACCACATCAGAATATCGCATACTTCAGTAGATAGAGCACTCTCCTGAGAGGTGGAAAACCCAGGTTCAATTCTGCCTGAGGGGGAGAAAGGATTTGAACAAATGTCTCCTACCTCTTTTGTCCCTCTCAGGCAGAACTGAACCTGGGTTTCCTATCTCCTAGGTAAGCGCTCTAAAGACTGAGCTAAAAGTTACGAGGTAGGCATCACCACCACCACCTCCTCCGGCAATATTGTGTGGAACGAAGCAGGTGTCTAACTCATTCTCACAAGAAATGACGTACGCCTCTAAGCCTCCTGACTCCAGGAGAGGTTTTTCAGGCTGTGAACTGCAAGCAGAGATAAGCACTTCCTTGAAGTCTGGACATAGGCGCCTATCTCCATGAAAAGGCTGGGGCTTAAGATACACCCGTCATCAGCATCTCCTATTGGCTAACTTAGATATTTCCCTATCAAGTGTGCTGACTTTTGTAGATCACACTTTCAAGGCCCTATCGCTCCTCATTCAAAGTACAGGGAGTCTCAGCATCTAAGTGACGTTTTGTGGATTACATTGTTGTTACTGTGATTTTCTGGGCAACTAAAAGTTAGATGTTGCAACTACAAGTACCTTTGAGGATCCAGGCCTTAGTACCTTACAATTAGGTGCTTAATTTTAGTACCTGGACTGTATATTTGTTTGACTTACCCTTAGCAGCTCAGTGTCATTTGGCAGGTACTTACATACCTCTGACTGAATTTTACCTATTTCCCAGAGGAAACAGATACTATCTTGTAAGTAGTTTTAAAGTATTTCACAAGCGGTTGAGAGACTTGGAACTTAACATGAATGTGAAAATCTGTTACTAACCAAGACTTTTCACTGGAAGGTTTTGCAAATGAAAACTTTCCCTGATGTTGTATAGCTTTTGAATCTTAGTAAGTACTGAAGTCCTTCCTTGTTTTGAGCTCTGATTTCTCTACACTTCATAAATCTAAAAGAAAATAAACATATCAAATAGCAAATAAACTGACTATGGCACACTCAGAAGTGCATATACCTTTATGAAAAGTCAAAAACACAAATAAAGGCATACACAGAAAAAAAACCTCATGAAAAAAATGCAGTTATTGCATGCATATTTAGAACATATTTTGATTAGTTTTGCACAAAAGCAGCTAGACGATTACTAAAAAACCATGTATAAATAATTATTTTTGACAACTGAATTCAAACAAATCACCACGCCAAAATGTATCTTGTAATCACTGCTTCAATTAAAAGTACCAAATTTTTTATGGGAAAGGGGAAAAGGGTTGCAGTTATCTTATAGTCAAAGGCCTAATTTGAAAATGTCTCCTCTGCTACTATGGATAAATTGCTAAGCAATAACCTTTTTCATTTGTTTAATGCCAGATGTGTAAGATAAATGTATTATTGTGCTGTACAAGATCACTAGATTAATCATATCCAGACTCCATTTAATTAGTTCAGCTTATTGACAGCACATTTAATTGTGAGATGTAGACTACCATGCAACATAACTTTAGTCTTTTCCAGTGGCATATGCAACAATTCCTCTCCAGTAATTTGCTATTTTAAATTATTTCACTATAGGAACCTCTGCTATATTATCAAATTTACAGTTGCTATTAATTTTTACATGATTTTTCTGTTTTATTGTCTGGTATCTTATTGATGTTGCAGTTTCTTACAATTCCCAGTGATTATTCACAGTTTGCACAAAGTGGTAATTTTTAAGGAAATGTAAAAATTAATATTATCCGTTTGTAAAAAGACTGTTTCCCATTCAGTGTAATTGTGGAATGCTCAGGTCTGGACGTTTGTTAGTGTAGATTCCAAGGAAAGTGACTGAGTCTAAATAAAATTCACAGGTAGTTTAGTTACTACAAAACTCTTTATCATCTGGCTATAATAGGAGGAGGACAGGAGATACTGGATGTGCTTTAATTAGGCTGCAAGTTTATTATTAATTGTTTGGGAGTACCTGGCAGATAAAAGTATACAGTGCAGATAACTCCACGACCATTTTAAAATCTACCCAGGGGGCTTCCTCAGCATCCCCCTTTCCATCCTGTTCCCCAGCCAGCCCACTGCTGCGACCTGAGCACCACCACCCTTGCATGAGGGTTAAAGGTGGGCTATAAAGGAAGGGGGAGTTGACTCCCTGCTGTGCCAGTCATATAAGCCACAAACCCCCATTTCCATTTCTTTAACAAACAACTCTAAATCCTTTACCAAGCTATTTATCTGATCACTGTATCCCTTCCCTGTGGAGTACCTTCACTGGACAGCCGCCACAAGGAGGTGCCAGCAATTAGCTTGGCTGCCTCCCCCCACACCTAGCTGGGTTCCCAGACATCTCCTAATGTCCCCTTTAATATCAGCAAAACACATCAGCCCCAAGTCTGACAGGTGAACCCCATTCTCCCTGAATAATTATGGTGCCCCTTATGCTATGTCAGGATGTGAAATTACTAACACACTATGACTCCCATGAATTTGGCCACCTCCCTATTCACACACCTCCTAGCCTTGTAGTCCCGAGGGGGCTTCACAGCTCCCAGTCACACCCTGCATTGCAGCATGTCCAACCAATTTTTACTCCCAGGAAACGTTCCAACGTCTGCCCCAAGTCCCTCTTAGCATTAAGCATTAAGGCTACCCCTTTACATGTTCCCAGATCATTTTCTCCTAGGGGCATCACAATTATATCTGTTGCCCACTCATGGGCTCCCACAGTATAAAGAAGAGGCATCAGCTGGTCCCATAACATGCCCCTCCTTCCACGCCAGCTCAGAACTGCTTCATCACTGAGCCCCACCTGCAAACCCTCTGACAACCTGGAAGCCCACCTGTGGGCTCAGTAATACTGTGTCTGCAGAACCACACCACTGCCTGCCTGGCCCGTCTTCCTGCCTCTGGAATGAAAACACAACAGAAAATTAACCCTGATTTCCCACCTCGGCTCTCACGTACATTCTGTATGCTTCTGAATGCCAAGGCCCAATTGCCTGAATTGCTCTAACCCCCATACTCAGCTGAGCTACTGCTATTTCTGCCCCAATCCTGAATGGGTGGGAACCAAATTCTTGGGTTGGGAGCCACAACCCATAACAAACTGGTATGTGAGGGCCCTCCTGTCACAGTGCATAAAGAGGGGCCCATCCCTTCCCAGTCTTATCGCCACGTATGCCCTCAAAGTCTCCACAGGGCTCACCACCCTGCCTGTAAGATAATGGATTCACCCTGGCCTCCTTGATCTGTATTTGACTTCTGCAAGTTTAATATAACCGTTTGCCCCTCCCAGTGTCTCTCTCTCCTTCCAAGGCCCTTCCAGAAGAATCCCTATAGGACCCAGGTACTAACTCGTTGATCCTAAAAGCTCTAAAACATGCTAGTCCAGAAATGCTACCCTGAACAGCACCACCTCCTGTCCACAACAACGTACGTTCTCCAGGATCAACACAGAACCCTAAGCATATCAACTATGATGGGACGACATGTATCCTCCCTGGTGCCAGTGCTTTGTGACCACCCCACTAGAAACCTTCAAACTAAGAAACCGCTGCAAGGAACTTGGTAACTGTTCAGTCTGCTGACAAACATAAGGGTTGATAGGCAACTGGAGATGGTGTCGTTAGCAACCCAAAGACTGGCATTCTTAACTATGTACTGGAGCACATGTTCCTCTGTAACGGGCCACACAGAGGCCACATAGGTGACCAGGCTTCCAGATCCTGAAATTGCACAAAATTATTAAAACTTCTCTCATAGTGCTGCAAGACTTGCAGAGTCACCAACCTCTGCACTAACACTGCTACACTGATGATGATCATACGCCAAGGTTACATAGTGCTAGCAGCATCCACTCAGATTCCTTGCTGGCTCCTGGTACCACCTCCCGAAATCTGTCCATCTGCAAACGAATCAATGCGTCTGCTATGCTCTTATCAACCTCAAGCACATCCTTGGAAGAGGAACAGATATTAAGGCTGAAACACTGTAGCCCTTACCAACCTCATGCCCCTGTGTGATCTAGAGGACTGACGATTAACAACATACCACCACCATGTTGTCACACCAGAAACACACTCTTTATTAGCAAACTCTGTTCCCCCAAGTAACCACTGCAACCAAAATGGGAAAAAAATCCAGAAACATCATGCCCTGCACTATCTCTTTTTGCATTCAGGTGGAGGGTCATTGCTGGGTACACCAACTGCCTTGGTAAAATACCCCAAAACGCATAGCTCCCAAAGCACCCAAGCTGATTTTAAATCAACCTCCAATAACCATTCCTCTCTCCATAACAACACACCATTAAAATGGCTCAGAAACTGTTTTCACACCTCCAAATCCTCTTTCCTCTCTCTAGTAATTCTCATAAAACGGTGAGGTCTTGCTATGCCTGTAGTGGCCACTGCCAGCCAGGCACAGAATGTCTGCTCTGGGCCACCACCCGGCAGGCAAAGTTAAGGTGCACATTAATAGATTGCAGCTCACCAAGTGTAACTTTCTGGGCCCCCTATACCTCTCCTAAGCAAGCTCAGTAGCTCTTGAAGCTTATCCTGAGGGAGCCGCAATATGGCAGCCTTTATCTAACTCGTTTCACAGGTAGGTCAGTGTAGTGGAAGGTCACTCTGGTTTTAACTCTGATAGGAATAACCCCCAATTTTTTAGCAAAGGCCTGAAAGGTGTCCAACAGATTAACATACTTGTCCAACTTCGCCCTGCTTGTGAACAAAATATAGTCTAAAAAATGTACAGCAAATAGTACACTTTAGACCATTTTTTGTTCAGTGTAGCAATGTACTATATTTTTCTAATGCCAAACAGGATATTGCACATCCCATGGGGGGCATAGCTTTAGGAAAATAAAAATTGTTCCTTAAAAGAGAAACCCAAAAGATTGAAGTCTGATGGATGCACTGGCAGCAGTTAAAAAGCATAATTGATATCACACACAGCCATCATTGCCCCTGGGCCTCAAGACCTAACCATGTGCACGACCTCATCAATAGAGGTATAGCCCATAGAACACAAAGCTGGATCTATTCCACTGTTAACTGAGCTACCCTGTGGGTATGACGGGCAATGAATGAATCGATATTCACCTGGAGTCTTCTTAGGGACCAACCCTAGGGGGACAAATCCATAAGTTCTGTATACATAATTAATTGAATGGCCTTGCTACACTAACAACAAGGAGTCTGGCGGCACCTTAAAGACTAACAGATTTATTTGGGCATAAGCTTTCGTGAGTAAAAACCTCACTTCTTCGGATGCAGGTTTTTACCCATGAAAGCTTATGCCCAAATAAATCTGTTAGTCTTTAAGATGCCACCAGACTCCTTGTTGTTTTTGTAGATGCAGACTAACACGGCTACCCCCTGATACTTGCTACACTATTCTCATTTAATTCCTGTGTAATCTTTTTCTTTACAATATGGCACATCCCCACCAAGGACTTCAAATTTTTAGACATCACATGACTTCCTTTTCCCCATATAGAGGATGTTAAATCACACAATAAACCCATCCCACAAATATGCCCCACCTACTTTGTTAGGGTAATTCCAAAGGAGCACCCTTAACATCTCCGTCTTAACTGTGGATGGTGCCCTTGTTGAACTCACTGCTTTCAGCTCACCCCCCACGCCTCCCTATGTTTTGTCCCCCATACTCTGCTAATGCCCCCATGGGCCTGTGGGTAGCACCTGACCTATCCCCCAGCCCATTCCCCCACTACGATCTTCCCTTATTGCTCTGTCAAAAACAGGCTATATGAGCCCCAAAGCACGTTTTGCAAACATGCCTGAATTTGCAGATGCTATGAAAACAACCATGCCTAGCAAATGTCATTACATGCCTCAGGCCTCTGCTGGGCTTGCTATGGTGTTATCCATTCCATTCCAACCCCAGAGTATGATGTGGTATGTCCCACCGGATCCCAGTTTGTGTTGTCGCCCTCAGTCTAAACTGTTAATCATAATTAAACCAAGACATGCCCCAACCATCTGATTATAACCATATATTTAAACAATGCTGGGCTTCTGTCTGGGTAAGCCTCTGCAATAACTCCTGTATAGATCAGGAAGGCAGCCTCTCAATTTTCCCATGCTCTAGCTACCCTTGGCTGCTTGGATTTTTCATTGCCCTGCTTGCTCTGTCCTGGCTTACTGTCTGTCAGCACTTCCCTGTGCAACAAAGACAATATGTCTACATAGTCACCTCTCAAAATTCTATCCCTAGTGCTACTGGCCAGGTGAACTCCCATTAGGTCAGCAACCCTATCATCCTCACAACTGACTGTTAGAGCACCCTCAGGGCCTTTTTGTCGCCGTCCCCCTCCCCCGCAACCCTTGGGGCAGCAATTCTATCGCACAAATTTACAGTCTCTGTTAATGTGTGATTCGAAAGATGCCCAGAAAACTCCCACCATTAGGGGCTCCCATCCCCTGGCAAGGGGTCAACGCCACCTATCGCCTATTTCCCAAACTCAGGACCATGCTGGGCTTCCATTACTACCCCTTCCCGATCCCACACCCATGTGTGCTCCCAGCTGCTGAAATAACTGCAGGTTAGCTTGCAGCAGCTGTGTAATACCATTAGGATCTACAAAAGGTGTGTGTACCCCAGACATCTCTGATACAGCACCAAAGATTCCCGATCCTCCCCCAAGTCTATTTATTTCCCTACTAGGTCCAACCTCCCCTTCCCCATGTAAGTCCCCCAAGGGGAAAAGTGAGCCAGATCCCTGAACCCCACCGAGGTCCCCCCTACAGACACCCATTGCCGCATTGGGTGGCAAGGGCTCACCTGCACACCCTGCCCCAGCAAGCTCTATCTGGTGCTGATCACACTTGCCTCTGCCAGCCGTAGCACCCTCCTCTCCTGCAATTTGTTGAACCAAATGTCCTGGCTCTTGAACAACCCACTACACCCTGCAAGCCCTGCAGTGCTGTGGAAACAATCTGAAAAGCAACTGCCTGGACCACCTGAATCAATTCTCTGGTGCCTGTCCCACCTGCAAACACAGTCAGCTCACCCACAGGGGTGTTTGTTTCTCCTGAAGGAGACTCCCTTTGATAAACCGACAGACCAGCCTGAGATCCTCCAACCCCAGTCCAGCCCAAGTGGTGAGGATCCCACCACTTGGTCCCCCCATGGCCTCTCTAGCCCCACTCCGGTCATCCTGTGCTGGGTTTGAAAATCCCTCCCCTCCCTATTCTAGCACTCCTGCTATGCCTAGCTGGAAGGGGGAAGTCATCGTACCCCTCGCTCTTGCCTACCTGCTCTGGCTTGAAGCAAAGCCTGAAACCCAATCCCGCTCACCTACTCCCACAGCCTGCCTGCTACAGCAGCCATGGGTGGGTTGGGGTCCTTTCCCCCTCCCCGCTGATTTGATACAGCTCCGAGCTCTTTCACTAACTGACTCATCTTCCCCTGCTGTTCCCACCCGCTTCGCCCTCTGTGGTCTGGAGGGGGGAATTCCATCCCCTTTCCCCACTCTCAATGTCCTATTCCCACGCGGCACCATGCACACTGCAGAGCCAGAGTGCTTGCTACTCCATAGAATCCTAGAATATCAGGGTTGGAAGGGACCTCAGGAGGTCATCTAGTCCAACCCCCTGCTCAAAGCAGGACCAATCCATACTGCTGCTCCGCTTGGTCTGGGTGAAAGAGGGCTTCTCCCGCCCAGCTTGCACCTATATAATCTCCCCTCTTTTCTGGTCACCTGGGGGATGAGTGAGCATCCCCACACTGACTCGCAGTGTGTGCAGCAACCTCTGTGCTTCTCTACCCCTTTAGGAGGTATACCCATTTCCCTGGCAAGCCAGATAACGTTCCCCACCCCACTGAATGTGCGGTGTGGGCATTCTAAGCTCAACTTGGCTCTCTCAAACATAAAACAAAATTGTTTTTCACTAGGGAGAAAGGTATCTCTTGGCCACTCCAACAATTAAAGATCTCAACAAATTTTCTAAGGACTTCCTTCATGTTCATGCAGTATTGCTACTGAGTTCCTGCTCTCTATTACACTTCTATGCAGTCCAGATTTTAGCTCTGAAGGCCTCCATTACATTTATTCAGTACCTACCATGTTACTAAAAAGTATTAAAACTCTAAAATACATTAGTTGCTTATTTGCTGCTTAAAAACATAAAATACCCAGGGGGTACATCAACTCATCTAGATGTTTGCCTAGTTTTACAACAGGCTATATAAAAAGCACTAGCAAAGTCAGTACAACCTAAAATTTCATACAATGACTTGTTTATACTGCTCTATAAACGATACACTGATGTGTAAGTATAATATTTATATTCCAATTGATTTATTTTATAATTACACCTCTACCCCTATATAACGCTGTCCTCGGGAGCCAAAAAATCTTACCGCGTTATAGGTGAAACTGCGTTATACTGAACTTGCTTTGATCCGCCAGAGCGCGCAGCCCCGTCCCCCTGGAACCGCTGCTTTACTGCGTTATATCCGAATTCGTGTTATATCGGGTCGCATTATATCGGGGTAGAGGTTTATATGGTAAAAATGAGAAAGTAAGCAATTTGTCAGTAATAGTGTGCTGTGACACTTTGTATTTTTATGTCTAAGTTTGTAAGCAAGTAGTTTTTAAATGAGGTGAAACCTGGGGTACACAAGACAAATCAGACTCCTGAAAGGGGTACAGTAGTCTGGAAATGTTGAGAGCCACTATCCTAAACTCTTCATCAACACTATTTTGGACACACAGCGATGGGTCAGCAAATATGTCACTCATAAACTGCCTGACTTCAAAGCTGACTGCCATCAATGAAATATATGCTAATATCAAAGAACTTTGGTCAGGCCCCAAAAAATCTTAATTTCTTCCTTGCCTCATTTATGTCCAGCAAGCTCTCAGGCTCTGCAATGATGGGAAAGGTGGCAGATAATGGAGTCTTCCACCCAACCTGTGCAGTGCTGAGCACAACTGCAGTATTTCTGCTATTCTGATGACAAGAGCAGCAGCGAGTTAGCAATGCTAAACTATCCCAGAAAGGGGCAGCAAGGAAACAGGGCCATTGCGACAGCAAATGTGGCCTGCCACAAAGAGGAGCACACAATGCAACCCCCCCAAAAGGTGAGCATACACTACACAAAATACCTCTCAGAGCTCCTGCTCTAATGGCGAGACACCTGCACAACTACTAAAAATATATACATAAGAAATAAAACAAAGCCTATCATTGGAATTACACCAGGGGTTCATTTGGCCCAGTATTTGAAACAGTAACTCTGGAGAATAATGCAGTTTAACTTCAAAATCATCACATCAAAAAAACAAAAAAACAAAAAAGCAAGAGATACAAAGAAGCTACACATGTATTTATTCAAAGACACATTATCTCAGTATTGATATGTTCCCGTTACCTCATGGATTTCAAGCCATGCCTCCATTTTTGTGGATGGAATTTTGTTATGCACGCACACTTGTGCATCTGCAGTGACTTGCTTGGAGAAAGTATGCATGAATTGAGTGTACAAAATTATGCCAACAAAAACAGAGCCCAGATCTGAAAACCAAGCCTCAAAACAATGAAAAATTATTCAAAATGATTTCTCATAAATTATATACTACTGAGAACAGTCACATTCATTTGTTGGCACACAATCAAATTATAAGGCCTTCTGCAAAAACTCTTTCTACAAAATTCATTTAGTATTGCAGATTTTCTTTTTACCATCTGTTGAGCGCTTTTCTCCACTTATAACAACTCTGTTCTATATGCAAGAAGCATGCAGTGCCTCCTAAATTAAAAAGGGTCACAGAAAAAAGAACTACTCCCAGAGCCAAAAAGAAAACTATTACTGATCAAAAATGTGTGCTCTTAAAGTTTAGCAAGTCCTTGTTTAAAATCAAGCTGTTTCTTTTGAAGCCCACTCCTATGAAATGCCAAGTGCCCAACTCCTATTTACTTCAATAGGAGTTGAGGATGCTCAGCCCCTCATAAGATTAGAAGTGTGGTATGTAAACATTTTGCCAAATTTTATATCATGACCTAATTCCAAACAATGTTTGAAAAAAGGAATTTTCCCGGGTCCATGTTTGACTTTTAAACAAGAGTGTATAAAATATACCAAAATGCTACCCTCTAACTCTATATGTGAAAGAGACGAACTGTCTGGGGGAGGCCCTAAAAGGTTGCGTCCTTTCTAAATAAAAGGCTAAAACTCTTCTGACATCTAGGGTATGACAAGCAGCTTCCTCTCTAATTTGGAGATGTTTCTGGTACAAACTGGAAGCTTAGTGACCTGGTTAATGTGGAAGTCTGAGGTGACCGTAGGTAAAAAGCGGGGCTATGTCCAGAAAGATACCTTTTCATTATAAAAGGTGGTGTAGGGAGGGTCAGCCATTAAAGCTCCTGATTCTCCAAGTCTCCTAGCTGAGGTAATAGGCTCTAAGAATGCAATTTTCATGGAGAGATGTAGAAGGGGATACACTTAGCCAGTGGTTTGAAGGGAGGCCTCATCAGGGAATTAAGGACCAAATTTAAATCCCATGCCAGACTAAGGCTGTCTAGCATGGGGGAAAGGGTTTGATAATCCTTTAATAAATTGAGAGGTGGTAGGGTGCACGAAGACTGAGAGCCCTTTGACTATGGAGTAGAAAGCTGTAATTGCTGCTGGATGAACCCTAACAGAACTCAGAGACAGCCCAGAGTTCTTCAAATTCAGAAGGTGCTGTTCAAAACACCAGTGATGGAACCTCTTCCACTTTTGCGGGTACATCTTTCCAGTTGATTATTTTCTAATATTGAGCAAAAAACTGATCTTGCTCTTCCCTGGCAATTTATATAGTATATGGGGGCTCTGTTGTCTGTCAATATTCTTACAGATCAGCCTTTGATCACAGGTAGGAAGTGTTTGCAAACCTATCTGACTGCTCTGAGTTCCAGTAAATTGATGTGAGGAATGGATTATTGATTGGACAATTTGACTGTGATGATAAGCTCCCCATCCAACAAGAGACACATCGGTCATTTGTCACAGAGGGAGATGGGGGAGTGAAGGGAAGTCTGGAACATACTTTGACTGGGTTCTTTCACCAATTGAGGGAACCTAGATCCTTCTGAAGAATCAATACTAATTTGCCATGACGGTATTTACTGGGGGTGTAAACAGTCCTCAGCCAAACCTGCAAGAGATGAAGGTGTAGCCTGGTGTGTAATGTCAAAGTGCCAGATGGCCCAGGAGTGGCAAATACATTCTGGCTGTTGTCTGAGGACTCATTTCAACCTGAGAAATGAGGTCTGTTAGTGTTATAAACCAGTCCATTGGTAAGTAAGCCCTGAATATTGTGGAGTCTGTGACAGCTCCGATAAACTATACATTGGACTGGTGCAAAGTGGACTTTTTTCTGTTAAGTTGAAGTCCCAGCATGTCAAATAGAGTTATGGCCTTTCTCACTGCAATGTGAACTTTGCTGTAAAAGGGGGCCTTGAGAAATCAATCATCAAGACAGGGGAAGACAACTATTCTCCACTGACGTTGTTGAACAGCTAAACTGCTAAAACTTTTGTTGCTGGGGGTGGTGGGGAGTCCAAAGGGGGAGCACTTGATTTTGAAAGTGCTCCTGGCTAACTCCCTTTATTCTTGCATCTGATTATCTATGCGGATGGTAAGGTCCACAAAGGTGTCTAGGCCTGTAGGACTCTCTATGCAGGCCAGTTCATCTTTGATTTCTTCCTGAAAGTCCCATCCGAACAGGTACACCTGCACTTCTTGGTTCCACTCTGTATCTGCTGTGAGGCAGCAGAGGCATGCGGCAGGAGGCCACTGTGGCTTGCCCCTGCTGGAGTCCCCTTAGGGCAGCCTTGGCCATTCAAGCTCGGTGCGGGTCATCGAAGATGGCTGACTTTGACTGAAGAAAGGCATCACAGTTCAACAGTGCTGAGCTACGGCCTTCCAGCAAGAAGGAGGCCCAGTTGAATGCATCTCCTGTAGTCAGGCTGAGTACCAAGGCCACTTTGGGGACACATGAGAAACAGAAAGTGACATTGGTTCATGAAACCCAGAACTGCTCGCAGTTTCCTTTGAACTATTTGGGCAAGATGCTGCAGGCTGTGTTTGCAGCACAGTATTCTCAACACCGAACTGCCTCATTTTCTCCTCCAGCTGCTGGTTGTCCGAGGTCAGCTGCATAACTTGGGCTTGCAGTGCTTGATTATCCACCTGGAGGCGGAGGGCCCATTTGGGAGTCTGAAGTTTCTGATGGCCACAGTGGTGCTGCTGGGTCCGTCCTTCTTACACCAGGCTCAGCCCTGCAGAGTTACTGTGGTCCTAAAAAGCTGTCACTGGGTTGCAGTCGCGGGTGGCCAGACCTAGTAGTCATAGCCAGAGTCCAGAATCATGAGACGGCAGTCAAGAACCGGCTTGATCAGGATACCGGGAGGTCTGAAGTAGGAGAAAGTGGAGATCAGAACCACAAGTCATATGCCAGGATTCATGCTTAGTCGGGATGCCAGGAAATCAAGCTGCAGGAGCTGGATGCACAAAGCACAGTCCAGAGCAGGGTGGATCCCAGTTGTCTGGACAGCTTCCTGTTTTTGCTGCTGGCTTAAGTATAGCCAGCAGCCAATCTGCTGCTCTGGGACTCTGTCAATTGGATATCAAGGGCAGACCTCACCCTGGGGCTGGGCTTTGTAGGTCCCAGGTAAGCAATTGTCAATAGGCTGCCAGGTGGAGGGCTGGAGTGTGGCTGCTCCCATGAATCCTATGGGCCCAGGCCCAAGACATGTTGGTCATGGCAACTGGGAAGTGAATGGGGTGAGACATCTGTGCTGTTTGTCACTTGCTAAATTTAGTCTTATTTGCAGGCATGCAAATTCCAAGAGATTGGAGAGAAGTCCTGGAATCTTTTTTAAGAGTGCAAGGACTCATCAGTGGATTCATTGAATAGTTTGGATTTGTCAAAGGAGAGATCCCCAACAGTATTGTGGACTCTCTCAGGATCCGCAGTGACTGATGTCAAGAAACAGCACATAACAATTGCTGTTGATACTGAGCATGCTGCAATGTAAGCTGCTTCCAGGGATGCTGGAAGAGATGTCCTCACTAACAACTGGCCTGCATTGATGATAGCCTGAAATTGCTCTCGTTGTTCTTGTGGCAGATGGGTCAATAAAGGCACTGAACTTCCCATAGTTGGTGTAGTTGTATTTTGTCATCAGGAGTTGTTACTTGGTGGTTCTAAATTGTAGTGAAACAGAATAATTACTTTTATGGCCAAACAAATCTAACCTCTTTTGGTCCTTATCATGAGAGGTGAATCTTAAAGTGGTGTTGCTCATTACATTCATTGACTGCATTAACTACCTAAGAGCATGAGGTTAAATACAGGGACTCTGATCCGTTAAGGGGAACACAGTAGTTTTTATCAGCTCTCTTGCAGTAGAGGGTATGGTAGTTGGACTCTGTCAAACTGTCTTTGCAAGTTCAAGCAGAACCTTGTTTGTAGGCAGAGTTATCTTACCAATGGAGGCAGTACGAAGGATGTTAATCAGTTTATGCTGAAACTTATTAATCTCTTCCAACAGGATCTGGAGAGAATCTGCAATATCATGAGATCCCAAGATTGCTTAAAATCATGCATGTCTGAGTGGGATGGTGGCATCACCGCATCATCAGGTGAGGAGAAAGAGACATTAGTGGCAGGGGCTGATAAAAAGCTACATCTATCCACTGATCCTCAAAAGACTCCTTTTGAGGAGATGACCAATGGGAGAGATCTGGATGGGAGAGATCTGTTGCCTCTGATGCTCTTTATGAGTGTAGCTAGGAGCTCAGGAGAACTGTTCCCTACAGATAGCCTATGCGACCCAGAATGATCAGTGGGGAGGTTCACATGGGAAGGCAGGGGGCACCCATGAATGCTCAGACCAGGAGGAGCAAGGGGTGGCCTGTGCCTTGAGGATTCCTTTATGGAGAAGGTGTTGGGAGAGGCAGCTCTGGATTGGTAATTGAGTGAATCCTGAACAGAAATCTGGCAGTCAGAGAAGCTCTCTCATCATAGGGAGAGATAGGGCAGATGATCATGAATTTGGGACAGGGAGTCTACCCATTTGAGTGGGCACCAGAAAGCATGTCTGTGTCAGGGAATGGTTCAATACCAGCAAGAAACGGGAGTCCGATACCAAGACTCTTTCAATACCCATCAGAAGAGGTGATTCTGGTTCATCCAAAATGACCAAATTTTTAGATTGTCATCCTGAGTCCCAGTCCAGCATCTTAATCACAAAACCATCTTGCCAAGGTTTGCATTTTAAAAGCTGTCATAATTTCTTATCTACCTGTTTAATCTGAGTTTAAATTAACATTAGTAGCATAATAAAAACTAACCTTTTAAAAATTGATCAACATGTATCTTTGTAAGACAGACACTTTTTAGCTTCAATATATTATTGAAGAGATACAAAAACACATATCAGTTGTCAAGTTATAAATTAAAGCCAAGAGCCCAACACATTTCCTTGACCTGAGTTTCAATGACCCTTTCCAATGAGATGCTGTAAATTCTAAACAAACCACATATTCTTTCTGTAACTAAACAATTGTAAAACCAAATAAAATCAAATTTAAAGAAAGGCAAAAAGACAGTTCCCTGGATGAGCTCTTTTAGACATTTTATCATAAGTTTCAGGCCGGGGCACACTTTCGGTATAAGTACATATATAACAAGATCCTTAATAAAGACATCTTATAATAGAAATGCTGGCAGATTATTGGCTATAGTAACAGTAAGAAGCACCACTGTTATTCTTAAAATGTAGGATTGTTAGAAATAAACACTGTAACTGTTGTACTCTTATTACCTTTCTAACAATATACAGTACTGTACCAAACCTGTTTCCTGAACTATACTGTATGCTGTTCTTTGATGGAAGTTAACAGTTTTCCATCATCTTGTAGTTAGAGGAAGTTTGGTGCCCCCTGCTGTTAAAAAACACAATTTAGCCATTACATCTCATTCTATGCAGTCCTCATTCTATGCAGTCCTCTATAGAACTCTCTATACAGACTACTCATGATTTAAGGCTGATGAGTTTTAACACAATTATAAACACTGTAACATATACCTCATTCTAACACACCAAATGTATTGATATAGTCTGGCTTACCACAATAGCTGGCAGTGGTAACTACAAGCTGTATGCACATTACGTACCACTCAGGTTTGGCCCTGCAGTCCCTCTGTCATAAGACCAAAACTGAGTGAGTGGCATTGTCATCCCTGTATTCAGGGTGGGGTAGGGGGAAGAAGGGTGTCAGCACCGTTCAGGTCTGACCCTGCAGCCACAGGGTTAAACCTGAGCGGGCACACTGAGCAGTAGGGCAGCCAGCACTGCTGCTTCTCACAACAGCTGTGGGGCTGGCTCCTGCACCAGGGCTCTCTCCTGGAGGCCTACCCAGCCTTGCCCCACTTTCAGCAACCCGTGTCCCCCTCCGGAATGAGGAGTGACACTGCACCTGGGCAGGATGGACTGGAAGGTGGGGGCTGAGTGTGGCGCAGATCAGACGGGCGAGGTGCTGGGGCCAGCGGCTGCAGTGGGGATGGCTCCACAGGGACTGACACAGTGTACCACAGGAAAAATTCACTTGCCTTCAATGGGCTAAACCCAGAGAATAAATCTCTGCATTTACAGATGAATTTGTCCAAAGTCTGAAAATATATCCCCCCTCTCTCTCTCAAGCTGATAGTGGGAGGAAAAGGTTTAATTAAAAATAAATAAAAATGAAATACACAATACACTTGTATAGAGAAGGATTAGGATAAATTCACCTCACATCAGGAAAAAGTCCTACACAGAAACTCCCACAATGAGCACTGCAGTGAGATGTTCCTGATCTAACCTCTTTCAATCAACCCCCTATAAGCTTATGCACTTTCATTTTTGTGAATTTTTATCATCTGATTGCTAAGTATGTGGTGACAAGCAAGCTGAAAATCATGGCACTGAGACACCACAGAACAATTCATTGTTCAAAACACAAGTCCACTTGTGGCACTACCCACATCCTCTGGTCCTAAGTAGGATGGTGCAAAGTGGGGTGACATGGTAGGGTCAGTGAAGGAAGCCTAGGAAGAAGGGTCGGGTTCGCAGATTAACTGGAGGAGTGTGTGTGTGTGTGTGGCGGGGGGGCTTGGAAAGAGGTCTGGTGGTAAGGAGGAAGGATTTTCTTCTTTTGTGACACGTCGGACTAGGTCATGTATTTCTGTAAGTATGGTTTGCACTTCTGAGTCCATACTCTTATGGGGGTGTGATGACTGCACACCTTGCCACGTGTGCTTAGAGAGCCTGAAAAGCACATTTTATAAATGATCATTTAAATATTCCATACATAAGACTAGCCTTAATGCAACTTTAAGGTTGAGAAATCAAGTACTCTGAAGTCAGAAAATACAGAACTAAGATTGAACTCTAATTTTTAGTTTTCCCACTCAGCAGATATACCTTAAAATCTCTCTATGTTATTATAGCCAGAGCTGTGCAGATATTTTTGGTTCGGTGGCCATTCCAAAAGTCTAAAATATTTCATTTGGGGTTGAATGAAACATTGTTTACAATTTGAAATGAAACATTTCTTTTTATCTGAGTTATTTTAATGAGTTACTTTAATGAAATCAAAGTCAATTTAGAAAAGTCAAGTCATTTCAAATTAAAATGTTTCATTTGGAAAATGTCAAAAAAAATTTTGTTTCAGCCAAAAAATATCATCCATTCTAATGATAAATGAATGAAAAAATAGACTTATGGATAGATAATAGCTTCTCCAATTAAAGAACCAGATTTGCATTCCTTTTTTAGCCCAATCTTGTCCCCTTCTAAAATCTCTAAAAAAATAGCAATTTCCATTTCAAGTTTTGATTGTTTAACCGGTGGCAGTAGAAGATTCTTGCCCAAATGTGAGGGTGTTCAAGTGAGGCATTTTTGAGATAAGAGATTTCAGTGGAATAACAGTATCTACAGACAAGCTACTGAAAAGAAATATCCTCAGCAATGTTAGTGATCAGATTTCAATAATAATTCCCACTCTTTTTGAAACAAAATGATTCCATCACTCTTCTTTCATATTCACATCAAAGATATGAAGACCCAGCTGGTAAACTCTATTATTATAAGTTAAAAACTAAAACTAGGCATCACTTTCGCAAAACTGTTATGTTAAAACACAGAAGTGAATATTGCTTGTATCTGTCGAGAAAACTAGAGTACTCAGGTTAAAATCCTGGCTCCACTGAAGTCAACTGGAGTTTTGCCATTGACTTCAATGGGGCCAGAATTTCATCCTGAGTATCTAGAGTATTCATTTTAAATGCCCTCTCCTTCTAAACTCACATAAAAGGTGCTTCAGCTTAAATAAGAAAATTAGCCTTATAGTACATATAAAACTAAACAATTTGTTTTCTGGTGTTATTCTTGTATCTCTGTGTAGCTCCTGTGCTATTCCTGGAGCTCCAGTGTTATCCGCATTAGCACAGCTTGCAGCTTCAGCAGACTTTGATGTTAATCATACAGAAAGACCACAGGCTCGGTTCAGTGGCGAAGACTCGGACAAGTTTATTGTCAACAAAGCACGGTATCAGTACCACGGTTCACTGGTTATAAGCACACTAATGCATGTAGTGTGACAAGGTATCAGCTCATTCAACGTAATGTCCCCTAACCAATACAAAGATGCCTCTTCTTCTACTCTCCTTTTATACATTGATACAAACAAGTTACATATTACATTCCATATTAGTTACCATCCTTATACCATGTATCTATAATTTGACCAAAACATCCTCATCCATTATCCTGACATCCCAGCCTTATCTTTACGAGAGGTCTGTGTATTCTTGCGACATCCTCTCAGAAATATGTTTGCTTGGTCAGCTACTGTTACTACTCTAACCTCTCCAGCGCATCATCAAAGATCTACAACCTATCCTGAAAGATGATCCCTCACTCTCACAGATCTTGGGAGACAGACCTGTCCTCGCTTACAGACAACCCCCCAATCTGAAGCAAATACTCACCAGCAACCACACATCACTGAACAAAAACACTGACCCAGGAACCTATTCTTGCAACAAAGCCCAATGCCAACTCTGCCCACATATCTATTCAAGTGACATCATCATAGGACCTAATCACATCAGCCATGCCATCAGGGGCTTGTTCACCTGCACATCTACCAATGTGATATATGCCATCATGTGCCAGCAATGCCCCTCTGCCATGTACATTGGCCAAACCGGACAGTCTCTACGCAAAAGAATTAATGGACACAAATCTGACATCAGGAATCATAACATTCAAAAACCAGTAGGAGAACACTTTAACCTGTCTGGTCATTCAATGACAGACCTGCGGGTGGCAATTTTGCAACAAAAAAGCTTCAAAAGCAGACTCCAACGAGAAACTGCTGAGCTTGAATTGATATGCAAATTAGATACAATCAATTTAGGCTTAAATAGAGACTGGGAATGGCTGAGCCATTACAAACATTGAATCTATCTCCCCATGTAAGTATTCTCACACTTCTTAGCCCAGTACAGACAGTTTGATATCTTGATTATCACTTCAAAAGTTTTTTTTTCCTCTTACTTAATTGGCTTCTCAGAGTTGGCAAGACAACTCCCACCTTTTCATGCTCTCTGTATGTGTGTATATATATATCTCCTCAATATATGTTCCATTCTATGCATCCAAAGAAGTTGGCTGTAGCCCACGAAAGCTTATGCTCAAATAAAGTTGTTAGTCTCTAAGGTGCCACAAGTACTACTGTTCTTTTTGCGGATACAGACTAACACGGCTGCTACTCTGAAAACTACTCTAACTAGGCCTACTTTGGTTTACAGTCTACTTTTGTTCATACTTGTAGCCATGTCAGTGGCTTCAGCAAGGCCTACATCTGGTAACTAACAAATAATTTATTCAAGGACATTACAAAATTAGTTTTTTCCCAGATTATACTGAACATAGCCTCCCAATTAATATTTATCCTGCTGCTTACTGAATCTGCTTCCATTTTTGTGGCTACTATCACACCATGAGATGCAGAGACACAGACTTTCTGGTGTCCCCAGGGATGCTCGATCCCTGCTCCGCCCCAGGCCTCACCCCCACTCCACCCCTTCCCCCAAGGCTCCAACCCCACCTGCCTCTTCCCACCCCCGCTCTGCCCCACCCCTTCCTGCCCCTATTCTGCCCCCGCTCCGGCTCTTCCTGCCCTGTTCTATCCCCTCCCCCAAGCACACCCCACCCTTGCTCAGCCTCTTCCTGCCCCTGCTCCTCCCCCTTTCCCTCCAGCAGGGCCAGCTTAATGACCTGCGGGGCTCGATTCCAATACCCGGCGGCAGTCTGGGGCTTCAGCAGCACTTCGCGGCGGGGGGTCCGCTCTGGGGCTTCCGCGGCACTGAAGGACCCCCAGCCGCCAAAATGCCGCCGAAGACCCCCGGAGCGGACCCCCTGCCACCGACATGCCGCCGAAGATCCCCGGAGCGGGGCCCCCTTAGGCGCGGGGCCCGATTCCGGGGAATCGGGTGAATCGACTTAAAGCCGGCCCTGCCCTCCAGCCGCTCCTGCACATTGCTGAATAGCTGATCACTGGTGGGCGGGAGGCGCTGGGGAGGGGCTGATCGGCGGGGCTGCCAGTGAGTGCTGAGCACCCACTATTTTTTTCCCATGGGTGCTCCGGCCCCAGAGTCGGCACCTATGATGAGAGGTGTGATAACCTAGGTTTCAGTCAGGCTTCCATAATACAGATAATCCTTTAAAAATAAAAACTGGTGTTTTCATTGTATTACACTGTAAAATGTTAAAATATTAAGATTAAATTTAAAATACTAAATCAAGTTTTGGCTATCATTGAGAACCAATGCCATGTAAAAAACAAACATAACAACATATGACCAATACCTGCTCAGTTAAAGTAAACATGTTGTTTACACATATCACTAAATACTTTCTTCTGAATTTGAACATTCAATAAGTAGGTTTATCATGTGTAACAACATCCTCTGATGCATCAAATATATAAATAGAGAGGAACTGGGGAGGTGAGGGTTAAAAAAGGAAAGATAATTTTGTAAATGTATTTCTCGTTCTTCAAGCCCTCAAAGTGCGGGAGGTGGGGGAGACATTACAGAGAGAAACTTAACATACATTACTTTTAAAAAGTGTGGTGGCTGTGTAGGTCTTATGTGGTTTTGCACTCTGGAACCCGTGAAATTCCACACATAAAATGTCCTTGTAGCTGCCATTTTGGACTCCTTCCACAATAGCAATTAAGGCTGAGATTTTCAAAGCTACCTCAGGGATTTGGATACCTAACCTACATTTAAATTAATAGAAAATGGGCATCCAAATTCCCTCAGTTAGCTTTTAAAATCCCAAAGTTTTAAAAGCTTTTTTTTTTCCTTCTTCATTTCAGAGAGGTATTTTAAAGCCAAAACAAAAATTTTAAAATGTCACAAAATGGCAATGAGAATTCTCTCCTTGAAAGAAATATAAAATTGCAGCTGCACTATGATTGGTTTCATGGGACAGTGCAAAATCTTGTGATTTGTCTGAAGGCCAATCAGAGATACAAGTTGGAACACTGTATTTAACTTAGAAATACAGCAGCTGCACCTGCATAGTCATTTATCCAGACTGATTTTTTCCACTGTACCAATTCTGAAATCAATTCATTGATTTTAATATGAGTTTTTGGGGTATTCTAGTGGCTCCATTTACAGTGTATTGTAATGGGTCTAAATGACTCATGGACCTAATCCAATGAAATTATGCCTATACAATAGTATATATATTAAGGGTGAAATACACTTTGTGCAGAGGATTAATGCAAGGTCTATATACCATGTAAGTCCTCACGAGTACGGCCTGAGTGGTGCTTTGGCCCTGTGCTCGCCCTCTGGCAAACAGGTGAATTTCACTCCAGAGTATAGTATTGTCTTAAAAGAAAATCAACACAAAAAAATCTGAAACTACTAAAATTAACATTACATTTTGATATCTACTACTAAAAGAGTACAGCCTATTCAAATAGTTTGTTTTGAGTGTAAAATTATGGTGTATGTATAGTGTACCGAATTTAAGCACTATGAAGTTTAAACCAATTATTAACTCCTGAAATACTGGGTTTACAGTGGCTTTACATTCCATAGCTGAAATATAGTAGCATGGTGTCACTACCTAGTATTGTTAAAATTACATATCCCCATAAAAACAGCAGTGATTTCTTGAGTAGATACTATATCTCTGACCTGAATAATACCTATTTTTACCTCTTACCAGGCATGTGCTATTTTACTGCTGGAAGTTTTAGAATCCTTCCTGAAATTTATACTGAGGACATTCTATTAATATTTATATTACACAGTAGATTATAATTAATCTCATTCCTTCATTTTCTCTGACCTAGCAATAACTTTGTTGTTTGTTATAATACCTGTTCCTGGTCATTTTGTAAAACCTCTCATGACCATCCCTGGTAAAACAAAAATAGTTTCACCTTTTAATTCTGTTCTTTCCTTTTATGGTTTCAGTAAATAGAAAACTATAATTACAGTCACACTCCTATTACATAATTAAAAAAAATAATCAGAAAGAGTTTAGTGTAGCTGGATACTTTATTCATCAGTGAGATATTTTCAATGGAAAAATAGTTAGAATGTAAAGATTATATAGGAAAACAAACTTCTTGGGGCTAATTCTCTACTGACTTTCACATTGTGACTTTCACTCACACCTGTGCAAAGCAAATGTAAAATGTTATCAGATCTCAATGGTAGGATTTTACTCCCCGTTTGCACATGGGTAAATATCACAAAAGCTGCAAGGGAGCAGAGAATCAGACCCCTTCAATTTTTAAAAATTCTTAAAGGCTGTTATCTCTTATATTGAAAATAATCTGTTACTATTGTTATACATAATCATTTTATAAGTAATAGTTAAATGTAAGTCTTCTGACACAGCTTTTACAAATTTTACCTGTCTGGTCATTACTTTTGTGAAAAGTGTGTCACGCTAACTTTGTAGTCAGGAAATCCTGAGAGTCAGTGCTTGCAATTTATAAGAACTGGGTTCAAGTTTGCTTTGGTCACATCAAGTAAGTTTTGTGGTATTAGAATACTACTGCAGATTTGTTTCTACATCATAAAACTACAAGAAATGTGACAGAAACTGACTAGACTAGCAATCTCCATTCATGAAAATGTGATTCTGTAGTCAAAAAGCAGTATTGCTGCAGTAGAGAAAAAACTGAACTGGAAAAACCAAGTATGTAGGAAGGTTCCACAACTTTTATTTTCATGATGCCTGGCTGTGGACAGTACTATTAATCTTTCACATGCACTAAAAGGCAACATTTAAAATAAAAAACTCTCTTAAAGCTCCTCTCTTACTGACACACCAAATTGTACAAGCAAAGCTGTGGGTCATTTTTCACACACTCACCTGCTTCTGAAGCCACCTTTCTCGCTTTCTTTGTTTTTTCCTCAAATTCTTCAACTTGTTTCTTTCTCTTTTGCTTAGCTTTTGATTGACAGCAACCAAGGAAAAATTGGCAGGCTGCAGAAGATCAACAGATGTGATGTGTTGCTGTCCAATGTCCTCTTCTACAGCACTAGCAGATGAAGAGAGGTCCATCATGAAAGGCAGTTGGTCAGCAGTGGCATCCCCAGAACATTGATCAGAAGCTTCAAAACTGCAGTCACATTCTGTCTCTCTACAGGTTAATGTATTGCAGGAAGTAACTGAAAACTTTTTTGGTAGCTCATCAGTATCAGAATTATACAGGCCCTGAAAGGAATTATTATATCTACTGGACTCTAACTGCAAGCTACCTCTTGGGTAAATGGGTTGTGTTTCATTTTGCCTGTGGTAAATAGGCCCCTTACTGGAAACTCCATACAAACTAGGCAACAAGGCATGTCTCTCTCTGATATTCAAATCCAAACTGTGTGTTTTTCTATGACAAGTTTTTACAGTGCATCTCTCATTCACAGGCCATGAAGCTGAAGGACTTTTTTTTTTATTAAACACTTTGAAGTGCAGTTTTTTATTGTTCATCTCAAAGCTGGTTGATCTCACCTCTAGGCAAAGTGCTTCTGTTAATCTTCCAGTACCATTTGTGTTTTTGGCATTGTATGAAAGCCCTTGATTTCTGGGTCCCAAAATTCCACCTGTCACGCTGTGCTGTATTTTGTTATTAGAACCAGATGGAACTTTGCAAAGTGACGTGTGTTTTACTGATGATCTTGCTAATCTAAATGAACAAGCTGGCTGATAATCAATCCGACTCTTGCAGAGATGTATATTTGCAAACAGGCCACAAGAACATTTTGTATTGCTGACAAAGTTAAAGCCTCCCAAACGGGCCCCACAGAATGGGCAGTTCAGTTTTCCAATCATCCACTCTGCCTATAGATGAGAGAAAAAACAATCAATTCATTGTAAATAAAAAAGAAAGTAACCACTAGATTATTTTTTCCTCCAACAAAGGGGTCCACTTTTTGTTTTGTGAGACAAAAAACAGACTGCACAGTAAAAACAAAACCAAACATAAATCAAACTAGACCTTTGAAAACTGTCCTTTATAAATGGGGGGACGGGACCAAAACCTCTAGAAAGACAACACATTTCAAAATATAGCTGCTTAAAAATATTCTTAAATATTCCTAGAAAATGTTGTGGATAGAGTGAGGATGGTACTGAATCACTAATAAAACATTAGACCAGGGGTCGGCAACGTTTGGAACACGGCTCTCCAGGGTAAGCACCCTGGTGGGCCGGGCCAGTTTATTTACCTGTTGACGTGGCAGGTTCGGCCGATCGCAGCCCCCACTGGCCGCGGTTCGCCGTCCCGGGCCAATGGGGGCGGCGGGAAGCCGCGGCCAGCACATCGCTCGCCCGCGCCGCTTCTTGCTGCCCCCATTGGCCCGGGACGGCGAACGGCGGCCAGTGGGGGCCGCGATCAGCCAAACCTGCCGCGTCAGCAGGTAAATAAACTGGCCCGGCCTGCCAGGGTGCTTACCCTGGCGAGCCACATGCCAAACGTTGCCGACCCCTGCCTTAGACTCTTTAAAATGATTAGATCAGTCCACAAACTAATTGTGACTTAGCCGGTGTAATTTCACACTTAAGTTTTCTGAGTGCTGATACACCTTTTGTGTACCAAACACAGAGGGAAGAGATTTCCCACAAAAAATGAATAAAGCTCCACTTATCAGACAAATTCAAAAGAGTTATTTTGTACTTTAAGTAACAATGTAAGGTACAAGCAAATACACTAAAAATGAAAAATCCATAGCAGAACTGGCATCAGTAAAGGTAAGCTGAACATTGTAGGTACTAAAACACATTCTCTAAGCAGCGAATTTTAAAATGGAGTTATTAAGTGAAATTATCAACAATATTTTTTCATTATTATGTCACTGCTTCTTTTTTAAGGGAAATACATACCAAAGCTCCAATACTGCAAACACTCATGCACATTCATTACTTATGAATGGAGTAGTTCAAATTAATATATTAATTTATTCAATGGAGCTATTTGTATGAGTAAAGTAACATACGTTTTAGTGTTTGCAGGATTAAGGCCCAATTGATTAGACAACATTATAGATGTAGGCTAGATATTTCTAACTCAGGAACCTAAAGTTATATTATAGGAGGAGCTGGTAGCACTGCCTATTATTAAGGTTGCCTGACACTTCCCATTATTCAGCTTGCGTCTGACGAAGTGGGCATTCACCCACGAAAGCTTATGCTCCAATACTTCTGTTAGTCTTAAAGGTGCCACAGGACCCTCTGTTGCTTTTTACATTATTCAGCTTGTTACTTAGAACTCTGACAAACTTTGGGCAAAAAGTTTCCATAACTAGTGTCTGCCTCAGGCTGAATTTTTTTGGGAAGTTTCAGCCAAAATGGCATAGCCATTTCAGGGAACGAGGTTAAGGAAAAATAAATTGTTTTGTAATGTTAAAAAATTTTCTGGAGACCTTTACTTTAACAAGCTCTAGTACCCCTATGCTTTAGAGTAGGGGGAGCGGAGAGATTAGGACTGAGAATTGGGGAGCGGGTGAAAGGAGAGACAGATTTTGATAAGGAGCTAGGTTGCAGAGGGACAACTGGAACTAGCTGGATAAAAAAAAAACTAAGAAAAGAAGTCAGGGAGGGAGAAAACAATTGGAGTCCAGGAGGGAGAGGAGAGAGATTGGACGCGGAACCAGGAGTGGAGGAAAGGCTACAGACTGGGAGAGTGGGGGTAGACTGGAACTCAGATGGAACTCAAGGGAAGACTGGGACTGCCTGAGCAAAGAGACTGGAACAGTGTTGAGAAGCCTGAGGAATGGAGACTGAGACTGGTTAGGCAAAGGAGCATGGGATTGAGATCAGGGCTGAGAAAGACAGGGGACTGGGACAGAAACAGTTTGGTGGTGACCAGGCAAGAGCGGTCAAGCTTAGGGAGCACACAGAAGGTCTGTGTCCTCTAGAGTACACTTCTCTGTAGAGTCTGGAAAGGAACCCAAGATGCCCGAGTTCACCATTTCTCTGCTGTCATCAAATATCTGTGAAACGCAGTGACAAAGTGTTTGACTCAACCCCTCTAGTGCCAGTCCATGCAGATGATGACAACCTACTGCTGATGTGAGTTATCAATTAGCTGAAGTGACAGATGTCTGTGCAATAGATAAAACAGTTACCTATCTTTTGTAACTGTTGTTCTTCAAGAGGTGTTGCTCATGTCCATTCCATTCTAGGTGTGTGCACGCACACATGCACAGTTGTCAGAGACTTTTGCCTTAGCGGTATCTGTAGGGTCAGCTGTGGTGCCCCCTTGAGTGCCGCGCTCATGCGTCGGTATATTAGGTGCCACTGACCCTACACCCTCTCAGTTTCTTCTTGCCAGCAACTCCAACAGAGGAGTAGGAGGGCGGGTAATGCAATGGACATGAGCAACGCATCTCAAAGAACAACCATTACAAAAGGTAGGTAACCATTTTTTCTTCAGGTGCTTGCTCATGTCAATTCCATTCTAGTGACTCACAAGCAGTATCCTCGGAGGTGGGCTAGCTTAGTGGCTTGTAGTACTGCCCTACTGAAGCCAGCATTGTCACGGGCCTGCTGGGTAAGTGCGTAATGGGACATGAATGTGTGGACGAATGACCAGGTAGCCACCCTACAGATGTCCTGGATAGGCACTTGAGCCAGAAAAGCTGCCGAAGAGGCCTGTGCCCTGGTCAAGTGGGTGGTTACAATCGCCGGGGGTGGCACCTTCACCTGATCGTAGCAGTAGCGAATGCTGACGGTGATCCAAGAAGAAATTCTTTGAGTGGACACTGGGCGACCTTTCATCCTGTCAGCCACCACGCCGAACAATTGTGTCAACTTGCAGAATGGCTTGGTTCTTTCCATGTAGAAGACTAACATCCTCCTGACGTCTAAGGAATGCAGCCTACGCGCCTCCTCCTCCTCCTCCTCCTCTGACTTATGCAGCTTTAGAAAAAAGACAGGTAAGAAAATGTTCTGGCTTGTATGAAACTGAGAGACCACCTTGGGCAGGAAAACCAGGTGTGGCCTCAGCTGGACCGTGTCTTTGTAAAAGACCATATAGGGCGGTTCCAAGGTGAACGCCCTAATCTCAGAGTCCCGGTGGGCAGATGTTATTGTAACCAAGAACACGACCTTCCAGAGGGACGGGGAGGGAGGTGAGACGGAGGGTCGGCTACGAACTGCAGGGTGTAACCCAACGGTCCGAGGTTAGCCGAGACCAGACCTATCAGAAGGGGCAGAGGCGGTTGAGGAAAAGAGAGGGAGGATGGATCCAGTGAAGTGACTGGGGTGTAGTCCTGACCGCACCCTCAAAACGACTTCTTCTGGCCTTCCTGGTTTCTGGGAGGGTCAGGCTGAGCAGACGGGTGGGAAGATGATGGGTGTCACTGCTTAGACCCCTTGCCTCGGTCCTTTCTCTTGTAGAAACCCAATCGGGGAGTTCTCCAGGACCTAGACTATGGGAGCAGAGGAGACGGAGGATGGAATGGCTTCCTGGCCTGCTGAGGAGTGTGAAGGCCCAAGGAGCAGAGGGAGGCCAGGGAGTCTTTAAGGCCATGGAGCCTTGAGAATGTGAGCTCGGAGAAGAGCTCTGCCCCCTCAAACGGGAGGTCCTGAATAGTGGCCTGCATCTCCTGGGACAACCCGAAGGACTGCAACCAGGACCTGCGCCTCATGGCCACCATGGAGGCGACCACCCTGGCCGCTGAGCCAGTAGCATCCCAAGCCATTTAGAGGGCTCCCCTCGCCACTGCTGTGCCCTTGTCCATCAAAGCGGCGAACTCCTGAGCTCGATCTTGTGGGAGGGCCTCTTTGAACTTGTTAAAGGAGTCCCACAATTTAAAATTGTATCTGCCTAACAAGGCCTGGTGGTTAGACACCCTTAATTATAGGCTAGCCGTTGAATAAATCTTTCTGACAAATAAATCAAGTCTCTTGGCATCTTTGTTCTTTGGTGTGCCACTAACATAGCCCTGGCTGTCCCTTTCATTCACAGCAGACACAACCAGTGACGCCGCTGGAGGGTGCATGTAGAGGTATTCGAACCCTTTTGCAGGGATGTAATACTTCTTTTCCATCTTCTTAGAAGTCGGCAGAAGGGGGTTTTACACAGCAATTTGGCAATTTTAAGGACCCCTGAGTGGACGGGCAGAGCGACCCGGGCCGCGGTGGAGGAGGATATAACGTTAAAGAGGTGGTCGGACTCCTCCGCGATCTCCTCAATCTGTAGGTTCAAGTTAGCAGCCACCCTTTTAAGGAGGGTCCGGTGCCACTTGAAGTCATCAGGGAGACTACCTGTTTGGGAGTGACCCGCCACTGCTTCGTCCGGGTATGACGATGACGACTGCACCACCTGTGAAGGAACAGGTTCCTCCTCCCTCTCCGAAGCAGCTGGGAGGGCTGGTGGGAACACGGGACCGGCATTACTGGCACGCCCCACGGGTTCCAATAGGGCCATTGAGCGGGCCACAGTTCCTGCTGCCATGTTGTTGCTGAGGGTGACGCACTGGTCTCACGAGTCGGTGGCGAATCACCTCTTTTTGGTGAAGAGCTGAACTCCCAGTCCGACTTGGACCACTGCCCTTCCAGCAACCAGGGCAGAGCCATCGAGGCCTGAGTATGCTGACTGAATATGGTCTGCAACCAGTGAGGCGAGGGCCAGGAATAGTGCCTGCCCAATGAATGGTACCAGGGGAAGGGGACCAGTGCTGCGACAAGGAGCGGCCCCACCCAGGCAGGGACCAAAGTCTGGGAGACTGTCTGGGAGAAGGTGACTTGGGCCACGGCAATCTCTGATAGGAAGCTCGCCAGTACCGGTGGTATGGGGACTGGCAGTACGGGGACCGGCGCAACCCCTGCCAGTGGTGCGCTCCGCACTGATGCTGAAGTGCTCAGCGTGGGGTCCGAGTGGGAGTGCTCCGATGCAGGATGAAGTGCAACCTCCAGGAGGATGGCCCTCAAGCAGATATTCCACTCCTTTTGGGTTATAGGTCGAAAGTTTTTACGGATTCGACACTTGTCCTTTCTATGGGATTTCCCTGAACACTTCAAGCAGCTGTCATGGGGGGCACTGATAGGCATCAGCCTGTTGAATGACAAGCATGGTTTGAAGCCGGGAGAGTGGGGCATGCCCTGCTCCGGGGCAAAGTCCCAGCCCGGACTCTAACTACCAAATAACTTAACTTAATGGCTAACTAAGTACCTACAAACTATATACAAAGAAGATAACAAAGGCTGTAAAGAATCACAAATGCTCTTGTGATCTACAAGACAAGGAGCTCAAACTAACCATCACAGGTGGTAAGAAGGAACTGAGAGGATTTAGGGTTGGCGGTGCAGCACTCAAGGGGGTGCCACAGCCAACCCTACTGATACTGCTAAGGCAAAAGTCTCTGACAACTGTGCACATGGACACGCACACACCTAGAATGGAATTGACATGAGCAAGCACTCGAAGAAGAACTAAAGGTTCCAACCTTGTTGATTAATCTTGTGCATTTCAGTGTGATGCCACATGATGGAATTACTGTTTTTTCAGTCTACTTACACACACAAAAACTGTTAAAAGATCATCATTAAGGTTACAAAGTCAAGCACTCAAAATTAGGAAATGACTGTGCAACCTTAATTTGTTCCCCTTATGCACGCATATTATGATACAATCTTTAATTACATGATCACATACTATTTTTGTTCATAAGACCCATGTCTCATTCAGTGCACAGACTGGACGGTACTCACCTAATGAGCAGCTATTTAATATTTTGTTTCCTCCTCATTGTTCAATGTGTGGCCTCACGCCTTATTTACTGAACACTATCCAAACCCTGCTCTGAAGACAGAATTATTAATTTCCTCATAGGCTTCCTTATGCTATGCAACACTATGGTATCAGAATGCTTCACAAACTTTAATGAATTTAATGAACAAGATCCTGTTTCTATATATTAGTATATATGCAAATAAATAAATACAATAACAAATACTATATGTCAATGCCACCTTAATGCAATGGCTCTCAATCTTTCCAGACTACTGTACCGCTTAGGAGTCTGATTTGTCTTGCGTACCCCCAAGTTTCACCTCACTTAAAAACTACTTGCTTACAAAATCAGACATAAAAATACAAAAGTGTCACAGCACATTACTACTGAAAAATTGCTTACTTTCTCATTTTTATCATTTAATTATAAAATAAATCAATTGAAATAAGAATATTATACTTTCATTTCAGTGTATAGTAAATAGGGCAGGATAAACAAGTCATTGTCTGTATGAAATTTTAGTTTGTACTGACTTTGCTAGTGCTTTTTATGCAGCCTGTTGTAAAACTAGGCAAATATCTAGATGAGTTGATTACCCTGGAAGACCTCTGCGTATCCCCAGGGATACACGTACCCCTGGTTGAGAACCACTGCCTTAATACATGTTATTAACTCAAGAAACAGTCCCCCTTATACAAGATACCAGAAGTATATCCATCTGATACATCAGAAATGATGCCCTGACTAATGCCTGCTGCCCCTCTTTATTCTCCAAATAAAATATCAAATGCTATGTTTATAAATCCAGGAACCTACCTTTTCTATTGCACATTTTACCCAGTCTGGAAGAGCTTCCAAGTTCATGTGCCATACATTGCAAGTATACTGAGAAGCATCTGAATAACGTGATTTCTGTTAAATAAAGTCACATTACATTGTTAATCAACATTCATGTATGTATTTGTTTCTTAGAATAGAGCTTTTAGAATCAAATACAAAGGAAATTATTAGAAAATTAGGTAGGGGAGATAACAACTATTTAAAAAAATAAAGCACTTCATGGACCGATTAATTTAGTTACTAACTGCTAAATCCATAGATCCCGGGGCACCCACTAAACCGGTAATCGGGTAACTGCTTTAAGTAACAGTGTGTTTCTGGTTCTGCAGACAGCAGACAGATTCTCTGACACGTATTCCTTTGTACCATAGAGAAAATATAAAGTTAGTTTTGCCTTTTTTTGATCTGGCAGAACAATGTTTTGACCTTGTCTACACTACAACCAAGTGTACTAGTACATTGATTTCAAAAATAGTTTCTCTGCCAGGGCAACATCTGTCATATATATTTATAATTCTTTCTTTCTGTCTTTCTTTCTTTCATCTGTTCCAGAATAGGCCACTGCATAATCTTAAAAATAGTTTTAAAATTGTTTTTCTAAAATGCTGGTTATTGTAGTATAGACAAGTGTATTACCAAGGTATATTACTGTGTTACAATGGCAATAATGTGAACAACCAAAAAGAAGAAACAAAATTGCGATGAACAAGTATTTGTAACTAAAAATATTTCTAGACAGCAGTTGAGCCTTAAAATTGTTAACATTTTACTAACTGCACTTTAAGTAATTACAACCATCCACCATCCTTTCATTCTGAAGTTACTGGACATAGAACTAAGTCACTGCAGCATGTATAAGGTATGAAACTCAGCAGGACACGTAGAGTTCTATTGTGCTGGAAATAGGGGAAGAGAGGAGGTATCACAGACATGGCAAATGGATTCCTTACACATAGATCCTCGGTCCATTAGTGGAGGAGCTCCGGAAACTACAAAAATTGCTTTGCTAATGCACTGCTGTCTGGGAAAGACTAGATTCTGTCTTCTTCCTGAGGTCCATTGAGAAGACCTGCACAAAGTCAATTTACTCCAGTTTTGCACAAGAGTCAGGATTTCTATCTAAATGTTTATATCATGTTCATCACCTTGGTATCTGGTCCTAAGATTTGTTCCTAAAGTTTCCACCTCTCCAAGTCTTCTTTATTTATTATTCAGCTGCCATTATGTCTTCCACCATGAGTTTGAAGTGAATGCTTTCTCTCAGTCTAGGTACTTAAAGAACAGTTTGGCTGACAACCTGTAGATAATGAACTTATCATTTCAGCGCAATACTCGCTTTTCAATGTCCCAGAAAAAGTATTTACCTTTAATTGTTATCCTCTGTTGACATGTCACAGCAGAGCACTAGTTTCAATTCCACATTCCTATGAATGATGAAAATGGGAGTTCCCTAAGCACTAATTTCTAAAGCATCCAGCATGCACCAATGGAATACTGATGCCCCCCAGTGCTCTGACCACAAGTTCATTTCCCAGAAGGAGGTGAAACTACTCCCACAATATTAAAAATACTTGAATGATAAAGTAACAAAATATTTCAAAACCTCAAACTCAGTAGAGGCGGGAGAGAGGTAATCTCTTATAACGTGCAGTAACTTAAAGGACAGCAATAGACAATTAAGTCTCTCTTTTCTGAAGATATATAACCCTAGTCTTTGGAAACTAAAAAGCTCCAAGGATGTCTCTATAAAACAAGGCAGCAATGTAAGAAAAACATGCAACAGGAAGTAAGAACTGCAAACAAGGTTAATGTACTTAACAGTAGACAGAGAGTAGATTTTTGAGTGAAGGAATACATTCAATAAATGTTGATGTTTTTGAAAAAGAAAGAACACATCTCTTAAAACATACACCAGAAGGAAAGATATTCCAAAAATAAGATCGTTATATGGTGGGAAAGTTTGGATTCCCTTGCTCCAAACAAACTTTCTATAGCACACTAAGGCCTGGTCTACCCTAGGGGGAAGATCGACCTAAGATACGCAACTTCAGCTATGAGAATAGCATAGCTGAAGTCGACGTATCTTAGTTCGACTTACCTCGCGTCCTCATGGCGCGGGGTCAATTGCCGCAGCTCCCCCGTCGACTTTGCTTTTGCCTCTTGCCGAGCTTGAGTTCAGCAGTCAATGGAAGAGCAATCGGGGATCGATTTATCGCATCTACACTACACGTGATAAATCGAGCCCCAATAGATCGATCGCTACCCGCCGATCCGGTGGGTAGTGTAGACGTACCCTAAGTGTAAACAGGAGCTATGTCTACCTCAGACAGGTAAGGCCTCAGAGATGGGATGCTGACCAGACTGAAGTCTAACAAGATTGAGGGTTTTTTTATTAAATTTTCTGGTCTTCATGTTGGTGATAATCGAGCCTTCCAATTTCAGTTACAACTGTGCATATCCAGAATAACTCCACTGCCCTCAAAGGAGTACTTCTGAATTTACACTACTGAAAGCAGAATTTGGCCCTAACTGTTCTGAGAAAAGATCGGTATAAAGAAAGATTATTCCTAAATGACTATCAAAAATGTGCATAGCAAAAAGGTTCATACAGGAATGTATTATGGCATATTTGAACAAGTTATGTGCATTATGTCTCTAACATACAAATTCACTCAAAACAGTTCTGATTATTTTGGGGGGAGATTTTAGCGCACCATCCAGAGAAGATTACTATGTAATTTCAGTAACTCTTGAAAAGTTATTTACGTTGTTTAACTGACCAATTAATGTTAACTAATTACAATTTATATACACACATTCCTTTTTAACACCAGTAACAGGATACACTACTAGATAGTCATTTGCCTTTTGGTTGTGTCAAGTTTTTGTTTGCGCCAGAAAGATGTCAATGGATAAAAGAAATCTATAGCTAATACATTTTTTTTAAAATAGCAGTTTAATTGTTGATTTTTAAAAATAACAATAATGCTTTCTTTTTAGATGAGCTGTTTTATCAACTGTGCAGTCTGCAGAGTAACTTTTCTGGTGGAATTTTTATACAGAGAAAATAAAAAGTACATCTGCTGTACATAACTGTAGTACATTTTCTCTCTGTTAGCATTTTATTTTGCTTTCTAAGATGACAAGAATAGAAAATATTCATATTTCATTTATTTTATTCCTTTATTATTAAAATATTAGGAACCAAATAGCTTTCATAATCTCCTAAATTACTGCAAAGATTTATATTGTAGAGATAATTGACAGAATGCTGGTGCTATAGCATTTCAGAACAAATTCAAACAATTGCCGATCCCTGCTTTACAATCTTTAGGGATCATAGATCCTCACCAAATCATTAGAAAGGACTTTAAAAATAATTAACTAAAGAATTAAAGAACACAGAATATACAAAGGCAACACAAAAAATGTCTTCAGAACATGAGAAATAACAAAAGTGGCATTCTGAGATGCAGTAGTTAATGTACTGTGAAAGAGATTTTCGAATTGGGAAAACTTGGAAGATATCGTTTTATCATAAATTGAAGTGTAGTCCCAATGATAAAGTATAGGACAGAATAAATTCTTAATGTAATCACTTACCATAACTCCCATTCTCCTCAATGAGAGTTACATGGATTTGTTGAAGAAATAATATATTCTTATCTATTCTTCTTGTGAAACAGTGAATGGGTTTATTCACATACTACATTTCTAACATAATAACTAAGCACGCTTCAAAAGCTATTAAAAATCCTACAGCAAAAAAAAAGGATTCTAACTGCTGTTTTGTACTTAATAATCCCTTTAGTGCAACAGTAGTTTTAAACTATTTCTTTTGAAAAAATCTTGTATCCTACTCTGACAAGTTTCTATTTTAAAGTCCTTCCAACAATCCATTTTAATCTAATCCTAAATCAGAGAGATCCCCTTTTGTTTGAAAGCCAACAAACAGAAAACATTAACAAACACCCCCTCCCTCCCCAGACCCTGAACATCTGTAACAACACGGTCAGGGTGAATTTCATTTACACTAAGGCCACTTTACACAGCTCTGGCCATGTCAAGCGGCCTTAAAGAGGGAGTACATTATATTCACACACACATTAGGGCCCCCTCACATGATTAGAAGGGTGTAAATGGCATTATCATAAATGAAAAATCAGGCTCTCAGCCTTCCCACTACCACAGGGATAGTTGGTAAGTTCTTGGCCCTGCTGTGCCACCGACAGGACTTTTAATGGCCCAGTCAGTGGTGCTGACCGGAGCCGCCAGTGTCCCTTTTCGACTGAGCGTTCCTGTCAAAAAACGGATACCTAGCAACCCTACCCCTTCTCAGCATTCATATTTGATTCTGTGGCTGCAGACGGGTTTGGGCTCCATTTTACAGATATGCCTCAGGCCAGAACTTGGGCCTAACAACTGAGATATAAATAATGTTGTGAAAAAATCAATACATTGAGACAGCCATATTTTTATGGACATATGAATGATGAGTTCTGAGAACAATAGCCTATGAGACTCTAGGGTTTTAAATTGTGTAGTTATGGAAACCAATATGCCTTTGTGAGTTTGTAACTGTATAAAATCTCTGATCACTGACTGGCTGTAAAGCAATATTTAATGCTATCTTGTTTATATTATTCTCTTAAAAGAATGAAAATTAATTTCAATCCCTAGTCATTACATCCTTCTCCACTGGCAAGCATGGCATTTTGGAGTGTTTCTGGTGCATCAGAAAATCAATATAGTGTATTCTGTTTACTTTTCTCTTTGATCCAACATCATAAAAGATGTCAGTGGGGTGGTGAATATCTTGGGAAAGACAGCTTGATAATTAACTGCTGTTGCAAAGCAGCAGGAGGTGCTCATCCATTGTTTTCTGTATGATTATTTTTAATTAAGATGTTGTGAATTAAAAAAATAGTATTTTAAATGTGTAGGCCATTCTGTTGAAGGGGCGTCAGCTCTGGTGAGTTATGATATTTTTTATCACATTTCCTATGCCCCACCTTTTTAAGTAAACAGCAGCAGTCAATCTGACACATAGAAATATCTGGCATATATAAAATTAACTTTACTAAAAATGCTTGTCAGTATGAAACCCATAGAACTCACTGCTACAAGATATTAAGGCAACAAGTTTATTGGAATTCAAAAAAAGGTTTGGACTTTTACATGAATAATAAAAATATTTACATTTACACAAGCTAGCATACAAATGTATAAGGCATATCAACCCTCATCATGCTGCAGAACATAAAGGTAATAACTAAGGTCTAGATTCACAAAGGGGACTTATGCACTGAAGCACCTATCTCCTAGGTTCCCTGCTGCCCAATACAATTCACAGTCCCAAGTTAGGTGCCCAGACTCCCCATGCATTGTATGGGGAGAGTTAGGAGGCTAAGAAAGGGATTCTCAGAAGCCAGAAAAAAGCTCTGAATGGAGAGCTGCCTAAGCTAGCCAGGAGTGAAATGTGGAGGAAATGGGCTGGGCTTAGGGCCCAGAGCCACAAAAGTTATGTCTACACTGCCTGCAGGAGCGAGCCTCCCAGCGCAGGTTGACAGATAATTGTGTGGATTTGTGTAGGTTGCAAATGAGGGGTGTGTGCTGTGGTGAGGGACTATATGTATTTGGGGTTACTGTGTGTGCTGACTGTGATGTTGTGTTTGGGTTGTGTTCCTGTGTCTGGGGGAATGGGGGGTTGTGCTGGGAGATTTGTGTTGATTTATGCAGGTGGGAGTTGGGTCAAGTAATCTACCACCTGTGCAGTCTCCCTCATATTACCAATGAAACGGATGTATGCAAATTAGCTGTAGAGTAAGGGTGGTGATTATGCTACCTCTGACATCGCATTGGTCTAAGACTCTTGGCATGGCATAGATACATGCCTTACTGTAGCTGTACACCACACAGGAGTAATTTGTTAAATTAAAATGGCTAAGAACATAAAATCTGGATGGTAACAGACAACAAAACCCAGTGATGATTCAACCTGGTGATATTCCGAACAGAAAGAGCCCTGAACCATGCTTGTTGCTGTTTTCATTGCTTCACACTGACTGTACAGACATTTTGGCTGCAGAGTGACACACAGCGACATTCCTGGAATCTTATTATATATAGGTAGTAAAATCAATGGCAATGGGAAAATAAAGAAGCTATACTTACTTCAAATAGTTGTTTTCCATTACATTTTATGAGGCAATCAGAATTTGCTATGTATTTTCTACACTTCCAGCAACGAAGCATGTCAACTTCTAGGCTATTCATTTTAACGTCTGGTTCTTCAACTGTTTATCTGTTAGAGCTACAAAGACAATAAAAAGGTATAATTCATTTAAGCACCTATAATCTGTTCAAATTACAGAGGGTGTCAGCCTGCGATTCTGAGTCACATGAACAGTCCCTACTCACACTAGCAACATATACTATTACAACTTTGATTTTATATAGTACTTTTCATCCGGCTAATTACTCTTAGGGGAATTCTGTGCCAAACAATTAAAAATTCTGCACACAATATTTTAAAATTCTGCAAATTTTATTTGTCAAAATAATACTACATAATCATGCCAGTTTCAATTATTTTGAAAATTTATTTCAAAATACCTGTCAGCAAGTATGTCTGTAACAATACAGACACTCATAAAAATTCCACCAGGAGACGAGTTAAAGAAACCCCTACGACAGCCCAGTTCCTGTATCCTTGTCTCCTCCCTCCCCTAGAGCTCAGCCGGAGTGCCAGACACCCACAACCCCTCCCTCCCAGAACCCAGCCATGGGACCCCCACAGCCAATACACCCAAACCCCAGCCATTGGGTCCCCCAGCCCAGACACCTATCCCTCTACCCCTCAGAGCCCAGGGATCCAGAGGGAGAAATAGCTTGATGCTCAGTCCCAGGCTTGTGTGGAGTTTCCTGCATGCCGCTGTCTCCTTCCCTCAGGGCATGCGAGGAACTGCAGCTGTCGGGAACCCTTTAGCTCCTTTCTCCTCCCCTCAGCAGTGTCTTCTATATGCGAGCTGGGCTCTGCTGGGTCCAGCGGCCCCTAGTGGCAGCCCACAGCACTGTAGCCCATTTCTGTGAGGGAAAGGAAATTCAGCTTGCACAATGTTAATTTCTGCAAGATTCTGCATTGCACAGTAGCAAAGATTTCCCCCAGGAGTAAATAGTTATATAGCACCATATATCTGCATAGTTCTTTAGAATACCAAAAAGACAAGGTCCCTTCCCCATTGAGTTTGCTATCTAAAACTCTGATCTGGCAAGTTACTCTGTGTGAGAGGAACCCTACCATTACAGTCAACAGGGACATCACTCTGGCCCAAGGGTCAACCCACTTGCAAGACAGAGACTTAAATTAAGACACCACCAACCAGAAAGAGATGACATTTGATATTCTGTCTTTGCTCATCACTGTATTCCATAATTTTCTTCGGTCTTCCCTATGGCTCTTCCCTGAAGACTCTTCCCCATCCCAATTTCTCTTTCAAACTTTCTGTCAGGGACCTCATAAAACTCTCCCTTGCCCCTTCCCTCCCAGAAATCCATCTCCTGTTCCAGTCCCCTGCTTTTTCTGATTTCCTTGGCCCAGCTACTTGAAAATTAAACCAAAGATTTATGTTTAAAGGTCTCCTGGATCATGGTACTCTGGCCATCCCTATTCTAAGCCTTGAAAGATTACATTGAAATTAAAATCAGCATTTGAAATTAGTGGCAAAAGATCACAGAAAGGATTCTGTGTGTGCCTGCAATCAATTTGCAACTGAGTCAAAAATTTCACGCTTATTTCTATTGACTTTTCATTAATAATACACTGAGAGATATCTAACAAATTGTTTGTACAGCCTATTGCCTTCCTTTGCATTTCTCTCTAACAAGCAATAGCCTAGGATGCATGTAATCTATCTGCTCGGGTTCGGAAGAAAGATCATCTGATTAAAGGAAACGCGATGAAATGATGCAAGTATTTATGTCAAAAACTGAGTACTTGTTTCAGCAGGAAGTACTTGCTCTTCATTCTGCTTTTTCCTCCACAATAAACTCGGCTTCTGCTCTCTTACCAAAGCTTTAGTTGTAACAATATTCTGTTTACTTAAATGGTAACTATGATTATAACATACAACCAGACTATTAAAAAAAACAACCCATGCTCAGACACTGAAATAAGACAGATCGCTTCAGTGCATTTCATATTTTTCTGCAGCTTTCAATCCGCAGGTAAAGTATGAACTTATGTTAAAACTCCAGTATTCTTTTATTTCTAGACAAACTAATAGAATAGTATTAGTAATAAGTAGGAGCTTCAGATCAATATTAGTTGAACGAAAGATCATGGTAGGTGCATTTAAGTAAAAACAGAATATTCACATTCAAGACCTTGTCTTACACATGGCAAAAATTTAATAAAATGCAAATGCTTTGAACCACACCGGACATCCCTGTATCTTGAGTTTTGCCTACACAGTTACTGTCAACACAGTTATTTTAATAGCCCATCAGCATATGACATATTTGAAAGCAGCAGTCAAAGGGTATGCAAATGTTAAATGTCTCTCTCAAGAAAGTATTCAATTCAAATTCAGGTTTTGAAATGTAATGAATACGACCACTCAGGGAATGCTGCTGCAAATATAATTTTGAACACACCTTAAATGCACTGTGAAAATGTAATTCCAAATTATGCATTTATAAATATACAAAATTAGCTTTGATCTATTTGACTGATGGTAGGTCTTTCTTGTCTATCTTATAATATACATTAATAATTATGTATTTAGTCCAACAATGCACCAATGAGGATCTCAAGAGTACAACCAATCTATAAGGTCTGCTAGGGGTGTTTCTTTGTATACAGTTTTGAGTTTCTTTGACTAGCTCAAATTTGTATTTCAGAAGTTTCCAAATAAAGCTCTCGTCCTTGACATTTACCTGTATTCAAACAAGGCCTGTTTATCTATATATTACATTATGCTCCATTTCATTTTTCATACCATTAAAAGAATCCATCTTATTATAACAACATCGGGCACGCACTCAATCATTTATTTTGCTAAATAGATGATCACTTGCTTTTTGTTGCTTCACAATATGAGCATTTTCAAAACAGATTTTTCTTATCTGCCCCATGTCCATATGCAAAGACAGTTTAGTTAATTTTATGCATTCATAATAAGAATTTTACAGTAACTGTCTCATTTCTTTCTACCTTTTCTGTCAGAACATGCCTTTAGTGTACAGCTATGTCAAACCATAGTTTAAAAAATGGAAATAAATAACTTGGAGGAACAAATTACAGCAGTTTGCAGTATTATTCTACCCTAGCAGTTGTTTTTAATGAGAAAATTCCTGAAGGTCTATTAAAGTTCTGCACACCTGTGCTTTTCTTCAGTTCTCACTATGGAGGAAACAGACAACCTATAGCCCAATTTGTTGCAAATAAAGATCTGTGTAACAAAAGGATTTTTTAAAGTAAATGCTTGCATATAATCTCCCATAATGAACTCTGCTTCTTTAGTGCTAGACTTGGCACAAATGTGTCTGTGGGGTTTGTATTTTGCAGAAGCAGAATACGAATTCTTACTGAAGTGGATGATAAGGGGGAAAACAGTACAGTCTTAACAATAGATTACTTTGTTATTTTGCAAAGTCTATACTAAAATGAGTAGTGTTTAGGGGGACTGCTTCTTTGTTAAGTACTTCAACAGTAGTACCATAGCAATTTTAATTGTACAGTGCTGTACTATAATAGCTGACTTAAATTAATAATAGAATGGAGAACTTCACATTTAAATCACTGTCTCATATGTTCAGAAACCTTTAGCTGAAGAGCACTGTGAACTTAAAAGGCTAATCATAGCCAGAATATGAGTGGAACCTGAAGTTCAAGCCACCCCTATATGCAGAGAGGTTAGTAGTCAGGTACCCCAAGAATCATTGAAGCACAATTGTTCAACATAGGTAACTAACAACCTAGAAGGTGGAGTGAATAGTGAAGAGAAAACATTTGCCAATAACATTCTATAGATTAGTCAAGACTTGTAATGACCATGAGGACCTTCAAAAGGACCAGAGAAGACTAGGTAACTGGGCAATACAACGCAAGATAAAATTCAGCATAGACAAGTGCAAAATAATTCAAATTGGAAAGCATAACTCTAACAACTAATATACACCAGAGTGCATTCTGAATTAGTTTAAGTTCTCAGAAACGAGATGTAAGCATTGTGGACAGCTTAGTGAAGACATCTCTGAAAATATTATAATGCTGTTACATAGGTGGAATTAGGGTGACCAGATGTCCCGATTTTATAGGGACAGTCCCGATTTTTGGGTCTTTTTCTTATATAGGCTCCTATTACCCCCCCCCCCCTCCCGCCGTCCTGATTTTTCACACTTGCTGTCTGGTCACCCTAGGTGGAATGGAGAAACTCACAGCCTCCTCTCCCCAAACACTGATCAGCTCCAGTAGCTCACCATTGCTCCGAGCAGGAGATCCATTGCTCCCTGGAGCAGGCATCGTCACCTGGCCAGATGATAAGTGAGCACTTGCCAAGAAAACAGGAAGGAGAGTTTCAAAGCTCCCGGGGCTTTACAGGGGGAGGTGGATGTCTGTTTACCTGGCAGCAGAGCTGCTGGCCAGAGTGGTCACTTAGACACTATGGGATATCCTCCAGAGGCTAGAAGTTCTGTAAACTGGAAGAACATGTCTTCACTTGCACACTACCACAAAAGTATCACCAGTAAGAGCTGTATGCCTCTCATGGAGGTGGTTTTCTGAGTTTCATCGCAAAAAGTCATTGGCAAGTGTAGATGCTCCCATGGTTTTTGCGCAAAAGAGGGATTTTTTCCACTTTAAATGGCAAATGTAGACATGCCCTTAAGCACTACAGTGGTGCAGCTGTAGCGCTAGACAAGCCCCAACTCACTGGTCTTTACCACCCTTCATCTTGACAGCAGGAAGGCACAAACCATTTGAATTGCATTTTGTCAGAAGGAACCCCACGTCCATAGAGCTTGTCAAGCCTGCTGATATCAGCAGTGCAGGCCAGGGATCACGGGGTAACTCACGCTGGCCTCGGGGACCCACTGACAGCTGAGCTATTTCTTCATTGCACAAAGCGGAGAGATCACGAACTCCAACCAGCTCCCTGGAGGCACAGCCCCCGTGGTAGGGTGACCAGACAGCAAATGTGAAAAACCAGGACAGTGGGTCAGGGTGGGGGGTAAGTGGAGCGAGCCACAGGCGGGTTTTCCCCTCCCCAAGCACACAAGCAACCTGCGGCTCGTCTCCCCAGGGGAGGCGCCTGGGGAGGGGACCCAGTAGCGGCCTCGGGAAACTCGGCCGGTTTGACAGCGACCCCGCAGCCAAACCCGCCCCGGCCCGTCGCTGGCCACGGAGCGCCGCAGCCAGTCACGGACCCCACGCACCCCCCAGGAGGGGCCGCCCAGCCCCACTCGGAGGCCGGGCCTGCCCCGCAGGGCTGGGGATGGCTGTGTCCCGGGCTGGCGCCTGGCGCGGCCGCCCCGGCTTAGGGGCAGCAGGCCAGGCGGAGCTAGCAGCGCCCCACGCTTACCGGACGGGGGTGTCCGTCAGTCAGGCCGCGGCGCCGGCCGCTAGAGCAGGCGCGGGGCCGGGTACTGGCGGAGACTCCGGGTTGAGTGCAACAGCTGCCGACGGGAAGAGACAGGAGACAAACAGCAGCGAAAAGCGCTCCGGCCGGGGTATGGGGCAGGCTGGGGCGGTGGGAAGCAGCTGCTGCACCGGGGCCTGCGGGAGCTGGGAGACGGGGTGCGGGCTCCAGTGTGGGACACAGTTAGCGTCTGGAACTGCTGATCCCCCTCCCCGCGCCGCCGCTTCCGCCTCCTGGGGTGAGGGAGAGACAACAGGGCAGCGCACGGTGCCTCTTCACTCAGCCCGGCCCGACTGGGGATGGGTGTTAGGGAAGGGATCTAGACCAGGGGTAGGCAAAGGCGGCACGCGAGCTGATTTTCAGTGGCACTCACACTGCCCAGGTCCTGGCCACCGGCCCCGGGGGCTCTGCATTTTAATTTAATTTTAAATGATGCTTCTTAAACATTTTAAAAACCTTATTTACTTGACATACAACAATAGTTTAGTTATACACCTCTACTCCGATATAACGCTGTCCGCGGGAGCCAAAAAATCTTACCGCATTATAGGTGAAACTGCGTTATATCGAACTTGCTTTGATCTGCCAGAGCGCGCAGCCTCGCCCCCATGGAGCGCTGCTTTACTGCATTATATCTGAATTCATGTTATATCAGGTCATGTTATATCGGGGTAGAGGTGTATATTATAGACTTATAGAATGAGACCTTCTAAAAACATTAAAATGTATTACTGGCACGCGAAACCTTAAATTAGAGTGAATAAATGAAAACTTGGCACACCACTTCTGAAAAGTTGTCGACCCCTGGTCTAGATCCTTTCCCAGGGGTCAGCTGCAAGTTTAATGGCCGTTCGGATGAAGGAGCAGATGAAGACACTCTAGTGTTGGTATCCCGGAGCCCCTTTCAGGGACCAGACCACATTGGGCTAGGTGCTGTACAAACACAGAGTCCTTACACATCTTACAAACTATACCACAGGAGACAACAGATGGCTAGCCGCAGACGGGTGTACAAGAAAACAATGAGACACTTATCAGTGACGGGCAGGAATCACAGCACAACAGCAGTCTAACTGTCAGTCAAGTTTTTTGTAGGAATCATCCCATATGAGCATCCCCTATTAGAAACTGGCTCTGAGCTGTGTTGCCAATCCCCCTTGTTCAGGTATCATGAGGCAAACTCCAAAAAAATCATGATTGGCTTAAAACATATTAGATTTGTAATAGTAATAACTTTTAGGTTCATTTTACTTACCTTCAGGTTTTTGAGCCATCAGGGTGCCCCAGTCACATTTCCAAGCTTTTCTCCAAAACCACAAGAGCTAGATACTTTTTTAATGAACGCGGAGTCTCATGTAATCAAAAGGATTACAGGAGCTGGGGTTTTAAGTACAACACCAAATATCTCAATAATTCACAATAAACTTACAGCAAAAATACTGCTGTTTCAATGGGACATTTAAACTTTCCCATCAGGCTTTTTAAACAAATCTTCCTCATTCAGCTTGTCCAAGTCTCACATCCATTTAGAATATAACATAAGAATGGCTCTACTAGTCAGATCAATGGTTCAGCTAGCCCAGTATCCTATCTTCTCACAGTGTCCGATGCCAGATGCTTCAGAAGGAATGAACAGAACAGGACAATTAGCAAGTGATCCATTCCCTGTCATCGAATCCTGCTTTCTGGCAGTCAGAGTTTAGGGACACCCAGACAATGGGGTTACATCTCTGACCATCTTGGCTAGTAGCCATTGATGGCCCTATCCTCATGAACTTATCTAATTCTTTTGAACCCAGTTATACTTTTGGCCTTCACAACCTGCCTTGGCAATAAGTTCCACAGGTTGTCTGTGTGTTATGTAAAGAAGTATTTCCTTATGTTCGTTTTAAACCTGCTGCCTAATAATTTCATTGGGTGATCCTTGGTTTCCATGTTAAGGGATAAATAACATTTCATTATTCACTTTTTCCACATCATTCATGATTTTATAGACATCTATGCCATCCTTAGTTGAGTCGTCTCTTTTCTAAACTAAACAGTCCCAGTCTTTTTAATTTCTCCTTGTATGGAAACTGTTCCGTACCCCTAATCATTTCTGTCTGCCCTTTTACACTTGACTTGCCAGAGTTTATGCTCCTTTCTATTTTCCTCAGTAGGATTTGACTTCCAATCATGGGCAGTGGGTATAATAGGCCAGGGGAGACTCTGCCTCCCCGGCACTGCCGCGTCCACTGGACTCCTGGTTGTGGGGTTTGGCAGGGGAAGATTTTGTTTTATTATGCCCCATGCAGGTTCTGGCTGAGGAGGTGGTATGTGCTATTCAGTTTCCTGGGCTCATCAGTCATCTCCCTGGACTCCAGAGAGATTACGGATGAACCCAGGAAGCTGCGTAGCAAATACTGCCTCCTCAGCTGCCCTGGAACCTGCCTGGGGCATAGCAAAACTTTCTTCCGAGGAGAGTCCGAGATGCTTTTCCCCGTGGCAGCTTAGGGTCTGGGGAGGCGCAGCGCAGCTGGCTCAGGACACCTCGGACGAGGGAGGGGGCGGGGCAGTAGGGGCAGAGCTGGGGGCTAATCTTCCCAAAGGGAAGGCTCCACACACTGCCCCTGCTTCCAATTTTTAAAATATGTCATTTTGTTTCTTACCGCCTCTTTTACTCTGTTGTTAACCATGGTGGCATTTTTTGGTCCTCTCACTGTTTTTTTAATTTGGGGCATACATATAGTTTGAACCTCTATTATGGTGTTTTTAAAAAGTTTCCATGCAGTTTACAGGCATTTCATTCTTGTGACTCTTCCTTTTTAATTTCTGTTTAACTAGCATCCTCATTTCTGTGTAGTTCCCCCTTTTGAAATTAAATGCTACTGTGGTAGGTTTCTTTGGCATTTTCTCCCCTACAAGGATGTTACATTTAATTTCATTATGATTTCTATTACCAAGCACTTCTGCTACATTCGCCTCTTGGACCAGATCCTGTGGACCACTTAGGACTAAATCAAGAATTGCCTCTCCCCTTGTGGGTTCCTGGACTAGCTGCTCCAAAAATCAGTCAATAACGGTGTCTAGAAATTTTATCTCTGCCTTTCATCCTCAGGTGTCATGTTCCCATTCAATATGAGATAGTTGAGATCCCCCATTATTATTGAATTTTCTATTTTTGTAGCCTCTCTAAACTCCCTGGGCATTTCACAGTCACTGTCACCATCCTGGCAAAGTGATCAGTAGTACATTCCTGCTGCCTGTATTTCTTTCCTCAGTCTACATAAACTCAATGTATACCAAATTTGCCTTTATCTTGCACCTAAACTTACTGTTATCATCTGTTGTTCAAAAAATATTTACACCTTTAATACTAAATCATGAACCTGAGTTTATAATAGTCCTTACTCCATCCCTGTCTCAATTATTTTAATCTCCCTGAGTTTGCATTCATATCGGACTATACATTCAGTGTCTGTACAGATATTTTGCATGCTACTTCTATTTTTTCATCTTTAAAAACTTGTTACTGATCAAACATGGCATCTTTTTATAGTGCTATAAGATAAAGCCACCTCCCACACAAGTGTTTATGTAAAAAAATCCTCTTTTAAAGATGAAGTCATCTGTTTCCCATTTTAGGACAGAGTGGTCTGTTGGTAAATATTTTAATATACAGTGACCTATCATTTTTCCCTGATGCAAGGAACAGTAGTCAGAGTAGGACCCGAGGCTGGAAAGTTCTGAGTTTTAAAGAATACCCAGTTTTCAACTCCTTCTGCCAGTCTTGCTTCTTGCACTCCAGATAGGCTTCATCCCCAGGAAGAACAGGTGGTTTCCATCACTGCATTGCCCTCCTTTCGAGATTGTGGCTGTATGACTCCCTGGAGCCTAGGAACCTCACTGATGGATTGTCATGCAGATCCAGTCATCCAGCATATTCATCAGCTGCCCTTGCTACATCCTTCATCCTTGGAAAATTCTACTAATGTTTTGGGGTTGTACTAATGCTCATAGACCCCTCCAGTGAAGGAGAGGGTGCATCTACTTTCCGATGCTGCAAACTCCCATCATAGATATTCTATGGCTGGTTAATGAGTTATAAAAAGGTGCCAATGTATTCTAGAGTTGTAAAATTGCCATGGAATCCTCTCATCACTGTAGAAGACTGATTTTGAAGCTAAGCTTCTAGTCTTTTATAACATTCCTAGCCCTTCTGACTGTGAAGAAAATCTTGAAAACATGAACATGAAAAATTGATGCATTGTTGTTTTCCTGTAATCTCACAAACACTGAAACTATAGTTCAGTGGTGTGCGCTATCCCCATTCATCACAATAGGTCACAAACTCTGTAAGCTAAAAACACTTTAAATCTCAACACTTAACTATTTCACTACTCATCGTTTTAGCAGAAATATCTAGCTTGTGCTTTTCCCAATGGCAAACTGCCTCCCACCTCTACCCTCTTGGGGAATTTGAGATTTAAGGCCATGTCTGCGCTACCACTTTTGTCAGTATAACTTATGTCGCTCAGGGGTATGAAAAAACACACCCCTGAGCAACATAAGTTACACCAACAGAAGTACAGGTATGGACAGTACTATGTTGGTGGGACAGCTTCTCCCACCGACGTAGCTACTGCCGCTCATAGAAGTAGTTTTATTATATCGACAGGAGAGCTCTCTCCCATTGGCATAGAGCGGCTACAAGAGCAATCTTACAGTGGCATAGCTGCATCACTACAGTTGTGTCGCTGAAAGCTCGCTAGTGTAGACATGGCCTAAATAAGTAAAACAGGAGATAGTGTACTAATTGTATTGTTGTGGGTTCAGTGAAGCATCTTTGAGGCTGGTGGGCATAGCAGCTGCCCTTCATTTAAGATAACTGTGTGAGAGAGTTACACAGCCACCTAAAACAATGGCATATATGAGACCACCCACAAATTTGAACCATGTAGGCAGAGGGCATTGGCTGGGCATTGTTTGGGTAAGCGTGTGTGTTGGGGCTGTAAGCAAAGAAATGATCTCCCTTTATTTTGGTTCCAGCTGTGCTCAGGAAAACAGGACTTTATACATTCTTTGTAAACAAACAAGATTGCATCAAAGGTACCAGATTCCACCCTCTCTCCTTCAAACTGGAAAAAAACTACAAGAATCTGAATTTGGCAAGTCATGAAGGTCAAAAAAGACTATTATTCATTTTCACAATCCCACACTGCCACAGAATCCTATGCACAACTGCAGTAGTCACGCTGGAACTTGGCAAACTCAAGCAGGTGATTAAGACATTTTTTTAGCTTGCTTTTCTGGTCATAGCAGTAGTGCAGAGGAGAATTGTCCAGACTGCCTAAGCCAAGCTTTTATATGGACATTAGGAAAAAGTTCCTAACTGTCAGGGTGGTTAAACACTGGAATAAATTGCCTCGGGAGGTTGTGGAATCTCCATCTCTGGAAATATTTAAGAGTAGGTTAGATAAATATCTATCAGGGATGGTCTAGACAGTATTTGGTCCTGCCATGCGGGCAGGGGACTGGACTCGATGACCTCTCGAGGTCCCTTCCAGTCCTAGAATCTATGAATCTATGAATCAGCCAGAAGCCAAAGATAGGAGAGAGGCATCAGAAGAAAGAGCCTTATGAGAGAGAAAATAATATGATTATTGTATAGTATTTGTACTATTGTAGCATCTAGGAGCACTAATTATATACAAGGACTCCATTATGTTAGGTGCTGTATAAACAAAAAAAAAGATAGATTGTAAGCTCTTTGGGGGCAGGGACTAAGTATAAGCCAAGAGACAACTGATGGACAGACAGACAGACAGATGGGGGAGTACAAGGAAACAGTATTTATCAGCATGATAGGCATTCATCTCAGCACACCAGCAGCCTAAACATTTCTGAGGGTTTTTTATAGGCATCACAGCAAAGGAGAGTTTTAACAAGGGATTTGGAAGAGGAAAATGAGGGACAGCCTGGGAGAAAGCATGAAGGTGCTTGTTTGAAAAATTGACAAGTGAGAGATGGAGGCTGATATAATGGGTCTATTGGAGGCAGGAGCTGCTATCCTGATAGTGAATGAGCAATGATAGGCATGATGGGGATAGGCTGTGATGAGCCTTAAAAATGAATATAAGTAGCTTATGTTTGATGCGGGGAGGGAGGGGGAGCCAGACGAGGGGTGACAGGGTCAAAGTGACTGGCTGGGAAAATGATCTTTGCAGCAGCATTCTAAATGAGGGGCAAGACTGATTTGTCAAGGCCAGAGAAAAGATGTTCTAGTCATTGAGATGTAAGATGATGAAAGCCTGGGCAAGAGTTTTAGCTATGCAGATGGATAAGAAAGGCCATATTTAGAGGTGTTATACAAAAAAAATTGGCAAAATTTAGCCTGGATTTGAAGTCCTAGAGAAAGGTCTGAGTTGAAGGTGACATCCATATTACTGGGGTAAGTAACAGGCAGGAGGGTAGTGTTATCCTCAGTGAGTGAGGAAAGAGATAGCAGGGAGGGCTTGGGCAAAGGAAAGTTTAAGAGCTTTGTTTTAGCCACGTTGAGCTTGAAGCGATGGCCGGACATCCACAAGGAGCAACCTCAGATTCACATCCCAGGTGTCGCTCAAGTTTCATTTGACTCAATGGAGAAGGTGCTATCAGCTGGCTCCCTTCTCACCTAGACTGGTCCGGACATTTCTCAGGATCAGGAACATGGTGAGATGGCAAAGCCTAGGGCAGGGATCGGCAACTTTTGGCATGCGGCTCACCAGGGTAAGCACCCTGGCGGGCCGGGCTGGTTTGTTTACCTGCCGCATCCCCAGGTTCGGCCGATTGTGGCTCCCACTGGCCGCGGTTTGCTGCTCCAGGCCAATGGGGGTGGTGGGAAGCAGCGGCCAGCACATCCCTCGGCCCGCAGGAGGCTGACCCTGGCGAGCTGCATGCCAATGGTTTCCGATCCCTGGCCTAGGGTCTCACCAAGTGAGGACCATGATGGTGAAGCTTAGTGTTACAAAGTCACACTTTTTTCTTCCTCCTCTCCTCATTCCCAACCAAGTTGCCAAGTACTATCTGGGGGGGGAAAAAACTGTTCAAAAAGTGGGGACAACTTTGTCTCATTGAAATTAGCCAACCAAAACAAACATCCATATATGAGAACTTCCTTACATCTCAATAACATTTTGGCCTGTTATAACACTTCTGTGACTTCACCAGGAGCTTTTGAAACTCCTAATCTCAAGTCTTTCACTTGAAACCCATCCAGAGTACATTCTATTCTATATAAGTTCTTATACCACCATGCTCATCACTGTAGTAGCTGAGTGACTTCCAGTAGCGCATTAAGCAACATGATTAAACATATGTCATGTATTCGTTTACTATACTCTCTGCAGGGGGAGAAGTGTGTGCAGTAGAGTGTCTTGTTTTGGTACAGTTTGGTAGGTGATTTTTTGTGTGTTTGTTGTGGTGGTGTTTCAAAATTCACATTGCTGTGTATCTATGAAAAGGTGGCAGGGTTAAAGACATGAACCTTGCACTTGGAGGGCAATGTGGTATTAGGTTTGTGAGGATCTTTAGTTCCTGGGGGAATTCATTCCACAGTTTTGGCCTGGCACCCAAGAAAGTTCTGTCTCCTGCATAGACAAACTTCACCCTTACTGTAGAGAGTTGCATTGTGCCACGATTTTCATCCAGGAGACTTAGGCAGTCTTTTAGATATTCTAGGTCCAGCTCATGGATCATACTGAAGATAAAGATCAAGACCTTAAACTTGATTCAAAATTCTATGGCAAGCTATTGTAGAGAACACAGGACAGGTCTTCTGTGCTTGCCATAGCCAGTGTTGCAGAGAAGACGTGCTGCAGTGTTCTGTACTAGTTGGAGTTTGCTAAATTCTAAAGGCTTCAGCCCCAGCCATATAGTCTTGCCGAAGTGACAGAGACATGAATAACTGAGGCCAGGTCATCTTCCAACAGGAAGGAATTAAGTCTTCTAGCCAGCTTGAGTTGGTAGAAAGCATTATTCATGGATGCTGCTACATGAGAATTTAGTGTAAGTGAGGAATCAAAGGAATCCTAAACTGACAAATCATAGGTGTGTGCCTTCAACCAAAAGGAGATTGTACTGTGGGTGCAAACTCTTCAGAGTGCTCTTTTCTGCCCACCAGTATCACCTCTCTCTTACTCAGGTTCAGCTTCATCTTGAGCTGATCACATCCGAGCACTGAGATATCTTGTTGGTAGTGGTGTAGTGAAGGATAGGTAGAGCTCTGTCATCTGCATATTGCTGACATTTGAGTCCATGTCATCTGACCAATTCACCTAGTGGTTGGATGTAGATGCTGAATAGGACTGGAGAGAGAGAGAGAGAGAGAGAATTGATCCTTGTGGGACTCCACAAGTGCGGGGTCTAGTGGTGGAGATGCAGTTTCCCATCACTACTCATTGGGTGCATCCCTTCTGGAAGAACTCAAACCATTTTAGCATATTACCCTGGACTTCTGCCCCCCTCTCAGGTAAGACAGAAGTGTCTCATGGTCAACCATGTTGAATACTGCAGAGAGGTCCAGAAAGATGAGAATGGATGTCTGTTCTCTATTAAAGGACAATAGGAGATCATCCATCAGTGCCACTAAAACAGTTTAAGTTCCATGTCCTAGCCTGAATCCAAATTATGCTGGGTCTAGAATGTTAGCTTCAATTAGATGAGTTTGTATGTGGCCTTTGGCCAACTTTTCTATAAGCTTGCTCAGGAATTGAAGATTTGACACAGGGAAAATTGATGTACCCAGGGTGGGTTTCTTCAGTATTGGTCAGACTATTGCATGTTTGCAGGAAAAGGGGAAAGTTCTTTCTTTGAATGATGCATTTCCTATTTCAGTCAGGAATTGCATTAGTTGTTCATGATTTTCCTTCACAAAAAATGAAGGGCATGGGTCAGATTCACAAGTCTTGGTCAAGACTCTTTTAGGGTGTCCAGAACTTCTTGAAGACTGAATGTACTCAACTCTGGGAATGCAGTTGGTTGATGGATATAGGTGGAACAGATCCATGCCATCTGAGAAACCTTCATAAATCTAATGTGCATGATCTTTTCAGTGAAGTAGGATGATAGTTCACAGTGTTTGGTGGCCAATTCGGATGCAGGTTATAGGCACTCAGGATTGATTAAATTGTCAGTCATCCTGGATGGCTCCTTGGGAGGGATTTGGCAGCATCAATGGAGGTTGATAGGAAAGTTTTCTTGACCTATAATACAGCCTCAGCATAGGATTTGAGGAATTTCTCCCATTGGTGCTCAAGTTTCCACCCCTCTGCTTTTTATCCAGCACAGGTGTCAGAAAAACAAGGCGATCTGTATGGGTAGTGGGGAGGGAGGAACTGTTTGGGGGCCAATATGTCTATAGTCAAGGGTAGTGTACAATAATGATGATTTGCCAGGTCCTCGACTCCTCATCCTGTGGGTTCAGTGCTGTTGTTCTTTAGCAGGCTTTGGAAATTGTCGAAGACTATGAGCCTTCGTGGTCGAATAAGGAGAATTGATCTTATGCCTGGAGGTGAAAGGTCTCTGAGCACTGCCTTAATGAGGAGATGATCTGTCCAAGAGAGTGGCTGGATTTGGATGTCCTTAATCTTGACATTTACGACAAAGATCAAGTCCAGGGTATGACCAGCTGCATGGGTTGGACCAGACATACCCCATGAAAGTTCTAGCAAGACAAGGGAGGAGATGAATTTTGGGACATTTGCATCTGTGTCCTTGTCAATATGCCTATTGAAATCTTGCAGGACAAAGAGTCTGGTGCATTTTACCACCATTGCTGACGAAGTATCAGTATGCTCTTTTATGAAAAAAGTCCAGCAGGAGGAAATATCAGTGGCATCAGACATCCACTTCCTTCAAATAAGTCCTCTGTCTTGACATGATGTCCTTGTCACCCTTTCCTATTTTGGAAGAGAGGTGGAGAGAAGAAAGGAAGGGAGATAGCACTTACCATTTCATCATGATTCAGTTAGAGTTATAAAGTGACCACCTGGTCAGCAGGTGGTGGTGAACACTGGAGGAGCAGGGCTGGGGCTCAGGGCTCCTTCCTCATATGAGAGTAGAATCCTTTGGCAGCCTCGTTCATGGTGATGGTTCTGTGCCGAAGGAAGAGGCTGCCTCACTTTTACCATTTAGACAATTTCTCTCATTTTTGTTTCCAAATAATTTCTTTAACTATAACCTGTGCTCATTTTTATAAACAATTTTGTATAATGTGTTGACAGGTAAAGATAGCCTTTGATCACATTTACTCACATTGGACAGTTAATACTCCCCACTGGGAACAAGCCGCAGTTTACACAACAGTACACAGTGTCAGTTTTCTGAGTTCTTACTTTCCTGAAATTTCTGCTGCTGGAATGTGTGAAGACCATTGTTTAAATCACAGATAAAAACTGACAGTGCTGTCTTTTACTTGTGATTCTGACAAGATTTCTGGTAACAACATAACTATGTAGACTGTAAGCTTCTTGGGGCAGAGATCATGGTTTGTATATATTTGTTCAGTTCCTAGCACATGGGGCCCCAATCCTCATTAGAGCCTTTGGACACTACTGTGCTTTAAATATTGAGCACCACCACAACAGAGATCTACCAGAATAGCCCTGCTTTCAGCTATTGCAGCTTAGAGGAAAGACATTACTGTATTATTGAGTTGCTGAACTCAAAAGTCACAGAAATTAAACAGCATGGTAACTTCTTTGAAAATGAACTTGCACTGAAATGAACCATTTTTTCCATCTCATTGCATATCAGTCAACGAGCTATTACTCCCTCTTCTCAAAAGCTGTCTCTTTTATTTCTGAAAAGAGGGATCATCGGGGTCCTTTGTGAGTCTAGAGTGATGATTACTGTTGGGATGCTGTGCTAATTGCTTCTACGTTGCTCCGTAGAGCACATTGGTTGCTCACAAAAATTACTGAAAGATGTTTTGGCTCTCACATGATTGAATAGTCATCGTCCATAGAATCTGGAGAGGATTATTTTGGAATAATTTTAAATAATGTACAATATATTAAAAAGTAAAACAGAAAGAAGCAGTATACAAAAGAAATATATGAGAGCTGAACTGTTGTGGGTTAACAGACACTTAAGTAGAGGGTCTCACTAGTTTCTATAAAGAGGAGAGAGAAACAAGAAATCAAAGAGAAAAACAAGGAGGAGTTAATTAAAGAGCAGGCTACAACTGTTTTGTAATTAGTTTAGGGCCTACTCCAGTGAGATACTGGATGAATGGGAGTGGAGGGCATTTGAAAATTTTATTATTTTGTGAATTGTTTTGTAGTTGTCTGTGTGTTTCCTTTGTTTTCTTCTCTCCCTCCCCCTTCCTTGCAAAAATTAATATGTTAGTGGTTGTAGGCATTGTGGAAGGAATAAGGAAAGGGTGGGGTCCTACATGGAATACTGGGATTTGATGATCCTGGGGGAAGAGCCATGCAGATGGCAATGGGAGAAAGAAACGGAGGGGGCAGTGTGACTTGCATCACAGAGGGAGCGGAAGGAGTGAGGAAGGACATAATAAGAAATAAGATCTGAGATACAGGCTTGAGGTGAAGTTGTGCAGGGCTTTGAATGGGGGGGGGGGTGGCAGGGTGGGAAGAATTTGCTGCTGGTGGATGCTATAGGAGTGTACTGTGGGTGGCCCAGCATGCTTGGTTCTCTTGGGGAACCAGTAATCTTTAACATTAGTAAGGGAGAGCTTACAGTTAGCTCTTTGTTAAAAGGTGGTCAACAGCATCACTGTTTGATTTACAGAAAAGGAAAACAATCTCCCACAATGCTAGTTTAGTTATGCAGTATCATTGTTCAAAGCAGAAAAAAAGATTTGGTCAAAATCTTGGCCAATACATTGGAAAGGGTGTTAATTGTAATGAATGATTCAGACCAGGTGGTGAACTTTATTCAGCAAGTCTGATCACTAGGTCACCAGAAATTTGATCTTGTGGGCAGCCAACTAGCTGTTCTAAGGCACACAGTTTCCTAGGCCTTGTCTACACACACAACATGCACTTGTTTAATTAAACCCCTGTGTGGACACTCTTATTTTGGTTTCAGAGTAGCTTATTTTGGTTTAGCTGTTCAGAAAGGTGGATTTTCTGTTTCACAAAATATTCAAGCTTTTGAACAGATTTTCATTCTGAATTAGGGATAACTGAAATGGACATTTTTGGTTTGCTGGCTGCGTGCCTGGTGGGTGCGTGTGCATGCACTATTTGCTTCCCCAGCTGGGGGAGCTGGCCACTCAGGGAGCCTGGGAGCCTGGCAGTCTGCCAAGAGGACAGTTTGGGGAGCCCTGGGATCCTACCAGCTGAGATCCAAAGATCCCACTAGCCATGGAGCTGGACACTCTGGGAACTGGGGAACCTGGAAGTCTGGGCTTCCCAGCAGCCTTCCAGACAAGCTGCAGAGAAGCTGGAGGGAGTGTATGAACTGGCAGGAAACCAGGCAGAGACAGCTAGCTAGCCAGCCAACCAGGCTGGGTTTCCGTCAAAAGTTTCAACAGAATTGACACCTCCCAGGGAATGTTTTGATTCTGAACAATCAGCATTTTCTGCTGGAAAACTGTATCATCAAAAAATTTTCAACTAGCTCTAGGTGTAGTCTAAATTTAGTCCTAATCAATTTAACCTAAACCAAAATACACCTCTCTCCAACTGAAATACTAGTGTGTTCACACAGGGGTTTGCACTTGTTTAACTAAACTAGTTTAAATTTCCATGGCTCGGATCAAGTTGGGTAACTCTCTCACGTAGGCTCCTTTGAAAATTCCAGCCTAAATCTTTCTGATTTCTCTTTTCCACATAGAACTAGGTATTGTAAACTCATAGAAGATTAGGGTTGGAAGAGACTTCAGGAGGTCATCTAGTCCAACCCCCTGCTCAAAGCAGGACCAACCCCAACTAAGTCTAATAATAATAGGCAATGATGCTTGCTTATCCTCTTATTAGGTAGGAACTTCTAGGGCCCCCTCACAATATCTAAGCACTTTAACTATTACTGTTGAGTGGTTACTTATTGCAGTTAGGCTTGAGAGATATAAATTATGCTCTGTTTTGATAAATATTATATTTTACTGTGTGGCAATGATAATCTGTGTGCATTTCACTACCTTTTGAAACGCATACACCTAATTTTCACTTTTGACTCATCAGTTTAGGAACATTTCTCGTTACAAATTGAATTGTAGCAAAATGTAATTTCTTCCCCTTCCCTGGGAGAAAAATCTTTATAGATATTTGGAGTTAGATCCAAATCTAATTTGGTACGGTCATTATATTAGTATGCAATTCTGGAGTCTTTCCTGTACAGAAAAGGGATGGTCTCCAGCTTATTTAACAAAACAATATTTGCCTTCATTTCATTTCCATGCACAATCAGGTCAACCTGAAAATTGGCATGCTTGGCCAGGATAAACTTTGGGTAACATTTTCAAAACTGTTAAGTGGCTTAGGAACCTAAGTGACTTGTGTGCTTTTGAACATTTTACTCTATGTGGGGAAAATGAAGTTAATAATATCAAGGGATTCCCTAGATACAGCAAATCTAGTGCTTTTTTGTGCATGGCTAGTGAAAAAAATTGTAAAAAGTGCTTATATCACTCAAATGACCTTGGTAAGAGCCAGTGCTCACTATCTAAACCAAGGCAGATTTAGTTAAAATATAATTTCAGTTAAAAAAAAAGTTTCCTAAAAAAAAAATTACAATTTGTGGGGGGGAGGGGGGCTCAATTATTATATGCAGGCCTTTCTCCCAGATTGTGTGTGTGTGTGAAAAAAGTTTTGTTCAAAGTTGAGCTGCTGAGTAGCAAAATATAAAGGGCAAGATTTAAGCATCTGTCTGTAAAAGAGGGATGTCCCTCTGGGTATTTCTAACAGTGGAGCTGGGAATGTGATTCCAAACTCAAGGAGAAATACAGTACTCATGCTAGCTGTCATCGAACTAGTGTGCAAAAAATAGTAGTGTAGCCATGGAAGCATGATAAACCAGGGATGCCCCCGGATTTTCCCAATGATACCCACCATCAATTCCAATAGAGCCATTCCTGCTTGCAGTCACTGGCCCCTGCGCCTCACTCACCAAGTCCATGCCATGCTCAGCCCCCACCTTCCAGTCCAGCCCACCCAGATGCAGTGTCATTCCCCATCCCTGAGAGGAGACCCGGGCTACTGGAAGTGGGGCAAGGCCAGGCAGGTTCCTGGGCAGGAACCCTGGTGCAGGAGTCAACCCTATGGCAGCAACAAAAAGCAGCAGCAGTGCCCCCCCACCCACACTGTCTAGTATGCTCACTCAGGTTTGCCTCCACAGCGCCTCTGTCCTGATGGCAGTGGGGCCAAAATTAAGTGAGTGGTGCTGCAATCCTCGTGTGCACGTAGGGGTTACAATGCCACTCACTCAGTTTTATTCCAGCAGGCCCCTCATCACAACTCTGAAGGGACCATGGGGCCAAACCAGTAGGTAGCTGTGCTGTGCAGCCAGTGCTGCTCCTTCCTACCGCTGCCAATAATACACACCATTCTTGCATTTGTTCTTAACTCCAGCAGATGGCTGGGCGAGAGAGAGTATGTTTCTTGAACCCACAGGATTTATGTGAGAAAGGCATCTATAGAATAGTTCTTAAAATACCTAAAGCAGTTCTTGTTACCTCTGTTCCCCTAAAAACCAACCCAGGGTCACACTTGTATTAGGTTTATTACAATGCCGTTGTTAGGTCAGATAGAAAAGAGATGGAGCTTATTCATACATGCACACATTCACTGCATTCATACCTTCGTGCACCCACACACTTACACAGGCGGAGAGTTACCAGAGAGAGACAGCATGGAGGCCGAGAAGCCGAAGCGTGGTAGATCTGGTGTGTCCACTTGCGGTCACGAATCCAGGCTGCTGAGCAGGTCAAGGAGCAGCTGCTTGTGTGTGTGGCTGCTTCCTTTTATTTTGGAACTGGGCGCTCCTGTCATGTACAATGAGTTTTTCTTCTGTGTCCGTCACCGAGAAGCATTCCCAGTCCCTGTTCCTTTCATGCATCTTTTCTTTACAGCACTCCGTGATTGCCTTCTCAGGGCAGATTACCTCAGGCACACCTGGCTCCTGGCTCTCTTCTCCTTGCAGTTCCTCTCCGCCCAATCCAACATACACTCCCTTATCTTCCCCACACACTCCTTTGTTCACATGCTCTCTGATTGAGTGATGGGATATTACAAAGCTTGGAAGTTCATACAAGTGGTAACTTGAAAAGGTTACAGAACTTGCAAAGGTTACAAAACTTCAAAGGCTATGCTAACAATCACTGAAGTTACAAAGTCTGCAAAAAGATTGCAGAACTTAGTGATACAAGTTACAGATCTTACAATCGCATTTGAGCGGAGGCTTTACATAACAGTTCTACATGCATCCGAAGAAGTGGGTGGTATTCGCCCACGAAAGCTCATGCTCCGGTACGTCTGTTAGTCTATAAGGTGCCACAGGACTCTTTGCTGCTTTTACAGAATCCAGACTCACACGGCTACCCCTTTGATACATAACAGTTCTAAGTTAAACAAACTTTGCTCTCTAAAAGATCACATATATATATTTTATGGGTGTGTTTAATGCTGAGAAATCATGTTATTTTCACCTACATTTTTCATTTGCATGTTAATGTAACAAGTTGTGTCACCTTGAATTGTATTGGACTGTTTCACTGAACTCTATGTTGAGGGAGGAGAGATTGGCTATTCTCTAACCACCAAGTATTTGGACAGGCTGCCTGAATTGGCATCAGAGCTGTAATCTCAAAATTATCTTAACCTGTGAGTGATTTGATCCTAACTGCGTCAGCTATTTGGCTGGATCCTAAATATATCAACTTACTTTGAAATTGTTAATACCCTATTATTTTTGGGACTCTTAACTAAACAAGATTGTTGTCTTTGCACATTATTACATCGAGTTTATAAGAAAGTGTTGGTTGGTTTATTTAGATGATTTAATCAACCTGCTAATTAATTAGATGTTTTGATGTTAACCCATTTTATTTTAATATGATTTATTTATATGTATTTTATGCTTTTGCTTAGTTATTTAGTTTAGTTTATGAAATACATAAGATTGGAGACCTATGTGGTTTGGATATTTCCTCCCCAGACATAAGAGTCCCAAACTTGAGGAGGTCCTGGAGTAAAAGAGAGGCAACTCTGTGACCCACCTACCAGCAGTTCATAGAACTGCCCCTATAGTTCTCCTATAAACTGTGCCTGAACTGAAACACCGTTGATTTTTTAGGTAAAGTTAACATATATTGATCATTGCTTTCAATAAGCAACATGGATTCCAGAACCTTTGAGCTCCTGTTATGGTGGAAATGAGCCAGTCAATCTAAAGGCTGACCAGTAAATAGACAGATATACAGTAAAAACTGTTTTATCTAGCACTTCATCATCTGGAAAGCTCTATAAACTGGCATTTCTGATCATCATTGAAAGTCCGGTTTATAGTCTAGTTGGCACGGGGCTGGCAGGGGGTTGGTTTGTGTGAGAGGGCTTGGGGTGCCGGATCCATGGGTGCTAACCTCGGGCAGCTCCTCACAAGCGGCAACCTGTCCCGGCTGCTCCTAGGCAGAGGCACAGCAGGTGGCTCTGAGCACTGCCTACACCCGCAGGTGCTGCCCCCGTAGCTCCCATTGGCCGTGGTTCTTGGCCAATGGGAGCTGTGGAGCCAGCGCTCTGGGCGGAGCCAACATGCAGAGCTGCCTGCCACACCTCCGCTTAGGAGCAGCCGGGACAGGTCGCCGCTTGGAGGGAGCCACCCAAGGTGGGCGCCCCCAGATCCGGCACCCCAAGCCGCCTCCTGCAAACCAACCCCGAGCCCCATCCAAACTCCCTTCCTCTGAATTAACTGACATTTTTCACTTACCAGCACTCCCATTCCCCCAACATGCGGATAAAACAGCTTTTACTGTACAAAGTTATCAGACTTTGGTTTTTGCCTCTACAGAGAGACACAGTAGACAAAATTGGTTATAGCTAGTAATTATTTTTTCTCTGTGTTAATAAGTATTTCTTAATCCCTATGGAATGTAAAACTTGTTAGAATTAAGATTTCTGCCTGGCTGCACTACTTTAAAGCTCAAGGAAAGGCAGATCTCTCTGCCTACTCTGACATACTAGTATTGGTCCTTTAATATTGAAAATACATACATTTACTTTAGACATAGTTGTAGTTCCACACTGAGTACATCTACATTCCAAACTTCTGCATCCAATTTACACACAGAATTTTAGAAATGTAAGACTGAGCGGGAGCATGATAAATCATCTAGTCCAGTCCCCTGCATTGAGGTAAAACTATGCATTAGCCAGACCATCTCTGACAGGTGTTTGTCTAATGTGTTGTTAAAAACCTCCAGTGATGGAGATTCCACCCACAATCTCCCTAGATAATTTGTTCCACTGCTTAACTATCCTTACATTTAGGAAGTTTTTCCTAATATCTAACCTAAATCTCCCTTGCTGCAATTTAAGCCTATTGCTTCTTGTCCTGTCCTCAGTGGTTAAGGAGAACAATTTATCACCTTCCTCTTTATAACAACTTTTTACACAGTTGAAGACTCTTATGTCCCCCCATCAGTCTTCTCTTCTCCAGACTATACAAACCTTATTTTTTCCAATCTTTCCTCATAGGTGATGTTATCTAGATCTTTAGTCATTTCTATTGCTCTTCTCTGGACTTTCTTCAATTTGTCTGCATCTTTCTTGACGTGTGATGCCCAGAGCTGAACACAATACTCCAGTTCAGGCCTTATCAGTGCTGAGTAGAATGGAAGAATTACTTCTTGTGTTTTGTTTACAATTCTCCTGTTAATGCATTCCAGAATGATGTTTGCTTTTTTTTTTTTGCAACAGTATTACATTGTGGACACATACTTAGGCCAGGTCTACACTAACCCCCTAATTCGAACTAAGGTACGCAACTTCAGCTACGTGAATAACGTAGCTGAAGTTCGAAGTACCTTAGTTCGAACTTACCTTGGTCCACACGCGGCAGGCAGGCTCCCCCGTCGACTCCGCGGTACTCCTCTCGTCTAGCTGGAGTACCGCAATCGATGGCGAGCACTTCCGGGTTCGACTTATCGCGTCCAGACAAGACGCGATAAGTCGAACCCGGAAGTTCGATCGCTCGCCGCCGAACTACCGGGTAAGTGTAGACCTACCCTTAGTTTGTGATCCACTACACCCCCCTCCCCCTTGATCTTTTTCTGCAGTACTCCTTCATAGGCAATCATTGCCCATTTTGTATTTGTGCAATTGATTATTCCTTCCTAAGTGTAGTACTTTTCACTTGTCCTTATTGAATTTCATCCTATTTACTTCAGACCATTTCTCCAGTTTGTCAACATCATTTTGAATTCTAATCCTGTCCTCCAAAACTCTTGCAACCCCTACTAACTTGACATCATCTGCAAATGTTATAAGTATACACTCTCTATGCCATTATCCAAATGATTTATGAAGATATTGAATAGAACTGGACCCAAGACAGATCCCTGCTTGATATGCCCTTCCAGCTCTATTATGAACCATTGCTAATTACTGTCTGAGTATTGTCTTCCAGTCAATTGTGCACCCAATTTATAGTAGGTTCGTCTAGGATATATTTCTCAGAATAGCCTCTCCCCCAGTCACTTTATCCACATTCTGTAATAAAAAGTTATCCTCAATGCATTCTAAGAACTTCTTGGATAATCTGTGCCCGCTGTGTTACGTCTGGGCAGTTGAAGTCCGTCGTCACTACCAAGTCCTGTGTTTTGGATGATTTTGTTGATTGTTTAAAAAAAGCCTCATCCACCTCTTCTTCCTGGTTAGGAGGTCTTTAGTAAACACCTACCATGACATCATGCTTATTTTTTACCCCTTTTATCCTTACCTAGAGACTTTCAGCAGGTTTGCCTCCCACTTCTATCTCAATCTCAGTGCAAGTATATGCATCATTGATGTATATCACTCTGTCCTATAGCGTAAGAGCATGTAGGAGTAAGTAATCCAGGGTGTGATCATTCCACCTGTGTGTAGGCAGAGATTCATGTAAAGAGGGAAGATTCAGCATGTAAGGCATTCACAAGAAAGTCAGGAGAGACAGGTCCAATTCCCTTATCTGCCAAAGACTTCCTGTGTAATCTTGGGCAAGTCATTCTGTCTCTGTGTGCTTTAGTTTTCCATCTGTAGAACAGGGATAATAATACTTCCCTACCTCACAGGGGCATTGTGAGGATAAATACACTAAAGATTGTGAGGTGCTCAGATACTATGGTGATGCAGGCCATGTAAGACCTAATCGAGACAGATATGTGGAGCAGAGGTAAAAGAGCGCTATACATCCTCCAGTAACAAGTAGGGATCTTCCCAAAAGATGGTAGACTTCAGGTGGAGAAGGTACAAGGCTGGTACTCTCCACCTGTGCATCACAATGTAGCTTGCTGGCACACACTGATTTATGCCAATATACAACATGTAGTTAACATAAAGCCACATCACTCATTTCCATATAATTCTTGAGCAGAATCAATATTACGCTACAGACACCCCATAGTAACTTCTCTAATCAGGTGACACATGGGACATTTTGGCTGATATATCCAGTTCCAGAACTCCCAGACCTTGCGGATAGTCCCATTAGACAAATGAGAGTGTACTCTGCCTATATTCACCAAAATGTTCTTTAAGGCATTTTAAAGGAATGTAAATACTATTCATTACATGACATACAAAAACACTGTTAAAAACATTATTTAGGTTGTAAAGTCAAGCACTTGAAAGTTAGGAAATGCCAGAATTAGGTTGCCTGTGTAATCTTAATTCTGCCGCCTTGTGGTCCACCTGTGCACTGAATGAAGCAGTGATCCACTGGACAAAAATAGGACAGGATCATGGAATCAAACACTGTATTATAATGCAGCTGCATGCAGGGACTGAAGTAAGGTTGCATGGTCAACTATGAATCTGGCATTTCCTAACTTTTGCGTGCTTGACATTGCAACACAAATAATATGTGTTTTTTTAATGCAGGATTTTTTGTATGTAATTTCCTAGGTTTGTTTGTTTGTTTCTTTTTTTTTTTTAAAAAAAGGAAAGTTGTACAAGTTATATCATGTACGACTGTAACAACCCCCATCAACGTCATCAGCACGGTTTGAACCCTGAACTTTCAGCACTTTGCTACTAATTTCTCATTTGAACTACTAAATTCACTAGCATCTGGAAAAGGCTGTAATCCCATGGGAAATGGGCCACAACTACTATGTCTTGGGTCCAGACAGAGATTAGGGGGATCTTGACCCTCACAGTTTGGGGTGGACTGCTAGGACTATGTGCTGGGTCTGCAGGAATTATGTGGGAAACCTGGCTTGGCTCTCTCTTTCCCACACAGGAGCTAGAGGAGCTCCTGCCTCATGTGGTACCCTAGAGATAAGGCTGGAAAGGATAACAGCAGAAACAACCGAAAGGAAGAAGTTATATTATCAGATCGTAAGGGAGTAATTTTCTCAGAGACTATTCTAAAAGATGGTTGGATCTAATTGTCCAGGTTGTCTAAACATGTTTGTTGCAATGGGAGGATTAAAGGGTAATTATATCATCTTTGGTAAAGGGGAGCCTCTTTGTAAGAACCTAAACATGTTTGTTGCAATGGGAGGATTAAAGGGTAATTATATCATCTTTGGTAAAGGGGAGCCTCATTAATTCTATAGATTGAGTTTCTGAAGGTGAATGCCTGGCTGCGAAGATGGTGTCGCCAGGAGGGCTTTGGCTTCCTAGACCACGGGATGCTATTTGAGGAAGGACTGCTAGGCAGAGATGGCGTTCACCTTTCGAGGAAGGGAAAGACCCTATTTGGACACAGACTGGCTAACCTAGTGAGGAGGGCTTTAAACTAGGTTCAACGGGGACAGGTGAGCAAAGCCTGCAGGTAAGTGGGGAACATGGAGACCTGGGAGATGGGTCAGAAACGAGAGGGAGTGTGGGCTATATTGGCAGAGAGAAAGGAGGGTCAGGACAAAACTGGGAGGAAAGATCAAACCAGTATCTTAGATGCCTATATACAAATGCGAGAAGTATGGGTAATAAGCAGGAAGAACTGGAAGTGCTAATAAATAAATACAACTATGACATTGTTGGCATCACTGAAACTTGGTGGGATAATACACATGATTGGAATGTTGGTGTGGATGGATACAGCTTGCTTAGGAAGGATAGACAGGGGAAAAAGGGAGGAGGTGTTGCCTTATATATTAAAAATGTACACACTTGGACTGAGGTAGAGATGGACATAGGAGACGGAAGTGTTGAGAGTATCTGGGTTAGGCTAAAAGGGGTAAAAAACAAGGGTGATGTCATGCTAGGAGTCTACTACAGGCCACCTAACCACGTGGAAGAGGTGGATGAGGCTTTTTTTTAAACAAATAACAAAATCATCCAAAGCCCAAGATTTGGTGGTAATGGGGGACTTCAACTATCCGGATATATGTTGGGAAAATAACACAGCAGGGCACAGACTATCCAACAAATTCTTGGACTGCATTGCAGACAACTTTTTATTTCAGAAGGTTGAAAAAGCTACTAGGGGGGAAGCTGTTCTAGACTTGATTTTAACAAATAGGGAGGAACTCGTTGAGAATTTGAAAGTAGAAGGCAGCTTGGGTGAAAGTGATCATGAAATCATAGAGTTTGCAATTCTAAGGAAGGGTAGAAGGGAGAACAGCAAAATAGAGACAATGGATTTCAGGAAGGCAGATTTTGGTAAGCTCAGAGAGCTGATAGGTAAGGTCCCATGGGAATCAAGACTGAGGGGGAAAAACAACTGAGGAGAGTTGGCAGTTTTTCAAAGGGACACTATTAAGGGCCCAAAAGCAAGCTATTCCGCTGGTTAGGAAAGATAGAAAATGTGGCAAAAGACCACCTTGGCTTAAGCACAAGATCTTGCATGATCTAAAAAATAAAAAGGAGTCATATAAAAAATGGAAACTAGGACAGATTACAAAGGATGAATATAGACAAACAACACAGGAATGCAGGGGCAAGATTAGAAAGGCAAAGGCACAAAATGAGCTCAAACTAGCTACGGGAATAAAGGGAAACAAGAAGACTTCTTATCAATACATTAGAAGCAAGAGGAAGACCAAAGACAGGGTAGGCCCACTGCTTAGTGAAGAGGGAGAAACTGTAACAGGAAACTTGGAAATGGCAGAGATGCTTAATGACTTCTTTGTTTCGGTCTTCACCGAGAAGTCTGAAGGAATGCCTAACATAGTGAATGCTAATAGGAAGGGGGTAGGTTTAGCAGATAAAATAAAAAAAGAACAAGTTAAAACTCACTTAGAAAAGTTAGATGCCTGCAAGTCACCAGGGCCTGATGAAATGCATCCTAGAATACTCAAGTTTCAGAGTAGCAGCCGTGTTAGTCTGTATCCGCAAAAAGAACAGGAGTACTTGTGGCACCTTAGAGACTAACAAATTTAACAAATAGAATACTCAAGGAGTTAATAGAGGAGGTATCTGAGCCTCTAGCTATTATCTTTGGAAAATCATGGGAGACGGGAGAGATTCCAGAAGACTGGAAAAGGGCAAATATAGTGCCCATCTATAAAAAGGGAAATAAAAACAACCCAGGAAACTACAGACCAGTTAGTTTAACTTCTGTGCCAGGGAGGATAATGGAGCAAGTAATTAAGGAAATCATCTGCAAACACTTGGAAGGTGGTAAGGTGATAGGGAACAGCCAGCATGGATTTGTAAAGAACAAATCATGTCAAACCAATCTGATAGCTTTCTTCGATAGGATAATGAGTCTTGTGGATAAGGGAGAAGCTGTGGATGTGGTATACCTAGACTTTAGTAAGGCATTTGATACGGTCTCGCATGATATTCTTATCGATAAACTAGGCAAATACAATTTAGGTGGGGCTACTATAAGGTGGGTGCATAACTGGCTGGATAACCGTACTCAGAGAGTTGTTATTAATGGTTCCCAATCCTGCTGGAAAGGCATAACGAGTGGGGTTCCGCAGGGGTCTGTTCTGGGACCGGCTCTGTTCAATATCTTCATTAACGACTTAGATATTGGCATAGAAAGTACGCTTATTAAGTTTGCGGATGATACCAAACTGGGAGGGATTGGAGCTGCTTTGGAGGGCAGGGTCATAATTCAAAATGATCTGGACAAATTGGAGAAATGGTCTGAGTTAAACAGGATGAAGTTTAACAAAGACAAATGCAAAGTGCTCCACTTAGGAAAAAAAAATCAGTTTCACACATACAGAATGGGAAGAGACTGTCTAGGAAGGAGTACGGCAGAAAGGGATCTAGGGGTTATAGTGGACCACAAGCTAAATATGAGTCAACAGTGTGATGCTGTTGCAAAAAAGCAAACATGATTCTGGGATGTATTAATAGGTGTGTTGTGAGCAAGACACGAGAAGACATTCTTCCACTCTACTCTGCTCTGGTTAGGCCTCAGCTGGAGTATTGTGTCCCGTTCTGGGCACCGCATTTCAAGAAAGATGTGGAGAAATTGGAAAGGGTCCAGAGAAGAGCAACAAGAATGATTAAAGGTCTAGAGAACATGACCTATGTAGGAAGGCTGAAAGAATTGGGTTTGTTTAGTTTGGAAAAGAGAAGACTGAGAGGGGACATGATAGCAGTTTTCAGGTATCTAAAAGGGTGTCATAAGGAGGAGGGAGAAAACTTGTTCACCTTAGCCTCTAAGGATAGAACAAGAAGCAATGGGCTTAAACTGCAGCAAGGGAGGTCTAGGTTGGACATTAGGAAAAAGTTCCTAACTGTCAGGGTGGTTAAACACTGGAATAAATTGCCTAGGGAGGTTGTGGAATCTCCATCTCTGGAGATATTTAAGAGTAGGTTAGATAAATGTCTATCAGGGATGGTCTAGACAGTATTTGGTCCTGCCATGAGGGCAGGGGACTGGACTGGATGACCTCTTGAGGTCCTTTCCAGTCCTAGAATCTATGAATCTATAAGAGACCCAAGCATCTGTGGACTGCCAGTTTTTATTCAGCTGTAGACCTTGTTGGAAAATTCCTAATAAAATGAAATGTTGACAAAAATGGGAATGAAGATTTTTCACAAACCACCCGCTCCAAAGTTTTCCGACCAGTTCTGCTAAAAAATTCCTAGTTGTGGGAGCTTTAATTTACACAAGACTCCAGTAAATTCTGATGTTTTTACCACTATCTTTTTCTCCATTGTAGAAATAGCCTTGGAGAGCAGAACTTGACATAACTCCCCCTAGATCATATCAGTTTCAGTTGCTTCTAAGCTGAGATACATGTAAATTAAATGAATTATGCCTGTCAAACTGGAAATTGCTTTGAGTTTATAGAATCATTAAATCAATTTAGTTTTTAATCAGTGTTTATACATATGTCTAATGAATTTGATCCTGTATCTGACAAATGTGAAATAAATAGAAAAAGAAGTCGAGAGAATGAATAAGTCATTTGACTGACAAAGAAAACTATACAATCTATTTTCTGTTTTAAGACATACAGCTTTAAGCACAATTTCTCCTTTTATATGTTGTGTTTAGAAAACAAAGGACAAATCACCTTGGCCGGGTAGGATGTTTATAAGAAATGCAGCTATGCACATCTTGAAAAACTGCATTGTTTTCAAACAATTTAGAAGTCAGATAATGATGTTTGAAGATAGACCTATGTACCTATCTCATAATGCAAATTTAAATGAACACACTACCGGTCAAGTATTTTCTATGAATAATAATTATTTTGCAGAGATTTCTAGTGAGTACTCTCAGGTGCACATTATGTTTGTTTCACATTCTTTCAATAGACTCCATTAGCATATTTCTGAATTCCCTCTCTAAGGTGTACAGTATATTTAAATGCATTATACTTTATAAAACTAAATAACCCTCAATATGTAACAATAATCAATTTGCAAGTAAAAGTCATTTAGATATTTAGCAGTTACTCTAAAATCAGCACGTTTAAGTACATGCTTTCAGTTTCAATAATCAAACAAATAATTGGGAATGTCTGATGATGGCACTCATTCATTTTACGTTCAAAGCATGACATCTCCAATCACACCTTACTTTCAACTGAGGAAATATTCAATATTGTGAAGACCTTAGAATTTGTAATTTTACAGTATATCAAAAGAAACACAAGTGTGTGTTGGTGCTTCGTCTTTCTAAGATGATGCTGTGTTCAAATATCCTGTTATATTCAAAAGAACCTCCCACACTCATGTCTAATAATGACAAGTATACCATGAATAATCATAGTATGATGCCTCTGACTTCATCTCACAGATATACCAAGTAATCTTTTTGTTATATGTTCATCTAAAACAGGGGTCGGCAACGTTCGGCACACGGCTCACCAGGGTAAGCACCCTGGCGGGCCGGGCCAGTTTTATTTACCTGCTGACGCGGCAGGTTCGGCCGATCGCAGCCCCCACTGGCTGCGGTTCGCCGTCCCGGGCCAATGGGGGCAGCAAGAAGCGGCGCAGGTGAGCGATGTGCTGGCCGCAGCTTCTCGCCGCCCCCATTGGCCCGGGACGGCGAACCGCGGCCAGTGGGGGCCGCGATCGGCCGAACCTGCCGCGTCAGCAGGTAAATAAAACTGGCCCGGCCCGCCAGGGTGCTTATCCTGGTGAGCCACGTGCCAAATGTTGCCAACCCCTGATCTAAAATATGTTCTGCAGTGAGATCTACAATGAATGATTTGTTTCCCTTAGTTATTTGTCTGTCTAGATGGCTTCCATGACCATAATATTTGATCATATCTATATTTCTTAAATATGAACTTCAGTTTATCAGAGCCTAAACCTTTTAGGCTGTCAGAGTTTTGAGTTCCCTGATCAATGGTACTGGACTATCTAATGCTCTATCTTTGTTTTATAAGTAGACTTGTAATGAAAATGTTCATTTTCTAAAGCTTTTCAGTTGGCCAACTCAGCTCTGTGATTTCGCCCTTTTGTAAAACACCTTGGAATGCTTGTTCTAAAACTTGTATAAAAGCTAGTTTTGATTAGGTTTATCTTCTATATCTGTTCTAAAGGCCAGACAGGAAAAAGTCATTATGTAAACAGAAAACCGATTAAAGTGTTAAATCGATTCTTTATTGAGATCATGATTGTCCCTTCCAACTTTGAAGTCTATGAGATCGTAATCTTACATGTCAATATATAACCTAGGAGCAGATACTAGTTTGAACTAGAGTAAGATTGGAGAAAGATCTAGGCTGTAATCACTGTATTTGTGCCATTTTATTGAAAACGCCAAGGGACAGACTAAATTGACTTATATTAAGAAGACAAACACTGATCTAGATTAATGCTATATCAGGATTTCAAATATATGAAAGTTTACAGTGTAAATTGGATAGAGGGAAAAATCTGGGTAGATTTAAGCGGTGCATACAAGAACATGCATTAAAAGAATACAATACAGTAGGTATCTGAGTATGTATCCATTTATAGAGTGCCTAAAGGTCCTGATCCTGAAATTTACAATGGGCAGGAGACAAGGGGACTCTGTGCATTGTAAATTGCAGGATTGGAGCCTAAGTGTACATGGCATTTTACAGACAAAGACAATCTCACTCCCCACTTGTTTATAATCTACATGTGACCTTATGCATTCAGAAGTAAAGGGAGACGTGGTGGGATTGGATTAAAGTGAGGACAAGGAATGTGACAATTTATAATGATGTGATATTTACATTTTACTGTGCATAGAAAAGGAATTTATTTCAGTAGGCTGTGTGCATGAAACAATGGTTGGGTAGAAGGGTTTGTAATATAGGAAACCCCTGGAACTTGGTCTTAATGATAGTGTGTGTGACCCTCTTGTCCACTATAATTTACTTAGATTGTAAGCTCTTTGGGGTACAGTGGGGTCCTGGTCCATGACTGGGGCTTGTAGGTGCTACCAGAAGACAAACAATAAATAATAATAATAAATTAGTAGGCACTCACTTGTTTCAGGTGAGCTGCCATTCTTCAGAGAACAGTTGATCCTCGGGTTTCTCATTATCATTGCACCAAATATCGGCTACAGTATTCCCTCCTCTTTGCTGCAGAATTCCAAGATCCCTGGCTGTGTCCCAGTAGGTTGCTTTAAGAGGCATTGGGAATCTTTTTCCTTTTAATTGGACTATTAACATCACTGACATTCTAGGAAATAATGGTTTATTGATTTCTGTGTTAAAATTGTTATTCGTTCCAGGGAGGCACATGTTACTTACCTACTATGTTATGAGATAACACAGCACAGTAACTTTGTTATAAATTAGCATGCTACACCACATTTTAAATATTGTAATTAATGAGGAATAAGTGAAGCAATTGAATCTTCCTGTATTTGAATCCTGAGTAACACAACATATTTATATTTCCACAGAGATACCCCATGATAAAGATGCTTGATTCTCCTTACTTGCCCTGATCAGAGGATAAATGATAGGAATTGTTTGTACTTTACAATCAAAATTAATTTATCGCAAACTTTTATACAGCACTAAGCCAGACAGTATCTGGGGGCACCATACACATCTTAGATTAAGTTAAAAACATTTCCTACATATAAAAATTAACATCTATTGACTTGCTAAACCACCACAACTTTAAAAAGAACAGAGAAAAGGAAGACCTTTTAACAATATGATAAGGAAAATGAGGGATTTATTTAAACACCTGGAGAAAGTCACTTACCTGAATGTAGGTAGGTTCAGGCCTAAATGAATTTCTTGCAGTTCTTAATTCCAGAGGTAAAGACCTACTATCAAAAATTCTGTCCCTCCAGGACCCTTGGGAATCGTTAAAAGAACCTAAATAGATAGAAATAGTGGTTATTCTGGCCTTAAAGTGAAGGAAGACTGAACTCCTGTCCCCATGTGCCCTCAACAATCCCTCACTTGATCTCATTAGCCCCTCCTCCTCCACCATCCTGTCCTCATTTTCTAGTATGTAAACGCCAATGTGTGTTTTGACAACGTTTGGGGATATATCTTTATAAAATAAACTCAGGAGGACAAATTCTGCTTTCAGTTGAACCTAGATAAATCCATAGCATTCCATAGGGTTGCATAGATGAAAATAAGTACAGAATTTGGCTCTCTGTTTCCATTGGGTTTTTTCATCCTTCTCTTTCTTTTTTTTATTTTAACAGTATATTTTGGTGCATCTTTACCTCTCTAACATGTGTTTTACCTCAGTCATTTTTCTCTGTTTAACATTTTTCTAAATTTCTTTTTGTCCCCCTCAAAGACTTTCTTTATATCTCCTCTATCTTCAAAGTCCTATTTTCCTTTCTGATATTGTCTCTTCCATTTTTATACACTCCTAATTTCTTATTTATGTTCCATATTTTCTCCCTTTCCAATTTGGTGTTTTGCTCTGTTTTATTTTTTCTTCTTTTCCCTTTGTCAAACGTCTCCCTTCTCTATTAAATCTCTTTCTTTCTATTATCTTCCTTCCCTTTCCTTAGTTGAATTCAGCGGAAACATGTTGTGGCCCACAGTGCACCCAGGAGTATCTTACATAAGGCAAACATAATGGCTGCCAGTACTAACTTTGCTCCAGATAATCAGCCTCCAACCAGATGAGAGATCAGAAAACATTGCCTAAGGGCTAGTCTATACTGGGAACTTACATCAGGATAGCTACATGTCTCAGGGCTGTGAAAAATCCATACCCCTGAGAGATATAGCTCTGCGGACCTAACCCCTAGTGTAGACAGCGTTAGATCAACAAGAGAATTTGCCCATCAACATAGCTACCACCTCTTGGGGAGGTGGATTCCCAATGCCGATGAGAGAACCCTTCAACTGGCATAGGTAGTGTCTGCACTGAAGTGTTACAGCTGAGTGCTGCAGCTGTGCTGCTGTTGTTGTTTATGTGTAGACTTTAGTTTAGACCCATCTGGCAAAGGCTTGGCTGACAATATGAACTTTTCATCACACTGCAAATGCCATAGCCTCTAACAGACCAGCAGAGGGAGTGAGTTCCACTGTCAGTGACCCTCCATTAAAAATGCCCTGACTCAAACCCATGAGAACACCAACAGACTGTAATCAATAGCACCTCTACTGACAAAGCAAGGATAATGGTGATGATGATTCATTGGTGTGGGGGAGAGGTGTCAAAGACAACCAGGTTCCAAACTATATAGAGGGAAAGCAATTTCTTGCATTGGTTGGGATTCTTCTCATCTTAGAAAAGAAGTTTAAAGAGACTAAGAACTAAGGATGCAGAAATAATGATTATTTGAGTAAAAGTGTAAGACATTACTGAGGAATTATTTTAAATCATTGGACTGTGATGACATTTATTATTGATGGTTGCTACAAATCAAATATTGCTGAATGATATTAAGCCTTTAATAGGCCAATTTATTTTGTTATTGGAATATATAATTTTCACGTCTGTTCATTAGAGTGTAGATAGAAATGATTTTTTGTGCAGAAAGATTTATTGGTTAACATTAATTTTATGACTTGTTTTGGAAAAAAAGATTATGAACAAGCAGCAAACACCTCATACAAGCAGATTGACTGGCGCAGTACGCAATTAATTCTGTAGTAATGCCCAGAAAACTAGGCATTCCATAATGATCAATATGTTGTAAACAAGCAACAATATAAAGCCCACGAAAAATGATAGTGTTGAACTTTTGTTCTTAATACTTTTGATGGACTGCCATGAAGGACATTTCCTGGAAATTAATAGGGTTAATGACCCTCAACTTCTCCATGGGCCATCAACATCTCACAACCAGTCATTAATCCCCAGCATAGAACATACAACTCAGTAGCTGTTGCTTAAGTAACTTTAATCTTTATTAGTTTAAGCTTTGAACATGTATGTAAAATGTAGGGATCAATGATGAACATGATGGTTCCGCTCTCAGAACGTGTCTATGAGGAAGAAAGAATTGTTGTTAAATAATGAGTGGAAACAAAAAGCGGAGGACATTGGAGTTTGGTGAAGTATTCAACAACTGCTTTCCTTCAGTTTCTACTAAAAACAGGAAAGAGTAGGTAGACAGAGGTGAACTGGTTCAGACAAAATAAATATGGGCCTGAACCTCAGCTTAAGCCTTGAATATGCCTAAAATCTGGCTTGCTTTTTACCAGTCACCAGCTAGGTATCTCTCCTTCCATATATTCAGAAGTTTGTTAAAAAATCTACGTGAAAATAGGGAAATCATAAACATGTTCTCTTGCTTCTATAGTTTAGGTACAACATCAGTTTACTTGGTTTCCATGAACTAAGAATAACAGGTCAAAGTATATCACATTGGAGAGAGGTAAGAAATAGGGTTCAACAAAATCAGTAGTAGGAACAGTACTATTCAGTATTTCTCATTAATGATTCAGAGAATATATTAATTTGTAGATTGCTAAAATTTTGTGATGCACTGCCTCCTACTTTGGAATCAAGCACAAAAGATAGAAGAAAATTATGGAGTGATCTGGAGGTCTCAGAAAGCAAATCTTTTATATGTTGATGAGATTCAGCTTATATATGCAGCACTCAAGTACAGAGTAGAAATAATGAAGAATTGTTTGAATTATTATCTATACACTTATAATTTGAAATATACCAGAAGAATATACCCAGGTGAAAATGGCAAACAAACAAAAAAATAATGAATTTTTTCAGGATACTTTATTGCACTTTTGATTTTTCACCCATGACATTTCAAGTTTTTATAAAACTTGTTTTTAGTAAAATATACAAAAAAGTTGAAAGGCTACTTGTGTGTGAAAGTTTGAACATGGGAGTTTTGAAAAAGTTGGAGGAAAAGATGGAGTTGTCCCAAAATCCTTGTGATAGAGAGGCTAATGAGCAGAGAGGCCTGAGTTCTTTTCCCCATCTTCTCTCTTCTGCCAGTACTCTAATGTTCCTATATAAGAGCAAAGTACTTTCTCTCACTGGGCCTCAAATTGCCAATGTCAAAGAGGTAAATATTTTCTTCTCTTTTACAAACAGGGAAACTGAAGCTAAGAGAAGTTAACTGAAATGCCCAGTGTCACACATGAAGTCACTGTCAGAACCAGGATTTGGACACAGGCCTCTTGTCTTCCATTTTTACAGGTAGCCCACAAGATCACAGTGCGTCCTAAGCAAGTAATTTACAGATACATTTTCAGGACTACTCACTGATTTAGGTGCCTAATTTGAGACACCTCGGGCTAGTTTCACAAAGGAACTTAGGCACTGCAACACAGGGGGAAAGGGGAAGAGATGTGCTCAGGATTTTTAGCCCCTCACTCACCCTCTTAGTCCCTCAGTCTCCGGTTGAAGCTGTTCCAATGTGGATAAATACATAAAGAGTCATTGGACTAGACAAAAAGTGAAAGCTCACACAAGAATGAGAAGAACGCTATTGCCAGGTGATTACAGCACTCCCCCAAAATGTAAGAGATCCATGATTCAGTGCCCTTGCTCCAATTATTTATCCACAGTGGAACAACTTTTACAGGAGAGGCTGAAGGACCCCAACATTAGAATATCCCATAACCCAGGGGTTGGGGCACTCACTTAAGAGGTAGTAGATTCCCTGTTCAAATTCTTTCTCCCCTTTCAGATGGAGAGGGGGATTTGAACTGGTGATCTCCCACATCCCAGGTGAGTACCCTAGCCACTGGGCAAAAAGTTATGAGGGGGGGCCTGCTGCCTCCTTTTGTGTGAGCTTGCTCTGAGCACACTTACAAGCTTGATTCCACAGATGAGTTAGGCAGGTGAATGCTTATCTTATTCCAAGTTTGTGCCTCTTACTGGGGCTTAGGTATCTGGTCACCTAGAGTGAGGCAGTAGTACATCTGCTCAGAGGTAGAAACATGGGCACTGAGGCCTAGGCAAAAACTTAGGCACCTAGCAAGTCTACGTGCCTACAGCATTTGGTGGCATCTGAGTGGGGGTTTTGTGAATACCAGTGGTGCCTAATTCTGGGATTTATGCAGCTAAAGCAACAGCTGGGCACCTAAGCACTTTTGTGTGTCTAGCCTTTAGAGTCCACTTTAGAGATTTGAGAATTCACAACTTCAGGTTTTTTCAAATGGATGTCAGGTGCTCAGCCATTCTCAAAACTCAGACTCCTAGATGTCTCAATTTGGGCATCCAAAATTAGTAAACTCATTTCAAAACATAGACCTTAACTTCTCTTTGCCTATGTTTTCTCAACTATAAAATGGGGTAATGACTTTTTCTATGTGAAATATACATGGTTTGATATGACTGTATTGCTACAGGAAGGTAGGTGCATCTCCATCCTCTTATGCAATGGTTTAGAGTTGGGGAACAGGAGCTGACAGGCTGCTGATTTGTACAACAGGGCACTGGGCACAAGGCATTCTCAACAGATGGCCTTAGAGTCCAGAAATAGTTTCCCCACCAACTCCTTGTCTAAGGAAGCCTAACTACAGTGATCTTCAGAGCATGCTGCAACTCTTCTCTATTCATCTATGTACTTTGTCCACATTAATACAGTCCTGTTTGAAAGAGGACTACGTTGACACAAACCAGGTACCTTTTAGCTTGTGCCAGTAGTGTCCACATGGGGCAATTACAGTGGAACAGTTAGGTGTGCTTTGCATTTCACACCCCATTGTTTGCACGGTGGCAGTACCTGTAGGTAAAAGTACCTGTCAGGGTGGTTTAAAGGGAAAGGGTATTTTTACCTTGATATTTTGTTTTGATAACTTTCTCCACATATATAAAGATTTCAATTAAATAATTAATTACAACTGATTTGATACACAGAAGAATCCCAAGAAACTACCCTCACTGGTCTCTAGAATTCAGTACATCTAACATAGAGGGCGAAAGATAACAAATGCACCTTAAAAATCAAACAAAAAGTATTATTCAATTATTTATGTGCTTGTCAATCAAAGACTTTTTAAAATAAGAAATAAAACATTTACAAAGATAAAGGAGTTTGAACTTGCCTCCAACAAAATAGAAAATCAAGATCAAACAGGAATGGTAGCACACAAAGGGAATGCATTTTTGTCATTGGAATTATCATCAAAACACTAAAGTTAATGGAGAGATCCATATGACAAGTCAGTGCAATGTGTCTCTGTTCAGCACAAAATGTACAAAATATAAAAATCCAGCACTGGTAGGGAATATAGTTTTTGGATGACCCAGTAGGCCTTTCCAAGTTTAGTTTCTCTGATTTTTTGATACTGCATTCAGAGCAAAACCAGTTCCTGGGGATTAACATAAGAATGGCCACGTTGGGTCAGACCAGTAGTCCATCTAGCCCAGTATCCTGTCTTCCAACAGCAGCCAATGTCAGATGGAATCAACAGAACAGGGCAATTACCAGGTGATCCATGCCTTGTCGTCCAGTCCCAGCTTCTGGCAATCAGAGGTTTTGGGACACCCTGCTCATGGGGTTGTGTCTCCGACTATCTTGGCTAATAGCTATTGATGGACTTGCCCTCCATGAACCTATCTAATTCTTTTTTGAACCCAGTTATGTTTTTGGCCTTCACAACATCCCTTGGCAATGAATTCCACAGGTTGACTGTGTTTTGTGTGAAGAAGCACTTCTTCTGTTGATTTTTAATCTCTCCTGGTCTGGAAGCTGTTCCCTTCCCCTAATCATGTATGTTGCCCTTTTCTGTACATTTTCCGATTCTAATATCTTTTTAGGTGCCAAATCTGAAGAACTGTCCCAGACTAAGATGTCAGAGGAGGTTTTGGAACAAATTCATAATTTAAATAATAATAAGTCACCAGAACCAGATGGTATTCACCCAAGAGTTTGAAGGAATTCAAATATGAAATTGCAGAGCTGCTAACTGTGGTATGTAACCTATCACTTAAATCTGTACCAGATGACTGGTGGATAGCTAATGTAATGCTGATTTTTTAAAAAAGGCTCCAGACATGATCCTCGCAATTACAGGCTGGTAAGAGTGAGATGTCAGGAGCAAGGCAAGGAATCAGGAAGGTCTGATTGCAGCAGCAAGCCAGGGATCTACCTAGCTGCACAGACAGCCTCCATGTTTCTTCCCTAGGCCTTAAATAGCATGCCTAGGCCAATCAGGGAATGCAGTAGGCTCCACTAGTCAGGACCTGTGTGGGTGGGACATCCAGTGGTGCTTAAATCTGTAGGGCTCTATAGGCTGCTATTTGTTGCTTCACCAAGATGGTCAGGTTGACCTGGCAGCTGCCCTGGAACCTGTAGACAGGGACGGCTCCAGGCACCAGCACACCAAGCGTGGGCCTGGGGCGGCAAGCTGCAGGGGGTGGTGTGCCGGTCGCTGTGAGGGCGGCAGTCAGGCTGTCTTCGGCGGCATGCCTGCAGGAGGTCCGCCAGTCCCGCAGTTTTGGCGGCAATTCGGCAGCAGGTACGCTGAAGGCGTGGGACCGGAGGACCTCCGCAGGCATGCCACCGAAAGCTGCCTAACTGCCGTGCTTGGGGCGGCAAAATACATAGAGCCACCGCTGCCTGTAGACATAGATTCCAGACCCGTAGAGCCTCACAGTTAGATGTGGCATCATGGTGTCTAAATTTTAGACATCTAGAAAAAAGAATCACAGGAATGACACTGCAGTTCACAAAGCTTCAGTTAGGCACTTGGGTTTCTATATAAGGAATGGGGAGAGATAGGCACCTTAGACGGTGATCCACAAAGCCAGCATGCTAGGTGAGGAGACTGCTAAGTCAGCCCATGGGAGATGCTGACCTAAAGGTGGGTGTGCCCAGCCCCTCCAGACATAAGCACCTAAGTCTGGCTGCAGGGAGGTGCTTATCTCGGCTTGTGATCCATAAGCCAGGGAAAGATAGGTAGCCGAATGCCCTAGTTGCATGCAAGGCTCAAAAGGATGACCTCCTTTATAATCTTTAGCCTAGCGGATAGGGTATTGTGACACAGAGGCCCATTAGTGCCAACAGGCAGCGTTCACTGTTCTTTACAAGCAACTCCTGCCTCAGACCTATCAAACTCACTACATTCAATATCCCCACTTTCAAGGTATTTATCCATGAAGGGTAGTATGTGAGATCTCTACTGTAACTTATCAATACTCAATCACTGTGATTTGGGTGTAGGAATAATATTTAAGGAATAATGTAACTATATTAACAATTATGCGGTGTGGTCTTAGAGTAAAAGTCAGGCACCAGGAATCATATGTCTCAGCGATGGCCCATTCAAATGGGAGTGAATGGTCACCTCTCCCTGGCCAGCTGGTGATGTAATGAAGGTGGCCAGTCTAGAAGTCAGTCAGTCAATGGAAGACCATCAAAGACAACCACAGATGATCAAAACCACATGGCGGTAAAAAGGAACATTACAACAGACAAGGGATCACTCTGTCTGCGAATAAAGACAAAAGCCTTGACTCAGTACATCACAGGCTGGAGAAAGCTGCTCAGTGAATGGATGCAGAGGGTCTGTCTAGGCGAGTGAGGCTGATTTTCATGAAAGATTGGATCCTGGTTCCTCTGAAGCCAGCCAAGCTCTTCAAGAGACTGAACTTTGGGGGGGGGGGGGGCGAGAAACCTAGTTTATTAGAAAGGAAAAGTAACTATTAATTAGCGTAAGCCCTCATTTATGTTTTATAATTTTGTTTTTTTGTAACCATTTGTTTCCATTCACTCTAATTTCTAGTGAATTTCTATTCTTTCTTAATTAAACCACCTTTTGGTTTATTATAAGTGTTGTGCATTGTACAGGAGCAGTGATTTAAAGTAAAACCGGGGTACACTGCTCCTTTGGGGCAGAGGAGCTGGGATTTCTGAGACTAGCTGGTGTCAGCGTCCGGATATCACCGGGGAATGCTTCAAAGGCGATCTCAGACTGGGGTGCACCTATTGTTCACCTGCAAGGTAAAGACAGTTAATAACTTTGTGACTCTCTATACTTCAAAGCAGCATCCTAGAACACCCACATTCACCACTGTCATATAATCATATGTTTTGGACAAACTATGCCTTGTGAGGTATCATTTTAAAAGTCTTGATCCGTTGAACATTAATATCCTATTGGATTGTATATGTTATCGTCCTACATGGAGTTATGCAGTTTTGCTGTGTGTATGTGTTATTGAAATACGTTGTGAAGTTGGGAACACCCACAACCAGCCTTTCAGGTACAACAATAGAATAGCCAGATATGCTGATGGCCCGTTAAAGGGAATCCACTCTCCCACTGGCCATTCCAGAAGACTTCTCAGAGAGAGCACATAGACAATGGAGACTGCTTGACCAAGACTAGTCCCTAAGGCTATGTCTACACTGCACTTTTGTCATTAAAACCTTTGTCACTCAGGGGTGTGAAAAAACACACCCCAGAATGACAAAAGTTTTGATGAAAAGCGCCGGTGTGGGCACCGCTTCATTGGCAGGAGACTCTCCCGCTGCCAAAGCTACCACCTCTCATTGGGGGTGGTTTTATTTTGTTTCAGGAGAGCTCTCTCCTGGTGACAAAGAGCGGCTACACTGCGTACCTTACAATGTTGCGGCTGTGCCGTTGTAAGGTGCGAAGTGTAGCCTAAGATGGAACACCAAAGTGGGAAGCTATAAAGAAATCTGTTAACCTTCCTTAAAACAAAGGGGAGATTCAGCGATTGCTTTTAGCAGACCCTTAGCCCAATTGATTAGATTAAAATAAAGGCATTTTTTCTTACCTTTCATGTGAAGTATTGAATAATTCTTGTGTTAACCTAATAAATTGATGTCATTATTCATTGTAGTAACTGGCTAGCCAGATACATTGAACCATTGATCTATTGATTTAATTTCAATTACAACCCTAATTTGCATTGCTTTATATTGGATTAGAGAAATTAGAAGTAAATTGGTTCATGACATATTAGCTTAGCGTCATATCCTTTTAATAAATCCATAAAAGCACATTAGACTGGTTTCCCTCTGAAAACATCAACATGGGAAAATGTATTTAGCGCTAAAGGTAAATACATTGAGTAGCTCCTGCACCGGCATTTTGATAAAAATCCTCTCACCACTGCACTGTTCCACAAGCTAATACAGGGTTTCTCAAGCTTCACCATAGCAAGTCTCTGCTAAGCAAGAGTACTTCCTCCTTTGTCATTGTAAAATTTATAAAACTATCTTTATTGAAATTTCATAAGATAAAAGAACAAACCTTATACACATCCTGGTGCTGCTGGTTGAGTTTTTGGGGACTACTGAGTACTTAGTCTTATAATGCGACTGGCACACCAAGTACTTTCTATTTCATAGTTTTTCTCCTTTGATCCCCCTTGTATGACTCCACTGTTGCCACATTTACATTCTCACGTCCCTCTCCCTGCTTGGTTGTTAATCATCTCAGTATCTCTATTACCTCCCCTAGGAGAGGGAATTTATTGGTTTTTACTGGCTATATCTGTTTCTATGTGTAAAGACTATATGGCTTTGGTCAGTCAGTAATCACCTATCAAGTGTCTCTCCCTATGGCTGATGTGTTCATTTCGCTGTTGAAATAAACAAACGAAAGCTTTCCCTGATTTGTAAGCATCCAAGGCTATCCAGGAGTCTCAGACTTTTTTTAAAGTAACCAACAGAAATACAATATTAAACACCAATAATGAAGAATGCACTTGTTTCCCTCTGGGATTTTATTAAAATATTTTGTTAGTCTTTAAAAGATTTTTATTTTTTCTTCCTCTGAACTACTGTTCAGCAGGCCAGCTCCACCTTCCACTCCTCACTACCAACCCCAGGCTTAACATGGCTTTCACCACAGCCCATGACTGTTTATTCAGATGGTGGCCAGTCCCTGTATGAACAAGGAAGTACATGAGTGAACACTGGGCGATCAAAAGAACTCCCTTCCCAGTCTTAGGAACCTACTCAAAGACCAAGCACACCCAAAACAGGCTCTGCTCTCTTCCAGCAACTGCACAAGCACCTAGATGAACGAAGTAGGTTAGTGCATGAAGAAAAGGTCTGTGCTCTGCAGGACTTTCAAAATTTAGCAGCACTTAAATGTGTCTTAATCAGACATTACCTGGCTTTAAGTCTTCTTTAAGAGAAATGGACTTTTAAGGTCTGCAGAATGTTGCTCATTTGAGAAGGAAAATAAAAACTCCTCCTACTCACCTTTTGTATGGTCCTGATTTTGATGCTCAATTGATGCCATGTTAGGTAGGAACTGCAGCCTAGTCCCAACCCATGGTAATAAACTCCTCCTCCCCAGGAAGTAAAAGCAGCTTTGATTGCACCCTATTTGGCAGAAAAGAGTTTGTTTCTGCCAAGTGTTATTTTTCACTTGTGCCTCTCTAATCTGTCGGTTGGCTGGCTCATGGGAGAAGTGGGAGAGAAATGGACAGAAAAAAGGAGGAATGGCAACTATAATTAGTTTCATATCTGCCAATCCATCCCAAAGGGGCTTAAGCTGTTGGCTGTTAACTCAACACTTAATGTATTGGAAGGCCTGTAGCAGCTTTTAACCCTTTCCATAGAGATGTAAAGTTTTCACTGTGATGGGCAAGGTTTGAACATCTGAATAGATGGATAATAATAGATGGATATTATTTTCATACTATTGCAACTTTTAGTCCAGTACTATCTATGCATTAAGGATAAGTACATAGAGTCATATTTTCCAAACCAGCAGTAACTGATTTGGATTCAGGGCATCAAACCCAGCTCCTCTCTATATACATTCAAATAAAGATCTGCTGTGATTATTGGCAGAAGGCTGATCAATAAAAGCAACTCTGGTAATAAATCCTATTAAAAGAACACGGATTGTATCATGAACCTACCATCAGTTACTGGATTTATAAGCTACATTGTCACTTACTTGACAACTAACAGTCAGTTTACCTACCCTGTTCAGACTGAAAAGGATTTTTCTTACTGTATAGCAATACTGTGAGTTTGTGCTGACAATTACCAGCTCTATTCATTTGTAGTTGTGTATCTGAAACTCTCCATTGTATTTCTCAGTGGGTTAGAGTTTGGTCCTGGTGTATGATACCCCCCAAATAGCTGAGAGAACACTGAAGAGCCATTACAAAAGCATTGTGATCTCTGAGGACATTTCCCCAAAGCATGGGTGAAATTCACCACTGAGCAGAGGGCCAGCACATCTCCCCTGCACCCAGGAGCGGCACCAGGGTTTTTGCCGCCCTAGGTGGCAGCGCTTCTCTTCTGAGCATTCGGCGGTGGGGGTCCTTCCGCTCTGTGTCTTCGGGGCACTTCACTCGCTCCGGGACCCGCCGCCGAATTTCCGCTGAAGACCCAGAGCGGAAGGACCCCCCGCCGCGCCGAATTTCTGCCAACCATGGCAAAATGCCACCCCCCAAATCCTGCCACCCTAAGCGACCACCTAGGGTCACCTAGTGGAAGCGCCGGCCCTGTCTGCACCACTTACATCCAGTTTAAGCCCTACTTTGAGGGCTGGAGAATCAGGGGCAGAGGTGGAAGGGAAGAACTGGGGGAGCAAGTGCACAGAAACCTTTACTGTCTTGCTTGGGGTTTTTTGATTGAATTTCAATTTCTATCCCTTCTTTGTGCACCTGAGGGGCTCCAGGGAGCACGTGGAAGAGTCCCTGTTCTTTGCCTCAGTGGCAGAAATCTGAGTTAGCACCTCAAAAGTTTGCATTTCCTCATCTTCTACCCTTCCTCATACTGCTGCCTGCAATCTGTGTGCTTCAGGGCCAGGAGTCCCCAGCGGCAGCCAAGTGAGCTGCATCCTATAGTATATCAGCTGCACTATGGTGTCTTTACTGCATATTCCTCCTCCCATTGCCTGCTTGCAGGCATCTGTCATGGAGCTTCACCCTCTAGTCCCCTCTTCCTGGAGTTTCATCTCTCTGTGCAGCTTTTCCCAGTCTGTTGCTAAGGAGCTTCCTCTGGGCGTCTCTTAGCCTCTCTGGCAGCTGCCTGAAACCCCTTCACCATTGCTGTCCTCTCTCTTCAGGACCAGCCCCAAGGTATAACATCCCTACCACAGCTGTCCTCTCTCGGTTCTCTCCCATTGGGCCTGAAGTCCTTTCTTTATAAGAACCACCCAGTCTGGTTCTCCCCAGCTGGATCTAAGCCTTAATTAGAAATCTCCCCCCCAGCTGTCATAGAATGGGCTAACTGGTCCCTCAGACTCCATGTTAACCATTTATTTGCCATTGTGGGGCTTATGTCCTACCACAGCCCCATTCAATTAGAGGACACACAGGTTTCACATTTAAACAATATTTCACAAGTACAAGTTAGAAACTTAAGGCCTGATTTTCAGAAAGGCTGAGCATCCAGAACTTTACTTTAAGTCAATAAATGCTGTTGGGGTTCAGCACCTCTGCAAAAAAAAGTTTAAGTACAGTACTGGAGAAAATGTTAAAGATACCAAAAATGCAGAAGAAGATCATAAATCTGTAAAAGCTTGGAATTTCCATGACACAGTCTAACTATCTTTCTGATAATACTGTTCCCATTGATTGTGAGCCAATGTGGAAGACCAAGCTGAAGGTGTCTTTTTGGGTATGTTCACTGTTTTTGTTCTACTGGGGCAATATTTTGTTCATTTAAATCCTAAATAATGCTGATGATTTCCATTGGGAAGCTCATTTGTTCCAGTTTACCTTTTATGAGAACTCTCGTGTACAGGTGAAACCAGAAGATACTCTAGAAAAAGGAAATTGGGCATGCAAAAATAATCTGTCCATCTGGCCAAGTGGCTCATCCTCTTAAGATGTTTTCCATTTTTATGCTTCTTCAGCAGCAGTGTACAAAAATACTTGCACGGTTGGAAAAATAGGCAGACTAAAGGGGAAAAAAATCTCCATTGTAGTCAATGGGAGTTTCTCATTGCTGTTGATCGTTGCTGCATATCTTGTCAATTTCCAATAAGAAGTTAACACAGTATTTTATAGACAACTTGAGTTTGAAATCAGATCCGAACTTCCCTACAGTCTGGGGTTGTTCAGGTTTGGGGTTTTATTTCAGTACCTTCTTTACAAATATCTGACTTAAAATATTCTGAGGTGTTTGTCAATCTGGTAAAGACTGTGTTTGACCCTGTAAATGGGAACACTAAAACAGTTACACCATCACTGTTTATCACTTTAATATATTTTTTTTGAGGGCAGAGGTGCTGATGTGGTGCTATCAAATGAGCCATCATTAATTCATTACCTTATAGTCTTTCTGCTCTGCTGGAGAAATACAGCCAACAGGTCCATTTCCCTCCCACTGTGATGACTACTGAGAGCAGCTTTTGCCCTGCTGACTTTCAACAATGAAGAGCAAGATTTTTACTTCACTCTCTCTGAAGAGGGACAGTGAAGCCTGAGAATTCTCTGCCATATTACTTGAGTGGCAGCCATAACTATTTCCTCCATTCCAGGGCTATTATTTATTATGTAAATAATGTGAGATGACCCAAGAGGGCCATTGTTTTGCCAACCCCCCTGATGTTGTGCACTCTACATGATCAACCAATGTATTAAATACAATGATGTAATCAGAAGACAATGATTAACTCTCAGAGACATTATTCTGCTTGATTAAATACAAAGGTGTCAGGGAAGCACTTTAACACAAGGAAGGCAAGTTAAAGCTATTAAATTGTTAATCACATTAGTTTAAGTTAAATATATTCCAAATATGTCTGAAATGAGCAGTCAAGTGTTTTTCAACCACATCATCCCCCCAGCAGGGCTCCCATCACTAGTACAAGGGGAACTCCCTCTTTAAATCCAATCCAATCCCTCTATTTATGCTTCAAGCCCTAGATGGCACATGCAGCAGTGATGGAGGAACATTTGGGTGTCCTATTCTAAATCTAAAACTGGTAAGGCTTTCCTGTAGACCACATTAACATCTGCCTACATCACTGGAAAATATATTGCAGTTGTATTCTTCTTGGCACATGCTGCTACCAGCTGCAGGTCCTCTTGAGGCTGTGAAAAATCAATGGAGCTGGGTTGAAGCAAGAACCTTCAGACATGGATGGAACAAGATTTTCTTTAATTGCCAAGTTAGTCTATGTTCTGGGAACCAGAGAGAAAGAGCAATATGATGAACCTGCAGGCTAGAGAAGCTAAAGATTTATCCCACATTTTAACAGGGTTCAGAGTAGCAGCCGTGTTAGTCTGTATCCACAAAAAGAACAGGAGTACTTGTGGCACCTTAGAGACTAACAAATTTATTAGAGCATAAGCTTTCGCATCCGAAGAAGTGGGCTGTAGTCCACGAAAGCTTATGCTCTAACAAATTTGTTAATCTCTAAGGTGCCACAAGTACACCTGTTCTTCCCACATATTAAAGATCTAAAGGTGTTTCTCTCCTCTCCTAAGTATTAAGAAGTGTTGATTGTTCAAATTTATGTAATTTCAAATCTTCTCATCAAAGGCTTCAAAAACACATTTTGAATTTCCTTCCTTGCCATCAAGCTAAGAGTTGTTAACACCAAGTAAAAGTAAATCCTAAACAGAAATATAATAGAGTGTCCTCCCACAGAGGGATTCTATCTGCCTTTGTGTTACTCATCCTTTCTGAATCTGAGTATGCTTTGTTCAGGTCCCTTGTACACAAGTAAAGCTACATCAAGAAAGGCTATTCAGAAAAGATATTAAAAAGAGTTTCACACTGCAACAATTTGTGAATTTTCTAGAGGTGAATGCTGCACAAATACCAGAAGACTACTGACTGTAAATAGTGTGCAATGTAGTCAGTAAACTATAATGCAAACCTCAGAAAAAGAGGGAAATATATTGCCTCTGGATGGGAACTGAATGAGCATTTAAGGCCAGATGCCTTCTGACTCACAACTCCTATGCATTTCAGAGGTTTCCCTGAGTATGGGCTGCAGAAGGAAGCCCTTTGAGTAATGGAAGAGACCACTTATAGCTGGCATGTAGGGGTAATTTCTACAGCTTCTCCCCTGCATATAAAGTATATTATATAGCTCAGACAGATAGGAAGTATATTGACTCATCACAACTACAAAGTAGACATGCCAAACCCACGAAAAAACACCCCCCCCCCCCCGGCTTGTTTTGGCTTAATAGGCTTGTGAGTTGCTTCTTGGCTAGTTTGTGGCTTGTAGCTTGTTGCCTTTTTTTTTTTTTAAATCAGCTCCCGGCAAGCAGGGGCAAGGGACAAGTGCGGGGAGAGAGTCAAGGGTCTACAGTGGGCCCAACACAGTCCCAGACTGCACACCGGGGGTGGGGTGGGGGGAAATCTTAGGGATCGGCTTGTTTTGGCCTTGTTTTGAAATGGGATTAGCTTGATTTTGGCTTATTGCGAAAGTCTGGGTGCTTATTTACCGTGTGAAAGTTGGCAACTGTTCTATAAAGGGGTAGGTCAGGGATTGGCAACATTTGGCACCTGGCCCATCAGGGAACTCCGCTGGTGAACCACGGCCAGTGGGAGCTGCAATCGGCCAAACCTGCAGACGCGGCAGGTAAACAAACCGTCCCGGCCCGCCAGTGGCTTTCCCTGACAGGCTGCATGCCAAAGGTTGCCGATCCCTGGTGTAGGTTATTAAATGTCAGAGTCCCCAGCCTAAGAGCTTGCAATCCAGACACAGAAAAGAGACAAAGGAGGTGGGGAAGGGCATGCAATTATAAATGTTAATTCTTATACATTGGACATTTATATTAAAAATTGTGACAAAATGTTAGCAAGTTTGCCTGGTAGATGATTTTCAATGCACGCTAATGCTTCTGCTGCCATTGAATGGCAGTTTTGCTACATTGACTTTGGTGGAAACAGACTTTGGTAAATGATCTGTAAAATTCCACAAAAACAAACCTTCCCCCTGCACCACCGCCAAGCTTTTTTCTTCTTGTAAACCAATACAATCTCCAGCTTAGCAAACTCCTATGTCTTGTGCACTCCTAGTGCATCAATACTGGCAATGACACAGACCTATAGGTACAGCAATATTTTCCGAAGCTGCTGTAATAGGATTGCATTTTATATACCAATAACTCTGCAATTAAATGGTACACCAGACAGGAGGAGTCAAGTGGTCAGATTAAGGCTCTGCATTGCAGCCACTGCACAGGCTGAGCTATAAAGATACAGACAAAATATTCCAGGGATAACATGTTTCTTAACAATAGACCTGATTTTTTTTTTATTGCACTTGTTGCCGGACAGAGTGCCCGAGGAAAGCAACAGTGGGGTTCATTGCCCGGTGTGCTTCGCGCCAATGAACAAACCAGGGTGGAGAAGCAATCAAAGTTTATTTGAGATCTCAAAGCGGTGCAAGGAGACTGGCACGTCTCAGATCAAGCACACCATCATAAGCAGCTTTTCTCTTTTTATACATTTTGCAGCTAAGCTCTTCCCTTCTCCCCCCCTCCCTCCTCCTTATAGACTTATAGACTTTAAGGTCAGAAGGGACCATTATGATCATCTGGTCTGACCCACTGCATGTTGCAGGCCACAAAGCCGTCCCTACCCTTTCCCTTGACTCTGCTGTTGAAGTCCCCAAATCCTGTGGCTTAGTGACTTCAATTGGCAGAGAACCCTCCTGCTAGTGATCCCTGCCCCATGCTACGGAGGAAGGCGAAAAACCTCCAGGGCCTCTGCCAATCTACCCTGGAGGAAAATTCCTTCCCGACCCCAAATATGGCGATCAGTAAAACCCCGAGCGTGTAGGCAAGAGTCTCCAGCCTGACCCTTGTTAGCCATTATACTATTTACCTGCCATTGCTTGGTATTCCTTTGGCTAAAATCATGTTTTTCCATTAAACCATTCCCTCCATAAACTTATCTAACCTAATCTTGAAACCAGACAGGTCCTTCGCCCCCACCGTTTCCCTCGGAAGGCTGTTCCAATATTTCACCGCTCTGACGGTCAGAAACCTTCATCTTATTTCAAGCCTAAACTTCCCCACAGCCAGTTTATATCCATTCGTTCTCGTGTCCACATTAGTACTGAGCTGGAATAGTTCCTCTCCCTCCGTGGTATTTATCCTTCTGATATATTTAAAGAGAGCAATCATATCCCCCCTCAGCCTTCGTTTGGACAGACTAAACAACCTATAATAGTTACATTAAGCAGATAGCAATTACATTTAAGCAGTTAAGTCATCTTGGCAGCTATAAGTCTAGCTTGTTAGTAACTCTCCTCTGAATTGTTATCTTGTCCCTTTCCCTTTGAACTGCTATCTCCCCTTCAGCCAGAAACATGCAGGCCTCATTATTACCACTTGGTACTGGTATGAGCGGTGTTGCAACTGATAACTGGCTGTTACACATTCAGATTTCTGCATCTGGCTTTTGAGGTCGATTAGAGTTTAAACATAGAATCATAGATTATAGGACTGGAAGGGACCTCGAGAGGTCATCGAGTCCAGTCCCCTGCCCGCATGGCAGGACCAAATACTGTCTAGACCGTCCCTGATAGACATTTATCTAACTTACTCTTAAATATCTCCAGAGACGGAGATTCCACAACCTCCCTAGGCAATTTGTTCCAGTGTTTAACCACCCTGACAGTTAGGAACTTTTTCCTAATGTCCAACCTAGACCTCCCTTGCTGGAGTTTAAACCCATTGTTTCTGGTTCTATCCTTAGAGGCTAAGGTGAACAAGTTCTCTCCCTCCTCCTCATGACACCCTTTTAGATACCTGAAAACTGCTATCATGTCCCCTCTCAGTCTTCTCTTCTCCAAACTAAACAAACCCAGTTCTTTCAGCCTTCCTTCATAGGTCATGTTCTCAAGACCTTTAATCATTCTTGTTGCTCTTCTTTGGACCCTTTCCAATTTCTCCACATCTTTTTTAAAATGCGGCGCCCAGAACTGGACACAATACTCCAGCTGAGGCCTAACCAGAGCAGAGTAGAGCGGAAGAATGACTTCTCGTGTCTTGCTCACAACACACCTGTTAATGCATCCCAGAATCATGTTTGCTTTTTTTGCAACAGCATCACACTGTTGACTCATATTTAGCTTGTGGTCCACTATAACCCCTAGATCCCTTTCTGCCGTCCTCCTTCCTAGACAGTCTTTTCCCATTCTGTATGTGTGAAATTGATTTTTCCTTCCTAAGTGGAGCACTTTGCATTTGTCTTTGTTAAACTTCATCCTGTTTAACTCAGACCATTTCTCCAATTTGTCCAGATCATTTTGAATTATGACCCTGTCCTCCAAAGTAGTTGCAATCCCTCCCAGTTTGGTATCATCCGCAAACTTAATAAGCGTACTTTCTATGCCAATATCTAAGTCGTTGATGAAGATATTGAACAGAGCCGGTCCCAAAACAGACCCCTGCGGAACCCCACTCGTTACGCCTTTCCAGCAGGATTGGGAACCATTAATAACAACTCTCTGAGTACGGTTATCCAGCCAGTTATGCACCCACCTTCTAGTAGCCCCATCTAATTTGTATTTGCCTAGTTTATCGATAAGAATATCATGCGAGACCGTATCAAATGCCTTACTAAAGTCTAGGTATACCACATCCACCGCTTCACCCTTATCCACAAGGCTCGTTATTCTATCAAAGAAAGCTATCAGATTGGTTTGACATGATTTGTTCTTCACAAATCCATGCTGGCTGTTCCCTATCACCTTACTACCTTCCAAGTGTTTGCAGATGATTTCCTTAATTACTTGCTCCATTATCTTCCCTGGCACAGAAGTTAAACTAACGGTCTGTAGTTACCTGGGTTGTTTTTATTTCCCTTTTTATAGATGGGCACTATATTTGCCCTTTTCCAGTCTTCTGGAATCTCTCCCGTCTCCCATGACTTTCCAAAGATAATAGCTAGAGGCTCAGATACCTCCTCTATTAGCTCCTTGAGTATTCTAGGATGCATTTCATCAGGCCCGGGTGACTTGCAGGCATCTAACTTTTCTAAGTGATTTTTAACTTGTTCTTTTTTTATTTTATCCGCTAAACCTACCCCCTTCCCATTAGCATTCACTATGTTAGGCATTGCTTCAGACTTCTCTGTGAAGACCGAAACAAAGAAGTCATTAAGCATCTCTGCCATTTCCAAGTTTCCTGTTACTGTTTCTCCCTCTTCACTAAGCAGTGGGCCTACCCTGTCTTTGGTCTTCCTCTTGCTTCTAATGTATTGATAAAAAGTCTTCTTGTTTCCTTTTATTCCCGTAGCTAGTTTGAGCTCATTTTGTGCCTTTGCCTTTCTAATCTTGCCCCTGCATTCCTGTGTTGTTTGCCTATATTCATCCTTTGTAATCTGTCCTAGCTTCCATTTTTTATATGACTCCTTTTTATTTTTTAGATCGTGCAAGATCTCGTGGTTAAGCCAAGGTGGTCTTTTGCCACATTTTCTATCTTTCCTAACCAGCGGAATAGCTTGCTTTTGGGCCCTTAATAGTGTCCCTTTGAAAAACTGCCAACTCTCCTCAGTTGTTTTTCCCCTCAGTCTTGATTCCCATGGGACCTTACCTATCAGCTCTCTGAGCTTCCCAAAATCTGCCTTCCTGAAATCCATTGTCTCTATTTTGCTGTTCTCCCTTCTACCCTTCGTTAGAATTGCAAACTATGATTTCATGATCACTTTCACCCAGGCTGCCTTCTACTTTCACATTCTCAACGAGTTCCTCCCTATTTGTTAAAACAAGTCTAGAACAGCTTCCCCCCTAGTAGCTTTTTCAACCTTCTGAAATAAAAAGTTGTCTCCAATGCAGTCCAAGAATTTGTTGGATAGTCTGTGCCCCGCTGTGTTATTTTCCCAACATATATCCGGATAGTTGAAGTCCCCCATCACCACCAAATCTTGGGCTTTGGATGATTTTGTTAGTTGCTTGAAAAAAGCCTCATCCACCTCTTCCACCTGGTTAGGTGGCCTGTAGTAGACTCCTAGCATGACATCTCCCTTGTTTTTTGCCCCTTTAAGCCTAACCCAGAGACTCTCAACACTTCCATCTCCTATGTCCATCTCTACCTCAGTCCAAGTGTGTACATTTTTAATATATAAGGCAACACCTCCTCCCTTTTTCCCCTGTCTATCCTTCTTGAGCAAGCTGTACCCATCCACACCAACATTCCAATCATGTGTATTATCCCACCAAGTTTCAGTGATGCCAACAATGTATTTATTTTGTATTTATTTATTTATTAGCACTTCCAGTTCTTCCTGCTTATTCCCCATACTTCTCGCATTTGTATATAGGCATCTAAGATACTGGTTTGATCTTTCCTCCCAGTTTTGTCCTGACTCTCCTTTCTCTCTGCCAGTATAGCCCACACTCCGTCTTGTTTCCGACCCATCTCCCCGGTCTCCATGTTCCCCACTTACCTGTGGGCTTTGCTCACCTGTCCCCATCGAACCTAGTTTAAAGCCCTCCTCACTAGGTTAGCCAGTCTGTGTCCGAATAGGGTCTTTCCTCTCCTCGAAAGGTGAACGCCATCTCTGCCTAGCAGTCCTTCCTCAAATAGCATCCCGTGGTCTAGGAAGCCAAAGCCCTCCTGGCGACACCATCTTCGCAGCCAGGCATTCACCTCCATGATGCATCTGTCTCTGCCCGGGCCCCTACCTTTGACAGGAAGAATCGAAGAGAATACCACCTGCGCTCCAAACTCCTTCACCCGTACTCCCAGAGCCCTGTAGTCACTCTTGATCTGCTCAGTGTCACACCGCGCAGTATCATTTGTGCCCACATGGATGAGTAGCATGGGGTAGTAGTCAGAGGGCTGGATAATCCTCGACAATGCCTCCATAACGTCTCGGATACGGGCCCCCGGCAGGCAGCATACCTCCCGAGATGAAATGTCAGGGCGACAGATGGGCGCCTCCGTCCCCCTCAGCAGAGAGTCTCCGACCACCACTACCCTACGTTTCCTATTCGCAGTGGTGGCAGCAGACTTTCCAGCCTTAGGGGTATGAGGCTTCTCCTCCTTTACTGTAGGGAGTGATTCCTTCTTTCCTGTATCAAGAAGAGCATAACGGTTACCTATAACCACGGCAGGAGGGTTCGGAGCAAGGGTGGAGCACTGCCTGCTGCCAGAAGTAACCAGCTGCCAGTGTCCACCCTGAGCCATCTCCTCCTCCACCAGTGGTGTATCAGCAGTCCTGTGTACTGGGACAGCTACCTCAGCTGTCTCCACATGGACACTGTCGAGGAATTGCTCGTGGATACGGATGCTCCTCAACCTAGCCACCTCCTCCTGTAGCTCTCCCACCTGCTGCCTGAGAGATTCCACCAGCAGGCACCTCTCACATTGGATGGTCCCCCCAGCCTGGATATCAGTAAGTGGAAATTGCAAGTTACAGTCTTTGCAAAACCACACCAGGATCTGGGTAGAGGCATCCATGCTTAGGCACTCTGTCTGGCTACAGGCACAGGTGGAGGAGACAGTAGCAGTGCTGGCACAGGTGTTGCGGGTCTTCCTAACCATCGTAAGCCTCCCTCTGTCAAACTCCCGTCTGCAGCCCCCTGTCAGCTGAAAGGGTTGTTTAAGCAAAAAGTTATGAATGTAGTTGCTTTATAGGTATTAAGGGGAATCAAGAGAAAACAGATGGAACTGGCAAGGGACCCTCGCCCCCTTCCTAACTCCCTTGTGAAACTCCCTGTTAGCAGCCCCTGGTCGCAAAGCTCCCTGGTCGCTTGTGCGCTGCTTTATAAAGCCCTGGCCTGTATGAATGCCCCGCCCACTGATGAAGGCTCAGCCACTTACCAGAGGCTTCTAGCTTTCAAACCTTCCAACTGCCAGCCACAGCACACAGTCCTTCAAACAACCAAAACAAACAAACAGACTGACAAACACAAGCTCAGCACACAGCAAGTAACCCTCAAACACAAACAAACACACACTACAGACAGTCACTTACCCCAAAAGGGTGCTGTATTGCTCCTCCTTCACCTGGAGAACTCCCTTGTGAAACTCCCTGTTAGCAGCCCCTGGTCGAGACTTTGGTTCATTTAGGCCTAATGCAGGAAGGCTTCATCGACACTCGTGGTCTTCCACCCTCCCGAGTTACCTAGGGTTATGCCTACTGACAACAACACACTCTTGACCTGGAACTAGTTGTCTTGTCTGACAGATCCTTTGAAGAGCAGTTGAAATAATGAAGTTACAGACCAAAATGAAATTTTATTTTTTTCCATTACTTACCGCCACAGTTAATTTGAGCTAGAACGTCTTTCTTCTGTTTTAACTGGTTTAGGAGATTATTTATGAGGATTATCTGTGATTCCTATTTTAAAACATTCTATCACTTGCTGCAAAGTAGGCATAAAACAGATAGGAAGATATTACAGAATTTAACAAGTCAGTGGAAAATAAAATATAGGTGGTATAATTGGCAGAACATCAGAAACAAAGTCAGGAGACTAAACTATCTTCATTCACAGAATAAATAGAAACATTAACAATGATTTGCCAACTTATGGCATTGAGCTGTAAATGTTCTAGGGTATCAATACATTTCTCTTATGTTTCTAATTGAAAAAGTATCAGAGGGGTAGCCATGTTAGTCTGAATCTGTAAAAAGCAACAGAGGGTCCTGTGGCACTTTTAAGACTAACAGAAGTATTGGGAGCATAAGCTTTCGTGGGTAAGAACCTCAAGGGACTTGCATCTGAAGAAGTGAGGTTCTCACCCACGAAAGCTTATGCTCCCAATACTTCTGTTAGTCTTAAAGGTGCCACAGGACCCTCTGTTGCTTTTTAATTGAAAAAGTAGTTCAATAATTAAAAACATTCATTTTTATCTTCTATACGCACTTACATACACTGCATTTTGATCTTAAAACCTCAGGAACTGTATTCCTCACATGTTATTTCTTTCTATTTGAAACAATCATTTGACTTTACTGCAGAGGAATTATGGTTGTAAAAAAATTTACACATTTGCTCTATCGAGCAGTCAAATGACTTCAGTGAGACTTTCCAGGAGCAAGGGAAGCAGGATTTGGCCCTTAGCTAAACTGCTATATTTAAGATTGTTAAGGTTTTTCACAAGATCTTTTGAAGAACCAATAAGATTTTTGTTGATTGTTTAAATAAAATAAGTTTCTGGTTCACTCATCTGAGGAACTATGGCATCCAGTTCTGTTCATGAGTTCCTCTAAGATACACAGCTGTACAGTGAGGGGATCTGTGGGTATCTTCCCTGCCTGCAATCATAGCCTTGTGACATTCCACTGGGGCACCCAGCGCTTTGAGCTGCTTGCATCTGGTGCACATATTTACCTGGCTTTGCAAGCCATAGGTCTGATTCTTGCTTGCAAAAAGACTGGGTCATCTGTACCCTACCTCATTGCCTCTTGGCCTTCCAATTTCATTGGTTTCCCCAGCTCTTTTCTGGGCTCTGACTTACATAGTTTTTTTTCCCTATCACTTTGAATATCAGAATAATTGTAAGTGTAATTATTCTAATTATACTATTAATATTCAGAATTCAGTTAATCAAAATTACATTTTCCTAATGGACAATAATTGCTTGTACAATCAGTTACACATTTATGATCCTGGAGAAATATGGTGCAAAAATCAATATTCATCTTAATTGCTTTCTAAACATTGTTTTCTTATTACAAGTTTAATCACAAATCCCTTAATTAGTATAAAATGCAGCATGTTACTGGTGCTACCCAGGCTCCGGAGAAAGCGGCATTAACTCCAGCTCCCCTTGTAGTGTTTAGGAGAAAGGCTCGAGAAGTGACTGTTTGGGAAACAAAAGGGAATGAAGAGCTAAGGCTCCATACTTGTGAAGACTAGTTTGAACCCTATGCTGCAGAATTTCTCTGTTATCTTTCTGAGTAAACTGATGTAGTTTGTTTTTGTGTTGTAAACACGAATGCCTGGGAAAAGCCCTAGCCTGCAACTGTTTTTCTTCTCCCCCCCCCCCCCCCCCCGCTGCATCTTTTCACTAGGTTACTAATAGTCTGATAGTTGTGTTTGTTTAGATGCTACTTTTGGAGTCCTGGTCCATCACTAGGATTCCTATGCACTGCGGTAATGCAAACAACCAACCACTTTTCATAGACATAAGCAAATAGGCAAAACTCTACAATTCAGCACTTCCCCTTTTCCTATAATTATAGCATAAAAATTGCAGTTCACAAGAAAAGTAAAGCAAAATCACTCCACAGTTAAATCCTTTTTGATTTTTTTTTCTTTCCAACCACTTCCTTGAACTTTGACTAACAAATCCCTAAAAGAAGTCTGATCTGAGATCTTATTGATGTCCCAAGGTGAGCCAGGTATAGCTTAACTAAACCTCTCCTGTCTGGGCTACAGCAATTTTATGCATTAGCCAGTTTGCACACTTTCATTACCATCTATTAAGAGTCTAATTCAAGTAAATGGTTAGAGACATACATTCTTTTCCTCTGCTCTGCTTTTCTTACATTTACGTTTCTATACAAAAAGCCCGGAGCAGTTGGAAATGGCCATAGTTAGTTTTGTTGCTACAGTGTTCCGTGCACTATTATTTTCATGAAGTCTATAAAGTCAGCTTTTACTCAGGTAAGTGGTTATAAAATATTGTCACAAGTATGCTCTCAATGACTTCCATATAAGATCTGCTCAGCTTTTGAAAAAAGCATTTTTGCCTTGTAACTACCAACATTTCAAACTCATCTGGGATCTGAAAGTCAAACTGTGGCCTTTCTGTTCATACAGCCCCCATGATGATGCACAAGGCAGAACTGAGGCCTGGTCTCTCCTCTATAGCTGAACTAGCTCTGCTGTGTGAATAGGAGACCTCTCTGATGCATCACTGAATGTCAAATTCTCTCAGACTTCAATGGAGTAAGAAATGTATATGAGGGCAGAATTTAGCACTAACACTAATGTAATCTGTGCACTACCTAATAATGTGCATTGTACATGTCAGAAACGTTGGGGGCTGTACTCTCTTACTCACATTAAGACAATAATTAATGGCAAAGGATTAGATTTGACAGTCAATTCGGATACGTTTGTTCCAGCATCCTGGTGTGAAACTGCCCTAAAGAGGAAGGATCCAGCCTGTGGAGGGTATCACTTGTGAAAGGGATCACCAGGTCATTTTCAGCTGCCTTACTGACTACTACACTACCCCCCCCCCCCCATAGTCCCGACTGCAAGGAGTCTCCCTACTGAAAAGAAGGTGGACTGTGGATGCGACTGATTCCCAGCTGCCAGGCAGTCCCGGGGGCTCTTGGCAGCCTGGGTAGTTTACAGCAGATATCGGGCAGCAATGAGCTTTACTGGGAGACTGTTCCAATGCTGACTGAACGAGTACTGAGGGGCCAGAAAATGGTATTGTGCTGAGTACAGCTCAGCTAAATTAGAGGTGTGCCTGAGACGGTCTGGGCAGTGCACTCATGGCCACAATCTCCTTGCAGGTACTGAGCTCCATAAATTCATGGGGTATCGTTTTTACTTTGAAATGGCAAAATGTCTCCTCTTTTCCCAGGCTGATGTTTTGACATTGGGAGTTTGGGCCCTGTTGCACTAACAGTAATGAAAAATAACAGCTAACAGAAGAGACATTTTCCCAAGTGAGCTCAGGGCACGCTGCCAAATGGCTGAGCTCTCCACATGAGGAAAAGTACTGAAGAGGGTAACTGTGAAGGTCTTTAGCTTGGCATTGGAAACAATGGTGAAATACCTCAGGTGTTTCCTTGACTAAGTGGGAGTGTAGAGTAAAAATCATTGCATGTCTTCTCTACTAAAATGTCTAGGAAATGATGAAGTACTGGATTGTCATGTCATCCAATTCATGTTTCTGCTTTTTACAAGTAGTTTTTACAGGATATTTTTTCCATTTAAATCTACCAGCCTGTTCCACTTGGTATGTTTTGAAGGGATATGCTTTTTTGTTCTATCACTCAAATCAATGCTCTGTCTTTTCATATTTTACTTGGCCAGTGCTTTTCTCTCTTTTGGATTCAGCTGAGTTTTCTTAATGATGTTTTAAAGAGTCTGTTAGCCTTACATGCTAGACATTTTCCTTTCAGATTGTTTATACACCTTCTCTGGAGTTAAAATAGACTCCACAATTCTTCTCTCTCTGTTTTCTCACAGAGAAAAGAAAGGAAGGGGCCAGGGAAATAAGAACTCTGTGTCCACCTCCAGAGGTGGCACAGAGATCTGTACTAGGTTCTGGGTCTCAAGATTTCCCACTCCAGGGTTTAGCCAGAGCTCACGCTGAGGCATTGGCAACTACAAGTGGTGCAGCAGTTGTCAGATTGTCCCACTGCATTGCACGTTGTAGCCTAGTTGCACATAATCTTCTGTTGCTTTAGGTTTACATTCTCTCGATACAACTGGGCACTGGGGCCTAGAAGCACACACTATATGACTGAGCAGGCCCTGGACAACTAGGAGCTTTGGTTGCACAGCAAGAGACACAGGCTTATCCTGTCACTGTGCAGCTAGCGATCAGCATCTTGTGGCTGATTGTAACTGCGACTTGCACACTCATGGGGTGGATGCAGCCAACGCAAGAACCTCCTTTGCTGTATTACCTCTTCCATACCCTACTGCTAGTCCTGTCATTGGGCACTCCTCTTCAATGGACATGCAGCAGGGTCCCAAGAGGGAAGCCACTAGGGAATGCATGTAATGTTAAAGTGGAATTTGGGGCAAGTAGATTAAGGGAAGAGAGCCTGAAGCTAAAGGTTTGTGTGGGCATGAATGCATGCACAGCCTCTACTAACTTTACCCACTCATGCAGAGCAGAACGTCACCATTGCCACCACCAGAAGACTTTCCACACTGACAAAGGCAAGGGCAGGATTTGCTCCATTGTGCATGTTAAAATAAGTGTAATTTTAACACTGCAATCTTTAGCATTCGCCTACATTAAGCTTGTGTCTGTGGCTGGAGTGTGCGTAGCCTTGTCTGTACATGAAAGTTGCAACAGTTTAAAATTAATTTACTTAAACCATGTTAAAATCCTAATGTAGATTCACTTAAACTAGTTTAACTCAGTTTAGCTTGAGTCAGTAAATTACCTATGTAAGCTAAACAAATATACACATGGGATGACCAGGTTTAAGTGCACCTATATTGTGTTTACACTAGTTTAATTCTATCAATTTTAATTGATTTAGTTAAACTAATGCAACTTTTGTATATAAGCAAGGCATGTGTCTCTGTTGTTGTCTCTTCCTTTCTGCCAGCCTCATGATTGCCTTCCCATCATGTTTTTAATTTTGTTTCAGAACACTAATCTGAGAAGAAGAAAAAAGGAGAACTGAAGTTAATAAAATTAATGTTAAGAAAATGAAAAATTGTATCACTTGTGCCTGAGGAGGTCAGTTATATTACATGACTCAAAAAGGCAATTAAAAGTACAAAAAAGACCAAAATAAAGAACAATTTTTTTAAAAGCAAGATGAAAGTATTCTTTCCATATTCACTTGTTTCTTTCATAGCGATTTGTTTATAGTTATTCCTTGGTTATAAACTATTTTATCTTCAGGTGAGGAAACATGTCATAGGGGGATATGTGTTCTTAAATTTAAATGTAATGAATGTTGTGTAAAAATATGTATATATTTCACTGTGTTTTTAGTTTTTGGGGACACACCTCTCTCTCAAATACCAAAGGATTTATTCAATGGCCTATGAGCCCCATTCTGATGCCTGAGAATCATATCTCTCAACGCAAAGTGGAACAATATATATGTGGGAGAGGCTAGCAGCAGTCTCCATACCGAAGTGCTGCACCAGGATACTATTGTCATGCAAAAAATGTACGTGATGGTAGTGGTGGAAAAAACCAACCAGTGATGGTGTTGGAAGGCAGGAAGGGGATCCATGATTTCTTGCAGACACAAGTTGAAGTTAGCCCTGTACTGCAATATGTGCCAGGAATATCAGTCTTAAGAGAAGGGCCCTCTAGCTGGAAGCTATAAAAAGGTGGGCTGCTCCTCGGTCTGAGGTGGACTGAGCAACACTGAACAATCAGCCCTAGAAGCAGTCTGGCCTTGGGACAAGACTATGGACTTAATATTGTTGTTCACAGTCAGGACCCAGACATCCATCAGGAGAACAGAGGGTCTGAACCCTAAAGAATATGCAAGTGAATCAACTGAGATTACACAATATTACTTTACTGTAAAAATGTGTCTTATTTAAGCTGGTGACACTTAATCAATGAAATGTATGGTTATTACACACATGAGGAATTATGGATACTCACTGATATTATGCTTTAAAGTCTGTGACTAAACAAAGGGAGAAAACAGGTTCTCTCCCAGACAGGAGGGAAGGTAGCCATCTACTTATCTCTAGTGTAAATTAAGCATTGTGGAATCCAAACAATGGAATCCACATTTACATCAAATCAGCAGGAGGATGGGAAATCAATCAGGAAGGGAAGAACAGGAGGAGGTTTTCCTGAGTTTGAAAACAAAGATGAACTTTGGGGACATAAGGAACTGCTGACTGACTTTGGGGTATTCATTACTGAGGGGATGATAGGATGCAGCACCCTTCAAGCCTGTGAAAAGTGGGGCCCCTAATCTGGCAGAATAGGATGCTGAAAACTGGATGCAAGTAACGAAATTGCTTAGGCGAAGGTTGCAAATTGCTAGAATAAAGTTTTAGTCACTAGAAAGCAAGTTGTGTTTGTTTTATTTGTAACCTTTCCTCTGTCTCCTATTCTTACTTATTATCACTTAAATCTGTTCTTTGTTAATAAATTGAATCTTGTTTTACTACAAAACCTTCTCAGTGCTGTGCTTCAAACTGAAGGGTAAAATCTGAAGCCAAACTAATAGGCTGATATGTGCTCTCTCTTTGGAGGCAGCAAACTTGATAACTTCTGCCAGGGTCCAGTGAGAGGGACTGGACACTGCAGGGGAGACGGTTTGGGGGTGACTTGGGACTGGAAGGCTGTTGGGGTCACCCTCAAGGAGTAACCAGGCTGGTGCAAACCAGAGTGAGGCCATTGAGCTATAAGCAGGCTGCCGGTGTCAGGGCTCGGAACAAAGCTGCACAGCACAGGAGCACCCGGGTTTACAGGGAAGGTGGTGACAGAACTCCTCCTGGTCTGGGTGGGCCCTCAAAGCATCACAGGCTTATTGTTAATAAGTTAGTCGTCTTGTCAACTCTCACAATATTATCACAAGTCTGGCCAATTTCTATTTATAAATAAGAATTGACTTCTTAATTGCATCTAGTATATCGGCTAAGCTTCAAAATCCTGACATCCATAACTTGCTACCCAACCATCCAGGTTCTTTATGATCAGAGACTTAAATCTGAGCTACATCACTTTCCTAATTATACTGAAGGTTCACTGTGGATTTACACAGGAGGCTGTAAAGCATGGTGGAGCCAATGTGAATTTTGGAAAGACAATTTGATCAGTGCTGTTTGGATTTGTGTCAAATATTTCCCACAGAAATATTTCGGCACCGAACGTCACATGGCTATGTTTAAAATTAATGTTTCAAATTGATATTGTCCTATCAGATATGCCCAGCTGACAAGTCCATCAATCACAGATTTTCTTGACAGTTAAAGTTTACCAGTTGAGTTTTGCAGAATTCATGTGAAACACCTGCAGCAAACAGTCATATAAAGGGACTTTCTTCAATATTCTCGTCAGTACAGGCCTATAGATTATTTTCATACCTGATCTTCTGTATGGGTATCTCTAGAATAGGATAAAAGGTGTTTTAAAAAGACATGTTTGTTAATACATTAAAAAAAAATTAATGTTAATACATTTTTTTAAACCCTAGTGTAGACAGCACAAGTTGTATTTTAACATGTATTAGCTGGTCAAGATTAACCTTCTGATTCCCCTATGGGACCCCTTAGCTAGCTAATACCAGTTAAAATACAACTTGCACTATGTACACTAGGGTTTTAAAAACTGTTAGTGAAAGCGTTAGCCAACACATTCTAAGTCCCTCCCTCCTCCCCAACATCTTTTATCCTGGTCTAAATATACCCAACAACAGTAATAGCTAGCAAAGATACCAGTATAACTCCTTTGGTAAAACGACACAGGTGACCTCATTTAGACCTCCTCTAAAGGATTCATATTTTCAAGATTGTCAAATAGATGTAAAACCATAATAGCTTAAGTAAACTTAATGCAGCCTCTTGTAGCAATCTGTCTGCATATAGTTATAAAATCATAGCAATATCTCCATTATATGGTAATAACTTGATATCTCTGTATTGCAGTTTTTGATTATAGAGATACAGGGGTTCTAAAGGATACTATGGAAAGAAAATTAATTTGACTTTATGACTAAAAAGTATGAGACATCCATAAAAAGAAATATTGAAAATCAGGTACCATGGCAACACATAATAGTTCTAAGATTTAATTCATTAGTGATTAGGGACAAGTTTTAAAAGCAATAACATTAATAAGCAATACAAATTCCTTCAACTTTCAGATTTCTCTATGATTGAGAGGGAAGTGATTATATATATAAATTCCACCCAGATTCAGCAGAATCCAATCAAGTTTGCATATAATGATTTCTTAAAGTCTGTTCAGCCTTCTCATGAGCTTCCTTACCAGAGGCACTGGAAGGATATCAGTGAATTTACAATAATGACAATTGACAATTATAATTGTTAACGATAGATTCAGAGTAACTTTTATCTGAGAATGTCAAAGCACTTTCTAAAACCTTAATGAATTAAGTCTCAAAATTTATGTGAGGTAGATAATCTTCGTTTTTCAGATAGAGAATTAGAGGCAAAAATAGATTAAGTGACTTGCCCAGGGTTATATAGGAAGTCTATGGCAGAGCCAGAAATAAAATCCTGATCTCCTGTCTCCCAGTCCTTTGCATTAACCACTAGCTCATACTTTACTATACAAATATTAACTGTTAAATTGCACAGAGGGCTAATGTTTACCTGTATCAAGATTAGTAATCTTGGGTCTGTTTGCTTGTACCTTTATCTGAAGAAAAGGCTATGAGGTTCTGAATTGATACAGTTTTCCTTTAATGCTTTGCGAAGGCAGACATCACCTCACTAGTCCCAGGAGTACAGGGCCCCGTAATTGTGAATTTCATGCATCTTTTTCCTAAAGACTGAATAAATTATCCTTTCAGTTTGACCAACATTTTCCCCATCCTCCACAGCTGTACTTCGATCTAAATGGACAGAATGAGATGGATTTTGTGCAGGTTATGGATTTCCCAAGATTTGTTACACTGCAAGACATGTAACCACCACCAGGTGACTTTTGTAAATTCAGTGCTCATGTACATTACAGAATTACCATTCTCATATCTATGCAGGTTCTCTCCCTTCCCTCATCCCACAATGCAAACTTCTGTGAGTTGGGCAAACATCCAGTAATGCTCCCTACAATATTTTTTACCCCCTTAAAATCCATTCTCTATTTTGTGGATATGTAATTAAAAAAATCTGTGCTGACATACTAAAGTGATGAGCACAGAATCAATACCTAGCTAGAGAGAGAAAGCCCACTGAGATACTTTAACATGATCATGGACACCTGGGACATTTTTTTCAGAAGAAAGAGAATCCCAGTACTACAGTACTACAGAATCCTTTGCTGAAATGATACAAGTAGAACCAAGCTAGTGACAGAAAAATACATATGTTAATTAGCTAAATAAATTTGGCTTTATGAGTACTTAAATATTGATGTAATAGTAAGGATGTAAACCTTTCTAAGTGGCGGATTTTACAATATATACTGTATTCACCAGTCCCCGTCCCACCGTTAAAAAAACCCTTAAAAGCAGAGTTAAGGTTGCCTGTTGGTATTTTGTGCCCTTCCAGAATGTTCAGTTCAGCTAAATTTAAACCTATGAGAACCAGGAATTACAGAGTTAAGGTACATGCTAACAGAACCTTAACTCTGCCCCCTAGAGCTGGCAATAGCCAGTGGAATTCTCCTCATGCACTCCAGCTGTGTTCACACAGGCAATTAGGGAGAGGGGCTCAGACCCGCAACCCAGAGGGGCAGGGCTTCTTCGGGTGTCAACTCACATGGAAGGGCAGGGAGGGAAGCTCAGAGGGGCAGGCCCCCTTCAGTTTCCAGCATACACATGAGAGGAGAGAATGTGGAGTTGACAGGAACTCCTGAACCAATCACCTCCTTCTGCCTCTGTCACTCCCCATGTCCCCACACCCAGTGTCCCACCACTCTCCTAACCCTCTCCTCATGGCCTGAGCCCCTCGACCTCTCCCCTACAACCCATCCCCACTGATCCTCTTCTCCTAATCCCCCCTCCCCTTTCTGCAGCCCAACCCCCTCATCTATTCCACCCTCTGATCCCCTCCCTTCTTTGCACTCTCCCAATCCCCCCCCCAGAATTGTTCCACATTCCCCCTCACTGCTCCAATCCCCCATATTCCCTAGCTCTGCGCCATAAGAGGTATAAGAACCTGATAAAGTTATAAGCAGCTCGTGGTAGGGGCTGCAGATCAGGAACTCCTTGATCCTCAGCACACTGGAAATAGGATTACAATATCCTGTTTTTCAACTTCCCTCTAGTTAATCAATGCTAATTGACTAATCAATGGTGGCTGTGTGCTCTAATAATCCCCCCTACAGGTGGAAAATTAGCAACATGCTCAGCTATCATTCTCCCATATCCGCACAGAGCATGTACAAATTACTATCTTTAAGAAAAGAGTGAGAGCCCCTCTTAATTTAGCTGTACAAATTAGGAGGACATATTTCTCCCTCCCCCCCGCCACACACACACACACACACACAAAGAAAGCTCTTAGATAGGTAGATGGTAACAACTTCCCTGCAGATAATTTCCAGATTTCTCCAAAGGTAGGGTTTGAATTTACAGTAAGAGCTGGTCAGAAAATTTCCATGAGAAGTTTTCCAGCGGAAAACATCATTTTGAAGAAACCAATTTTTGTCCTGAAATCGTATAATTTTGATAACATTTCCCATGAAAACAACTGTTTAGAAATTTAAAAAATATTGTTTCCAACAATGTAGTTTGGGAGAAATTTCAAAAATTTGCTTCACAATGAAAGTTTTGTTTTGAATTTTTTTTCTTCATTTTTATTATTTTTACATAGTTCATGCCATGTCAGTAGTGGTAGTGTGTAACATGCCATGCCATGTCATAGCATGTCAGAATAGCATCAGACAGACATTAAACTAATGTAATCTTCTGAAAAGCAGCAGGAGTTCATGGGATAGTTAGTTGTTCATAGTGGAATCTTCTCTGTAAATATACCATGTTGAGAGTGAATAGGAGACTCATCGAATCCCAGGTATTTCCACAAGCTGCTGGTGCTTTACAATGGATGGCACAATATTGAAAAAAAAAATTGCTGGAGAGTAATGAATGCCTCAGCTTGTCTTTGCACAGTGGGGCCTGTTTGAGAAGTATACAATATACGCAACTACCACTGTAATCTTCAATCATCCCTGTGCAGTCTCTTGCAGTGCATCTGAGTGGATGAAATCATCCATGACACGTGTGTTTTCATTATTCAACATAATGCTAGGGAGGCTCTAGGCTAGACAGTGAGGTGATCAGCCAAGAACCTTGTATGATGCACAGTGCATAAATCATGTCACCCTATGTTATAAATTATACAATAAATACACAGTATAATATAATGTGATAAAGAGCATATGATTTATGCAATATGTACCATAAAAGGAATTTTTTTCCTTTGGCTGTCCAGCCTGGGGCCTTCACAGCTCCCATTATAGAAAATGACATAACATGGATGACTCAACTGAATTCAACATGCAAACAACCATTTGTGTAGTTGACAAGATTGGGTTCTGATTCTCAAATGGATGAAAGAAAAGCTGAGGACCAGATTGTGAGTGGCCATTGTGGGAGTCTGCACAAGGGTGGTGGGGTGCACCAGAGACCCTTTGAGCAACTGCACAAGAGCTTCCCTGCCCTTGGGAGTGCATGTCACCAAAAAGGGGACAGAGAAGGATGGGGAGGAGGCAGTGTCATAGTCCTGCCCCACGTCAGCACCAGTCTCTCTCATCGTCCCATAGGCTGTAACCCCCTAGGCAAGTTAGCAGAGAGGAGTTTTGAGATTCCAGGCAGACATAGATAGCTGCTATTAATAGTTTCCCTGGAAAATAATTTTTCTGGATTCAATCACTGCAAAGTAGGTCCTTTGGGTTAAGACTAGATTTGGTTTCTCCTAAAGTGAGAAATCTTGAACAGCAAAGAGAATCAGCAACCAAAAATAATGGTTTTTGTCCTTGTGTTCTGGGACTCCCCCTGATACAACAGAAAAAAGATTGTGGGACCCATATTCTCTCTCATCTAGCTATCAAGAAAAGGGGGATGATCGCCACCTGCGGGGACCTGTTCACAACCCCCAAGTTGAGAACCCATGTTGAATTTAGTACACAGCAAGCCTGAGGCTATGGAAAACTTAGTGAAATCCTGTGATGATAGAATTCTTAAATTTCCCAACTTTATAGATAAGAATAAGCTTTTTGATAGTTTTAGAGTATTAAATGCCTTAGCTCAGTGGTCCCCAAACTGTGGGATGTGCCTCCCTAGAGGGATGCAGAGGAACATTCAGAGGGGCTCGGCAGGGTCTGGGCCAGCCCCCTGGGGGGGCTGGGAGGGAATGCTACCCAACCCCCTTCTGGCTCCAGCTGTGCTCTGGCCCCACCCCCAGCTCCTGACCAAGTCCCATGGCTCCAGACCACAGGTGTGGACAGGTTACATTATGGGGGATGGAGCTGCATGACAGAAAAAGTTTGGGGACCACTGCCTTACCTACCTATGAATTCCACCTGCTTCAGATTAAAAAAAAAAATCCATCACAAGTCAGTGTACTCTATTGTCAGATTCTATTCTTTTCCCCAGAACTGTTTTATATGGGAAAGTTCCATAAAGGAGAAAATATAATCTTTCCATAGAACTTTTTTTCTTTAAACCACCCTATAGAATTTGAGAATAAATTCCTTCTACAGAATTCTATAGAATTGTTTTAAAAAGCCCTTTAGAAAGGATACCATTCTCTATGAAATTCAAGAGAGTAATTTCTCTGTTTTCTTCCTTATTACATCACATAGAACTTTCCCAGAGGGTTTCTTGTAATTTTGGGCTCCTCGTGGGATCAAGAATGAGTCATGATATATGTCTGAAGATTGAAAAATTACAGTACATTTTGTTACAAGATAAAAGAATTTGTGGGAGCCAGGCTTTATGGCACAGGATTTGTCCCTTTTCTTTATGCAAAGCTGAAATGGTATCTGGCTGTGATCTGGGACAGTTGCAGTCACTGCATTTGACTAAAATGTGCACTCCAATTTTAAGGAAGCAGAGTATGGAATAAGTAACTGCCTCAGTACCCAGATCTCAGGTACAGAGAAAGCTCTCTTCATGCACAGCTGTGTCAAAAATATACTTCTATGGGCAAATGTGAGCAAGAAGATGGCCAAGTAATTTAAAGGATAGGAGATGATTTACTGAATTGTAATGAGTAGGGCGACAAATTGGTGATACATTTCACAAAGGGGAAAGGGTTTTCAGAGCTTGCAGTGGTCTAGGAGATTGAAACCAATGGCGAGTTCTGCTGTATGGGCCCTATAACTTTATGATTGTGCACTGGTGAATAGCACAGGAGAGGGTCAGGTTGGATAAAAGAGAGGGGAAGAGATCTAGCCATAGACTTCATAAGTGAATTTCAAATGACAAAGAAAATTTATTAGACCAGTTCTATTACTCTACTATGAAAACGCTATGCTGATGAAAGAGTTTACTCAGCTGTGAGCTAAAGGGAATAAAATACAGAAATTATGGAAACTGGTTCATGTATGAAAACACGTCAACTATCTTTTCATTGCTAGGATTCTAAGTGAGATTTATTTTGAGTAGAAAGCTCTTAATAGCCACTGATGGGAATTGCTTGCAAAGAAAAAAAACCCTCTATCATTATTTCTTGGGAAATCTTCTCAGTGAATTTTTGTTCCCTAGTTTGCCTCTGCTTAATTGCTTAAGTTTCAGTGCTTTACACTGTATTTTCTCTGTGCTCTCTCATTGCTTTAGGGAAATATTTCCTTCCATTTATTTTACATTGATAATTTTGCTTGTTTCTGCCCATCCCTTGCTTGGTGACAGTCTCTGCCTGTGTTAAAAAACAAAACAAATAAATAAAAATTAACCTATTAGCTGTTTCATGCTGTTGCAGAACCTATTTATATTTTGGTAATGAATGGTGAGGAGGGATGTCTGTCTGCTGAAAGTGGATTTCCATTTCAAAATAGAAGGCACATGGGTTCTGGCAGGCTCATTGGAGATGCATCACATGCAGTAACTCAGCTGACAAGGTCAAAGGATGATTTTATAGCAGTTGACAGGCATTCTCCCAGCAGTCAGATGATCTGGGGTGACCTAGCCTAGTTAAATGTGAGATCAGCATAGTTATGCCTAGCGTATTAAGCAAAACCCATGTCACATGCGCCTGCTCCACAGAGAGGAAGCTGAACAGAAAATTTGTTGGATGGCAGTTGCAGGAGTTACTGAACCATCCTGCATCCCCCAGGGTACTGCTGGGCAAGAAGGATGGCATGACATGATTCAGTGTCATTCACTGACACTTGAACGATGTGACCCACAAGGATTCACACCCAATCCCATGCACTGACAATATGCTGGAGGCATGAGTAGCTCCCAATGGTTCACTTTGCTGAATCTCCACAATGAGTGCTGGTAAGCTGAGGTAGCAGAGCTGCCCTGTGCCCAGACTGCCTTTTCCCGGGGGGGGAGGAGGGAGGGCAGGGCTTGTGGCAGTTCACTGCAATGCCAATAAGATTATGTGAGGCACCAGCTGTGTCTGAGTGGTTAATGGAGCAGGCCTTCAAGAAATCCAGTATCATTACAGATGTGATGCAAATGTACACCCAGTGAGCAATTCAGAGCTCTCAGGATGACTGCAAAGGATCTGCCAGCCACCCAAGACATGTCCATGTTGCTTGGATTCTAAGGGTCTAGCTACCCTGAGGCTAGGTAGACAGACTTGGGGTAGTGGGGATCACGCTAGTGATCAGTGTGGATGTTGTGGCACCAGCAGAGGCTTGGGCTAGCCGCCTGAGCTCAGACTCTGGAGGCAGGGTGGGCTTGAGCTCAGGTGGCTAGCCCAAGCCTCTGCTGGTGTCAAAATGTCCACACTGCTATTTTTAGCATGCTAGTGTGAGCCAGGCTGGGAGGCTGGCTCCCAGCTGCAGTGTAGATGCATCTTAAGTGACCTGCCTACCCATAGAACCCTAACCCACCCATACTCTTGTGGGTGGACAGTGCACTGTGATCAGGACTGAATGTTTCTTGGGCAGGTGATGGGGGAGCAGTATAATGGGCTTCCCCTCTCAGTAGCTGGACTGCTGGTGGCTGTGGTTTGAGAGAGGCTGGGGGAGGGAAGCACAGAATTGAAACCAAAAGTCCTTTTGGTGAGCAGTGTGGCTCTGGCTCTATGAAAGTTTGTTGGATTTTTAGAGAATATGGTGGCCCTTTATTCCTTCTGCTACCCCACAAGTTACAGTTATGCTAGATTTTGGTACTTGTCCTGGATTAGAACTGAAATTTCATTTCTTTTGTAATGTGTGGTGATATAAAGTCATGGAAAAGTGTAAGGGTTCACCTGTTTGACAGGCAAGTCTTTAACCTGGTAACTGATTTGTATTTTTAATTGTTTTGTTTGCTGTACGATGTGATCAGGTTCTTTGATGTCTTCTCCATATACAGTATATTACAATGCTTGCTCCCAGAGCACTCAGTTGAAACTGAATATTTTGGAGCCTGCTGTACAATCTTAACTGGATTTTATTTTAACAACTTCATGCAGTGTTGATGGTTCCGATGAAAGCAATTCATTACTGAAAGTTATTTCAATTACAGAGACTATCATAAGAGGAATAACTGAATAATTCTGCGTGAGAGGCTCCGATAAAGCTGTGTGAACCATCTGCAAGTGTGGTCATGAGGGTGAGATATTTTTACAGTGAAGAAATACTGGGGTAGCAATTCTGAAAGAGTGATGTCTCAAAAGACATAGCTGGCAACCCGTAAGTGCTTCATCTTCCATAGCAAGCATGACTGACAGGTGGATATGATTTACAGCCATATTTAAGAGGTATTGAAATACAATAAAGAAGGAAATTCTCACCTTTTACCAAACTCCAGAAGGTAAGGAAGATAAAAAAATATATAGGCCTGGATTCTCTATTATTTTCCACTGTGTACTGGTTTACTCCTAAACAGAGTGGACATAAAATGCTACTACTCTGATCTGGAATCATTTTAGCACCTACTCTGTACAAATGTAAATGAATATACTAAGTACACCTCTACCCCGATATAACGCGACCCGATATAACATGAATTCAGATATAACACGGTATAGCAGCGCTCTGGGAGGTGGGGAGGGAGGTGGCAGCGCAGGGCTGCGCACTCCGGCATATCACAGCAAGTTGGATATAACCTTGGTTTCACCTATAACGCAGTAAGATTTTTTGGCTCCCGAGAACAGCGTTATATCGGGGTAAAGGTGTACAGTGTGGTGGGGAATAAAGCCCATAAGATATAACAAGTAATGTATATTATAGAATTATGTATGCAACATGGATAGATTTACAACACCGTATCTATATATTTCTAGTCTGCCCATCATTGTGGTATTTGGGCACCAACTAGTACAGTGATTTCATATTGCATCACTATGTTAGTTCTGTATGATTTATGTAGCATAAAGAAAGGACAGATGATCTTAGAGGGTAAAGCAGACAAGCTGTCTAAGATTTTAGACCATGTTACACAAGTGCAAGGAATACCACCAGCTTCACAAACCATGTATCACAGCACCCTAGTTTTGCTACCTTTCACTATTATTAGTCTGCTGAACCTCACAGTTAGAGAGGGGCCCACAAAATGTAAGACAGACTGGGGTTATGTTCCTTTTTGCCCAGAATCCCAGCTGATTGCTGGAGATGGGAATTATCCGCCCCTCCTACCTCTTCTCTGTTCCCACCCAACATATGGGCTACTGGGCCTGCAGAGGGCTCTCTGTGGGTCTAGAGACAGACTAATGGATATAAGCTGACCCCACTCCTTTTTGTGGGAGTGGAGGAAAGAATTCCTTCTACTACAGAACTTGTGAGATAATTCCACCTTCAACACTCAATCTCTTTGTAAAGCATTACAAGGCCAAAGTATTATTCACTGATGGTTACAGCTACAAAAATTAAAGGAATATAAACATACAGCATTGAAAGAAAAAGATGAAAGAAGTGAGGTAACTGCCATTTGTCTAAACATACCTGACAGACATTATGGACATAAAGAACATGATGTTTTGAGTATGCATTTGCATTGCCTGTTTGTCTGGGCCTGTACTGCATTTACAGTGACAAATGGACATTTAGATGCTTGACTATCATTTGTGCATGCAAATATCCTACCTGTTCACACAGATGTAGGCCTACAAATGCATACATAAAGCTACACAGACATTGGACCTCACTGTATGAAAGTGTGTCTGTAAATTATTAGGATGTAAGAAGATAGAATCAAAAGTAGACCATCTTATTCAGCTGAGTGTAATATCACAATTGTTGTAATTGTGGACATGTAATTATCAGTAATTGATACGTTTAAGAGGCTCTCAAGTCTGGGAGGGAGGGAGAGCAGCGGTGCGCGAAATGGCCGCTCGGGATCTCCCCCTCCCTCCCAGGTTTGAGAGCCTGGGAGTGAGGGCGAGCAGTGGCGTGCGAATCAGCTGTTTCGCGGGCCCTGGCAGCAGCAGCGGAGGTGAGCTAGGGTGGCCGGGGCACATTTTTAGGGGCGGCATTCTGGCGCTGGCCATGCCGCCCCTAAAAATGTGCCGCCCCAAGCACCAGCTTGTTTTGCTGGTGCCTAGAGCCGGCCCTGAGAATATGTAAACATTTCCTAAGGGGGGAAAAAAAACAAAACAAAACAAAAAAAACCACTCACTAGTCATTGGAGAATTCAATGATCCTGAATCTGACTGCATTAAAAACTACAAAATGGCAAAGGAAGCAACCATATTTCTGCACCTAATGCAAGACTATTTTCTTTTAAAGTTTGTTGAGCAAGCAATGAAATTAGAAACTATTCTGACTTACTCCAAAGGAACAAACTAGATTTAGTAAATGAGAGTAACTGTGGTGAACTTTTAGGGCCCAGCAATCAAGCATAATCCAATGTAAGATGTATGCAGAGATCTGTTCATAAAAATTATATGTTCCAAGGGCAGATGCTAATGGAACATGAAGGAACTTGAACAAAATTGATGGAATCAATTACAGAAACTCTACAGTGAAAAAGTGGGAAGCTTCAAAGCAACAGATAAGGATAATAAAATATTCTAAATGGCTGGCCATATTACTGAAGCTGGGGAAGAGAGGTGTAACTTATACAATCTGGCTAGCATGGTAGCCCAGGTACCCCGATATAACACAAATTCAGATATAACGCGGTAAAGCAGCGCTCTGGCGTTGGATAAGGGGCAGAGGGTCTCGGGGGCGGTCATGGGACGGGGGGGGTTGAATGGTTCAGAGGTTCTGGGGGTGAGGCGGTCAGGGGACAGGGAATGGGGGCATTGGATAGGGCATGGGAGTCCTGGGGGTGATTAGGGATGGGGGGGGGGTCTCTGGAGGGGGTGGTCAGAGGACAAGGAGAAGGGGGGTTTAGATAGGGGTGGGGTCTTGTGAGGGGTGGTTAGGGACAGGGGGGGGGTCTCTGGAGGGGTAGTCAGGGGACAAGGAGCAGGGGGGGGTTGGATGGTTCGGGGGTTCTGAGGGGTCAGTCAGAGGGCAGGAAGTAGGTGGGGATTGGATAGGGGGCAGGGCCAGGCTGTTTTGGGAGGCACAGCCTTCCCTACCTGGCACTCCATACAATTTTGAATCCCAATGTGGCCCTTGGGCCAAAAAATTTGCCCACCCCTGCATTAGGCGTTCTCATCTCTCCCACCTATTTTAATCTCATTTCTAAATTGTGTGCAGTATAGACTAAGCTTAAGTTGTCTCACTAGTTGTATTTTGGAAACATTGTAACTCTGTGCTGACATTTTCTAAACAATTTAAAAAAATTGTTAGCATTAATACAGTATTAAAATACCATTGACGTGATGGCAAGTAGTTCACAGCCATGGAAACGAAAGGCATAGACAGTCAAAGAAAAATGGGAAGTTTTGGACAGACTGAAATCAGGAATGAGCCAAGCGAAGGTCTCAAAAGAACTAGGAGTGGGGGAAATCAACATTAAGAGGGTGGATCAAAGATGAGGAAAAATTATGATCAATGCTAGTTGAACTGGATGAAAGTGAAGGCCTGAAAAGGAAACGCCTAAAAACTGCCCAGGATAACCAACTAGATAGAGCAATATTTATGTAGTTTACCCAAGAATGCTTCAACGGCATGCCAATTTCATAGAGTCACAGAATATCAGGGTTGGAAGGGACCTCAGGAGGTCATCTAGTCCAACTCCCTGCTCAAAGCAGGACCATTTCCCAATTAAATCATCGCAGCCAGGGTTTTGTCAAGCCTGACCTTAAAAACCTCTAAGGAAGGATATTCCACCACCTCCCTAGGTAACCCATTCCAGTGCTTCACCACCCTCCTAGTGAACAAGTTTTTCCTAATATCCAACCTAAACCTCCCCCACTGCAACTTGAGACCATTACTCCTTGTTCTGTCATCTGGTGCCACTGAAAACAGTCTAGATCCATCCTCTTTGGAACCACCTTTCAGGTAGTTGAAAGCAGCTATCAAATCCCCCCTCATTCTTCTCTTCTGCAGACTAAACAATCCCAGTTCCCTCAGCCTCTCCTCATAAGTCGTGTGCTCCAGCCCCCTAATCATTTTTGTTGCCCTTCGCTGGACTCTCTCCAATTTTTCCACATCCTTCTTGTAGTGTGGGGCCCAAAACTGGACACAGTACTCCAGATGAGGCCTCACCAATGTCGAATAGAGGGGAATTATGTCCCTCGATCTGCTGGCAATGCCCCTACTTATACAGCCCAAAATGCCATTAGCTTTCTTGGCAACAAGGGTACACTGTTGACTCATATCCAGCTTCTTGTCCTCTGTAACCCCTAGGTCATTTTCTGCAGAACTGCTGCCTAGCCATTTGGTCCCTAGTCTGTAGCAGTGCATGGGATTCTTCCATCCTAAGTGCAGGACTCTGCACTTGTTCTTGTTGAACCTCATCAAGTTTCTTTTGGCCCAATCCTCTAATTTGTCTAGGTCCCCCTGTATCCTATCCCTACCCTCCAGCGTATCTACCACTCCTCCCAGTTTTGTGTCATCTGCAAACTTGCTGAGGGTACAGTCCACACCACCCTCCAGATCATTAATGAAGATATTGAACAAAAACAGCCCCAGGATCAACCCTTGGGGCACTCCACTTGATACCGGCTGCCAACTAGACATGGAGCCATTGATCACTACCCGTTGAGCCCGATGATCTAGCCAGCTTTCTATCCACCTTATAGTCCATTCATCCAGCCGATACTTCTTTAACTTGCTGGCAAGAATTCTGTGGGAGACCTATCTAAAGCTTTGCTAAAGTCAAGGAATAACATGTCCACTGCTTTCCCCTCATCCACAGAGCCAGTTATCTCCTCATAGAAGGCAATTAGGTTAGTCAGGCATGACTTGCCCTTGGTGAATCCATGCTGACTGTTCCTGATCACTTTCCTCTCCACTAAGTGCTTCAGAATTGATTCCTTGAGGACCTGCTCCATGATTTTTCCAGGGACTGAGGTGAGGCTGACTGGCCTGTAGTTCTCCAGATCCTCCTCCTTCCCTTTTTAAAAAATGGGCACGACATTAGCCTTTTTCCAGTCATCCGGGACCTCCCCTGATCGCCACGAGTTTTCAAAGATAATGGCCAATGGCTCTGCAATCACATCCGCCAACTCCTTTAGCACCCTCGGATGCAGCACATCCAGCCCCATGGATTTGTGCTCATCCCTCTTTTCTAAATAGTCCCGAACCACTTCTTTCTCCACAGAAGGCTGGTCACTTCCTCCCCATGCTGTGCTGCCCAGTGCAGCAGTCTGGGAGCTGACCTTGTTTGTGAAGACAGAGGCAAAAAAAAAAAAAAAAGCATTGAGTACATTAGCTTTTTCCACATCCTCTGTCACTAGGTTGCCTCCCTCATTCAGTAAGGGGCCCACACTTTCCTTGACTTTCTTCTTGTTGCTAACATGCCTGAAGAAACCCTTCTTGTTACTCTTAACATCTCTTGCTAGCTGCAACTCCAACTGTGATTTGGCCTTCCTGATTTCACTTCTGCATGCCTGAGCAATATTTTTATACTCCTTCCTGGTCATTTGTCCAGTCTTCCACTTCTTGTAAGCTTCTTTTTTGTGTTTAAGATCAGCAAGGATTTCACTGTTAAGCCAGACAGGTCACCTGCCATATTTACTATTCTTTCTACACTACTATTTCTGGTGACATTATAAGGAAACAAGCGGAGAAATTGAAGAAGGATCTTGATTTTATATGCTCGGGCGAGGACGCTTCTGCACATCAAGGTAACAAATTTAAAGCTAGAAGTGGATGGCTTAATCATTTTAAAAAACGTCATGGCATTTGGCAAGTCGCAATTTCAGGAGAGACGCACTCCGCAGATATAAAAGCTTGTGACGAATACCCGCTAAAGTTACAAGAGATCATCATTGAGGGTGGCTATGCTTCGGAGCAAATCTATAACGCTGATGAAACTGGCTTATGTTACCGTATGCTGCCGGATAGAACACTTGCTTCTAGGAGCAAACAACAAAAGGCTGAAGGTTTTAAGGTGATAAAAGAGAGAGTGACAATACTTTTCTGCGTGAATAAAACCAGTTCACATAAACTTAAACCTCTGTGCATAGGCAAATCCAGGTCACCTAGGGCTTTCCACCATAAGAACATGGATTCACTTTCATTCATTTATTGCTATTCAAAAAATGCTTGGATGACATTGGATATTTCCGAGGAATGGTTTAAGAAATATTTTGTACCAGTTGTCCGGAGCCACCTACGCAGACAAAACCTGGAGCCAAAGGCATTGCTCCTACTTGACAACTGTCCCGTCCACCCCCCAGTTGAGACCTTAACCAGCAAAGACGGGAAGATAAAGGTGAGCTACCCGCCTAAGAACATGACATCCAAAATACAGCCCCTAGATCAAGGCATTATAGCCATATTTAAAATGAACTATCGTAAAGCCTTAGTAAAGAAAATTGTTGAGGACAACAGTAGCATAATGGATGTAATCAAGAAATTGAATTTGCTGGATGTGTTTAACTTAGGCGAGACAGTCTGGCTAGGAATCACTCCGTCAATGATAGAGAAATGTTGGCATTGTGGTCTCAACAGTGCTTTTGTCACTGAAAGCAATGACAACCAAGAGGAGGAAGAAGACGAAGATGAGAACAACTTTGAAGGTTTTACGGAAGAGGCCATGGAGGCAGAACGAGTCTACAGGGAACTTATGGCTCAAAGTGGGATAGCTGATGTTCAAGAGTGGATGGAGGTGGATGCTATGTGTCCAACCTATGAATGACTTACAGATGTAGATATAATTCATAATGTTGCCCCTCAACCACCTGGTACCTCAGAAAATGTGTCTAACCCTGAGGATAGTGACCGAAGAACCCTCAGAGCCACCGCCCAAAGCTGCTGATGCGGTTGTAGGGTTAGAGATTGGTCTTAAGTGGCTAGAAAGCCAGGATGTGGATAGGCTGCAAATATAGCAGTTAAAATCCATAATTGACCTGGCAAAGAAGAAAGCTCGCAGTAGCATGAAGCAACAAAGTATAACAAGTTTTTTTTTTAAATTAAAAAAATGTTAAGGGGTGCATCTTAAATAAGAAAACATCTTGTACCCCAAAAAGAGGTATTTACCATTTTATCAATGTCTCTAAAACTTGATTACTTTACCTTTTTAGCTTCATTTTAACTTTTTCTATAAGTAAAAACTCCCATCTCCAAAATGTTTTCAAACTATTTAATAGGTAACAGTTCATATTACTTAACAATCTACTTATAACATATAGTAGTTGGCTAAGTGACAAAGTGGCCCATGTTCCTATTTGCTAAAATACCAAAATTCTTTTTTACAACTATTTGTAAGGATGTGTAATTAAAAGTGTTTTCTGATATTTGATGTGAATTTTGCATTTTCCTAAGCATTACACACAGACCAAACGATTGATGTCTGATGAAACCTAACCCATGGTTGCATTTAGCAGTGTTTAGTACCAGTGTTGTTAATACACTATCTTTTAAGTAAGCTTATAAAATAATTGTTGTAACTAAAGAAAGGAGATACAATTTAACCATTGTAGAACAGATTTATTTACTGCATGCACCGTGTTAGTTCTAACAAAAATGATTTGCTGACTATTAATAACGGAAATGCTCAAGGCCAAAGCAAGTTCGATGTAACGTGGTTTCACCTATAACGTGGTAAGATTTTTTGGCTCCCGAGGACAGCGTTATATCAGGGTAGAGGTATATATGGGAGTTGATCAGACAGGCAGAAGAGGAAGTTTGATACCTGCCCTCCCTGTAGGGCTTTTTACTGGGAAAAGGCACTTCTAGAATCAGGGGCAGGGCGGGGGGGGTGGGGGGATCCTTATGGGATGTGCTGAATCAGCATGTTCCCCAGCTACCCTAGCTGCATCTACTCCCTCTCCAGTGCATTTAATATTTTGGTTTATTTTGGCTCCTTATGTGCACTCCCAACCCCCCTAAAAAATAGTGGAGAGCAAGTTGTAGCTGCCTTCTGCCACTGCCTGACATTCTGCCTCCAGGGCCCTGCTCCTGGCATTCCACTCGTGGAAATAAATGTGAACCTGGCCTTAATATGGCACTGCGTGTTTATTCTATAAATTGGAAAAAATATACCATTACATTTATGTTTCACAAGGTGTAACCCCAGAAATTTTGTATTATGTAGATGGGGAGGAGATGTTCCTTTAAGAACACTAATATTTTTCTTGGGCTGAAAGGCAGGAGAGACTGATGGAACTCTATGGATTTATTTTGCCTTTGGTCATCTTACGACTAGTAGAATTCTTGGTCCGATCTTGTCTAGCAGCAGCAGTGCTGTGGAGGCAGTGTTCTTAGCCCAGGGTGGGTGGGTTTGTACAGGCATGAGAGAGAGAGAGAGCGCGCACGCACGCCCATGCAAGCGACTCTTGCTCTAATCATTAAACACTTTCCTTTGACAAAGATAAAAGTCAACGCTAATTATTAGATAAATTAAAAGAACAGCATAAAGCATCTATTTCAGTTAGCGCTAGAAAAGACACTATCATAACTGGTTCTGAAGAGTGACATAGGACTGCTCTGTTAACAATTCCTAACTCAAAGGAAGGATTCCTGCCCACCATTCTCAGCTTGTAGGGTAGAGTAGGCAGTGAAACAGACAATGGAAGGATATACACTCAAGCATACGAGAGAGACGTCCGAGTTCTAAATGCTACACGTAGATACTGGTTGATAGAATAAGTACTTTACGCAGGGGGCAACACAGAGGAAAAAAGGTGGTAGCATTCTACTTCCACAAACCCAAACTCAATCCATAGTTGCAGGTGTCCCTCATAAGGCTGCTGTTTATCCTCAAATGATTGGCAGTGAAACAGCTAACCAGGTTGATATTTAAATTGTCATCATTAGGTTTCAGAGAGAGCAACATAGTGAGAGGAGTATAGCAGTTCACACCTCTCTGGGGGCTGTTGTTTCAATCTGTCTGTTTACAGACTCAATACGGCAATACTGTATGGCCATTCATTCACATTTGAAAGGATAGATTTTTAAACCTACATTCTGAAAGAACAGATCTGTGCTGGTACAGAATGTCACTCCACTGAGTATTAGGTCAACCCATTCCTTGGTTTTACCCCTTGTACACCAGCTCTGGTGTTGCTTAGCACAAATAATACCCATTATCTGATTCCAAAGTCATTGCTTTGCAAAGTGATCTCTATAATTTAATATTGAGCACTGCCAAAATACTTTAAAAAAAGTGAAGGATTTTGTGGTTGTTTGGGTTAAATATGTATCTGTAACATGCAGTAACATGGAATTAATTTTCATTTAATTATAGCATCGCAAGCTGAAAGGGATTTTGTCAAGGTTTAAAGTGTGATATGCCTTTTCTTCCTTGCAAAAGCGATTTTTAATGTTTTTATTTTCAAAAATGAATGATTGTTTATTCACTTTTTACTCTAAACAATGAAATCAGTGGAAGCAGTTCAGTGCTTGTCAGAAGCCTAAAAACAAACCAGTGTGCATGGCTGAAAAATGGAAAGTGGGGCAGGGAAGAGGAGAGAATGGTGAGGAAATGTATTGCAAACTTCCAAAGAGATACTCAAATAGGGAGAAAATATTGGTGTGAAGTTATTAAAAATACATTGACTATGTCCTTTGAAATATCCTAAAGCTAAAAATCCAGAACATATACTGGAAGGGAAAAAATTATAAAGATTCTAATTCCCATAAATTAGAAGCAGTGACTGGAAGTTGAAGCCAGACAAAGTCAGTTTAGAAATTAAGCACAAATTCATAACAGTGAGAGTGATTAAGCACTGGAACAAACTACCAAGGGTAGTAGTGGATTCTGCATCTCTTGATGTCTTCAGATCAAGACTGTATGCTTTTATGGAAGAGATGCTTTAGCTAGGCATAAGTTATGCTTTAGTCAAAAACACAAGTTACTGGGCTCTGAGATAGGGTGCTTTACTCACTGCTAGGATGGTGCCTCCTTCTGGCCATTCTGGGGATTAGCTTCATGAGGTCAACACCCCATCCCATAGTTGCACACCATTTCTCCATCCTTCTCTCTTACTGCAGCCTCTCTCTCACCCAGGAGCTGCCTCTTTGTGAGTCAGCCAGGTCACTATTTGTGTTTTCCCCTTCCGCAGTACCAAAGGGTTTCTTCCACAATCCCAGGCAATCTTCCTACTCATAACACCACTTTCTCAGAGACTGGCAGGGGAACCCAGGCCCACCCCCTAATCCAGGCTCTTGCTCAGGGACCCTCTTACTAGAAGAGAAGATCTGTTCTCTCCTGGACCTTACTGCCTTTCCTGGAGCCCTTTACCTTACCATCTGGCACTCCCGCCCTCTCTGGGTTTGCCAACTTCACTGCTCCCTCCTCCCAGGAAGTAACAAAAGGCTATGCATCTCTGCAGTCCCCAAACTCTCCTCCCAGGGCATGACTATCAACTTTCCCAGCAGCCTCTCTTCTACTAACAATTTCCTGCCTTTGTAAATCCAGCCCAGCTCCTTCCTCCTCAGCTGGGCTCCCTCATTCAATCAGGGGATTGAGCTACCTGATTCCCCTCACCTGCAGCTTGTTGGGTGACTTAGCTCCTTTCTCAGTCTGCATTAACCCTTTCAGGGCAAGTGTCGGGTGAACACCCCATCACAGACTCCATGCATGGGGACCAGGTGAAGGGTAATGATTTGTGAGATATAGGAGCTCAGACTGGATGATCTAATGGGCCCATCTGGCCTGAAAATGAATCTATGAAAAAAGTCTCTTTTCTCTACTTCCCAACATGCTCTTTCACTAACCAAATCGAAGCTACTTCAACAAATATGTACAGGGGCGGGGGAGGTCTTGTCATTCCCGTCTACCAAACATTTTTCTATGTTGTGAATGTTGCTAATTTCAGTGAAGTCTCATCTCTAATTTCAGTGAAGCTGCCAAATGCTTCTAATCTGGAGCCAAGTTCAGTGTCACTGTCAAGCAAATTCAATCAACTTTCTTTTTTGTCGTTTGGGAAAAAATCCCCTCTAGATGTTGAAGCAAAACATAAAAATCCCCCAAGTCCTATAACCAATGGAAAGTCAATCCTATGTGCTAAGATAAAAGATAAAGCAACCCTCCCTCCAATATGCTCTTGGCAGCATGTTACAGGGGAAGTTGCAGATGCTGTGCCCAAAACTTTTGTGATGAAACTCAGAACCAGGCAAAAGTTTCCAAGATTCCCCATTACCCAGAGGAACCCCTTCCAGGTTTCTTTGTCAATCTTCCACTTTTCAAATCCCCTTCATTATCCCTAATTCTTCCTACCTGGGTCTGTAGAATAAGGGCTGAGGAAGAACCACCCAGCATTGCATAGTGCCTCTCAGCAGAGAGAAACAGATTATACTTTCAGGTTGGAGGAGTGAAAGATGTCTTCCAACTAGCCGGTAATGATACTGATGTGTTGCCACAGGCATGAAGACAGGCAACAAGGAAGTGTGGGAGGATGACTAAAACCTATGCCTAAAGTCACCACTGTTTAAATCAATCAAGGCTAGCCAATGACAAGCCAGGTTCCATTTAGGTCATTTTCTGCAGATTATCAGTTAGTAAGCTGAATAAAACATGCTTCTTAATACAAGTTCATAAATGCCTTGGGGATACTACTTCATGAGCAGTTTGACGGGGGGCTATAGAACAGTGCAATGATGTGAGCAGTTCTAGTCCAACATCATAATCATTCATGTGGCCCTCACTAATTCTAGCAGAGAGAACTTCAGATGCTGAGTCGCTTTGGACAAACTGTCAAGATAAAAAAGGCCTGAAGTTCATAACAAAGGAGACATGAGTTTATACACCCACATTTGCCCATGCAATTACTGCTAGTGAGCAGACAAACTGGTCAATTGCAAGTGTAATTGTCTATTTAGGCACCAGCTAGCTGTGTGTGCGTATGTGGCACTTGCACAGGAAAATGTAAGTGTGCAATTTTACTGGACCTTGGGCCTCCTGTCTTGGTCCTTATTTTGTATGATTGTAGCTGCAGAATTGAGTGGTGCCATTGGATATTACCAATCTTTTCACACCAGAAATAACAATGGGAATAATAATTTAATATCTAAAGCTCACACTTCCCCAGTGAGTACTTTCTTAACACTGAGGTGGGATTTTCAAAAGAACCCAGCCCTGGCCTAACTCTGTGCCCATTGAAGTCAACTGTGTAGCACCCACAAAAAGATTGTCATGGCTGCGGCAACCCCCCTAGCAGCTGTGACCCTCTCACTCACACAGAGGGTTGCACAAAGTATCTGTATCGTTAAAGGTCCATCAGACAAACTTCCATCCCCACTCTGGCCTTACAGCACAACCCACCTACTGATTGAGAGATGAAGGCCCTGCAAAACAAGGCAACATCTGGGTTTCCTGCATCCTGGTCCCTCCACCCAGCAAAACTGTACCAGTTCTACTGTCTGTGCCTCTGTGCCCGCAGGGTGGAGGGGGCAGGATTACTGAGTATAGACTGGATCAGTTTTCCCTTGATGTAGTTTCATTACGAGTGTCTTAATCATCGTCTTTGAAGATGCGTTAGCATTTATTTTGAGAACCGGAGAATTAGCCATGGGTTTTCCTGCTTTTTACCCCAGGCTTCCATACTTATGCATGTTCCCTGTGAGCACTATAACCCATTTACATTAAACCCTGTCTTTTCCTTTTTAATGGAAAGATTATTCTTTAAAATTACCAGTTTCATTATTGTTGGATTATATAAGTTCCAGTCAGTGGTCTTTATTGCACTTCTTTGTAATTCCAACTAAGAAACATTTAACATCAAACTTTTGTCACGGTTTTAACACTTTCTTTAACTGCTTGTTATTTAGTGACAGGGTCCTCCTGACCCCCTTTTTTGTTACATTACTAAGGTTTCTGCCCAACTTTTCCAAGTACTAGTCACAAGAAGATGTGACGAATTTTGGCCATTTCGCAACTCAGCTATAAGTTTTATCAGCTCCAGTCAGCCAGATCACTGGGCTTGTTGTTTGATCTGGGAATGGAAGACTTGTTTCTTTTTCAGTGTGAAAGCCGTTCTTGTTATTTCTGTAGATGAATGACTAATTTACACACTCAATAGGCTGAGAGGTAGGTTAACTTTTAAATGTTTTCCAAGCAGAATTCTCCTGGACCTCCACTGTTGTTTCCAAATGTTTAGTACCAAAAAGGATTCAAATCTGGGACAATGTGCGGTTGCATGGCAGCTCTCACAATGTCTTGCACAAATAATACCTCCCTTGGCTCAGATTCACCAAAGTTGGGGCAGGGAGGAAGAAGCCACAAAAATTCCACAGACTACAACATTTCCAGGTGTGTTTGAGCCCTGCCAAGTGACAAAGGATAGGTGGAGTAGCATTTGGGGCTTTCCAACACTTTTCTGCCTCCCCCAGTCCTTAGAGCAGTTGGGAACTGGTTCAGCCTTCGGGGTGTTCTAGTTTGAGATGGAATGTCTTGTAGGGGCTGCTAAAGGCTTCATGGAAAGAGCTGCAAAGAGGAAGCTATTTGCATTGTACAACAGTATGTTCTGGGTCCTATGAAACCTAGGAACTATAGTACATGATCTTGAGTGCCACCTATCAGCGTTTGATCTATTAACTATTTATATATGTCCAGTTACAGACACTCTTGCAACAGAGGCTCTTCCACCAGTTCAGGATTACTGGAGCACTGTAGTCTCTGGGCACACCCCGTTTGACTCCTAACACCCACCCCCTACATTGGTGGGGCCAGAAGCAGGTGGGATAGAGCCAAATAAATGACTTTTATGCCACCCCTGGATTCTCCTACACAAGGGGAGACTCCAATTGCCCTGTTAGTGCACTTCTCTACTCTCCTTTGTGCAGCATGAGTGGTGGACAAGAGTCTGGCTAAGAGTTATATTTTCCCTAAGCAAATTAACAGTAAAACCAGTAAAGCACTTTTAGGTTAAAGAATGAGGATGATGGGTGATACTCTGGATTTTGTTTTCCAGATTTTGCAAATAAATCTTTTGGTAAATGTAATTTTTCAATTTATGAACCAGACTATTCCAATTTATTTTAAAATCCCAACAACATTTCCTGGATTTTCAAAATGTCAAACATTTTTGCAAAAATGGCTTTTCATTTTTCAACAAGTTTTAATGTGTGTGCAGTAAAGAATTGTAAGTGTATCAACTCGGTTTTACGCAAGTGTGTGATTGCATTCAGTAACAATAAGGAATTAAAATACTTGCTGTTTTGGCCCTTGATTCAGCAAGATACTTGAAGGACATAAATCCACACCGTGTAGAGATCAAGCATAGGAATTTATTACACACAGCGCTGGCGGAGTGTCACCTTACTTATTAGGCTCAGAGACACTGTCAATCAATTGATTACAATAGAATATATAGATTTTCCATGGGTGGGGGAAAGTGACAGAGTAGGCAGTTCCACACCCCGGGATAGGTTTTGCAGCAAGACAAGATAGTACATTAGCCAATGGTTAACAGGTTACATAATGTCTCCGCCCATGGTCTCAAGTTAGCAAATTAACATTTAATTAATACTGTGATAAAATGTTATTAGTATAAAATATATATATTGAATTCTGATTTGGGGTCCATAGGAATGGAGCAACTCCTTTGACTGTCCAACAGGTACATTCCTAGGGGTTAAAGCAAAGAAACAGTGAAAGTATATGGCAATAAAGATTGTTTCCTTTACGTCTTAAGGCAAGGCATTGGTCCCTTAGAAGGGAAGTGGAAGGAGGCCATATCTTATACTGACATGTGCCAACTTTTCATAAACTCAAGGTTGGATCTGTGAGACGAACGTTTCCCTACAGAAGAGACTAACACAATAGGAACAGGGATTCTTTGTTCAATTTGAAACATTGGATGAAACATAATTATTCAGTTATTGCTTCAACATCTGGCATTTCTACTGACCAAGCATATCTTAGCAAAGGCAACGTTACCTTGTTTACCCCAGCTTTCTCTTAGCTGATCACTATTTGCTAGGCCTCTGCTCTCTTGATCATACTCTGGACTTTGGGTCTGGAAAAGAGCTGGCACAATCCATATACCAGGTTGTTCTATAAAATGCATATGGATTTTAACCCTTCAATACTTGAACATGTGCCTCACTTGAAGCGTGCAAGCAGTGAAGTCACTAGCTCTGTTCACATGCTCAAAGTTAGGGAAGTGCTCAAGTGCCTTGCTGAATTTGGGCCGTAATCTCTTTACAAAAGGTGTTGAAAACAGCAGGACAAAACTTGCCAGATCCACAATTGCCCCCTACAGTTCCTGCTTCTTTTCTCCCCCTCTCAGATTTTAGTTGGTTTCTCAATGGGACCCAGGCAGTTAAAGTCTTTTTCTTACTGTTGTTTGTAAAAATGTCAGATTGGCAGCTCCTGTTTGCCAATCATAATAAATTTAGTGCCTTTATTCATTTATTTAAAAAGAAAAACTTTTCTTCCTGGTGGCTGCCTAATTGATCCCAGCAGTTCAATTTCCTTTTATTTCTTTGCAACAGATAAGGTATATGGTCAGTATGTAAACTGCTCTGAGTTACAGTTGTCATCTTCAGCCCTGACTAGACAAGCTGGTGGCCATTGTATGGAGTCAATAGTTTAAACAGATATCTGGGACAAATTAGGAGTTTTGGTAAAACATCCTGGGTGAAATCCTGGCCTCACTGAAGTCAAGTGGAAGTTTTGCCATTGATTTCAGAGGGCTAGGATTTCACCCACCAGCTTCATATTCTAGGCTACAAGAGTTATTTTGTAAGTCTCCAAGTTTATTTTAAGCTTCCATGTTTCTTGCTCAGGGACGGCTCTAGGTTTTTTTCCGCCCCAAGCAAAAAACATTTTGGCTGCCTCCCTGTCCCAGCCCTGGGCTCCTCGCCGCACCCCCCTGCTGCCCCAGCCCTGGGCTCTCCCCCCCCCCATATCCCCTGCCGCCTCAGCTCTAGGTTCCCTCATTCCTCCCCACCATTGCCCCCCACACACACCTCCTGCTGCCCCAGCCCTGGGCTCTCTCTCCCCCCCACCTGCACCCTCCTTCCGCCGCAGCCCTCGGTCACTGGTAACTCACTCCCACGGCAGGTCATTCAGCAGGAATTTTAGATGTGCACAGAACACAGACAGGATTGGTTCCCATATGGTTTCAGAACTGCAGTAAAGTGGAACAATTTTCAGCTTGTGTGATTGGAGGATCTCTGGATACATATTATAAGACTGTCCTACATAAATGAGGAAAAGTTGAGGTGCCTTTATTATTCTTTTGCTCCACTCTTTCTTTCTATGGGGAATTTGCCAATGCAATATCACTGTCTTCCTTTTACACAAACAAACAAACAAACAAAAAAGGCAATGACTGTTGAAAATAGCAATTCCAGTCCTAATAACCACTGGGAAGCATTTCTTGCTCAATTTTATCCTACTTTTTCTACAGCAAGTTACAGTGGATCAGTATATTTGATTTGAGAGAAATGAAGTAACAGCTGCCCAAACTGAGCTTGAACACTCCTGAATTTTGAGGTGTTCAAATCTGGAAGGCAGGTGCTGGGGGAAGGCGGGGGAAGGGGGCTGTGGCTCTGCGGGGGAGCACGGCAGCATGTATGCAGCAGTGTGACTGGCACTGCGTGGAACCAGACATGTTGGTCTGTGTGGCATGGTAAGGGGGCTCGGGGGTTGGATGGGGCGGAGGTTGGGGGGGGGAAGTCAGGGGCAGGGAGAAGGGGGGTTAGATGGGTCAGGGGTTGGGGGGAGCAGTCAGGGGACAGGCAGCGGTTGGATAGGCGTGGGAGTCCCGGGGGTTTGTCAGGGGACAGGTAGGGGGTGGGGTCCTAGGGCGGAAGTCGGGGGGTCTCAGGAGGGGGCAGTTGGGAACAAGGAGAAGAGAGGCTTAGATGGGGTCCCAAGGGGCAGTTAGGGGCAGGGGTCCCAGGAGGGGGCAATCAGGGGACAAGGAGCAGCGGTGCTTAGATGGGGGTGGGGTCCTGGCAGGGGTGATCAGGGGACAGGAGCAGGGGGGGTTGGAGTTTCTGTGGGGAGCAGTTGGAGGGAGTGTATGGTGGCAGGGTGGGGCTACCCTCCCTCCCTGTGGAGTGTCCTATTTTTTTAATTTTAAAATATGGTATCCCTACTCACAGTGCAGCTCTCCATTCACGGCAGGCTGCAGCATGAGGTCTCAGCTTCCTCACTCCCTCCCCCTATTTCCTGTTGGTAGTGGCCAAGGGAATGCTGGGACATGTAGTTCTTTCCCTGTTCCAGGGCTGGCTCTATAGGCAGAGAGCTAACCAAGGAACTACAGCTCCCAGGACCCCCTGTTGGTTCTCAGCTCCCATGCTGGATCCCTGCCGACCCTGCAAATGGGCTGCCCCAAGCACGTAGTTGCTTTGCTGGTGCCTAGAGCCTCCCCTTGCTCCACTTGTTTTTCCCCTGCCAGACTGTTTGGGTCAAATTTTCAAACAGTAGCTTGTAAAGAGGCAAGTACAATTGTGCACTAATAATTATCTGATGTCCAAGTTCTCACACATATAAAAATCTCAGAATTGGGCACGCAAACACAGAATCATAGAATCACAGAACTGGAAGGGACCTGGAGAGGTCATCTAGTCCAGTCCCCTGCACTCAAAGCAGGACTAAGTATTATCTAGACCATCCCTGACAGGTGTTTGTCCAACGTGATCTTAAAAATCCCCAATGATGGAGATTCCACCACCTCCTTGGCAATTTATTCCAGTGCTTAACCACACTGACAGTTAGGAAGTTTTTCCTGCCCTTGCTGCAATTAAAACAATTGCTTCTTGTCCTATCCTCAGAAGTTAAGAACAAAAATTTTCTCCCTCCTCCTTGTAACAACCTTTTATCTACTTGAAAACTGCTATGTCCCCTCTCAGTCTTCTCTTTTCCAGACTAAACAAACCCAATATTTTCAATCTTCCCTCATAGGTCATGTTTTCTAGATCTTTAATATTTTTTTTTGCTCTTCTCTGGACTTCCTCCAGTTCGTCCACATCTTTCCTGAAATGTGGCTCCCAGAACTGGACACAATACTCCAGTTCAAGCCTAATCAGCACAGAGTAGAGCAGAAGAATGACTTCTTGTGTCTTGCTTACAACACTCCTGCTAATACATCCCAGAATGATGTTTGCTTTTTTTGCAACAGCGTTACACTGTTGACTCATATTTAGCTTGTGATCCACTATGACCCCCAGATCTCTTTCCACAGTACTCCTTCCTATGCAGTCATTTCCCATTCTGTATGTGTGCAACTGATTGTTCCTTCCTAAATGGAGCACTTTGCATTTGTCCTTATTGAATTTCATCCTGTTTACTTCAGACCATTTCTCCAGTTTGTCCAGACCATTTTAATCCTATCCTCCAAAGCACTTGCAACCCCTCCCAGCTTGGTATCATCCGCAAACTTTATAAGTGTACTCTCTATGCCTTATCTAAATCATTGATTAAGATATTGAACAGAACCGGACCCAGAACCGATCCCTGCAGGACCCCACTCAATATGCCCTTCCAGCATGACTGTGAACCACTGATAACTACTCTCTGGGAATGATTTTCCAACCAGTTATGCCAACCTTATAGCAGCTCCATCTAGGTTGTATGTTTGTGCCAACCACCTTATTTCTAAACTTTAGCAACAAAAACTAAGATGACATAAGATGAGGGGTTTGCAAACCCTCCTCCATCCTTCATTATTATTATCATAGATTCCAAATAGCTGGCAGCTTTCTGTGCCTGTCATAGTTTTCCTTTGAAAACAAGATGCACAAATTAAGTTGCCATTGGGGCCAACAAGTTTCCATGAGAAACACTTGTTATTGATATTGCTCCAGGGTCTGTATAAAACCAGCTTCTTTGCTGAAGGGAAGCAGTGGCAGCACAGCCTTAGGACACTGGCTGTTTCTGGCTCATTGATGGGAGAGAGTTGCATGCTGGGTATTATGGGCCTGGTCCTGATGTCATTTATACCAGCTTTACACCAATGTACTTCTAATAGAATTACTCGGGATTTATACCAGTATGAAATCAGAAATCAGGCCACTTGTATTAGGAAGACGGTTTAAAGAGGCTGGAAGTGTTCAATTAGGTTGTGGATTTGCAGCCTGTGGCCTATTAGTCCTGTTCAGCTACTGGGACACTTGGAAATTGCCTTTGAGCTTTGCAGTACCCATTGGCCTTGACTTTTATTACTCTGGTATAATTGAGGACTAAGTATATTGAAGTCATTGGAGTTATGCTGAGGTAAATCCATTCTGTGAGAGAGACAAATCAGCCAATTACATTTATGCTATCCATAGACGAATGTCTCTAGAGAAGCCTTGGCAGAGACACTGCTCCCGGGAACTCTGTTTTAGGACAGGGTCCAACACTATTGGAGAAGCAGTTACAAATAGTAGTTCATCTGTGGTAGCTGCTAAACCATCCGTTTAAATAATGACTTAGCCCTACCTGCTCTGCTATCAGTTTAGAACTTGCTGCTGTTGGAATTTTAGAAATTCAGATCTCCATGAAAACTATTCTGTTTGCAATCAACTCCATGGGGATCCTCTTGGATGCCAACATTGAAGAATATGGCCCTAGGTTGGTTATACTGGAAACAACATTTGAGACAGTGCAGGATAATTTATGAGTGAGTACCACCCCAGAGAGCTTTAAATCTGAAATTGAGTCAGTTAAGTCAGATTCATCCTTAGTATATCTTACAATTTTTTTTTTGCCTACAAAAGTAGGAATTTTAGAAAATCAAATACATGTTTATTAATAATCAGAGTTTTGAGGTTGAAGAGGGAATTGAAAGAGCGGAGACTATTTTCAGAGAATCGGTTATAACATAAAAAATTATTAAAAGGACAAGGTGGGAGAGGTAATATCTTTTGGTGGACCAACTTCTGCTGGTGAAAGAGACAAGCTCTCAAACTACAGAGGTCCCTGAAGAAGAGCTCTGTGTACCTCGAGAGCTTGTCTCTTTCACCAGCAGAAGTTGGTCCACCAAAAGATATTACCTCACCCACCTTCTCTCTTTAATATTTTGGGACCAACACGGCTATAGCAACACTTCAAACAAATAATTAAAACAACTTTTGATGCTCTGGTCTTTACTGAAAATGTATCTAGATTTTCTGGTCTTTTTTGAGTCCCACAACTGTATCTGATTTGACTGAGAAATAATTCTGGGATAGCAAAGGAGACTGTCAATTCCTGAACATAATATTTTCATCTGTCTGTGATAAAAACAGGGTTTGGGTACCTGTGAAGTAAAAGATGCTTGTGTTCCAGGATGTACAAATCAGCCTAAGGTTAATATCTGCTCACATGCCTCACGAGTCAGGCGATCAGGATTTGGTTCATCTTCTTTTTGGGGCCTTAACGCAATCTACATAAGAGGAGATGACACTGTAGTTATTCAAAGTATCTAACATGCATTTGGGAAGTGAAAAATAAACTAACAATATTAACAGTATTGATAATAACAAGGCCATGTCTTGAATTAGGAATACTATTGCTGTTCTTTGTCCTCTCAAGTTTCATTTTCTTCTAGATAGAGTCAAATATGTGTTTATGGATTTTAATTTCTGATTATGCTCAAACATTTCTGGATTTGAGCTTTGTGGTGTCCTGGAAAAATGAACAAGATCCTGATTCAATTAATGATAAGCCTGAAATACTTGTTGGATGAAATCCTGGTCCCAGTGAAGTCAATGGTAAAATTCCTATTGACTTCATTGGGGCTTGGATTTTACCTGTTATTTTTAATCAGTTTTGAGTACTAGAAAGTATTTTCCTGAGTATGAGCCCAAATTCAGGGGCATACTTAATAGTTCCATTGGCCGGGTGCCTCCTGAAGTGCCTAATGTTATACAAGTGCTTAAATACCTTGCTGACTCAAGGTCCATATCTTCAATACAAGTAATCACTCTGATTGGAGAGAATTTAAGTGGTGCCTAGAAGAAAATAGTTGTCATGTGAACGTAGATTCCAAAGACCCTTTGTGGCTGGATTTATGTTTTCCATAATCCTGATTATCAAATTATTTTTAAGAAAAGAGTGGCATTAGGCAGCTTTCCATAAATAGTGGCTAATCCTGCAGCCCTTATGAATGCAAAATGCACGTTAAAGTCAGTGGGGATTTTTCCTGAGCAAAGACTGTATGACTTGCCCCTAATTTATGATTAATTGATATTCCTCTATTGAGAATTAAGATATAAATTGGGACACTTTTCTGATACCTATGAGGTGGATCACACATCTAATATCATCAGAGAAGGAAGAAACTAAAGCAGATCCATCCTCAGTGAACAAAGATCGGCAATTGAATGGAAAATGTAAAAAAAAAATATTTTCATGTTCATAGAGACACGTATTTTCACAATTGTCCACGCGCCTTAGCATAATCATGGATTTCCATTCACTTTCTTGTGTCTCATGAAACTGTCTTAATCCCCATCTCTATAAAAATGGGGCCGTGAATGTCCAGGTTTAAAATGTTACTACCAGCATTGCTTTACTGAGTGCTAAAGAATAATTGAAGACAAATGCATACTAGAGAGACACTGCAGCAGGGCCGGCTCCAGGCACCAGGCAACCAAGCACATGCTTGGGGCGGCACCTGGTAAGGGGCGGCGGGGGGAACGCGGCGTGGCATTCCGCGGGGATGGGCGCTCCGGCGGCACGGTGCTCGGCGGGGGGGGGGCAGGCTCCAGCGGCACGGAATTCGGTAGGTGGCAGCGCGGGCTCGGGCGGGGGGCAGTGCAGGGCGCGGCACTCAGGGGGGCGGGGAGGGGGGGGGGCGCGGCGCTCGGGGGGGGGGGTTTCCGGCAGCGCTTGGCGGGGGGGCGGCTCCGGCAGCGTGGCATTCGGCGGGTGGCGGCGCAGGCGCGGTGCTCGGGCGGGTGGCGGCGCGGGCACGGCGCCCGGCGTCGTGGGGGCGGCGTGGGGTGCGGCGCTCGGGGGGGGTTTCCGGCGGCGCTCGGTTGGGGGGGGCGGGCTCCGGCGGCGCGGGGGCGGGGCGCGGCGCTTGGCGGCGGAGGGGAGGGCTCGGGGGGGCGGCGCTTTTTTTTTGCTGCTTGGGGCAGCAAAAAAAGTTAGAGCCGGCCCTGCACTGCAGGGTGCCTTCTGTCAGCTGATTTTTCAGCCTCTTCTTCTTACCTCCGCACAGCTAACAGAGAAGCCTGGACAATATCTGAATGAGCCAGATCCTCAGCTGGTGTAAACTGATATAACTCAATGGAAATCAGTGTTCATTTTCTACCCTTTCTTGTGTAACAGAGGATAGTCTTGTTATTTATAGACATGTTTAATTCATTTTTGAATCCCAGTAAGCTCTTGGCCTCTGTTATAGCTTGTGGCAAGGAGTTCTACGGGTTAATTACGTGTTTGACTTCAGTGAGGCTATGCTGATTTACATCAGCTGAGGATCTGGTCCCATACATTTAAAGGGTTAACTCTAACCATTTCTCAAGCTTCTTAATTCAGGAACATTCTTTAGGATTTGCTGTTAGGACCCTGCTATTCCATCTGAACGTCAACAATTAATCAGGTAATGTATTCAGAGTTAGTAAGATGGTCAACATTATCACTGATAAGAAATGGTTAGGAAGCCTGCTGTGTATTTAAAAGTAGGAGAGAAACATGCTGGAGAAACTGAAAGTTGTACATAACCCAGTAAGGGTTAAAACTTGACTACACATGCCTTGGGTAGCCTACTGCAAGGAGCGAGAAACCTTGCCTACAGAAGCATACATAGTTCTGAAAAGCAAGAGCATAATATCAAGTAAATTAGCTGCCCAGATGTCATGCATAGGTATTTGAAAATTTCACACTTATTCATGTTTATCCACAAAAGGGAAGAACTTAACCCCGTAGCCTTAGTCACAAATGTACTGCTTCTGGGGATGGAACTTTTGCAACAAAAAACATGGCAGCAAGTGGGATGTTCAGAAGAAGAGCTTGGAGGGATGGAAAGATTTCCATGTGAAGCGAGAGTGAAAAGACATGGATTATTTAATTTAGAAAGGAGATGAATAAAAAGGGACATGAGAGAGATATATAAAATTATCGTTATTATATAGAAGATCATTCTGATACTCCTATATATATCCTTTCTCTTAAGAGAAGAAAAAGAAGCCATCCAATTAAATGTAAGATGTAACAAATTTAAAAGTGATAGAGGGAATACATTTTTTTTTACACAACACATACTTAATCTGTGGAACTCACTGCCAATTCTAGCACTGATGCCAAGAGCACAGGAGGGTTCCAAAAAGAGTAAGAGATTTATATCACTAAGAAGAACACTCTCATTTATATTAGCTAGAATAAGAATGTATATAAGGGATATAAATCTAGATCCTCCTGCTTCAGAACATACATCAATCTTAGATTGCCTGGGATTAGGATATAGCCCACAGATATTTTAGTGCATACTTGTCTGTTATGCAGTTTTGCACCTTTCTCTGAAACGTCTGGTGTTGGCCATTGTCATAGAAAGAGGAACCATTGGTTTGAACTGGTAGGGCATTGCCTAAGTGCAGATAGAAAACCGCCTGTGTGCTTGTGAGCTTCTGAAGAGCTCCTGGGCCAAATCCTTCTGTCAGTTACACTGGTGCAACCCCATCGATTTCAAGAATTTCAAGCCAATTGATTTGCCTCATTGTAGCTGAGAGGAGAATCTGGTTCAGTGTTTGGAGGCACCTGATGTGATGCCTTGGCTTCATTCCACTCAAATGGCAGTTTTTCTGTTGACTTTAGTGGGGCCAGGATTTCATCCCTGATTTTTTTTCAGAACCTGCTTTATCTAACTGTCATTCTAACTAATTTGTGATTAGACTGAAATACTGAACAATGATATTTTAACCACTGTTTATAGGCTATAAATCCCAAATTCAACAGAAAATCCCTCTAGCCTTTGAGCTATACAAGCAAGATCATAGATACTGTTTTTCCAGAACCCAGTTCTATATGGTTTAGAAGCCAGGCAGATTATTTTCCTTGGATCATATTATCACCGGAATAAGAAACTATAAATATCTTCTTCCTTATCCCTCCTTGTCCAGTAATAATTGGATGCAACATAATTTATCCCCAAGATGGCAATTTTGCTTTGACATTGAGGTAAACAAAACCAGATTTATTTGGGTGTTGTTCAAAAAACACCATCTCACTCCTAATTCCCCCCCCCCCCCCAAGAAGCCTTAGCTGGCGTATTAACGTATAAAATTTCACAGAAAGGTCCACAGAAACAGAAAATGGAGAGCAAATAAAATGTAGCTGCAAAGAGCCTGAATTCAAAGTCAAGGATCACAATATTGACCTCTTCCTAAAAAGGAAGAGGAGGTGGAACAGGAGTGGTAGAAGTGTATAGACATGCAAAATTTCTATATGGTTGTAGCATGAATTCCAACTAACTGTATTTAGAAAAGTCCATGAAGAATTTTTGTTAAGTTTTTGGTTTAACTGAATTCAGATTGTAGTCTGATATGTGGTTAAATGGGGACTAATGGGGAATAAATTGGTCTTTATGACCCTGCATGGCTTCCATTCATATCTGCTGCAGGGGCTTGGGAGGAAAGCAGAGGCTGCATACCTGGTACTTCTCCCCCTGGAAGGGCAGTGGTGGAAAGATTCTGCATCCACCCCCATTGCGGTGGCCAGCATAGTTGAGCTAGTCCTAGGGTGGATGATAATTAATCAACTTCTGGTAAAGGCTAGTAGCTTACTACTATTCCCCGAAAGCAGGGAAGGAATTGTTCCTCTTAGATGCACAATTCCTTCCTTCCCTGGGCTGTTCTGGGACCATGCAGTTATGTGCCACCCCTTACCCTGGGGTAGAGGGGAAAAGGACTGGCAAGCCCCAAATGATTAACATGAAACATACATTAGCTAGAAAAACAGTTTGAAATGAAAATGGAAGATCTTGAAATGAGTAGATTGTGTACAATCCATTTTGATGATCTAATATGAATGGCCATAAACTATGACTTCTAAAAATACTGAAGTGAAGGCCTGGCTAACAGCTATTTCAAACTCTAGTTGTTCAGAACGTTCTCACCAGCATGTTTGAAATGCTCTCGGATTTTATTTTGTGAACAGATAAAAAGTGCAGGCTCTTTTTATAGGAGGCATCAAGTAAAACCAAGAAGTGTATACAGTTGCTTTGTACTTATTCCCAGGACACACAAAGCAATTACATGGCACTCACTACATAGCTACTTCCAGCAGTTTCAAGTGATCTCAGGGATTCAACCAGCTGTTTGTGTCCCATGAGAGAAATACAAAAGATGAAGATAGACACACAAACCTAAGAATGATTTTATTTTAATTTCATAATTGTGTTGCACTTGTTAGTATGGAAAGCGTGAGCATTAACCTCTGCTGTAAAGAGCAGTAAGTGAAATAAGAATTCCCTGGGCTGTTTTAATTGCTTGAGTTGTCATTTCTTGGAGCTAAAAGAGAATCATGGACACAAGACTTGATGGATAATTGAAGGGCAAATTGCTTTCTAACTAATTTTTTCAATAATGTAGTACTTTTAATTTATAAGTACCTCAAGTGTGAGGTTTCTGATAGTATGAACATATGAACAGTTGGACTAGAACAACTTTTAGAATAATACAGTTTTGATGGTCTTGGCAGATGTCATTGGAAAAGTATTTTCCCCTATATTTGCAATAAGTTTTGGAATTTGACCCATGTCCTCACTGTGATTAGACATTAATGCTATTTGGACATAAAACAAATGATTTGTTTTATATACACTTGCAAGAACTGTATTCAATTAACAGGATAAATTCAGTCAGTAGAGCTCATTCCTTCCTAAAATGTAACGTATATACACTGAATATACCTTTTCTTCTACTAGGCTTTTCTACCATTACACATACAGTATAGTCTGTGATTGTTTTAGGAGATTATACACAGATTTGGTTTAAAATAGTATTTCTAGTCATAGCTAAGTAAGATATTGCACAGCAAATTTTCACAAACTGACACAAACCTTTGTTTGGGGAATAAAACCACACACTTAACTTACTAAGTCATTGAACTCCTGTGGGAAAATCCTGTGTGACACATGGAATAATAGAGTCTCTTTCTCTCAGAAGCTGTTCTGTTTAACACTGGAACAGACATTTTTATTGATTAAGGAGAAAAACAGATCCTACATAACTCATCTTTAATCTTCCATGTTGCATAAAGCCCTGACATGACAGCAGCCGGACGCCACCAGTAACATCTACGTTTTGGTGATTTAATGCAAGAACATTATTTTTTTTTTATTTCTGATAAAATGATAAACAGATTTACTGTTTTATTACATCCCTAAAGCTGAGACCTATAAAAACATAGCCAGGGAAATGATGAACTGCCACTGCACTCTAAAACACTTACACTTCTCTTTCTATTACTTTGGCTCCTTTGAATGCTGCTATACATCCCCTACTTTCAGAAATGGCAATTCCTATTGACTTCTTCACAAATCATTATCTAGAAGCCAATATTTATTCAAAGTCCTTTTCATGCCATTTGAATAAAGGTCCCTCTCGCATATAGTACAGGCTATTCTATATTTTTAGGGGGGAAATAAATCTCTTGCAATTTATCCAAAAAAAGGGGAGGGTGGAAAGCTGAAAGATTAAGAGTGAAGTGAATAAAAATAAATATACATTTAAGGCTGAGAACATCCTTATAAATCCTAGAATGAATTGTTAATATTTTAGCAATTGTCCAGCTACAGCTTAATTGCCAAATTACTGGAATCTGGTGTATACGTTCAACTACAGAAAAATGGATAATTTTAATAGTAGACTGGTTTTATGGCTTGCTCTTAAAAGATGAATGTAAATGTTTACTGAGAAGTAGATGCAGTCATCTTAATTAGCAGCTAGTAAAAGACTGATTCAACCAAGAAGTAGTGTTATTGTAGTCAGCCATTCTAGAATTATGTAACAGTGACCTCTTATTATAAAGATTTATTTGGCTAATGTCAGATGAGAAAAATGACCTGGGAGAGTATATTTGTCTAAGGCAATTACAAGCATAACATTGTATCTTTTAAAATCATTGGGTTACATTCTGGCCTTTTAAGGCTGCCTCAGACCATTCAGGTGGTGCAAAGCTCCCTTAACGTTGGTTTAACTGACTGCATGGGTATTCCCCTGACAAAGGGTAATCCCAGAATACTGGATCCTAAACCCAAGCACAGGTGGTATGATTAGGAAAATAGGGGTGTGGCTAGAACTCTGCAGCAGACTGGTGACCTCTGGTTGCCAGAATGCTCCTCTGAATATCACTGCAGTTGACACAACTAAGGCTTTTTTTGCTCTGTGATACCAGACCTGTGCTCAACAGTGTGAAGATGAGGAAAGTGCAGGGATGGTTTACAACACCTTTGTAGCCCTTTCCCCCACCAGAGCTGCAGCAGGTGCAGAAGTGCCAGTCCTGAGGATCTGGCCTAATGTTTATCATGTAATTTTCAGTCACTAAAGTGAGAGACCCAGATTCTCTGGACCAGTGCAAGGGGGTGTAAATTGTCCGCACTCAGGGTTATGCTATAACTTTAGTTTCTTCTGAGAGCTCCTGGCATAAAGGAGACTCACCCTATGAACACTGACACCATTTTTGATTGGGCACCAATAATAATTTAGGACTGCAAGTGAAACAAAAAGGTAGCTAACTGCAACCTGCTAGTATTCAAATACAAAATTCAAAGCAATGTGTGACACCATTCTCAGTAGCATCATAACCAGGAACAGTGCAACTAGAGACAGGCTGTTCCCTTCTCTATATTGAGCAACTGAAATCAATTTTCTGAAATACAGAATAATCTTTGAAATGAAATAAATAATCACATTCATGCTCATCCAGGGCACCAATCCCAAATATTCAAGGGCTGAGCACGATATGCCTTTGGTAGTGTTCTGTGGGAGCTGGAGTGGCTGAGGGGGGAAGGGAAGCAGCATCTCTGCAGGGTTGTTACTCTGAAGGTGGGGAAGTGGCACGTCAGGAGTAGGGCAGGAACAAATCTGGGGAGCATGCTACATGACATGCTTCTCCTGAGACCTGATGGATGCCTGAGTGGAAATCCATGTGGGATAATGTACTAGCAACTGAATTAACTCTCACTGTACCCTGTGCCCTCCATCCGGAGTGGGGATTATGGCCCAGGTAGAGACTGCCAAGGGCAGCAGAGTCCTTTAAGGCCTCATCTTGCTATGGTTGGAGGGAACAGTAGAGGAGCTAGGCCTGGGGGGCCCTCATTTGGACTGTTCAGTCATTTACATGCTTAGTAATATTTGAGACTTATGTTAAAGTGCCTAGGCCATCACACCACTAAGGAGTGAGATGCCCCTTTGCCTGCACCACTTCTCCCTCTCATGGAGGTGGCTCCCTCTACTGGCCACAATTTAACTCAGCCTCCCCCCCCAGAACACGTCCATGTTACTGATGTAACTGTAAGACAGGTGGCTGAAAAGTTTCAAATAAAAAAAAAAGTGTGTGTGTGTGTGTGTGTGTGTGTTTGAACATTTCCCCATTGTTTGACCTGCTCTAGATAGGATACCCATTTTCAGAACCATCCATCACTTTTGCTACCCCCTCCCTCAACAATCAATTGGGGGCCTCAGTGCCTCTGAAAAAACAAACCCTACTTGCCTCATGTTTGGGCAGCCCAGAATTGAAGCACCCAGGATCAGAGGACACTTTGGCAGTTCTGGCCTATGTTATCTTCCCAAGGCTATACAAGGAGTCTGTGGCAGAATCTGCATTCAAACTCCGGGCTTCTTGCTTCCCAATGTTGTGCTCCACCCGTTTGCCCAGGCTCGCTAAAAATTACCTCTTAGCCAGAGGCACTGGGTTGTTGGTTTTTTAAAACTAGATCTAATCCCCTGGAAGCCATTACTGTGCTGTGAATTTCACCTGCTATTAGCAGGGAAATAATGTCTGAGCCCTGTTGTGTTAAGAGTAAGCCATACCTAAGTATCAGTCATTGACATGTCCTATTTCCCCTCACCTTTCATATAACGGAGCGCAGGGTATATAACCAGAAAACATTGCAGGCTACTACCATGTCTGCCCATCAGCTCTACGTGCCCAAGGGATTTCAAGCTTGAAAGCCTGAAAGTTCAGTTCTGCAGCTGCATTGCCTCTCTTCTAAACAATAAGTCACACCCGAACTAAAAGAGGTTATCCAAACCTGATAAAGTTCTGAACAGAGCGGTATCTTTGAGGGCCACTCCTAAGTACAGATTAACAAGTAGGCGTGTGTACATGGTTCATTGGTCCTAATTATAAATGTAATTTATTTGGAAATTGTCAAAAATCTTGCTGTCAAGACATTTGCATGGCAGCAACGCAAACTAATCTGAAAGAGCCTTTCACGATATTAAAATTATTGTGTGACAGGAGGATAAAAATCATACCAAGTAAGCTTCCCAGTAATGTCACCTTCCAAGTAAAGCAAAAGTTAAACCTCTCAATCATAAAACTTTGCATGTGATCCCTGATCAGAAGCTGTCTCCTACTCTTCTGACTGTTTGGGATGTTTACTGGATATTGACCTATTTATTTGTGATACGTCAACCTGATACTATTTTTATTTAAGATTGTTCCCAGTGATATTTTTCTCATTTCATTCTCTCTTTCAGACCCAGCCTTTCCCTCTTTTATCAAGCGCAAATGTAACGTTATTTTTTATCTTCTGAGGATCGTGATTGCAATAGTTTGTTGCATTGTAATTTCCTGTAATGCAACTTTAAGAAAGATAGCTCGGCGCTGCTGTGTTTGGAGGGAAATAGAACTTTGACATCAGATTTCCGCGCACTGGTACCAAGGCTCCGATGACATACACTGTCCTGCTTGTTTCAGGGCTTTGGCTGAAATGACATGAAACACCACGAATAGGGGGTTCATTACTATAGCGCTTTGAAATGATTGAGTGGGAACTGTGCACAAACAATACATCTCAGGACATCTACACCACACTACTGTATATCGACCTATCTTGATTTTTTTAAGTTGCTTTATTGATTGCTCTGCTACCCATCTAACAGCCCAAGAGTTTCATGATCACTGATGCCAGAACCATCATTTGACGCAGTGTAGGTGGAATTACCTGTAGCGTGTGTGTGTACCTATCTATACACACGTCATGGTCCGCACACTTCACTTGGTAGCACTTTGCCATTTACTTTGATTTTAAAATACATTACTCAATAAAATGAGAGCGTTACCTGTATCTTGAAGATTCCAGGCATGCATATTTCCCCATGCCACTCACCATATTGGCATACATTTGTTTTCCTTTGTAATTCAGACTGCCACTCATTTGTTCCTTTCATTCAAGCAATTATAAAAACCCATTGCCGTCTAGTAGAGGAGCCAAATAATTATAATCTCAAATCGGAGTGATAAACTGCAATGTGGGGAATTGTTTAATGTATTGTGATCTCTGTGTGGCATGCTAATAAAGCGCAGAATTTCCCCAAGTATATGATACAAAAAGTACGTGTTTGGATTGGTTCTGCTTAGCTCCAAGCGACCCGCCTTTGCATCTCTTGCAGCGCGACTTGCAAGGGCCCCCGGGGAAGGGCAATTCGATTTAAAGTTTCCCCCCTGAAGAAGCGAAGCCGCGTGTTCCAGGAACTGAAGTGCTGTAGAGAGAGAATGACTTCTGCGGAGAAGTCACCTCCAGCTGCCTTGTGTGAGCTCTTCCCGGAGGGTGTGCCGGACCCCTGTCGCCTCAGGTATGTGAGAGCCGCGATCCCTGGCAAGCCCGACACCGTGTACCTGCAGGTGGCGACAAATGCCCTTGAAGTTTGGCGCTGTCCCGGGTGCTGAAGGCGGAACGCGAAGCGAGTGAACACAGCTGGCCCATGGCAGCGGCCGAAGAGTTTCACTTGAGTCTCGGGAAAAGCGTCTGCAGCGTGGGCTGCTCTAGCTAAGGCCGGGGATCCTTCCCTGTCACTCCCGGTTCCACACGGCTAACAGAGCGACTCCCGCTGGGGCAGGAGTTTGCATTTAAAAGCTAACCGCGAAGGAAAGGGCTGAAGCTGCGCGGGGAGGGGAATAGGAGTCAGCCACACACTCAGTTATGTGCCTCATCCACTTCAGCCTGCACATGTCCCCCCGATTCCTCAGCCCTGGCATGTAGCCACATCGGGCATGTTACCGCATAGCCAGAACGCGCCGCGCCCCCCTCCCCCCGCCAATGTGCCGGGCCCTTGAAGGGCCACAGGGCTGGGGACGTTGCAAGCCCACGTCTCAATAAACAGGAACGCCACCGCCCGGGCACCCAAGCTCAGGCCCTGGGGGCTGACTGGTGCCTTGGCGCGGACGGATCACAGGGTGACGCTGGAGGTAGTTGGAAAGCCACACAATGTGGAGGCACCAGCTAGTTCCAAACGGGCTGCCTGGGCTTTCCTCTGGGAGGGACGAACAAGGGGGAGGAGGAGGGGACTCGCATCGCTTGCTACTGACCCAGCGGGTACAGAGGATGCTCCGCCCGCGCTGTTGATGAAAGGGACAGGAGTACAATGGCAGCCCAGCAGCGAGAGCCACCCCAGAGGAGAGGGGGCGGGGGAAGAGAGCGAAAGCAGGGACAGGGGCGGGGGGAGGGGCAGAGCAGATCAAACAGTGAGCGAGCGGGAGGGGAGAGGAGGGGGAGCAGGACCCGCCAGAGGGAGTGAAGGGGAGAAGCAGCCAGCGCGAGCGAGGCTGCTCCGTGCCAGCCCCTCGGAGCCCGGCAGGCTCCTGCTGGGAGGAGAGTGGCGAGGCCGGATCGGGATGGACAGGCACAGCCTCTCTCCGCCGCCTGACGCCCTGTGAACCGCGCGCTCTCTGGATGCCCGCAGCCGCTCCCTCCCGTGGCTCTCCGGCGTGGCCAGGCGCACTGGCGGCGCGGCACGCCCGGGGGCCCGAGGCGATGACTCGCGGCAGGAGAGCGGAGCGCTCCCCACCTGCCAGCCCGAGCCCGGAGGAGTGACAGTGCCGCGCTCTGCCCATGCGCTCCTAGCTGCCCCGGCATGGATGTGGCCAACAACACTACCTCCCCCACCGAGCAGTCCTCCGCGAGGGGCCAGGGCGCCGCGGTGACCCTCAGCTACCAGCTCCTCACCTCCCTCTTCCTGGGCACCCTCATCCTCTGCTCCCTGCTGGGCAACGCCTGTGTGATCGCGGCCATAGCCCTGGAGCGCTCCCTGCAGAACGTGGCCAACTATCTTATAGGCTCCCTGGCCGTCACCGACCTGATGGTCTCGGTGCTGGTGCTCCCCATGGCCGCCCTCTACCAGGTGCTGAACAAGTGGACGCTGGGGCAGGTCACCTGCGATATCTTCATCTCCCTAGACGTGCTGTGCTGCACCTCCTCCATCCTCCACCTGTGCGCCATCGCCCTGGACAGGTACTGGGCCATCACCGACCCCATAGACTATGTCAACAAGCGGACTCCCAGGCGAGCGGCTGTGCTCATCAGCCTGACCTGGCTCATCGGCTTCTTGATATCCATCCCGCCCATGCTGGGCTGGCGGACGCCCGAGGACAGGTCGAACCCCGACGCCTGCACTATCAGCAAGGACCACGGGTACACCATCTACTCCACCTTCGGCGCCTTCTACATCCCCCTGCTGCTGATGCTGGTGCTCTACGGACGGATCTTCAGGGCGGCCCGGTTCCGGATCCGCAAGACCGTCAAGAAAGCGGAGAAGAAGAAGATCGCCGACACCTGCCTGACGGTGTCCCCGGCCAGCCAGCAGAGGAAAAGCAACGGGGAGCCCAGCAAGAGCTGGAAGCGGACGGTGGAGCCCAAGCCCAGCGCGTGTGTCAACGGGGCCGTGAGACACGGGGAGGATGGAGCTGCTCTGGAGGTCATCGAGGTCCAGCACTATCACAACTCCTCCAAAACTCACCTGCCCCTGCCCAGCGACCCCTGCAGCACCCCGCTGGCGCCATCCTTCGAGAAGAAGAACGAGAGGAGCACCGAGGCCAAGAGAAAGATGGCTCTGGCCAGGGAAAGGAAAACGGTCAAAACCCTGGGCATCATTATGGGCACGTTCATCCTCTGCTGGCTGCCCTTCTTCATCGTGGCCCTGGTCTTGCCCTTTTGTGACAGTGAGTGCTACATGCCGGACTGGCTGGGGGCAGTCATCAACTGGCTGGGCTACTCCAACTCCCTCCTCAACCCCGTCATCTACGCCTATTTCAACAAAGATTTCCAAAGTGCTTTTAAGAAAATTATCAAATGCAAGTTTTGCAGGCAGTGAAGGACACTCCCTTCTCGGGGGCTCCCTGCGCTTGCTTCATCAAACTCCACATCTCTTCTGCTACTAGAGTCTCTGCTTGTGCCCTCCTTCCCCCCACCGGTGACCACTCTCCCCAGGACTGCGGCAGGGGCAGCTCCACTTTACCACGCAGCACCGGAGCGTCTCCTCCTTGTTACAACACACGGCGCGCGGCAAATCCAAGTAGTTCAGACTCCCGTGCAGCGTCTGCCATCGTTCCACGGGGAGACAATGCCGCTCCGGATTCCAATCCCTCACCTCTCAAAGCGTTACAAACGGAGTCAGCCCCTTTCTGAACTACTGCAAACTTAGCACTTGCAATTCAGCGCTTTGGAAAACTGACTAGCACGTGTTCCCGAACTAACCTGAGCACCGTCTGCTCCTCTGAGTTTACACAGTACTCAGCCTGTGTAATGACACCCTATTTCGCCACTTGTATTTATTTTGGGTAGACCTTGGGTTTGCAGATCGTTGCTTGTGGTCGCTGTTAACCACCTTGTCTGCCCGGGTAGCATCGGTAAAATAAACCATCCTATGCATAAAACCTTCTTGTCTGTTTTTCTTGGATTAAAAGAAGATTGCAGAGCGCTCTGAGTCTAACCTAGATCTGGTCGAGTAAGTACGAACGTGGAGGGTTTGAAGCAGTTCTTTCCACAGTGGAAGAAGGGGCTTAAAAGTTACGTCGCTGGCAGCGAGATTGAAAAGCGAATTTCGTTTTTTGGGGGAAAACATAATTTTATAACCTTTCAAGGTACTTCTGATCACATTACTAACTGTATCATACTAATATGTCTGTATCATGTATTTATAATAGCCCGCTTGTTACGTTACTACCTTTCAGTGCATGGGAGTTACGTTGTTTACACGAGAGGGATTTTGCTAAACATGAAATCATTACAATTCACCTAAATTAAAAACAGATTTTAAAAAACCCACCCTAATAGAACGAGGATTTCTCATTAAGAAAACCCACGGAACCCATCTTCGTGACTATCAGGCGCAAATAAATATATTGTTTAAAAATTCTTGAAAATAAGACGCAGGTTTTCATTTTGAAAAGCACCTTAAAAGTATTACTAGGAATCACACTGCTCGTTTCGGAAACAAACAGCCGTGCAGCATTTTACTGAAGTTTGAAACTATTTGCTAGGTGCTGCTTTCTCTCTCTTGCCCTATCTCTCCCCCCCCCCCCGCCAAACCAGGGTAATCTCATTTTAATGCTGTGTAGTGAAAAGGGCAAATGTGAGTAAATCAGTGAGTCTTTCTCCCAGCACAGGTGATTAGCTACGGTATTGTTGCAGAACAAACACTCATACTATAGCAGGGAATAAAGAGTGTACTAGTCACTTCACTTGCAAAGTGTGGAAAAGTAAACAAACACTGTCAGCTCTGACTTCTTGGCAGTTCAACAAAACTTTCCTGAATACTTGGCCCAATGCTAATTTCCCCCTTTAAACAAAAACCCCACCTTTAACTCAAGAAAGTTATAGAGGTGGGTTTTTTTTTGATACTTTGCTTTTGATGAGAATGAAGAAATAACCTGATTTGTACTGAAAGGTATTACTAACAGCTCTTTCTAAAGTCAGAAATTGGGGTAGCCTAAACTGTGATTTCAACTGAATTGCCAGAATGTCTATTTTGTACAGTGCCTCTTAGTTTCATACAGGGTATGCATCGTGATCTGTTATTCTGTTCAGATCTGACAGGGTTGCATATTATTTTGCACTATTAAACGGGTTGAATTCTTTGTATTTGGGAAGGTAGTTTGAGATCGAATGCTTGAGCCAAAAATACATATTTTTCTTCTTTAGTTTGTCGTAATCTGTACTACCTATAGGTACATGGGAATGTTAATTCTGTGCTTCACGTGAATGTAAATGTCAAGTCGTTTATGAATTTAAACAGCTTTCAAAGTTAAATGATAGCAATGCTTTGAATATGTTCAGATAGTCTAATTTATTATAAGAAAATTTATTTGACCTCATTTTCTCAATTAAAGTGAACTTTGATCTTCTCTTCCCCTTTCTCTCTGATCACTCCTAACTACGCGCACATTCTGGATTTTCTTTATTTGAAAACTAAGTTGTATTTCTAAGTGCAAAAGATACCAAGGAAAATTAATGTCCAGTCATTTATGAAGGAGTTGAAAATTTAGCCTACCACTTAAATCGAAGATCTTGTGACTTGAGTTCAAAGAACCAGCAAGTGCGTTATAAGTGACTGGTTTTAATTTTGTTGAACCTATAAGGAATCTATCTCCACATACACGTATCCAGTAGGCTGGCGTGTGTTTGAAACAATGATACAATCACACGTGCGACTATGTATGTGAGAGAGAGTGGGTTGATGGTTCTATGTATATCTCACTTATATTTCAAATTTAAACCTGTTTAAATTTAATCTGAACGGTGTATTCTCTCCCCCTCCCCCCATTTTTTACTTGCAGCAGAAGTCAGAATCTCCCTGGCATTTCAGAAACTTTTTAAAAAACTTGCTAACGCTGAAAACTTTTATTGTAGCCAATAGATCGGTGTTTCAGTTTCACTCTCCCCCTCTTATTCAAAGAGAAGCGATAGCTCCAGAGGAGGTGGTCCTCCTGTCCCGTTTGGAACTAGCTAGTGCCTCCACACTGTGTGGCTTTCCAACTACCTCCAGCGTCACCCTGTGATCCGTCCGCGCCAAGACACCAGTCAGCCACGCTTTGCACTGGGGTGGAAGGACAAAAACCGAGGACGTGTTTGCAGGAGGGAGCCATCTCTAAGGTCACTCGATTGATCTGGCCAGCAGGTCGGTGTCTAGAGTGAAAGGGCTGGAAATGTCATCAGTGCAGCACGCGCCAGCGTAATTCCATTCTCAATTACGCTAGAGCACTGCTGCACTGAGGCAGAGTTCTTAATTAAAGGGCCTCCCCTGAGCACGCTGACCCCCCGGGCAGGAGGCAGGCCACCAATGGCCAACTGACAAAAACACCCCTCATTAGCATTGGATCATGAGTGCAGGCTTGTTTTGCTTGCGACAGTTTGGGGAGTAAGGGGCTTTAACGACTGACTCAGACCTAGCCCTAGCCCAGAAGAACTGGTTTTAAAGGGGCAGTAGCACGTTTCAGCCTGGAATCTATTTCCCCTCCCTAGCCCCTCTTTTTGTAGTCATCGGGGTGCCTCAGCTGCCCCTAAGAGGGACTTCTCTGGGGCAGGGGGTTCTATTTCCCCAGTCTCTCGGGTACTTACAGAGCAGCTCCAAGAGGATTACGGGCCAGGCGCAGTAGTAAGGCGAGGATTGCAGCCCTCTGCTAAAACCATGAGTGTCTGCCATTGGCCCCTCAACTGCCGCCCTCACAATCTCCACTTCAAAGAGACGGGCAGCAGCTGGCAGAGGGGAAGGGGGCAGCCTCACCTCTCGTACTCATGGCAGGCTCAGAGCACTCGCGTAGGGCTGGAGTTGTTTCCCTTTTCTTCAGGGACGGGAAACTTATTTCCAAGCTGATCACTGGAGATGAAGCCCCAGCACCTCTCACTCAATCGCTCGGGATTTAGCCGGGTGGGATTTTGTTCTCTTGTACCCAGACTCCAGAGAGTTCTTGCAAGCAAAACTCTGGAGAACTAGTGAGAGAAATTCAGTTCAATGCAGATGCTGTGATTTGTCTCTAGGGGATGGTAGCTACCAGACTGACAGCACTCTGGCCTCTTTAGTAGTCTGTCCATGCTAATTGACCATGATAATTGGGTGCTCCAAGGGAGGATTAAAATGCTAAAAGAAAGGAGCACTAGTTCTAGTAAAGACTGTGTATTAGCACTACAGGAAGAGGTAATAATACTCACTCTGATATGTATGTTAAAGAAAATGAGTGTAACTGCTGTGGTAGATATATAATGATGGGAGGAGGTTTAAAACCAGAGCATGTTAGTGTAGATTTTCCACTGGTTTCACAAAAAGATGAAAAATATACTCTCAACACTTTTGCTTATTTTATCCCTGTGTTGTTGTTTTTAAAAAAAACCTAAAAATATGCATCCACTCAAGGAGCCTGCATCCAGCGGTGGCTCCAGGCACCAGCGCTCCAAGCACGTGCCTGGGGCGGCAAGCCGTGGGGGGTGGCCTGCCGATCACTGCTTGGGAGGCAGTCAGGCTGCCTTCGGCGGCATGCCTGCAGGAGGTCCGCCGGTCCCGCGGATTCGGCGGCGGGTATGCCAAATCCGCGGGACTGGCAGACCTCCCACAGGCATGCCGCCGAATCCGCGGGATCGGTGGACCTCCCGCAAGCATGCCGCCGAATCCGCGGGACTGGGGACCTCCCGCAGGCATGCCGCTGAAGGCAGCCTACCTGCCGTGCTTTGGGTGGCAAAAAAGCTAGAGCCACCCCTGCCTGCATCTATTATATGGAGATTACCTATCTCATAGAACTGGAAGGGACCTTGAAAGGTCATTGAGTCCAGTCCCCTGCCTTCACAGCAGGACCAAGTACCATCCCTGATATATTTTTGCCCCAGATCCCTAAATGGCTCCCTCAAGGATTGAATTCACAACCCTGGGTTTGGCAGGCCAATGCTCAAACCACTGTATAACTGATCTCCCCGTCTTCCACATCATCAACAGTAATGACACTCATCCCAGGGCCAGGTTGGAAAAAGAGTTCTGAGAGTATTAACTACATTTAAAAATAGGTAGGCACAAAATATTGACATTTTATTTTCAAGTTTCCAGGTTGTTCCTGATAACTCTACCATCTTTTTCTTTTACATAGCAGAAAGTAGCGAACACAGTAGAAATACAGAAAAGAACAGAAACAACAAGGAGTCTGGTTGCCCCTTAAAGACTAACAGCTTTATTTGGGCATAAGCTTTCGTGGGTAAAAAACCTCACTTTTACCCACGCAAGCTTATGCCCAAATAAATCTGTTAGTCCGGTGGCACCTTAAAGACTCCTTGTTGAAGTGGGCTGTAGTCCACGAAAGCTTATGCTCTAATAAATTTGTTAGTCTCTAAGGTGCCACAAGTACTCCTGTTCTTCTTGTTGTTTCTGTGGATACAGACTAACACGGCTACCCCCGATACTAGAAAAGAACAGATTAACCCCCCCCTCAATAAAATAAAAGAGGAGCAGGGAAAAACACATGTACATGGAAGAGATAAACAGTTAGTTCACTGAGAAAACTCAGTTGGTGGGGTCTGTACCTGTGAAGTGAAAAAATGCTGCTGGGGAACGTTAAAACTTGGATCATGGCAGGAAAACACAAAAACAGGGTTGGGTTCTGTTGTCAGTTGAGACAAGGGAATGTCATTAAGCATGGAGCAAAGCAGAGTGCCTGTTTATGGAAAGGCTTCTAGAAAGTTGGTATTATCTACACCATGTCAGAAGAAAGGGTCAGACGCTCCACTTTTGAACTTGGTATGATAATTCAGAGAAATCCAAGATCTCAAAGTCAGAGGCTTAGGGCAAAACCAGGTTCTGAAGGTTCCCCAGGGAATAATGTCAAAAAAATAATAGGGACTAAAGAAGAAATAAGTAGCATCTTTATGCAGCAACAGGGCACTGGTATTGGAGGAGAAGGGAGAAGATAAACCACCTGGAAATAAACCCCATATAATTTAGAGAAGTTTCCTCCCCACCCTAGAATAAAAAGATTCAGCTATGCAAGCTGCTGTTTATAGAATCATGGAATCATAGGACTGGATGGGACCTTGAGAGGTCATCTAGTCCAGTCCCCTGCACTCATGGCAGGACTAAGTATTATCTAGACTATTCCTGACAAGTGGTTGTCTAACCTGCTCTTAAAAATCTCCAATGATGGAGATTCCACAACCTCCTTAGGCATAACAATGAAGGATGGAAACAAAATATATGGGAAAGGAGGGTTTTCACACAGAAGCCTCTGACACAAGAACTCACTTGAAAATGTATCATGCTCTAGTGGGAAAGAAACAGCTGTACAGTGTGCAGCCAACCAGCAGGCCCATTGCCTTAGGAAGGAAGTGGAGAAATGATGGACGCAGGAGAAAAAAAACCTCCACAACGGGCACCTCTTTGAGCGATATCACTTCCATTATCCCTCATTTACTTTGGCGAGGTGAGCGATAGGATACACAAGATTATTCAGATCAAAAAGCCAGATTCTGATGCCCTCAGGTGTGTTGAATAGTACCTCACTCTGAAAATAGTCCCACTGAAATAAAGAGGAGAATTCACAGAGTTTGGTACTACTCAGCATGTGCAGGGACATCAGGATCTAGCCTAAAGACTAATTAGCTATCAGGCAGTATGCTCAGCTCTTAAATAAAAAACTCTAGAGAGAGCAAGTAGAAAAAAAGGCAGAAATCCTAAGGAGAATCTACCTTTCTGCTAAGCAACAAGGGCTTGAGAGTATTTGAGGTGAATAATATTGGTCTGACTTCTGATCAGCTCTCTTATCACATATGTACAGCAGCTTGTGGGGAGCTTTTTCTTTTCCAGTATCTTGATGTGATACAATTGGAGTTAATTTGAGTAAACCTTAAGAGACAATGTTGTTCAGACAAATGGGTCAGCTATGTGCTTTCACTAACTGATGTAATTTCCTGAATTGTATTTAGCTTTACTAGAATTCAACTTCTTACCAATCATCAGCCTTTGCCCAGCTGCCAGTGACATTCTTTATAGGCGGCTTTGAAAAATTTCACTATGCAGAAAATGTGGCACAGAAGTGGTATATAATAAGCATGAAGGCTGATATCCTGGCCCCATTTAAGTCAATGGCAAAATTCCCATTCTCTTGCCCTGAGTTTATCATCTCTGATACAGAATAAATAGCCTGCTTTCAAGGATGGGACATTTTGTTTGTGTGCTGTAGTTTTCACACTATCTTACTTTGATTTCCCAATAAGATTAAAAAAGGACTTACTCTTTTCAAAAGAAGAATCAAATCTATATCAAATCAATATTTGTGCTTGGTTGCAGTATTCGATTTGCTCCACTAACAAGCAACTTCCTCACAGTTTAGAAAGCTTTATTTTCTTTTTAAGATGGTTGTTTAAGCCCAGACAATGAATACAGAGAAATTCTAAATGGAAAGCAAAAGCTTTTAAGTCTGAAATGGGGCTGGAGGGAAGTGATCCTCAACAAACGTAGTCAATTCCAAGTGATTCCCTATGGCAGCTATTGAGGCTGTAATTTCTTTTTCATTTTAAAATGTTTCTTTGGGGTTCTGCAAAACTAAAGGAAAGATTTTAAAATGTCAACATTGGCAGAAGGAATTTTTCTTACTGTGTGGGATCGATCCAGTTCCCACTGAAGTCAATGAGAACCTTTCCACTGATTTCAAACGTGTTGAACCAGGGCCCGAGGCCTCATCTACAGTAGAAAAGGTTTGCTGGTATAGCTATGCTGGCAAAACCCTCCCTGTGTAGATGCAGGTTATACCAGCAAATGAGTTCTTTTGCCAGTATAGCTTCTACCAGTTCTCCAAACAAAATGAGCGACAGCAGCAAAAGCACTTTTATGCTTGTATAACTGCATCCATTGTACTATGGCTTTTGTCAGTATAAAAAAGTTATTTTGAAAAAAAAAAATCTCAATCCTAACCAATATTACTATACTAGGAAAAGTTTCTAGTGTAGATCCGGCATGAGAAAGGAGTCCTAATAGTCATGTTTCAAGCTTTAAAACTGAGTTTCAAAATGCTTCTCCAAACATTGCTCCAAGAAACATCCTGAAACTCACTTTTAGAACTGAGCTCACCAGGGAATCACTTTTCATAGGGAAGATGATGACCGGGAGAGAGAGATTTTGCAGCCCCTTATGCTTTCTCAGAGAAACATTTTTAACAATTCAAGTGCACTTTTTAAAGTTTCAAATATATCCGTGAGAAAATCCAAAAGCGCTGGAATGGGCAAAAATCCTGTCATTGTCCTGCTGGCTTCATGCTTTCTAAGTGAAAGTGCTATGTGTAAAGGTTCTGCACTCTGAACTGTCACTTTGGGATGGGCTTTTAGATTTGTATATGGTGGAAGTGGCAAAAGACCATGCAATTCCAAAGAACCCCATTATTCCTACATCACAACTAATGTTGTCTAATTATAGGAGAGTTGGTAACAAAATGGTGGTATCCTAAATGCAAGAACAGAAGAGGGCTACCAAATGTGACTGCAATGGATTGTTCTAGGTGCCCATTCCCAAATGTACACTCTCTGTGATTTCTTACTGCTAATAACTGAAGGACTGGGCTTTCTACATCAAGAATGGTGAAGGGGTAATGTTCCATTAAATTAACATCTTTTCTCTCTGGGCTATACTTTGCAAGGAGCTCCTGAGTCATGCACAGATCTGGGAGAAGGGAAGAGAAGATAAGGATGCTGCTGAACATGTAGTTTTAAACACTAATCAAAGTCAGTCACAGATGCAGAAAGAGAGCTGGATGCTTGCCACTTTCCAGAGCCAATCGTTCAGGGCTGTAAGGCTCCTGGCCATGCTTCCTACCACCAGTATGGTAGACCTAGAAATACCCTAGCTTTCTCTAAAATACCCAATAAGTTCCTAACCCTTTTTCTGGAAAAATATTCTAGAGCATAATTGCTAGACTTGAAAGTTTGTCACTGTTTTTTCCCCTACAATACCCAGAGCTGGCCTTTGGGGTCAGGAAACCCCTGGGCTGTAGTTCCCTGTTTTGGAGAGGATCCCAGACCAGTCCATAGTTATGGGGTACAAGATAGCCCAGCTTGCTACAGACGGTATTTGTGCTGGGGCAACCTCCATCCTAGCCAGCCACCTGCAGCTGAACTAATTTCCTTTCTGAGCAGTCAGAGTCACCTCTGACCACAAGGAGGGACTATCATGAGATGTATTGTGGCTTGCTGGGAACAAGGGACTCCCGTGTTCTATCGTGGCTCTCACAATGACTTCATCTCTGGCTAGCTGGTAAATGATTTAGAACCCCTCTGTGTAAAATGGGCAGAGCTCACCTACCTTACAAGGTGGTTGTGTGGAGTGTCTTTAAACCCCTCTATTAAGTTCTCTATTCACCAGAACAAACACAAAATGCCCAGGCAGATGGAGGCCTTGTGGTTTCCAGCTTCCTTGCAAAACATTTTTCATGGTGGTGGCTGCACACAGACTCCAGTGTGAGCAGCAGGAGGCTGCTGGTGAAAATTTCCAAACATTAAAATATGACAAAGTTTGGGACAGATACCCTAAATCATCTACTAGTTAATCCCCCTTCCACCCACCCGCTCAGTAGTCAAGCTGTCCCACTGAATACCAGTGTGAGGATTGCTAAAAGGAGCCAGTTACACGTTCAGTGACTTGAGAGTGAAATATTGTTTCATAGATTTTGAACCCGCCTGATGGGTTGTTTTTGGCTACTTAAATAGACTTGCTGGCACTATATATAACTTGTCTACCTCCCTTTACATGTTGAGCTATCATGCAGGGATAATTATCACAGAGCTGCCTCTGTAAGGGTGTAGCCTGGATGGAAGCGTAACAGCAGCATGTAAACTCAGAGAAAGAAACTGGGTATTAGAGACTTATTGAAGACAGCATGTGAAATCAGAGGGAAAATTTCACCCCAAACTAGCTGTGCAATACTGACATTCCTTAAGTTCATCAGTTAACTATGTGTAAATGGGATATAGCAGGGCAAATTACGTGCAGGTGTTTTTACAGTCACATACCTACACTTGGCAGAGGGAGTTTGGTCTTTTAAGAAAGAATTAGAGTCAATCTCAGTGGTATTGCATTTAAACCCTGAATTTTGGTGCTAAATAGCTACCAATCACTGCCAACGTCAGAAATATTCTCTCTCTCTCTCTCTCACACACACACACACACACAGTTAGGTTGCAAAGTCAAACACTTGAAAGTTAGGAAATTCCAGATTCATGGTTGCTTGTACAATCTCAATCCTATCTCCTTATGCAACTCTGCCTTCTGTCCTTCCTGAGCACTGAATGAGGAAAGATTCCTGTGGAAAAATAGTATGCAATTATGTGAAGAGACTGTATCATAATGCATATGCACGATGCAGAAAAATTAAGGTTGCAGAGGCAACTGGAAATCTGGCTTTGTGATATTCTGTTTAGGTGACTCTAAAGTCAAATGTCATTCTCTGGTTTGAAAGAAAGTAGTTGGTTGTGATCTAACGCTACATGGTGTCGAAAGATAATAATTTGAATATTTAGCTATTTGAGATGCCAGTGGTCCAACTAAGGCCTGAGGGCTGGATCCTGCAGGATGATTTTGTCCAGCCCCTGAATGATTTTCAGCTGTGTGCAGCCCTGCAGGCCCATTGTGACCCCATGCTCCGTGGCAGCTGTAAGGCCATTGCCAGACTCTCCTCCCTGAATCAGGATAGTTGCTTTCAAGTCTCTGCTGTGAGAATATCTGTGTATTGTGTTTATTGTGGTGTGTGCTGCGAGGAATTAAACATGGCATGTTCCAATCTGGTGCAACAGGGTGCAAGTAACTGCAATGGCTGCAACTAAGAAAAAAAAGGTAATGCAGAGAAAAGAGTATTTCAAACTAAGTGGGAAGAAGATTGCTTGTTCATTGAGAGTAATGATCAACCATGATGCGTTGTGTGCCAGCATGTGAGACCCTTTGCTGCTGTCCCCAACTTGCTATTAGAAATATTGATGTCCACATTGGGATACTAGTGCAACTCCGCCTCCCCACCTTTCCCCAGGTTCTCACTAAGAGGTGAGCTATTCTCTTATTTGAATTTAATGTTATTACTTCTTAGCCCCATCAATGCCTCAATGGCTAAATCCTAACTAAAAAAATAAATAAATCTGATTCTAGAATGTGGAATTATATTTCTGTATGTGTCCCACAAGGGTGCCTCCAAACTAACATCCAAACCACAGCATTGAAAAGGTTGGACGATCTTTCAGCCCAACCACAAGTCTTTTGGGCTCAAGCATAGTTGTGAAACTGTTAGAATTTGTTAGATTTAGAACCTAAACATTTTGTTTTAATGTTCAAAATGTCACTAGACTTTCACTTCAAATTATACTGTGAAATAATGTTGCCAGGAGAACAGAGCTGGGCTTTGATTGAACTCCAGAACACCCAATGTGTCAGATACAGTACTTGTGCCATATTCAGAGGTCTTGCCCAGGCGCAGACTCAGCCAGCTGCCTTTCATCCGCAAATGAATCTCAGCCAGGCATCAAGCAAGCTGGGAGATGGTGCAATCTATGTTTGATGTAAATGAAATGTACAGCTGGGTATTGCCCATGTATTGGTGGCACTTCAGTCCATATTGTCTCACAATTTCTCCCACTGGCTTCTCATAGATGTTGAACAATCTCGGTTAGCAGGGCCCCCGGATGTTCTCGATTCTCATCAGCTGAGAAGGGTCAGGGTCACAGTTTCTGATGGTGACTAGGGTTGGGATTAATGCTTCCAGGATGGCTAATGTGACTAAACAGATTCCTAAAGGGTCAGTATTGTGGTTTTGGTTTGTGCTTAACTCACTGTTTTTTGTGCTCTGAGAGGCAGTACATGTCATAAGGGTTTCCTTTTCCCCATTAAGAGAGCGAGAGAGAGATGCTCTGCTCTGCAGTGAAATTATCTGCCAGTAAGTAAAAAATATCTACACAGATTATCATCACCAGTGGCAGTATTACTGCCAGTCATGGACAGCACAGTCATAGACCAGGACCCCATGGTGCTAGATGCTGTACAAACAAACTAACAAGATGCACAAACTGCACCTTCGGATATGAATGCATTAAGGACTCAGAACCATAATCACATGGCTTGTAGCCTCTGTCCTTTTGGTTAGTTAACAATGCACTTTTGGGTGTAAGGTAGGAGACTCCCAGGTTCAAAGTCTTGACCATTATAGGCATATGCCTACTGCAGATACACCTTGAAGACCAAATTGGTTAGCATGTCTCGCTCTCAGACTAATTGATATTTTCATCTGCAGTGGGTGGTAAAATACCTTTATGTATGAAAAGCAACAGAGGGTCCTGTGGCACCTTTGAGACTAACAGAAGTACTGGGAGCATAAGCTTTCGTGGGTAAGAACCTCACTTCTTCAGATGTCTTGCATCTGAAGAAGTGAGGTTCTTACCCACGAAAGCTTATGCTCCCAGTACTTCTGTTAGTCTCAAAGGTGCCACAGGACCCTCTGTTGCTTTTTACAGATTCAGACTAACACAGCTACCCCTCTGATACTTGACTTTATGTATGAAGTGATATACCCAAACTGGGATAAAACCGCTGCCCAGAAATTTGCTTGGCTTTTATGAATAAAAGTAAAATTATTAGTGCCTTGGGATTTTTCTGTGGGTGCAGGTTATTATTTATGTATTATTTTTCTTAGTACTGGTATGTGATGCATTTTAGAAACCATTAATTAATTCATGCTCCTTGTGAATATTGGTGGTAAATACTCATCCCCATTTTATAGATGGGGAAACTGAGGCAGAGAAGTGACAATACATGCCCAATACAAAAGTGGGCTTAGAACTCAGGAGTTCCTGGCTCTTGAGCCTGTACTCAGACCACGTTTCTCTCACAGGCAATTCCATCTCCTTACTGTTTTCTCAATATAACAATATCATTCACCAATACATGTCAACATTACAGGTAAATTGGGTTCACATTATTGCCACCATGAAAACCATATTCAAATTGGCTAAAGATGTTGTGTGAGAGATGATTGGGGAGTTGACAGAAGGCTACTAGCTTAAGCACTTAGCTAAGAAAGGAAAGGTTAGCACTTTAATTTGGTGAATGCTAACCCTAAGAAATAATTTCTTAACCTCTAATAATTTTGAATGGTTTTGTTAATGGTATTGTATAGTGACATACTACTGTACATTAAAATCCATCAAGTTACCTATTGCAGGATGTAGTTTTCATTCAAAATTGCAGACAATGGAACGTCTCCTGTAAGGATTGCTGGATCTGGTCAATAAAAAGCTAAACAATTTCAACCAAAGTTTAAATTAACATGAACACTATAGGCAATTAACAGTCCAATTACATTACCATTGTTTTGTTGGATTATAGATGCTTGTATGAGCAAATAGCACTCCTGAGTGATGTATTCTACCTTACATGTGTTGGACTTTTTTGAAGAAGTGGCTGAAAAGTTATCAGAAACTACCAACGTATTATCTGTATCATAAAGTTAGTATCTATATGATCATGCACATTTGCTTAGGGAAAGAGCTTGTCATTTGATCTGGTCAATTCATTGAAAACTTGGTGTAACTTCATTGCCTACACGGTTCCTCCTTGTGGCCTGCAGGTTCCCAGTGGTTGGGGGCTGCCCCTCACAAGTCTTGTGCTGTGGTGCCTTAGCCCTGTAACTTCCCAGGTCTAAATCCTGGCAAGGGAGGACCTGGGTGGGATTTTTCAGGATGTTGACTTCCCTAGCTCTGGTCCCAGGAGATCTCTTTCTGAATATTGCTGCAGATGTCCTAGCTGCCATATAGTTCTCCATTAGCTAGATGGCTTCAGCCATTGTCTCAGGTTGGTGGTATAATACCCAATCCCTCCCCCGGGCAGGGAATATCCAAGTAAATTGTTCAAGCAGAATTGTTTCCGCTACTTGAATCCCTGTCCTTGCCTTGGGTCTGAGCCATCACCAAACATCAGTCTCAGTGTTTCTGTGCCATCAGGTGGGAACACGTGCCTGGAGGAAATCGTTCATCCCCAAATCACTGGCAGAACGTGTCCTCTGAGATGTCTAACAAATCCAAAATGTCTGCCTTCACAATGCATAATTCCTTGCTGTTATTGGGTCTAACTCATTATAAGTACTTGCACCATCCGTGAAGTTTGAGGCCAGTCAGACTGCCTATTAGTACAGTGCCCACTTTACCGCTGCCACTACCTGATCAAATGTTTCAAGAAAGGCCTCTGGACCATCTTCAAGTCCCATCTTTGTCAGCCTGACGGGAACTGGGGACCTGTTGGATCCATGCCAGATGGCATAGTTGTTGCAGGAAGCTGCAATATGGTCATGAACTGCTGTACCAGCTGTTGTTTTTGCTGTTGCTGCTGAGTAGTTAAATCTCAGATCAGTGGTTGCTGCTGGGAGGCCGTATCTACAAGAGTTGCTGGTGTCAGGAGTTCTGGTCTGCCATCCATTTCAATAGTTGTTCCATGTTCATGCTACTAGGGAGGTTTAAGTCCTGACCTGCTCCCTTATACAGGGGCTAGATCCATGCCTACAAATTTGCAAGTTGCCTAGGTGGTATCCTCTTGTGTCCTATCAGGGCATGACTCACCCAGCTATGGGTCCCCCAGAGTTGGGTGCCAATCCTTACAGGTCCAGTGCCATGGTGCCTTAGCCCTCTGGCTATAGCACACTTGAGCCCCATCCTTTCCAGGATATTAGAGTCCAAAATAAAAGGAAAACAGTGAACTCAAAATAAGGGTCATCCAAAGATTCATCAGCAGAACCTTGCTCTTCGACTCAGAGCTTGTCTCCATGTGGCCAGGACTTTTTTTCAGTTTTCCTTGGCCCAGTTGTCCATCCCCCAGGAGGCTCATGCAGGTAGCAAGCTGCCTCAGACTCTTGGCTGGAAGCAGGCTTCCCTTGTTGAGGAAGAAGAGGAGCTCTGCTTTCTTGCATGGTCAGTCCCTAACTGATCTGGGTCTCTTCTTCCTAAGACACTTCTGCACTCTTGAGATCTACTGCTGATATAGCAGAGGGGGGCAATTGTGTCCACAGGCCCTCGTTAGCTCCCACCCTGCCAGTATGGGGCCCATCAGAGCTTGTTTTTCTGCATTTATAGCTCAAAGAATGTTTATCCTTCCATGGGATTACACAAGTGAAGGTTGCAGGACTGAACCCTATATTTGTATGGCTAAACTGGGATCTCCAAAGAAGCCCAAGGGAAGCAGAGGTTCTAATCCCACTGTGTAACTCCCTTAGGACCTTTTGAAAATCCCAACCTTCGTTATTTTTTCTGTATTTCAATTCTAAGACCATTAAAAAACAAAAACCAATTACAAATTAGGATCTGGGAGATTTTGACAAAGTCCTAATCCTGCAAGTAAACTGTACCCAACTCCCACTGAAGCCAAGAGGAATTTGGAGTGGCAGCACTTTCAGGATCAGACCCCTTAGAAGAAATGAGATGTGTTGCAAATAGGCAGAGAATTAGTTCTGTGCTTTAAATGTCTATGGCATTCAGTCTTTAAATCATTTTAAGCTGAGGCCTGATCCTGCAGGTCCCCCAATGTGGCGTTCTCATGCCGAGTTCCTGTGTGGGTAGGAGCCATTTACAAATACAGAGTATTTACATGTTTCAGCAAATAAGTGTAATATTATCTACACAAACATATTTATACAAATTAGGGATAGTTTTGGTTGGCCTTAATGTGGGAGCATAGGGAGGGGGCAAGGAACGTTCCTTTTTCTTACCCTCTTTCACAAGGACTTCGGCCAAGTACAGCCCCTGCGAGTGCTCCCATTAATATCAGACACTCACAAAGTGTGCAATTAATTTGTGGTGGCCATGACCCAGGCATCCAGCTACAGTGCAGAAGGCAGAATCCCTCCATGTACCAGGCAATTCTAAAAGAGGCCTGCCTTCTGAGGCACAATATCTCCTGGAGTTTCCATAGGACCATGAGTTTCTGCACTTCCTCTTACTCAGTTCTTTGCCTCAATGGCAGGATGGAGCCCTTAGAAAAATTGAGAAAAGGGCGTCATTCTCACTTACAGAGATTACATGTCTAGTCATGTATGTAAAGAAAATGTGTGAGAGGTAGTGTAATCCACACACCTCCTGGGTGTGGTGTTCTGTCCCATCTAGTGGGACAGAACTAGACAGACTAGAGAGAGAGAGAGAGCGAGAGAGTGCGTGCGCTCTACAGCATTATCTCAGAGCCAGTTGGCTTTTAGCTCATGCGGTAGAAGCTTATGCACTAAGCTCCAGAGATCCCCGATTCGATTCTGTCAACCGGGGACTATTGGCATTACAAGAAGCACCTGCCGATTATTTACAAGGCAACAACCAATCTAACCTACAAATGCTAAAAAGTGAAGAAAATGCGAGTCTAAAAAGGTGTGATTCTTAATAGCTCATGTACAGTGCACTGTATCAGTAACAGTGAGCATAATAATACACATTGGCGTGGAACAGCTCCAAGTTTAATAAAGGTTCACTTAAATACTTATTGCTTTTTACACTTTTGCATGGACACAAGAGATTTGGAGCAAGTCTGTGACATGAAATTCAATTTGAAGTTGTAGCCTCATTTCTTTCTTTCTTTCTTTTTTTTTTTTTTAAAGGAACTGGCCATAATCATCATTTTCATCTCACAAGCAGCTACTTTACGTAGGACTATGAAACATCAGTCATTGCTGAGAGTACTGGTAATATGAGCTGTCCATGTAAAGAACTGATGGGTGGCACAGACAGGTGATTAGACAATAGATCTGAACAGCAGCAATCAGAGAGAAAGAACTTTTGTGGTACCATAATACAGCACTTATGCATCTTATTACTTTGTTTAGATACGGAAAGCCTTAATCATGACACATTACAACAACTTTCATTTTCCAAACTGGAGAGGATATTTTCATTTTCAGTAGCTATATTTTATTAATAATAAATAAGAGTTAATGAAATATAGTCCAGAAAGAGAAAATACCATATTTCATCCAGAGGATTTACTTCAGACTCCAGTAAATAAAGAAACAAAAAGGAATGAAGTAATTTCACTCAGAACATAAAGAACTCTTCTTGCACTGCATTAACAAGAAAGAATTTTATGATCAGAGCTCAGTATATGAAAAGCTTACTGTTCACTAAGCAGTTGGAATTCTCCTTTTCCTTCCTTGGCAGAGATAGATATATATATATATTTGTATGTAAAAGGTAATGGTAGTAACACAGTAGTATTCATCTTCAGGAACATACTAGAAACCACCTGGTTGTAGTGATATTTTTCTGTCGTTTGTCCAGGAAATAACATTGTTTATTACAAGAGCAGGTTATGGCAGATTGCAAACTATCGCACATATAGCAGCTGTGAGGGAAGCCTTTTTTCAATTGGTATAAAGGTATGCATGTGGGTGTGTTTTTTCTTTTGTAGATTTGAGAGATTTTAACATTTCAATCTTAGCTCACAGTTTACACGGTTGTCAATTTCCACATGACATCCACTGCTGTGTTGTTGTAATAGTAGCCCTAGTTACTTGTTGAAAATATGTCTTGAAAGCAAGCTATTGTAATTATTATTCTGGAGGATTGTCAGTTTTGGCATGGAATCCATATCTTCTTATGAATAGAAACAGTAGTAATAGTGAAAAAAGATGACAGCAAAATTATATGCTGGCTCCATACTGAATATGTGTTACTGTAATCTGGATTGGGTAGGTCCTTTGCCGGATGCGTATCAGATCTGTTTGAGTGTGTTTGAACATATCTGCCTCTAATGACTGACATTCCAAGAGAATGTAATCAAACCCTAGTCCTACTGCAGCTGAGAGATAATTTTAATTCAAGTGGTCTGTGTTTTGATGCTAAAGCCCCTGGGTTCTATCCCACATACCACACATGGACAATACAGCTGATCAACATTAGCCAGATATGTAATCCTGCTCCTGTGGACATCAATGGCAAAATGCTTATTGAGTTCAATGACAGCAGGATGATTGGGCTGTCAGTTTCCTGTAAAGCTGATTTTTCAGGCATTGTGACAAATGCCGTACTGAAGGCCATTCTGATTAGAACACTGACTGGGTGATGATGGTTTAAACCTTTGACTGGGAAAGACTAAATTCTCCTATAATAGAGGCAAGCCACTGTGTGAGAGAGATGGGGGAACAAAAAAGTAAAACCTGTTCTCCTCCCGCACTCTCTTTCTCCTCTAAGTCTTTCTCCCTTTGTCCAGTGGAAAAAAGGGGGAGGGGTAAAAAGAGGAAAAGAAAAGGGAACACTGCCCCCAAAAGTGAAACTTGAAAACGAAATTTTATTCTGTTTTTTTGAATCCTGAAACAAAAACCAAAATTTCAATTTGAAGTGGAACAAAAATTTTCCGCTTAATTGGAATTTTTTGTTGGAACACCTCCCCCCCCCAAAAAAAAAAGTTGTAGAAAAACTGTTTTGATTTTCCAACCAATTCTAATTGCCATGGTGTTTCAGAGTGATGCTAGGCTCATTCCTGTCAAGTGAACTTGGCTGCGCTGAGGGGTTGCGATTAGAAACTAGTAGAGAAGACAGCCAGAAGGGGTGAGGAATTAGGTCACAAGGCAATTCCAATGGAAAGCAACAGCTAATTTAAAGCTCAAGTGGAAAGCTAAAGGATTGGTGTAAATGGCTTTGCTCCTCATGCTCAGCTATCTACAGCAATCCGCAGAACTAACTAATAAACCCTGTCACAATACTAGTCTGAGACTCTCCTTCCCTTTCCACTGCCCTTGGAACCCAAAGCATGAGCCATAGCAACACACTCTTTTTAGTCCATTTATTGCCAACAATGGCAATAGCAGCCCACATAGCATTTTTTTTTTAAATGAAAGGGGCAAATTAAAAAGGAGCCATGTCCCTTCCGTACATAGATTACTTGCAGCAAGGGCAATTGCAGGGCAATATCAGCACTTACAAAATCCCCCAGACATGAGTCTTGATTTAGCATCTTGCTGTTATCCATTGGACAAAGTTGCAGTTTCTGGAGGAAGGAAGGGAATAGGGTCTGTGCACTGTGTGCAGTACTAGCAATTAGATAAAGTTATTAGGCTTGCACTCAGCATTTCTCTATTCAGGTAGGAGCCAGGTTAGCTTCAGTATTTTAATTTTGGGCTTTTGACAGTATCCTTCATCCACCCGATACTGTGATATGTTAAAAGGAGGATTAAAAAAAAAAGAAGATATTACAATAGCTCCCACCACATGCATTAGAACTGTATTGTGATATAACTAGAGATGAGACAGCCAGCAAATATCCGCTCCTCATTGGAATAAGAATTTACATACAGATATATCTGGTCACCAGTCTGGGAATAGGGCTCAGTGAAACATTGGAAAAAAATTAGTAATCCCTTCCCTTGAGAAGAAAATTTCCCCCGCTACTGTTTACTGGCTAATGTTAGCACCAGAAAAACTAAAATACTATTAGAATGGTTCTTACTATGTATTTAGCAGTTACTAGGATATTATTAATACAGAATTTCCAACCCAATTTTTCAGACGGCAGAGATTCATATAGCTTAATTAAGCTTTGGATAATAGCCAAACTTTTGGATGTTCCTCTGAAGTGAACCAGGACTCTGCAGCTACTGAGGTTCACCTGTCTTTAATTGTCACATCATCCTGTGATCTCAGTGTTAAGATGCAAATTTTACAACTACTGCTGGGACATTTCTAGAAGGACTATGTTTTGAAGGGGATAATATAATGAACAATGGGTATAATGGACTAGAAAACCATTTAACTCTAAGTGGTTGGTTCAGATCTGGTCCATTTAATTAGTGATCAAAAGTTTGGTGATCTATGTGAAATGATTTGGTGGTCTGAATTTAGCTGCTAGCAGACAAGTGTCTATATACATAACCTACTCATGCACTGTGCACCAGCTGTAGTTATTACTATGGATGAAAGCTGATGACACTAATGAGCAGACAGATAGTAAAAACACAAAATCAAATACGTTCAATATAGTGATGGTTAGACTGGGTGGCTATCTCATAAAAGTTGTCAGAGCTGGTGGGCATAATGAACATGCTATACTGGCCAGTGCTGGAACACTAGGTTATTAGTATTTGTTGCTATAAATCCAAATGGTATGAGTTAGAGCACCAGTCCTAATAAAATCCTAAAGAAGGGCCAACTAAGAGGAACACCTTCCATTGATTATATTGGCCAGAGCACAATACTCACCCACCTATATTTTAATTATGTGTTGTCTAGTAACTAGCGAGACATTGTTAGAATTATCACTATTATCATTATTGTGCCTGGATTAATATTGATGCATTCTTGGCAGCATGTTTTATAAATTTAACATTTTAAAATTTTAGTTCCCTTAAATTAAACCTCAAAGCTGGTTAATAATTTGTCATATTTCTACATTGGGGATTTGTAATGCCATATAACTAAAACTATTTGTGACTTATAAAAAGGGAATTTGTGAAAGCCAGGTAGCAGCTGGCTACAGGAACTTTTAGTCACATCCAGGCTTTGTTTGTGAGGCTGCAGTTTTGCAAACAGTTCTGCAGACAAAATTCCAAGGAGGGGAGAGTTAAAGGGACTGGCTTCCAGTCATTAAGTTGGCCAGGGCACAGGACTCACTAAGCTGTGTTTTATTTCTTGCAGACTTTGCAGGATGATGTTCAGAACAGGGTGTTCCATCTGTACATAGACAGCGACAGTGATGGTAGCTGGGGACCCAGACGAGTTATTAGAGCAGTTACGTGCTTCTGTACTTTCACTGTAGACTCAGAGGATAATTTTCGCTGTGTTGCAAACGTTGTTTTACTGGTTAGAACTGGCTGAATGATTAATTGTGAATAAATAAAGGAGCTGAAAATTTTAGCTCTTTTTTCTATTCACAAGCTATTCAAGCTACTTGGATTTTTACAAATTTAGTGCAAAGGAACCCTATTGTAAATAAGAAACAAACAAATGTTTGCTGAACACGGGAAAAAGTTTTATCCTATTGGGTGTTCACAAATATCAGCTTTGCCTCTTGGCTATTCCCTATTTGTGGGGTGTGACTGATCACCCGAGTTACATTATATTGCTTCTACTCACAGATTAGATGAGGCACTTTTTAAATAGCAAAATAAATTGTCCATAACAAATAAATGCCAAGTAACGGTGAAAAAACACTTACTTAGTTCTGAATTCTCTCCTTGCTCACATGCAATATTGACCTTTGTATGCAGAACCATCATTTCCTAAACATTCATGCAACGGTCCTCATTGATACAGATGTGCACAAATAGCTAATTAAAAAGAGCACCTGGCTGCAATGAACAGCCATTTGGAATTCATATGGATGTCTGCAAACACTGTTTTGTTTTCTTTTCCCTCCACTGTATTTGACCAGCTCTAATTCTGTGTTTATGAGTACTGTGATTATGAGTTATGTTAAATACGTTCACTATACATATTAGATATATGCTTAAAATGAATTAAGACCTGTCCAAGCAAAAACAGAGGATCAGTATTAAACTATAGATTTAATCATTCCTAATAATTGTGTCCTGTTTATAGGAGTAGGATATGTCCCTACACATAACCAATTTATTTCTTCCTTTTTGTAATATTGAACAACCTGATCTCACCTCATTCCCATCAACCAAATGCAGTTCTTGGTAGTGTAAATACAGCTGGCTCAACAATTCACAACAATTAATCGAATGAATTTATCCTCTTTTCCTGTTTGGAAGTTATCACAGTTTGTGGTTTAACAATTTGCCCCCTTGTGCAATTTTGTGATGAATCAATTGTGTGAACAAACTTTAACCTGTAGACTGTTGGCAGGCTATTTGCTATTGGCATTTATGTGAATATTCACCCATTTGCAGTCTGCATGGGTAAATGTCATGTTATATTGCTTCTGTTCACTGACTGTGTGATATTTGTATAGCCAGGAAGAGGAAAGTGAAAGAACTATCAAGATGGCAACATGAGCACTGCTGATGACACAGATATAAACTTGTACAAAAATCCATGGCACATTTGCTTTCTATGAACAATCTCACAAATAAATGGCCATGGAGACAAAGTTACCCTTTGATCCCTGTGGTTGGTCTGCCCAGGTCAGGGTAGTGGGCTAGTGCTGGGGACTTGCAGTGTTGCTTGCAATGTTTTTCTGCAGTACTATTGTGCATGGTCAGTGTGTGAACCTCCTGTTCGGGGAGGCAACCCCTGGCCCCTTGTAACTTGAAGTCTTTGAATCATGATTTGGGGACTTCAGTAACTCAGCCAGAGGTTATGGGTCTATTACAGGAGTGGGTGGGTGAGGGTCTGTGGCCTGCAATGTGCAGGAGGTCAGACTAGATCAGCGGTCCCCAAACTATTGAGGAACACGTCTCCCCTTACCCTCAGCTCCTGGGGAGGAGGACATGGATGGGGTAAGGGGGCCGAGGCTGGGGCCTCATCTGGAGGGGTCTGGGGCCACGGCCAGGGGCGGGAGCAGAGCCGCAGCCGGGCCTGCAGCTAGGTGTGGCTCCACTCCTGGCCTCGTCCCCAGGCTAGGAATGGAGCCGCAGCCAGTAGCCAAAGCTGGGGGCTGGCATAAGGCCGAGAGCGGAGCCATGCCAGTGCTGGGGATGGGGCCAGGCATGGGGTCGGAAGCTGGGGACGTGGCTGGGGGCAGGAATGGAGCAGAGCTGGGGGTGGGGAGCAGAGCTGGGGGGGGAGGGGTTCGATGGTGCTCCCTCCCTACTGCCGTGGGGGCTGGCCTGGGCCCCTTGCACCTCCCAACATTCCTCCATGTCCCCCTTGGGGGGCACACCCCACACTTTGGGGACCTCTGGACTAGATGATCATGATGGGCCCTTCTGGCCTTAAAGTCTATGAATCTATGTTCTATCCCCACTAATGACCTGTTGTGGGTTAATTGTACTTGGTATTGTCAGTCATATTGAGATGTACGAACTGGATTTCATCATCATGACTAATGCTACCAAATACAACTTGACAGCTTCACAAAAGCTCCACAAATTGAAAAACAAATTAATCAATGGGAATTTTCTTGTGTTGTGTTTCAAGTACTGTTTGTTTTTTTAAATGAAAAATAAAATGTGATTGGCTATTACCATGAGAAATTTGGCTTGTCTTTTCTTCTCTCTCTCTCTCTTTTTTTTTTGGTAGATAATTAGCTGGTTATATTACTGCTCTGTGCTCCATATTCATCTGCTTGTAGCAAACCAATGTTGTTAATGGGCACTTCAATCCTAGCATATTGCTTAGTCCTGGCATTTACACTCTTTGAGCCTTGATTCAGCCAACGATCTATCAAGTTTTTGCACTTGCTGCAGAAGTTTAAAAAATAAGATTGCCTTCCATGGCATTTTGCAGGCTTGTGTGATCCAGACAAGGGACAGATTTTCCACCCTAGTTTTTGTACCAGTAATTTTTCAGGTAAGTTGCTGAACACACAACACACTGAACAAGCAAATTAAAATGAACACACAGTGTTAGGAGGATCTGCCCAAACTTTGAAATGTAAAGAGACATCACTTCATATTTTTTAAAAATTTTCCTCTCTGGCAGTATTTTGTCTCTGTCTCCTGCAATAGTCTTCTTTCTACATAAGAATAAACTTCGTATACTCACCTAATTGCTACTCCCTTTCCTGATGTCTGAATCAGTGCCTATTTCCCATTGATCTCCCTCTGGCCAAGAGGCCAGGCAAGCATCCAACAGGTACTGTGAGACATACCACTGCAAAAGCAATCAGTACCTCTTTTCCCAACTGGAATCCAAGAGTATAGATTCTCGGAGTCCCAAGTCTCATCCCAATCATACATTCTGTGCCTAGCCAAAATACCCACTGAAGTCAATGAGAGTTCTGTATGTGCAAGGAAGGCTGGATCGTGCCATAAATATGCATACCCCCATCTACCAGTCTAGTAAGCAGAAGTCTAAGCTCCATCAAGATTGCAGATATCGCCCTTAATTTACAACAAGATGTGAGGCTGCAGAGGTAGGAGGTCATATTTTTACCTCTGTTTATTGTCTCTTTTTAACAAGTTTCAGCTTTTTAAAAAGGAAGTTCTTAAAATGTTTCCCTGTGAATCTATACAAATATTTAACTTGTTGAAACATATTGTTGTTTAAGCAGCTATGATGCTATGGCAGCAGCTACTGTATTAACTTTCTGGCAAAGGAGGGATAAAATGTAATCGCAAAGTATAACTAGAGAGCTGCAAGTCTTACAATAAGAGTCAAATGCAGGTTGCCCTTGTAAACATCTTTGATAAGTTTGATATGCATGTAATTATATGACCATGACTGACACTTCAAATTACATCAGAATCTTGAACACCCACGGATTGCTTTATATCTTCAGATCCATTGAGAAGAGATCTTGACAAACTGTAAACTATGCAAAAAAAGTCAGACAAGGGATGTGAACATAAAAACATACTACCCAACATGAGCTTCTGATCTCTCCCATTTACAAGGCTGAATGACTCTTTCTTTCCTCCCTTGAAGTCAGTCAAAAGGGGAAGGAACCAAGCAGACATCCCAACACACTAACATACTGTAGATATCAGTACAATGCTTATGAAAATTTGGGACAATTTATGGTTAAAAAAGCCACAATTCCTAAAGGATTAAAGGTATTGATAATTCATGTACACTAGCTTCTGTGTTAAGATTAAAAAAAAAGGAAGCACAATATTTATATATGACCTTTCTTTTAAAAAAATATTGTTCTTAGCAATATACAGTACAGCACATTGCAGATTTAGCACAGACAAGACCATTTTATTGATGTTAAATAAAGTGCATCTCAGAAAACCAGGGCTAACTAAGCTTTTGATTCAAGTCCTTGTGCACAAGATAAAGTTATGCATGAAAGAAAAACCTGAAGCCAATTGGGAAAAAATGATAAAATAGTTGTAAGTATGATGGGTTTAGACGCAAGAAAATTAGACTAACAACATGTTCACACAAAGTGATCCCAACCAAACATGAACTTTTTTTTTTGCATTTGGAAAAGAGACTAACTTGGTTGTTCTAATTTTCATGCATGTATGCATTTCTCAAATCCAGGCAGAGTTCTGACCTGGATGTGAATTCTCAGATACAGCCTGATTCTGCAGCTCCCAGTGAAGTCAGTGGAAAGGCATGGCATTAATTCAGTGGGAGCAGGAGTGAGCCCATAAGCTGCATATAAATGACAATGGTGATGTCATTTGCTAGAATTCAGGGTGAGATGGTGTCAGTATATGGAACTACTGATACTTATAGGTAAGAATGTCTGCAACCCATTGGAAACTGAGCCACAAATTCAGATACCTCCGCATAGCTATCAGCATGGTCTTTTTGCTGCTTAAGAAGCTGTGATGGGACTGGTTCCAGGAATCTCTCCTGGCATTTACCCAGCATGCTACAGAGGCTGCTCAGGGAACTCTGTAGGTAATGCCAGTGAAGAAGACATGTCTCCTAAGTGACACCTTTTTGTATCATCTTTCTGGGCCTCTCCATTTATCTCGATGCTGGTCTCTCTCAGGATTTACTCAAGCTCTAAATGAGGTTAAATTCCATCTGGAGTTGACTGAGCATTTATGTAATACCAGGAGGTATATGGAATTTGGTTCCTTTCCTTCACTGTTAATTTATTTGACCATTCCATCTTTTCACTGGTGAAATCAAAACCCTGGAACAAATCCTGAGATTTAGGCAGTAGTGCACAAGTCTGTGCTATCTAACATTTACAATTTTTTCCAGGTAAATCTAGGTGTGACCCAAGGACCTCTTAAGGCCAATTGGTAGATGGCACAGGGGATGCATACAGCTTTATAAGGACCCCCTCGGTTAGGTATATGCATAATAATTCACCAAAGGGTGGCATGTGAGAACCAGTAGCCCATTGGTCATCAATCATTTTGAAAAATATGTATGGATAATATTTAAGAAGTTATGTCTCTATACTGAAAAAGTATGTTCTCAAAGCCTTGGCATGAAGGCAGGTAAACAGGGAGTGATATGCCTCAGACTGGTTCCTTCCAGACATGCAGTAATAGATGCATATCTCCCTGTCTGAACATTGCTCATCAAGAGATTCTGAAATCTTCAAGAGAGGAAATGTACAGGAAGAAATAAAACAGCAGAAGGAGACATCGTTGGTGTGTAAAGACAATACATTGTTGGTGTATACCTAGGGTCCAGAGGTACCTCCCTGCATCCTTCACTGAGGAGACTGCATGAAGTCTTTTGAAGCATGATGTTTCTTGAAGTAAACACCATATTAATTTTTTTTCCTCCTTCACTTATTGTCGTAGTGATAGTTTCTTCCACTTCCCAGTGAGAAGGACCCTAGTCATTCTGCTTGTAATGGCATAGATTCATTCCTTCTATCACAGGCTATGAAGTGCACTTTAGTAGGAAGTTTAAAGTTGCTATGCTTTCTACAGGTGTTAACAGCTGCACAGCTGAGAAACTATCTTGCAGTGTGACAACAACTTTATTCTGCCCACAAAATCTTATCAACAATACCCTAAACTTATATGCTCATAGATGCTGCTCTTTATATCTTGTAACTGTGTATGCAGACATAAAACTCTCTAACAGTGGACACTCTGGGACACACAGTCAGTGGGAGAGCTGAAAATCAACTTCACAGAAAACAAACTTTAAAGACCCATTTTTTATTTCACAAGGCTCAAAATGAACCAATATCCCCTTCCCCTCCCCCCAATTTTTTGGAAAAAATGTTTGATATATTTTTCATTTGGAAACCAATACTTTTTCTGTATTTTTTAATTATTATTTTTAAAAGGCTATTTTCAATTAACCTTTTAATTGAAAATTCCATCCTGGTCTACTCAGATGGGGAGAGAGAGAATACAGCCAGGTTAGATTACAGCAGCATCAGTGTTGTGCTTACTAAGTAAAGCTACTCAAAAATTGGAATTTCCCTCCTTTAGGAAAATCCAATATTTCAACATTTGTTTGTGTCCCAAATTGGGACAAAAAGGTGATTTTTTTTTCACAGAGTGAAATTCTGAAAAATTCACAGTACAATTTCAATTGAAACAAAACATTTCTGTGCTCCCAAAATAGAAACATTTTGTTTCAGTTTGTTGAACTGACTCAGTATGCTTCATTTTGGCTCAAATCAAAATTACACTTCATTTCCCTATTGTGGTGCACTGCCTCAGGGGAGTTGTAGTTCGGGAGCTTGATGTCCCATTCTCCTCTATGTGTCAGGCTCCCAGGCCAGACTACTTCTTTCACAATACTTCCACAATTATGTGACTCCCATGATGCACCATGCATCATGGTCAGAGAGGAGTCTGCATTTCACCATGGGAGATGTAGCCTGCTGGGGAGTCCAGCCCATGGAGAGAATGGGCACTTCAATGACAACTGTTAGGCACTGTGCCACAATAGGGAAATGCAGTCTAATGTTGAACTGACTTGAAACAAAATGTTGCAGGTCAGTTCAAAGGTCAAATTGACCTCAAACGAAATATTGAATTTAGATTTTTTTGTGATGGAAATTTGAAAATTTTCAACAAAATTGTTATTACTCCTCAGAAAATTTTGATTTTGTGGAAACTACATTTTCCATAGGAAAAATCATTCCAACAGAAAATTCTCAACCAGCTCTATTAATAATTTCTTGTGTTAGTTAAATTATTTTAAAAGCTGCTTCCATTATTAAAAGACTCCACTGTATTGTGACTATGCTAATGACTGGCAGAAAGAGACACTAATGGAATATTAAACAAAGAATTTCATTAGATTAAGACAAACAGGTTTATCCACGAAGATATTCTGTCTCCCTGATTCACTGTAGACCTTCTGCCCAGAACCTTCCCTAGCCGTGTGGCACATTTAAAGAAACTGTACACATCCAAACCACCACCTGCTTTGAGGCATTCTCCTAATCGGGTAACAAATGAACTATGATAGTCTTTTGGGTGTAAAGTTGCCCGTTCTTAAGCAGCAAGAAATTTGCAGGCCACTCAGCTTGTGATAGCAGTGGGTCTGCTAGCTCAAACACCTCAGCTGATAGCAAAGGTTGAATCACACAGAGAAAGAAGTAGGTTCTGAGTACCTCTTAGGCTAAAACTAATGTGAAGAGCCTTGCAATAATCTAATATAGCTGTGACAAAAGAATGAATTACTGTGGTGAAATACACAGCTGAACAGAAATGTTCCAACCACCAAGGTAGGCAAAGGCAAAAGACAGCATTTCTGTAAATTCCTGCTAATTCTCCAGAAGCAGGTGCGGATCCAATGCAACCTATAGGCTGCATGTGCCAATTGGATAATGGCACACAGAAACATTAAGTTAATGACCATTAGCAGGTTAGACAAACACCTGTAAGGGATAGTCTAGCTAATGCTTAGTCCTGCCATGAATGCAGGGGACTGGACTAGATGACCTCTCGAGATCCGTTCCAGTCCTACGATTTATATGTGTTAATACATCATTTGCATATGCAATCACAACAATTGTACATGCAAATTTGACATATAATTGTATGTACTTTTTAATGTATGCACATTTTGAAAATCAAGGCCTTATCTTTTTGCCTAACTACAGACCAGAAAGGAATGTTTATTTGTTTTGTTTGGTTAGTTGTTTTATTTATTTTTTTGGGTGGGAGGAGGCGTTTGAGTGACTGGGAGGGAAAAGAAGACATGCCTGGTTTGAGAACCACAATATTGGACTGAAATCATACTAAAAAAGGAGCCGGGTTTTGCTATATTCTCTGAACATTGGGTGGAATATTAAGTAAACATGCTTCTTTTAGAATTTATACAAGCTACTCACACAAGAAGTGATACATTCTATACAAATCTCCAATTCCGGATACAGGTTTTTACAAGGGAAATCCCAGAATCAACAAGGAACAAAAGTTTATTTAAGCACAAACTGGTCCAGCAACCTTTTTCAATGGAGGTAAATCTCAGATCACTAAATGTTGTATTTTATGAGATGATCATGTAACTGCATTCATAACTTTCTAGTGTCTGCCAAGTGATTGCTTGTTGCACATCTCTTCAAATTAAATTGCTGACAAGTTGGTTCAATGCTCTTACCAACAATTTGCAGAGAGTAGGAGCCTGTCAGAAAGACTTAATTGGCGATTTAAGGGATGGCTTTCTGGAGTCATTCCGAAATGACAGTTAATGTACAGATAGCTTTCCTTGAAAACTCTCCCACAAAAACAAAGGAACTTGATATCTCCATCAAAAGTACATGATACACAGGGAAGTTAACAGAATTATATATTTAGAACAATGTTGTAGAGAATATATATTATATATACACACATATATCATTTAATTTATGTTCACTCACATATGCACATCCAATTAATATGAACTACATATTTTCATTTAGAAGCCACAACTTCTATTGACTATTGTTACTTGCCAACCTACAGTTACCTTGCATGGTAAAGGAGCATAGAAAAGATGTCTACAAATCAAAGAGATTAGTAGGTAACATATTACAGGAATAGGAAAAATGTTCAAATAAGCAAAGAGTTTAACTTATACTGATTAAAGCAAAGTAAATTAAAGATAAATCTGAAATGTTACCCTTAATTCATGACATTGCATCCATGTTTTGCAGCAGTCTGGACATAAGATATGAAAGCTTGGCCATTATTTGGAGATCAGTTCAAAACCTAGGCATAAGAGAATGAAATATAATAGAATGAATGCTGAACACTTGATATCTAAGTCACCTAAATCTTAACCCTGACTTCTTTTATATGGGTATACACTCAACTGGTTACCAGCTGCTAATTTCTATTTTTAGTTAGATTAAGTGAAATTAGTAAATCAATATAGAGAATGTGCTGTTAGAGTGGTTGCTAACAAAACTCAGTTTTTTTCCTGCTTTCACAACATCAACCACACCTCAAAAAGCCCCCTAGAAGTCCTACATCAAGCACAGTTTCTATAAGTGAAAAAAAAGAAGAGCTAGAAACACCAAGCAGTCCAGCAGGGACTTTAGCAATAGCAATCTGTTTTATGTGGAAGGCACTGGACATATTTATGGGCACCAGTAGAAAACCATGAAATGAGGTGTATAAGATAATAGAATGGCATTGTCACTACCTTTGATAAACTGGCACTGTTTGGTTACGATGAATTTGATTATACAAGTGGGGAAAAAATGGGGATCAGGACAATCTCCCACCAAGGAGCCAGCTAAATTAGAACAGGAATTTATTCCTTAATAATGCAAAACCAATTAAGCTTCTTAAGCAGCAAGGATCCATAACTTTTTGTATGTTAACATAGTATGCACAACTCATTTTAAGAATGGTAAATAAGATTGAATTCCTGGAGTGAAATTTATTCACAGTGCTAGATACTGCTCTACAGAGGGAAAAGCATTGAAGATCAAATGAAACTAGGGGAGTTTTGACTGAGTAGGGACTGCAGGATTGGGCTGTAGGTGGAAAACACTATTCAGATAATACATGTTCTTCACAGGGACTACATGATGTACTGTATTTACTGTGATTTTGAGATTAAATTGATGTTTTTATTTGATTTCTTGCCTAGAAAGAAATGGTGCTTTTTAATCTTGTTTTGTTGTTGGCATAGAGCATTTACGGTTAATTAGAATGTCTTGTTTTCTATGTCATACACTGTGCTGTTTTAGGAGAGTAGTCTGGTTGAGCGTTATGCATGTGTGTGTATCTGTGTGTGTGTGTGTGTGTGTCCCTCACCCACCTTTTGTGGTAGCTAAATATTTCTAACTTCTCTATTAACCTCTCCTCATATTTTTCTTACATTACATATTACTAAAGTAGTGTGGTAAGTTGTTTCATTCCTTTGTAGCATTGTGTTTTGGCCAAATGAAGGAAATGATTTGTGGGGAGTTTGTATAACACTAAAATCCTTCTATGACTAATTCAGATTCACACGTGGTGAACAGAACAGGAGAGGGGTGTTGCATATGGAAATCTCAGGATGCATAAGTATGATATCAGTGTGCCCACATTTACCTCAGAAATTAAGACCAAAACAGCCGAGGTTATGAGGTCAGACTGGGCAAGGATGCAGGCTGGACTGGCATGGACCTACTGACATCAATTCAAAATGCTTATTTTACTCCTGAATTCTCTGTATGTACTCCACCAGAATGATTTTCTCTCATATATCATTATCAGGTACTTATTGTTAGGAGAACAATTGTTATACCAATAGAATAAAAACCAGCAGGATCTTATTAAGAGGGATAAGGCAAAGATGCCACATTTATTGTAAATGTAATGGTAAAGCAAAAGATAAAAGTAAACAAAGTTGTTTGACTACTTATTCCTATTACTACTTATTTCTTACACACACACACACACACACACACACACACACACACACTCATTCATTTAAGTTCTGTTTAGGTGTTATAGTTACCAGCCTAGAAGTTGCTCATGCCAAGTTACTGGCCAGGTATCTTGGTCATGAGGATGGAGCCGAGTCTGTGTCAGGTGCACCTGATGCTCCTGGAGGTTGGCAGCAGAACCAGAGACTCAACGTCATCAGTCTTTAGAGTTCATTCTTATAGGAATTAATTCCTATGTTAGTCTATGGGAGCTGTTTCATCCTGCTGTTGCTGACTCAATCAGCAGATGGCACATTCCTGTCCAAAGTGGTACATTCCTGGTGGCTCCACTCTGTCCAAAGTTTGTGTTTATCATCCTTCCAGGTGATGGGGTGGATCCCAGTTTACCCTCCGGGGGTTCTGGTGGTCCACTTTACACATTCTTCGGCCGATGGCTACTCCCTTTCTAGGCTGGCACCTCCCTAACCATTCATGTACATCAAGCATTCATCAACATACATTCCATATCTTAACCATATTTTAATTTACTGTCTCCACCACTTTCGGGGTGTGTGCTAATTCATTTGAGACTCCCGGCCCTTTAATCACAGAGGGTGGGGGTCTGTTCCTAGGAGCCATTGCTATTATAATGAAGTGAAAGTCACTTAAGGGCTTATAGCGTTTGTTTACATTGTATCAATTACTTCAAGAACAAAGTCAATTAACTTGTTTGTAAGTTTTACATAGTGATAAAGTATCTTTCACAGGACAGATACAATCAATGGTTTCTACAGACAGTCTGGTCATTCTATGACAGACCTGCGGGTGGCTATTTTACAACAGAAAAACTTCAAAAACAGACTCCAAGGAGAGACTGCTGAGCTGGAATTGATATGCAAACTAGATACAATCAACTCAGGATTGAATAAGGACTGGGAATGGCTGAGCCATTACAAACATTGAATCTATCTCCCCTTGTAAGTATTCTCACACTTCTTATCAAACTGTCTGTACTGGGCTAGCTTGATTATCACTTCAAAAAAAATTTTTTTTCTCTTACTTAATTGGCCTCTCAGAGTTGGTAAGACAACTCCCACCTGTTCATGCTCTCTGTATGTGTGTATATATATCTCCTCAATATATGTTTCACGTTATATGCATCCGAAGAAGTGGGCTGTAGTCCACAAAAGCTTATGCTCTAATAAATTTGTTAGTCTCTAAGGTGCCACAAGTACTCCTGTTCTTTTTAAGTTTTAACAGAAGACCCAAGAGATTTTTGTATTTGGTGAAACTGTTGGATTTTAAAGTGTGGGGGACAAATTATTGGGGGGTCACTGTCACTTGGGGGAATCACTGTTAGTACCTTCTTTAATAACCCTACACAATCCAGAAACCACCAAGCAGCAGTATGAGGGCCAACAAATAAATCAAACGGTGGCAACTAAACCAAACATGGGCCACTTCACATTACACACACACATTTTCCACTGTTGATGTTAATGTTTGACCCTTGTTGAATACCTGGGGGTGGGCTTTTTATATATTTGTTTATAGATTTTTTAATATTTTAACAATACAATAGAGATAAATCTTCATATCTAATCTCTGACACAAAAGAGTAACATCATTGATCTGTAATTCTGCTGCAAAAGAGTGTGGCTAAGGAAAGTAGATCTGAATGTTAAAAATAATTAAGAAATACCAAAAACGAGGCACACGTCCAATGAGCTCCACTGCCCAGGAGGTTCTATCAAAAGTGTACACTGTAGAAATGAACACTCCAAAATACTTTTTGATTTCAATAAGCACTTATCTAATTTTTATTAAGTACATCTAGAGATGGGTCTGAACCTAGATCCCAACACCCACAAATTTTAGTGAAATTTGGATCTGGACTTGAACTTTGCAGCTTGGTTCCATCTCATAATAAAACTGATAATTAATGTTGCTACACAGTGCTTTATCAGCATAAATGTATGCAAAAATAAAATGTATAGAAGAGATGACACCTCCACCTATAGTGGAGGCAGCCATCAGACACCTTCCAAAACACTCATCTCACCAGTCTGCCTTAACTCCATAAGCCCAATGTTGTGGCTACAGTTCAACTAAATTTCTTTATGCTTCCTCAGATTATTGAGCTGCTAGCATTAAGTACTGTCATCAGACTTGTAAAAATTATCTACATATAAAGATTCAGCACTTTCTGAGTTAAATTTATGTGAGCCATTACTTTTGGAGTCAGTTGCACTGTTATGCATTACCAAATAAAAGTGTATTATTTGTTATTTATATAGAGCTGCAAGAATGAATGGTGCATTGCTATAGTTAGAATGTGGCAAAGAGCCAAGAATCTCTGTCCTTAAAAACTTTTATCTAAAGGATAGAGCTGGTACAATACAGTATTCTTAATAACAGCACAGAGCAAGCAAACAGAATGGCTAATGGTGATTACAGCTGGAATTTTTTGTGGAACAGATAGATTTTCATGAGTGGTCCTTAGCAGAATATCAAGGTACATTACTTGGCATGCCGTTCCAATCATGAGTGAGGCATGAAAGAAGTAGTCAGGAGTTCTCAAAGGGAAAAAAAGGACCTAATGTCAAGCCCATTGAAGTAAAAGGAAAGATTCCCATTGGCTCAATAGATCTTGGAAGAGGCCCAAAGGTAGTAAGGGACTCATGAATGGTGCACGAGACAATTATATAGATGTAGGCAGGGTGGAGTTACAGTGCTTTGAAGGTGATGAGAAGTTTTGACTCTATAACAACAGTTAGTATTCAAAAATGAAAAAAAGTTATAAACAGGTCAACTGCCTCTCCAGATTCAGAGATTCCCTTAATTTTCTTCTACCAACTGATCCACAAATTGAATGACCTCTTTGTACAGAATCTGTGGACTATCAAGAAATAAATAAACCCAGACATAACTATCCAGAAGTGTGTTCTAAGGCAGTGGTTCTTAACTTTTCCAGACTACAGTACCCCTTTCAGGAGTCTGATTGGTGTTGCATACCCCCAGGTTTTACCTCTCTTAAAAACTACTTTCTTACAAAATCAGACATAAAAATATAAAAAGGTGTCACAGCACACTATTACTGACAAATTGCTTACGTTCTCATTTTTACCATATAATTAGAAAATAAATCGACTGGAGCTCTGGTCAAGCTCTTTGAGTTCTGGTCAAGTGAAAAATTCTCTAAATATTGTACTTACATTTCAGCGTATTGTATCTAAAATAGTATAAACAAGTCATTGTCTATATGAAATTTTAGTTTGTTCTGACTTAGCTAGTGCTTTTTATGTAGCCTGTCGTAAAACTAGGCAACTATCTAGATGAATTGATGTGCCTTCGGAATACCTCCACATACCCTCAAGGGTTCTAAGGTGACCACAAAGGGTTTTCTTCTTTAAGAAGTGTCAGCGTGTAACCTATCTACACGCAAACTTGCTTCTCAATACACATGGTTGGAGTTGCCTCGCTTGCCCATCTGAAGACTCTGGTGTATGGGTTTAAAGTAGACCAGGTTACAACAGAACTGGTACAACAAACTTGCAAATCTCTGAATTGTCATAACCCTTCTGTGAAGTAGGAAATACTATTCCCATTTCACAATGTGAGAACTGAGACACAGAGGGGTGAAAGTCAAAATGAAAGTTAAGGACTTGAAGCCACACCTCTGGATTTATGTGTTTGAAAACTTTGGCCTATGCTATTAAATGTTATTAAATGCTAGAGAAGGATTTAGTGTCAGAGCTGGGATTTGTCCCTTTCTCTCAGGCCAGATCTACACTACAGACCTATATTAGTATAGCTATGCCACTCAGGGCTCATGGGGCTCAGGCTAAGGGGCTGTTTAATTGCAGTGTAGATGTTCCAGCTCATGCTACAGCCCAAGCTTTGGGACCCTTCCATCTCACGGGGTCCTAAAGCCTGCGCTCAAACTTGAGGCCAAACATCTACACCCTAATTAACCAGCCACTTAGCCTCTTAGCCTGAGCCCTGTGAGCCCGAGTCAGCTGGCACGGGCCAGCCATGGGTTTTTAATTGTAGTGTAGACATACTCTTAGTGCTGTCAGCAATAACCTGGCCATCACTGCCAGATGTTCCCAAATATCAGTGGGCTATGGTTCCAGACCCTGGAGCCCAGCTCTGCCCCACTGTGAGGTAACGACGTGTGTAACCAGTGCTCTCTGAGAACTAGCTTGGAAAGATTAGCTTTTTATCGGTAAATGTTGCCAACGTTGATTTCACTGTACACACACAAACTGTCAACAACATATTTCCATCAGTGATAAGTGAAATGTATGGATTGGCAAAGTAAGAAAATGCCGCTTGAGGACAGTGTGTCTTTTAAAGATATTTATAGTTGTACATTTTGACATGTGATGTTGCCAATTTGTGTTTTACTGGTTATAAAGCTTTAACTTTTGGAATCTCAACATCTACTGTCATTAAATAATTACTGTTTGACACAAACCCCCAGAATTCTCCACAACTGTGATCATTTACATAAATAAAAATGAAAAAATGCTTAAAAACAAACATCAATATTATCCAGTGACATTTTTAAAAAATAAATCAGATTCTGCCAAGCCTGTTTATGAAGAATCAGTGAGGTGCTTTCAACCCTAGCACTTGGTTTAGATTTTCAAGGCTATTTTTGGTTTAAAAATGTCCTTTTTAATGAAAGCTGAGAGTCTCCTTTATGTTTCTTATTTCCCCCAAATCAGGGAGGGAGTAAAGCCCAGCTCCAGACTTGATGCAACGTGATCATATTTACTGCTTGTTTATTTCAGTTGCATTTGTAGGAGATGAAAATGTTGTCCTTTATCTTCCAGTAATGGGGCTTTTTAGACCTAAAGCAAAACAGATAAAGGTGTGAAAGATCCTGCCTTCGATAATGTTAGATGACTTCTAGGATAGCCTTTGTGCAGAGGTTGAGGAAATAATCAAATATGCAGCACTGATTGCAAATTTCTATTTAAAATGCTCAATTTTAACTTTCAAATTGCTTCCATCATGTGCTGCATCCCATTTTGCTTAGTAAATGAGAAGTGCTTCAAGATATAACTGAAGTGCTTTCTCTCAGCAAGCTAAATGCATTTTGCTGATGATTGAGAAGGTCTATTTCAACCTCTGACAGGAAATGACCAGGACTGTCAGGTCAGACTGGGAGGAAAAGAATGAAAGCCTCCTCATATTCAATCAGCTCCCAATTACAGTTTATCAGCAGGAGAGCAGATCAGAAATGAGTTTCGTTTCAATTGGAACTCTCTGCATACAGCTTTGTGAGCTGGGATACTTCAAACTAATAAATAACTAATAAATAAATAAATAATTGTATTTAGTTCTCATTAAATAGTTTATCTATTTGATTTATCTGTTTCCTGTTATAATCACAGGTTTTTTTAAATGTGAAAAATATCAGAATCTGCTGTCAATGAGAAATCTCTTTTTGTTTATATTTTTGAGCAACCATCATGGCTTTATTCTTTTACCATTATTTAAGGATTTGCCAGGCTTATTTCTCTTGACAGACCATAGTTTAGTTTCTGATGAACTCATCATATTGTGAAAGCTAAACTTATCTGGAGACTGCTAAAGCTATGAAACTTGACACAGCAAATCTCTTCTCATGAATAAATTGTGATTCAGATCTTGCAAAATATCCACCCATACTGGATGTTTGTGATAAAAGATTTTTTACTAGACTTTACTATGGGTAAAGTTAAACTATATTTTCCAAAGGAATTTCAGGGGAAAGAGGTTATATTGTATGAAGACAGTTAACCTCTTTATAGATCAGTCACAGAAACCCAATTTCAAAATAATCATACAATTTAAAAAACAACAGAATCTTTACAAAAGGCTCAATCAGAACCATTGGTCATCTTGACCAAACGGACAAAAAAGTATCTGTTCTGTCTCTCTTTGTTCACTTTGTATTATACAAACCAAGAACAGTTTAGTGTTCATTTAAAAAGATGATCATGCAAATAAATGTGTCTACACCCCTCCCCCCCCCAAAAGGAAAATAAACTTATAAATAGAACTACAGAGTTTACCTTAAGAACCTCAATAATAAGTGATCATGCCAAAATATAAAGCCATATCTTGATCCAAGTATCTATTCTAGTACCCCTCACTAAGTTAAGTATACATTTGCCCTTTCCTTAAGGGAACTAGGTGAATAATGGAAGAGACAATTTAGGACTAGAATGTGCCACTTAGGCACAGCCCAGTCAGGGACTGTGTGGTTCTACATCATCATAGTAGAAGCACCAGGAGCTATTATTACTGCTTCTAGGCACACCCACTGGCTACATGCTCACTGCTGCATTCTTCTTTATTTAACAGTCTTACTATGGGACCTAGAGGCCTCCACCTCTCTACTGAATCCCCTTTTGGGTGCAGCATACTGCTTCCCACTGGCTGGCCAGCACATTTTTGGGGGGCAGAGCCCCTTCTCTATTTCCTATTCCTCCTCATGCCTCTTTGGGGCATCGTGCACCCCTCCGCCCCAAGAGACATAAGAATTGCTTGGCCTTTATACAGGCTTCACAGGGGAGGGGTAGCCTGCTGCTATACTTTCTCCCTCACTGCATAGCAATGTAAGGGCCATTCAGATCCTGCTCTACAGTGATTTGCTATAACACTGGGGGTGGGGGAGTGCTGTGTGTTTGCTTTTCTTGCTAAAGATGAAGCCAGCAGTGAGTACACATCCTATACACTGACATTCTGCTCTGGCAGTGTGGGTAAGTGGCTGGACGCTATTCTCTTTGTGCTGCCTCAGCACAAAGGGAATAGTTTAGTTCCTACCCTTGATATGTTGTGCAGCCCTGAAGAAGGCAGAGTCAGCCGAAATGTCGGCCACTCTTATCTCTTTTTTCCCCCTTGCGTTTTATTAACGTGGTGATGGACAAACATGAGTTGTTATTTTCACTGAAATACTCTGGGACTGCAGGACTCCTTTACAGATACTAAATGCTGACTTCTTCAGCTAGCTTTGAGCACAAAAGAGGAAGAGTGAGTAATTCCTGTAAACTGTAAAGTGAATTGGGGTTTTCAAAAGGTGCCCTTAATGGGATTTGGGCATCTGAATCCTATAGGCTGAGATACTGAAAGATGCCGAACTACTGAATTTTCGAGTGCTAAGTTTCCCTCTTAAACCGTACATTTGTCCTTTGATCCATCACCGGTAATTAGCACCAGATTTGCTGGCGTCTGTGATTTAATTCTGGTGTTTGTTTCTGTCCTAAATGACATCCTGCTTTTCAATTTGCCGTGCATTTTAGTGCAAGTTTCCCAGGGCTTGAGAGCTGTAGAGAGCAGATTCACCGAGAAGGGAGATTTTAGAGGGTTTCTCAGGTTTTTGCAGCTCTAGTTAAATGAAAGCTGACACTACAACACATACTTCCCTTGTCCACAGTCCAACAGTAATATTTTGTTGATTGCTTTTCAAAGAAGAATGTCAGGAGCAGATGGCTAAGTTGGGCTTGATGCTTGTGGCATTATTGATTGGAGGAAACTGTTCACCAAAAGTATACAACAGACTTGAAATTTCACAAATCCTCACCTGAAGAGACAGGGACCAATTCATACCATTTGTTGCATGGAGGGATAAAATGCCCCTCCCTGAACCAGTCTGGGCAGCTGTGATCAGAGAATTATCAGATGAGGGGGGGGGGGTGGATGGCTTCTCATACTGCTGCCTGTGCTCTGGGAATGGGGGGTTCTGCTGAGGATTTTCAGAGGTGCTGAAAATCTCCCCCAGACTTCATCTGGAATTGCACTTCAGAAAATCAGGCCATTCATCTCTATTGAGAGCTCTATAGAAGCCCCACCAGCAGAGGCTGCTCAAGTATACTAAATCACCACATCTCTGTGGTACCTTTAAAATGCCCCATCCCCAGCCATTGTGCCCACACTCTGGACTGAATGGATCAGCTGCAAACACTCACCGCTGGAGAGACGTTGAATCCCTATGAATACCACAATTTGACACATTCACCACACCAGATTTTCTGCGAAAGGTAATGTGAACCAGGGATGAATTTGTCCCACACTACAGTTTCCATATCAAAGTAATTTCTTAGATGAGCTTAACATTAGTGCTCCCAGCTAACCCCCAGTAGCAAAAAAAGATCTCCTTTACTGTCAAGTTGCATTAATCCATTAATTTTTATCACTGTGGGACCCTGTAGTTTTACCTTGAAAATGTCCTATAGACTTTACATCTCCATATATTAAGCCATATTCTGATCCATTTACTCCAGTGTAAATCCAGAGTAACTCTATTCAAACTATGGAGTTATTGAAGATTTACACTGAGGTAACTAAAGTCAGAATCTGGCCTATGACTTTGTGGGTGATTGGTTTCCATCAAGCAACAACACAGTAGCACAAAAGACAACCGCCTAAATCCCCGGGTGCACAGTTCAGCTGTGCCTTTCACTATGTTTCTGCTTCACCTGACATAAAATCTGTCCACTCTTGTTTCCCTTAGACTGAAAATATTAATTTGTGAAATGACAAAAAAACCCATCATGCCAGTACAGAAAGTACAGAAATATGAGTCTAATATGCAATTATTTAAGCTTAAGGTTTGTCATATGAACAGAGTCACTCTTAAAATATAAAAATGCCAAATGAGCTTCTGATCTGAGTCCAGTCACTAAACCACTCTCACAATTAGCATTAATCGGCAACCTTGTCAGCAGGCACTGTAGAGTGGCCAGGGATGAGCCTGAAGAGTGAAATACCCTCTGGGGGCTGGCAGTACTTCATTGTTCAGTAGCACACCGTGGAATTATTTCATTTTTACAATTGTGTAAATTAGAACAAATATCAACAAATAATATAAAACATATCAAACTTATTTTTATTTTTGGAAATGGCACTAAACAATTATACCCTGGCAAGAGTGTTCCTATCGGGACAGATAGCGACAGTTAATTACTCCCCTACATAGTGGGCTGTGCAGAGCTCACTGCGGTGTCATGGAAAACGCACATAGTGTGCCACTCCTTAGAAAGATTCAGAATCTATTCCTTTCCTCAGCCAGGCAGCTCTGCTTCTTGTCACAGAACGGAGGCAGTTACAGAATGGGCCACAGTGGGATTATGTCACAGCCAAATAGTATATAAATAGTGCATAATACTATGCCATACTTAAGACGACCATTTCTGAAATAATAAGGTTTTGTCTTGTATACTAACAAGTGTGCAAATTCTATGCAAACTGGCAATATGCATTTATTGCTGCCTGGAAGTTACAGTGACATAAGCAGGAATGAGTGACCCGAAGAAGGTTCAGGGATTTGTTGGGTTTTGTTTATCACAACTTATTCAAACGCCTTGGTTGAGGAGCCAGGTAGGAGCTCTCAACAGCCCAGGATCTCTCACAAAACTCAGTCATTACTTCTCTATTTACTTTGTTGTCTTTCTCCCACGCTCACTTTTAGTGTCTCTTTCATGAAGCCCCTTAAGCTCAGAACAGCCCCTCTTGCTCCTCCATTTCCTCTTTCAATACCCACTTCTTTCCTGCAGCCTTCTAGCCCTCATACAACCATGCTGCACTGGGCTTGCCTGTCTGGTATCTGTTGTGATTGTTTGTTTTATGCTGCTTTACACCCAGTTATGCCTGCAGATTATAAATTCTTCAGGGCCTGAACTCAATCTTTTGTCTGGCACATTTCACCTGCAATAGATGTATGGACACTTAGCATCATAAGATTTCTAGTACTTTCCAATTTTGCCCTGGTCAGAAATACTGCAAGGGGAGCTTCTCTCAGATTTTTGGCTTTTTTTTAAATTTCAACTTCCAGTTCCAGACGAATAGCTGAAATTTTGTGCAAGGCACCAAATACCCTAGTGTGATGCTTCCCGGGGCACCAAGGGTTGTAAGACACCTCACTACCACTTGTCCTCAGCATGAGGAAGCCATGTCTGCACCTCACATGGGTCAGCTTCCTGACTCCACTGGCTATGGGCAACACAAGCACTCCCCAACCTCTGCTGTCCCTCTGGACGTTTGTGATAGGGATGATCCAACCCTTGAACGCTTCAAACCTCTCTCTGGAGCGTCCAGCCCCTGGTTCACTGGATACGCATGGTACAGTATTCAGGTTTGTTGCTCCAAAAGAAGCAGTTCTCTCCAGCTTACCAGTTCTACCTCCGCTAGCCGCTTCTCTTCACACACAGCACTCAGATATATTTATAATGAACCCAGAAAAACTTTTATTTAACAAAGAGAAGAGATTCAAATGATGGCACGTAGAAATATTGGAAACAAATGGTTACATATACAATAAAATCATAATATGCATTCTAAAACCTAGACCTCATCCCAAGGTCCTTCCAGAATTTTTCTACCAGGCCTGGCTTCGATCCTTTTTTCCTGAGGCAGCCATGCTAGCAACTGTAAACTTCCTACTGAAGTGCACTTCATAGCCTGTGATAGGAGATATGATCCTATGCCTTTACAAGTAGAATGACTAGTGTCCTTCCCCCTGGGAGGTGGAGGAAACTATCACTACAATAGATGAAGGAGGAAAAATATTAATATGTTGTTTATTTCAAAAAGTGTTCTTAAGAGAATGCTTCAGAACTGGGTCTTCATCAGGAAGAAAAAAGTGACAAAGAAGAGGTAGCTGCCATGTTTCACCCAGGGCCACAAATTCCTAACACTGCAGTTTACCAAAATAAACTCAGTTGTTGAAGAACAGGTAGGTTTTCTGTAGAAAACACAAGTGCTTACCCGTATCTATATCTCATTGCTGCATAAAGTGTAAGGCACATTTTTCATAGGACAATGAAGTGTTCTATAAATATGCTTCTGCTATATACAGTATATAAATATGTATTTTGTTCTGAGGAAATATAATTTATTCCATGCTGAAAGCTAGCATGACAAAGCTTAGAATGTCTTTATTTTCTGGATTTCCTGCACATAAATATTTTAATTTTTGTTTCACCCTCTCTCCTACTTTTAAAATGAGTTTAATATTAATCAAGCTATGCCAGATTGAAAGCTTTCGATGTTCAGGTCCTCTCTATCTTTAGAACAGATGTTGCATGGATATTGTTGGTCCAAACTTCCTCACACTGTCAAGTGTGTATCAAACTGGAGATGGCAGGACTACCTCTACTATTCAGTTCTTGTTCTTTCTGCTACGACCATCACCACTTGTGCCTGGTATGATGTCCATCAGAAACTGAACTCTGATCACCAATTCACTTAATTGAAACAACAAAAAGCCATCAGATAGTAGGGGCAATTGGCTACTGCTGACTTGGACCAGATGAGCACTGGCAAAGATCTATGAAAGGCTCTGAAACCCACTATCAATTCCTGGCATCATGTAGCAAAAAGAGAGGCTCTTAAACTGTGGTTAATGCACCTCTAGTGGTCTATGGGGAGCCAGTTGGTTACATGGTGTTGACTCTCTTTTTCCATTTCTTAAGTCGTACTACAAAGAGTTAAAATACATTAATATTAGTTTCCCGTGAATGCAAGTGCTGTAGCTGCCACAGGGATAATATGCAATTACAAATGGGAAGTGAGATGGTCTCTGAGACCATCTCTATTAAAACATGTTGTTCACATGGGACATGACTCGGGGGTAAGCTGCAACTGTGATCACTCCATTAGACACTCCCTGCAAGCAACAGGCCTTGACCTGCACTCTTTCCAGAGTGGAACTTTGCAGTTCATCCCACTTCAGACTGGATCATCAGGCTACCTTCACCCTGTGGTGGTGTGTAGCAATGCGGGACTGACCCCTGCAGTGCCTCCTGCTGGTCGTCTCCAGGAATTAGCATTTCCAGCCTCCGGAGCGCCCTCTGCAGGCCAGGGTCCCACTGCCACTTGGCCCCCTGTGTCCCTCCCAGGACTCCAGTGCCCCATTATCTGGGTGCTGCCCCCTGGCAGTACACCCCTCAGTCTCAGGGTCTCCCCTCCCCAGGGAACCCCTACCCCCTATCCCCACCTCACCTCAGTCACAGGCTATTGTCAGTCACTGTCAAGGCTGCTTCCCCACTTTGAACTTTAGGGTACAAATGTGGGGACCTGCATGAAAACTTCTAAGCTTAACTACCAGCTTAGATCTGGTCCGCTGCCACCATCCCAAAGCTAATTCCCTTCCCTGGGTAGCCTTGAGAGACTCTCCACCAATTCCCTGGTGAATACAGATCCAAACCCCTTGGATCTTAAAACAAGGAGAAATTAACCATCCCCCTTCCTTCCTCCCACCAACTCCTGGTGGATCAAGATCCAACCCCCTTGAATCTAAAAACAAGGAAAAATCAATCAGGTTTTTAAAAAGAAGGCTTTTAATTAAAGAAAAAGGTAAACATCATCTCTGTAAAATCAGGATGGAAAATAACTTTACAGGGTAATCAGACTTAAAGAGCTCAGAGGACCCCCCTCTAGCCTTAGGTTCAAAGTACAGCAAACAGAGATAAACACTCTAGTAAAAGGTACATTTACAAGTTGAGAAAACAAAGATAAACTAACAGGCCTTGCCTGGCTGTTTACTTACAAGTTTGAAATATGAGAGACTTGTTCAGAAAGATTTGGAGAACCTGGATTGATGTCTGGTCCCTCTCAGTCCCAAGAGCGAACAACTTCCCAAAACAAAGAGCACAAACAAAAGCCTTCCCCCCACCAAGATGTGAAAGTATCTTGTCCCCTTATTGGTCCTTTGGGTCAGATGCCAGCCAGGTTACCTGAGCTTCTTAACCCTGTACAGGTAAAAGGATTTTGGAGTCTCTGGCTAGGAGGGATTTTATAGTACTGTACACAGGAGAGCTGTTACCCTTCCCTTTATAGTTATGACAGTCACCAACTAGCCCCCACCCCCTGGGGCAGACTGCAGTATAAGCCACTCATCACAGGCAAGCGGGTTTGGGACCTGCTGACTTTCTCTGCAACCCAATACCTCTGTGGGACCTTGGACAAGGCCCTGCAGCCTGGGGAGTGCCAGCCTGGAGCTCCCCAGCCCCTCTGATCTTTCCCCAGCCCTGCCTTACTCTAGGTACCCTGAGCTTGCTTGCTTGCTTGCTTGCTTGCCTCTCTCTCTCTCTCTCTCTCTCTCTCTCTCTCTCTCTCCTTCCTTCCTGCCTGCCTGCCTGCCTGCCTGCCTGCCCTCTTCTCTCTCTCTCTGAAAGCAGAGAGAGACTGACTGCTTCCTGGTCCACTGCCCTCTTATAAGGGCCAGCTGAGGTCTGATTGGGGCATAGCCCAGCTGTGGCTACTTCCCCAACCAGCCCAGGTTTTCCCCTACCACAGCCTCTCCCAGGGTTACGGCCCCGCTACAGGGTGCCACTTGTAAACTGGATCCTAGAGAGGTCTTAGTTTCTGGCTTGAAAAAATAAGGCCTGTCACCCTTCCCCTGACAGGCAGGTAGGGATTTTTCCATTAACTCACTCACCCTTAAGGGCCCTTGGTATTTTCCCTGGAAATACCTATCTCTGTCATTGTTTCATTTCCTGCTTACTCCTCCTTCACGGCCTCTGTTGATTTAATGATGTGCAGTCAGGCAGAATAATATCAAGCAGATAAACTGAGGCACCCATAATAATCATACAAAATATAGATTTCCCTCCTTTTCCACACCATGCTTTGAAAAAGTTTGAGGACTGAATTTGGCCAAAACTTTCAAACTTGGGAGCTGTGGGTTCTCAGAACCTCAAAACCAGGCCACGTTTGCTTAGCTGCCTAATCACAGATTTTAGGTACCAAATTTTGTAAAATTTGGCCCATGTCTCCATTTCGCTAACCTTTTTAACCTTGGCTCAGCTGGTCATAGAGAGCCTCATTGCTAGGAATGAGCTGTAAACTGGAAAAACCCAACTACAGGCACTAACTTAGTAGTATTCCGCAGCATGAAGAGGAGTATGAACTGCAGTATTCCGCAGCATGAAGAGGAGTGCAGTCACCAATGGCTACATTCTGTAACACGATCTTATCTCCTTCCCACTTTTTGCTATCTTTTTGTTTATAAGTTAATACCCTACTATGCTGAGGCAAAATCCATAAGGGATTCGTGTTCAGTAGTAGCATGGCACCAGCCAGGGTGCACTGCAATCTTTGTTCTGCTAGGATTCCCTCTTTTTATTATTAATTTGATATTTTCTCTCTGACTCATGTAAACTTAGGAAAAGCAAGTCAGAAGAAACACCACTTAGGGCTCCTTCCCTCATGGGTTTAGCCCTGAAAAGACACTGTCTGGGTTAAGGTCACACTGTGGAAGCCCATTAGAACAGGGAACAACACCTCATTTTCTTTCTTGTAAAAGGCAGAGCACATTGCTGGTGCTTAATCATTTAAACACTGATATACTATTTTACACCATGATCACACTAAATTCAATACTATTTACATCCTGTCAGTATGGCCGTTCTTATGTTCCAGCAAGTCATGTTTGGGTAATTCAGGCAAGGCATCTGGGAAAATAAAGGGAGTGCCGCAAAGAGAGAAGTATATACGTGCTATGCGGTTTAAGTTATGTGTTCTGAGGAGTTTAGCGCACATGACCAGAGCCAACCTTCCATCTCCCATATTTCCTTCCCATTGCTAATGTTTTAAATACAAGATGAATTCCAAATTCAGATAAGGTTCTAATCTGATTCTAATAGCTTTCCTATATAAAAAAAATGGCTTAATAGACTAAAAGTGTTCTGAGAAGCCAATGTGAATTTGGATGGATATCCATTTACTGCAAAACCATTTCTGCCTGATGGGATTTACAAGGACTGAGATTAAGGACCTGATTTTGCTTATATTAAATCTGTAACAAAACCCCCATGGACTTTAGTGGGAACAGAATTGGGTAAAAAAAATCATGAACACTGTAGTATATAATGGAATTTTTTCAGAACCATAAATAATGTGGCATGGGACAGCACTGTGACCATCCAGAATTATATGTTTTGTGGCCCCAGCTCTGATAAAAAAAATTCCCCTCAGTAATTTATGGAAAGCTCACAATGTTTGTGCTGGGAAAATATGGCTTATACTGTTCTGTGTGGTTAGCCTTCCTTTGCTCTGAAGTGCTAAATAATGCTTTTCAGTCGTGCCTCACTGGGGCTATACAGCATTTCAAAGATGGAAGAGGCAAACGAAAACAGCAACTTCCAAGCTTTAAACCCTGAAGTACATACTGTACCATGTATTTCCTTAAACTGAAACTGAAATGCTGACATCATTACTCTATCCTCAGGGATGCATTAAGTCACATACAACCAGTTACAGGAACTGACATATACTTACTTAAGAATTATCCTTACAGTACCTCTGACAGTGGATACAAATGTGTAGAGCTGCAGTGAGCCATATGCTAGAGATGAAATTCCTGGCATACAGTTCTCCAGGCTTACTTGAAATGCTTGTGGACTCATCCAGTTGGCTGTGGATGAAAACGAGCCTGCAAGATGCCTAGTTTTCTGTATCTGACTCAATTGTTCATCTGAGAGTCAAGTTTCTTAAGGAAAAGAGAGAGAGAGAGACTGACTTTCTGTAACTGGAATAAAAGCACCCCATTTAACAGCTCGGTTTCTGTGAGTTCCTCTAGTTGCTTTTCTCTTGAGACTCGAACAATGTTTTAAAGTCTTAAGTCCCCATCTCCCTACTAAAATAAGTCATCTGGTGGTCACAGCATTATCTGATTTAAGTCATGTACAGAGCAAAATCCCAATGGAAGGAGCAGGAACAACTCTGACTTTCAGAAAGCTGAAAGGGAAACAATTTCCCAAAGGGACCTTGTTTAAAATATTTTTTAAAAAATACTTTAAAAGATAATTAGGGGGGAAAGTGTACCTAGAGACAGAAAACGAATAAATCGTCAATCAATTAAATAGTTTTTTACAAGTTTCAATATACAGTAACTAGCTCATCCATATTTCATGATATCCCAAAGGAATTTTGATTGGAATCCTTTAAAGCACAGGTGAACCCTTCTACAAAACATTGGGAGGGTTTTCAGAAATCGTTGGAGACACTGCAATTGAAATTCAGCCCCTTTGAATTTAACCAAGGAAGAGAGCTACAAGGGTCAATGACCATGGCTCAGTAGGGATGGACAAGTAGGGAAAGTGGTAAGAAGAATTTTTTTTTAAAACAAACAAGATGGTAAAGAGGATTAGGACATCTATAACCATATCTAGCATAGAAATAGGGTGACCAGATGTCCTGATTTTATAGGGACAGTCCCAATATTTGGGGCTTTGTCTTAGATAGGCACCTATTACCCCCCACCCTCTGTCCATACATAGTTGCTGTCTGGTCAGCCTACATAGAAACAAGTTAAAGGGAAGTTAGAAGTGCAAAAAACCAATACACTGTTCCTTAACTACTTAGTTTCTTTGTGTACATTATCACTAAATGATAAACGAAAGGGAAAGCTGATCAACTACAAACAGTGGGAGAACTAGTAGGTTATTTTCTCTCCCTCTTTGCAGTGGAGTGACCACAGTACTGCTGAAATAAGATCTTCTTTCCAGATATGGTGGGGCTGACATTTTTGTGAAAAGATTGTATACACTTCTTAACGTACACACATATGTATAATACACTGCAAAGTGTGTATAATACACTGCAAAATATTAAGAGAAATGAGCAAACTGTTGACATTGGTGGAAGATATTTTTGGATAAAAAAAGTCAAATCCTTGAAGTCAGGATAAAACATTAATATTCTCCCAAAGAGGCTGTAAGATGCGGGAAGAAATAGGAAGTACAGTAACTCAATATCAAACATTAGAAAAATATTACAAATGTATTACAATTTTGCAATATTTGTTCAGGAACGTACAGAAAGCTAATACCTCTAGGGACTAACAATCTGAATTTGAGAGAGGGAAAGGATTGTTTCACTGGCAGTGTAAAAAAGAGCTAACATCTTGCAGAACAACAAAATAATTTGTAAAATATGCACAGGATACCACCACAAAAAGAAAGTAATTCTAAACCCTTCCAACCCCCCAACATGGCACCATATCATCCTCCAAACCTACCCCTTCCAACACAGGGCTGTATCAGCTTTTACATGAGCTACACCTATGTAGAAGATAGGAAGCTTCTAAAATTTGCACATGCAGAATTTCTGATGTATTCTTTTCTTAGGCTGTGGGATTTGCCCATGCCCATTCCAACAAGTGGGCAGAGGTTCCGACTCCCAAACCAACAAGATCTCTAATGATCTGTTTTGCTCTCTGAAGATCTACTAACTTTGGATTTCTACACTGCATCCTTGTTTCCCCTCTTCAGTGCCTCACCTCAGCAGCATTGTCACTGCCCTGGAGATCAAATATTTCACATCATAGAGGATGAAAGTTATATGGAATTGGTCTAAGTCCAATACTGTGGAGAACAGACATTCTCCCCAAACTCTGCCTGGCCATCCTTCTTCCTCTCTCTCTTTTAGATCTGTAGAGTTCAATTCTCAGCTAGAGGCACTTCCAGGAAATCAGAGGAAAAGGGAATGATGCATCAGAGGTGGCAATCCTCATGCTTTTCTGTAACTTCCCTGCCTGGATTTGCAAGGTTTGTGTCCCATGTGCTCAAATTCCTTCATCTATTGTAAATACAATAGTTTAACAATGTGTTGGCATAAATTCAGATTAGTAAAAGTGTGGATGGGGAAGTATGAAATCTGGCTTTCATAATTTTGTAAAGCATTGATTGTTCATTCAGAGCTTTCTATAAATGTGTACAACTTTAATTAGTCTCTGTGATTTATTTTATATGCATTTCTATGGCACTCATCTCTATAATATCTGAGAACCTAATAATACTCTTGAGAAACAGATGTATCAGCATTCTGATTTTACAGTTTGACAAAATCCATCATATTAAATTGATTAAATACCTAAATTTTTAGCCTAAAAATGACTTCTATATCTCTCTGAAAAATTACATTTCTCAGCATAGATGGAAGTCATAGATAAAAGAAGCCACCTTTCTCTTCCATGCAGCTCAAAGACAGACTGGAATTTAGTTCCTCTATATTAGAAACACCAATATAACTTTATATCCAGCATAGTACATTTTATACAGCAATTTCAGTAACTGTAATTTAAATTCACATGCTACACTGTTTTAGAACTTCCCTCCATCAATTTATCATATTTGTTTGCTGTATAAGATTTTCCTGATCAGCCTCAAAAACTGTTTTTAGATAGGCTAGTTAGCATAGCAGGTCATTCAAAGAGCCCTTTTCCCCAAAGATATTTGAAATCCAATTTTCTTTAATGCAAGAGTCAGTTCAGCCTCTGGACCCCCCAGAGGAACCATAATAGATTTTTATTTGTAATTTGTGAAAACGACAACTCTACAAACTGTAGATATGTCAACAAATATTAGAATACTGTTTTCTATCTCTTCTTGGCTGATGGATTCTCTTATTACCCATTTTAATCGAAAATGATGTTTTTATCATGTAGTCAAATATAAAATAAACATGGAGCAATCAATTAGAACAAACTCTGGAACAATCATGCCACATATTGACCAAGAAAGGAAATTATGAGTTACTGTGAAATCAAATCCTCAGTGGCTTTAGTGCTGCGTGTTATGCCTGCACGAAAAGAATGAATGCCTGATTCTGATCTCACTTATGCCTATGTGAAAATAAGAATGCCTCTGAAGTCAATGACATTAAAATGTTGTAAAATCTGATGTGAGATCACAGTGATGTCCAGACAGATATCAACAGCAGGACAGAAAATCAAAGGAAGTCATAAGGTCACAGTGACTTGCACATCTAGAAACTATGTTCACCTTTTCATAGGAAAACTATCTAATTCTCTGTATTACTCTATTAACTCTAAGATTTTTTTTTAAATATTTGTTAACCCCATTTCTGCTCTGTGGGTTTACCTGAACTGTGTAGGCAGTGTTAATACACTACCATTTTAGAGACTAGAGGTGGAGCTAAGGGAACATAAAGATAGTCTTCAGTCTCCCCAAGCTCAGTCCAAATTAGAATTTAGTGGTAGTTAGACCCTGGCTCATGCTAAGTACTTTCATATATTGTAAGAATGGGTCTTAAAAGAGGCACTCTTTTTAAAAAATGTATAACCTGAATTTTGTCACTGGAATCTTGTAAGTCTCAATTATTTGTATGTAACTTTCAAATATCCTATTTTCTCCTAACTTCTTTTTGCCTTTCATCCTGTCACCAACTGTATGACCCAGAACTGCATTGTGACACCCTTACAAAAGCTTTCTCAGATGAACGAGTTTTCTTAATTTTCCTTTTTATTCCTGAATTAAAAATTGGGGGCTAAATTCATCCTTTATGTATCTCCTTTGTCACAAAAACAAGGCACATTAAGACATTTCTGGAGGGAATGCCCTGAAGTCCAACCCTCTTGACTACAGGATCCAGCTGACACTAACTTTTCAATACTTACTAATCAACTAGGGAGCATGCTCATCTTCCAAAGGTGGGCAAAATAGGGGAAATATTAACTGTAAGGGCAATGAGCCTATTAACACTCTTTTTGATACAAATGTTTACCCAATAGCCTCCTCTTTCAACAGGAATGACAAGGATTCTTAGGAATAATTATGCATTTTCCCAGATTCCTGTTACAAATGTACGTTATAACTATCCCACTAAGAAAGTTACTATAGAAAAATCAGTACCTGTTGGAAAAATATTCACTAACAGAAGCTGTTTGCATTATTTTGATCACAACAAAAGTTAAAATGACTGTTGAACCTCACAAAATGCCCTTGGCCTGCTGCTACTGCTCCAATACTGGATCAAACTCTACACGTAGCTTGCTTTTCTAGGTCCCTGACCTCAGGCTATTGCCTTCTTCTCCAGTATTCTAGGATGCCTTCTATTGGCTAGATATTGAACATGGTAGTGCTCTCTAGTGACTAGAACCTATCTTTCCACCTCATTCAGGACACAGAGAAGTTACTCAGTAATGCACATTAGCTCAACAATGTAATAATGTAATAAGTTATATAGGCAATATTGTATACAGACTCCAAGTGGTGTTACTGTATGTCCTGTAACTTAAATGAAATCAAGCACCCAACTTAGATACCTCCGTAATATGTTATGACAAAGAATTAGAAGAAAAAGTGAGACTTTCCCTTTATGGAAAACTCTGAAATACATTCTAATTAAAGCCAAGCAAATGATTTGCAATGAATAACTTACCTAACAATTCAGCATCTTTCTCTGCCTGCGGAACAGTTGTGTGCAAATATCAGGTACTGTACCTCAACTTTATTCATTGTTTGAATGTCAGTAGTTTTTAAAAAAACACTTATTGATTGCTCACAAGCAATTTGCTGTGACTATTTGATGTTCGACATTTGAACTGTGTTCCTTAGCTGCATGTGGTCAGATAGTTGAAATGGTACTCTTTGTTCTAAAACACTTCAGGTGGGATTTTCAAAGGTGCTCATCTTGTCCCATTGACTTCAATAGGAGCTGTTAGGCCAATGCTGAGCTTTTTTTTGAAAATCCAACCCTTTAAGGATTTGCATAAATTACAAATTGTTAAAAACTAGCCTCACACAGTATGGTTAATATTCAAGAGTCAGGGAAAATTTACCCAAAAGACCAGAAATACTGTGGCTTACTAGACTGAGATTTGATGGCATCACCATACATAAAAGTTACCAAGATACTTCAGAACATTGCTGCTTCCAGTTGTACATTTATTTAAAGGCCATAATCTGTGACCCTGCCAGGTGGGCCCCAGCATCCACATGGGGTCCCACTGAACCAATGGGACTCCATTCATTCCGAGCACCTTGCTGGATTATGGCCTTAGTTATCCTAAGGAAAAGCAATACATTAGAATCTCAGAGTTACGAGCACCAGAGTTACGAACTGATGGGTCAACCACACACTGCATACTTCTGGTTTCAAATGAGATCAGGCAGCAGCAGACACATACATACATACATACACACACACACACCCCTGTGGAACTCCTTGCCTGAGGAGGTTGTGACGGCTAGGACTATAACAGGATTTAAAAGAGAACTGGATAAATTCATGGAGGTTAAGTCCATTAATGGCTATTAGCCAGGATGGGTAAGGAATGGTGTCCCTAGCCTCTGTTTGTCAGAGGGTGGTGATGGATGGCAGGAGAGAGATCACTTGATCATTACCTGTTAGGTTCACTCCAGAGGTGAAAGTAAGCCCGTGTGCCATACCAGGGCAGCCCGGCTTCCCCAGGCGGCAATTTAAAGAGCCTGGGGCTCCCAGCAGTGGCTGGAGCTCCAGACCCTTTACATTGCCACCAGAGCCCCACTGCTGGATCCCTGGGGTAGCAGCAGCAGGGCTCTGGGGGTTATTTAAAGGGCCGGGGCTCCCACTGCCTCTACTGCCCTGGGCCCTTTAAATAGCCCCCAGAGCCCCGCTGCCACTACCCCAGGGCTCCGGGGGCTATTTAAAGGGTTGGGGCGGTAGAAGCAGGGAAGTCCTGGGGCCTTTAAATAGGCCCCTAGAGCCCTGGAGTAGCAGTGGGGCTCCGGAGGCTATTTAAAGGGCCCGGGGCTCCCACTGCCTCTACAGCCGTGGCCCTTTAAATAGCCACTGGCTCCCCACCGCCATTCCGGCAGGTTCTGGTGGCTATTTAAAGGGCCTGGGGCGGTAGAGGCAGGGGAGCCCCGGGCCCTTTAAATAGCGCCTGGAACCCTGCTGCCGGAGCCCTGGGGTAGCAGTGGCAGCCGGGGGCTTTGGCTGCGGTTTAAAGGGCCTGGGGAGGTAGCAGCGGCCGAGCCCTGGGCCCTTTAAACTCCTGCTGGAGCCCCCGGCTGCCGCTGCGACCCCGGCGGGGGAGGGCACTTACTGGTACAGGGCGGGCTGGGGCTGGCACTGACCCCCCATCCCTGCTCCTTCCGCCTGAGGCCCCACCCCTTCCAGGGGCCAGAGCTGGCCCCCAACCCAGCCCCGTGCCAGTAAGTCCCTATTTCTACTTTCACCGTTGGTTCACTCCCTGTGGGGCACCTGGCATTGGCCACTGTTGGTAGACAGGATACTGGGCTGGATGAACCTTTGGTCTGACCCAGTACGGCCATTCTTATGTTCTTAGACACACACACAGAGCAAATAGAGAGGGAAAGTTTTAAAAAAAGATTGACAAGATAAGGAAACTCTTTCTGTGCTTTTTTCATTTAAATTAAGATGATTGAAAGCAGCTTTTTTCTTCTGCATAATAAAGTTTCAAAGCTGTATTAAGTTAATATTTATTTGTAAACTTTTGAAAGAACTATAACGTTTTGTTCAGAGTTATGAACAACCTCCATTCCTGAGGTGTTCATAAAGCTGAGGTTCTACTGTAGTTAAAATTCTAGAAGACAAGAATTCTTTCTTGGGACTGAAGAAAGTGAGGAAGGAGCCCGAGTTGTCAAACTGATGATGTTGATGATGGGCCATTCATGATTTTTTTGTATGGTCAGTAATTACTACTTCTCTAAGGACCTGATCACAGAATGTGGCCACAAATACAAACCCCTGCATCCCTATGAAGTCCCACTGGCTTCAGTGTCACTCCCTGAGTGCAGGGGTTTGCAAGTGATTTGCATCGCTATACTGAATGTGTAAAAAAATTCCATAATGTCACTGGGAAGAAAATTGCTACTTCAGCACCTAATTTGGTAAAGTCATCCTTGAAAAGTATGAATCTGATTCTCAAAAATGCCTGTGTTTTCTTTGTCCCACTGGGGCATATTAGAATACCTGGCTTGAATTTATTAAATACAAAGCTAAAGATTTCTCTATCACCAATACTCAAAAAGATAATTAAGAGTGTTCAACAAAGTTCCTTTCTTATTATTCCATTAACAGTTACTAAAATTCAGATAACCAGGAGACACATCAACTGATATTAGCCAATTACATGGACTATCCAATATTGCTTCCAAAAAATTCAATAACGAAATTAATTTATTAGTACCCACTGCTCCCTTTCTCAACTGTATTGAGTAATGATTAACAGCTCTACATTTACTTTCTAGCATTTCCAATTTATTTTAACAGTACTTTTGGAAATAGGGTATTAGGCAATGTCTTAGTTACTTAACTCAAATTTTCCTATGTTCCTTGAGACAAAGAAATTCTTTTAAAGTGATCAGCCAATGACTAGACTTTTGATACTTCTGGTATCCAACACTATCCAGCTTTGCCTCCCATTTTTGATTAGATTATTTAAAGTTATTAAAATAATGCCACATCCTCTGGATTACAAGATCCAGTCTCACTAGATAAACTTGCCTGGAGTGATAGGGAAGCTGACCTCTGAAGCACACCTGTATCTGAGGTGCCCTCCTCAACTTTGCCTGATCCTAGTCTTAGATATTGGTTGATTGGTGAGATTCTTCTTGTGATTTACCAAATTCTAATTCTAACATAATAGAAACTCACTATTTCATACTTCTCATAATTCACCTACACTAAAGGACTGGTAGTCTGTATAACTTTAATAGTAGTTGTGAGTGAAAAAAGGTCCGGGCCAAACCTTTGGTCCAGTAAACTGTATGTATGGCCTGGATGCAGGAAAGGGGGCGGGGGTAGAAAAAGGGCAGAAAGAAACTATAAAAGCGAAACTAACCATTTGTAACAGCTTGTGATTAATAGCTGCCCAGTGACTGAGCAAGAAACAGCAAAGGGCAAAACTAAGAAAAAAACAGGAAAACTTGCTTTGCTTTATTCCTTATATGGATGTTAAAATTTAGGGAAGTACATGTACTTTTGTGGTTTTATCCTATATAAGCTTTTGTATTTTGTCTATTGGCGGGCGGGTGGGTGGGTGAGGTCCACTGCCTTGGCTGACTCCCCCAAGCATGCATGTTTGATTAATCAATAAAGGAGCCTCAGGCTGATCTGATCCAAAATCAATCGTGTGGTCAATTTTCCACAACATAGTGTATTTGAGTGGGGTCATATCTCTGGAAAAAGCAATGGAGTAATACTACAGAATATTCGTTAATATATTGTGATATAATTAAAACTAAACGGCACTTATCTAAACAAAGGAACAGGGTGCACTGTGAAGCAATCTCCTTACATTTGTTCTGTTTGTTCTCTTATGTACTAATTCTCAAACCTGTACTTTGCAATGAGTCTCCCAGTTATCAGTGCAAATTAATAAGATCCTACTCTGTCAAGTGGTTGTGGTAGTGGCCACTATAGCTAAAGCTCAGTTCCAACTTGGGTGACAAGCTTCCTCCTTCTGTTGCTGATAGTTTTTCCAAACATCCTGTATTGGCTGAACTAATGAGAAGTCTGTGTCTAGAGTCTATCATGGTTTTTTTAGGGTACCTACAATTTAGGACCTATGAGGAGGGTACCAGCTGTCCCAATTTTATAGGGACAGTCCCAATTTTTGGGTCTTTTTCTTATATAGGCTCCTATTACCCCCCACCCCCATCCTGATTTTTTACACTTGCTGTCTGGTCACCCTACCTATGAAAGTTCAGATCACTCTGATGAGCTTTTGATAAACAATCACATTTTGAATGCTTACTCAAACAACATGTGAGTCTACTGAGTTTCCCCATTATTAATAGCTATCTCACTTAAGGGAATAAACAACAGGAACAAATGAACTGTTAAGAAACAGAGATGACATTCCCAGACAGGTGTTCCTAGCAATATACAAGGAAGACATACAGGTGCCCTATCCGGGAATGCTCATTAACCACAGCAAGGGTTAATGGGCACATGGTGGTGGTAGTTGGAGGAGGACACCATCATCCACCACCTTAACTCAAACAAGCCAATCAACCAACCAAGTCCCACTGTCCAGGCTGAGATCCCTTCCCAAGAAGAAAACAAATCAAATGAACATTGAGGCTCTGCCTCTCTTTAAGGAACTGCCAGGGGACAGTCTGTCTCATTCACACCGAATGGTCCATCAGTCTATTGACAAAGCACTCTCTTCAAGAAAAGCTCTCATTTCACCAATTGCCTATAGTTCCCAGGCCTACTCCCTCTAAGAATGTGTCCCCCATTGTTAGGACAGTCATCACGGAGGCCTGCTTCATCCACCTTTATATAATCTGTCCTCTCCTGGTTATTAAATGCAGCTGGAGGCTCTCCTTCCAGGCTTGATCATTTTGGCAAATGTTGAAGAGTGAGGCTGATTCCAGCCCCTTTTCTTCAGGATAGGCCATTAATCCCTTCTTGCCCTGGTACAGGGTCAGATTTCTCTACTCTCTTACTGGGGGCAATAAAAGAACATGTACTGTGTAAGATATAAATAGGCATATTTCTAAATAAAATGCATTTCCATGTTTTCAATAAAATGTCAGGTACTCTTGGAGCAAATCCTGCCCTCACATACATAACTCCCCTTCTGCATATCTAAAGACAGAATTTATATCCCAGATACAGACCAAGAAAGAGGACTAAAGAATATGATGTCAGAGCAAAGAGGTATGGATGAGATCAATTTAAAGGGGTCCATTTTACAATCCAAGTTACTTTTCTCTAAACAGCAGCAATTCCCGGTGTTCTTTTGTTAAGGGCTTGGATACTATTCTCTGATGTGGAAATAGGAAAGGGTAGAAAACTTTGGGGGGGGGCGAGGGGAGGGCTTTATTGTATACTGTAGCTTGTTTGGTAAAATATAGTCTGTTGCATTCTTTTTTTTGTATCAGTCAATGCATTTTCTTTGGTTTATGTTCCTTATGCTTCCCAAGTGGTACTTTCTCTAACAAGTTGTTCTGCTGACTTTCATAATAACGTGATTAGTTTGTTTACATGTATTATTAGTTTATTACTTTGTATTTGATGCCTCATAAATGTACTAAAAATGCTTTGGATGAAATTTCAGCTGTTCATTTTCACCCCCTCCCCTATTACTGTCACCTCAGTAACTACGTAATAAAGGCAGAGGCATAAATCCTAAAGATCTATTTTTACTGAGGGGATTTTCTGTTTACCAGGTATTTTTAACTTGCATGCCCATCTGTCATCAGTTTGTACATAGTCATTTTAGCTGATTACTTCATATACTGTACTACATTTAGAATAACTCCACTGTAACCATGGTAACTATTTTTGCTTAAGCACAGTTGAGCATGTGGGTTCATTTTAATTTAGCAGAAGAAAATGGAGAAATGCTCTTGAAAGCTCCTGAAATCATTTAGGTTATTATTGGCTTTCACTTCAGGTTCAACAGAGCTAGAATTGCTCATCGCCTCTTTCTGTCCTTTTCTGTGAACATTTTTTTTTAAAACTTAGCATACGTGGGCTGCAACACATACATAACGAATAAAAGTTTGTGGAGGTTTTCCATAGGCAGGTTTCCTTCCTATAGTTTTCTCTTTATGTCAGATAAGGTCAGTGTCTAATTTGGGGCTTAACCTCACAATTCAGACAGCAAGTGTGAAAAATCAGGACTGGGGTGGGGGATAATAGGTCCCTATATAAAACAAAGCCCCAAATATTGGGACTGTCCCTATAAAATCGGGACATCTGATCATGCCAACTTTGGCACCTTTTAGAAGGGACTTGGCCTCTTGCAGTATGGAGGCCTGAGGCTGTAAGCTCTTTGGGGAGGATGGGGTCTCTTTTCACGTTCTGTACAATGGTAAACAACACTCAACAAGTGATGCATAAATCTAGGGGGGATTATGGCCCCCAGATCTGCATGGAGATCCTCTGCATGGGGCTCTCCTGCATAGACGAGGTGCACATGTGCCTCTGTGCCCTTCCCTCTTCCCCTAGATCCAGCACTGTGTCAGCATTTTGGGGCCCTGTGCACTGTGGAAATTGGGCCCACAGCCCCCACATCTTTCTTAAACTAGACAGAGAAGAGGCCCAGCTGCCTTGGGTGCCAGACCTGCCTGTGCATCTGGCGAGGGCATCAAACCTGAGTGGCCCTGCCATTCACTGAAGTTTAGCTCATCCATCCTTGTCATTAGTCATGATATGGCGGGTGGCCGGACCAGACCTGGTCAGAGCCACCTCTGAGAGGCAGAAAAAAATGGCTAATTCCCCTCCCCCACCAACCTGACCCTCTTCTTCCCCTTTCAGGCACCGCACTATTCCCAGCCTAATCCACTTCTTCCACTCTCAGCCCCCTTCTCTCCTTTATAATTAGCCTGACCCTCCTCTTTCCCTCTCAGGCTCCCCCCACCAGCCTGAACCTCCTCTTCTGGAGCACCCCATCTAAAGGTGTTGCATAGTCATTGTGTGACTAATTAGATTTCCACTTCCTTTACTGAGGGGCAGGAAGATGTGGGTACAGAGCACTGGGGGAATGGAAATGGAGGACTACTGGAACTCAAGAACTGGTACCTCCACCTACCTCTCATCCACACTGGAAAGTGGGACAGGTACAGGGGCAGGTCACAGTTCACCTGAGCACCTACCCAGACCCCTCAGATGAGCATCTACTTGCCCCAAGACACATGCCTCAGGGGTTTCAGTGAGGACAGATGTGTGTGTGTGTGTGTGTGTGTGTGTGTTGGGCATAACCCCATGCCTGGACAGGTGTAGAGTCGGCAGTGTAGACATACTCTGTCAGCCAACAGTATGAAGTGAGCATGATAGAAGAATCTAAGATACAGGTTATGCTCGTGATCGGCAAAGTGGGCATCCAGAGCATGTGCAATTCCCTTTGTTGTACAGAAAAAGAAATGTTTCTTATTGTTTGGAGGCCCTGGTGAAAGATAATGCACATAATGTCTGCTGGCCTGGATGACATCACAGATCTAAGTAGACTGAAATACACCTGGCTGCTTTTGACCATTATGAATGGAACCTGAAAATTCCTCTTGCCAGACCCTGGCGAGGCATAAGTCCCAAATTGCAGAGGCTTCTCTTTGAGAGTGAGGTGATGCAAAGTTGTTAGCATTAGCATAGCTGGGTGAATAATGTTGGGGAATAATTTTTGTTAATAGTTCCCTCCCACTCACCAATTAACAAATCATTTTTAAAATAATTTGACCACCTCTACAAATGGCCAAACAATATTTGTCAACTTTTCCGGTCTATCAGAAAATAGATTACTTACTAATACTTTTTTGTCAGTATTCAGACAGCTCGTGTTGTTATTTTCAGTGTTATTAGCCACCTCCCTTCTCCCCAAGTCTGCTCTTTGGTGTCAATTTTAAATGGACATCACCATGTGCCATCTTCCACGAGGACCTGATCCTGCACCCTTTAAACCTATGGAAGTTCTAGCATTGACTTCAATGAGAGCAGGATGGAACCCTATATCAGCAGATGTGCAAGTATAACATTTGTTTTGTTATAGTTAGTGGGACTATAACAGAGACAGGCTGTTTTTTCTTGATGGTTCGAATTCTCTCCCAAATTTCTTCAGCCTTTCCCTGCAATAGTCTCACATGTAATACTGAGTCCTCATAAATAAACAACACTTTGTGCTGGTATAGAATATTTCACTGGAGAATCTCAAAATACTTTAAATAATTAATTAAAGCCTTATAAAATCCCTATGAGGCAGGTGGTATTATACTACTTTTACAGATGAGTAGACAGAAGCAGAGAGACTAAGTGAAAGAGTCAGACCTAGAATCACAGGCTATTCTCACCCCTGAGGTTATGATTAGCTGTGGCTAATCTGTCGTGCTAGTGTGTCCTCAGTGTTTGCTGCACCAATAATATGGCTCCAGTCTGAAAGAAGGCTCCACACACTGCCTTCTTTCCTTTGTTAAACTTTGAACAGCTGTTTCCTTGCAGGGGAGAGGGGAGAAATCAATAACTCTGCACTCATCATTTGTGACTAGTTTACTTCTGCAGAGTGACAAGTGATTGATTTGCTTCATCTCCCACTCAAAGGCAGCTACAGCTCCTCTATTCATGCTGTACAATAGGAAGAGAGAAGTGGAAAGTATTGGGTGAGAAGCAAATTTGAGGGCAGATGTCAGTCTTCAGAGTTCATCACTGGAATTCCTGCCATTTTAATAAGGGGGACCCAGGAACATAGTCCAGATGTTTATCTGCAATGCCACATAATCACAAATGTGGAAGAACAAGTCTTCCAAAACAGGCAAAATCCATAAAAAATTGACCATTATTTTTAAAAAATCGTGCATACGGCACATACATGTAGATCATTGGATTCACTCCATTCTTTGGCTTACAAACAAACTGTGTCACCCAAAACAACAGACTGGACCCTTCCGGACTCTTCATTAAAACTTATTAGCTGAAAATGCAAATAGCACTCCATGTATTACACTAGGGTTACCATACATCCGGATTTTCCCGGACATGTCCGGCTTTTTGGGCCTCAAATCCCCGTCCGGGGGGAAATCCCAAAAAGCCGGACATGTCCGGGAAAATAGGGAGGGAGGGAGGGCCCGGCGGTGCAGGGCTGGGGGCCAGCGCAGTGCTCGGCAGGGGCTGGGGCGGTGGGTGCGTGGCCGGGGGCCGGCGCGGTGCGTGGCCGGGGGCCGGCGCGGTGCTCGGCCGGAGCCGGGGCCGGGGGTGCGGGCACTTGGCCGGGGGCCGGCGCGGTGCTCGGCCGAGGCTAGGGGCGCGGGCACTTGGCCGGAGGCCGGGGCCGGTGCGGTGCTCGACCGGGGCCAGGGGCGCGGGCACTTGGCCAGAGGCCAGGGCCGGTGCGGTGCTCGGTGGGGGCCGGCGCGGTGCTCAGCCAGGGCCGGGGGTGCGGTGCTCGGCTGGAACCGGGCCTGGCGGTGCAGGCACTTGGCCAGGGCTGGCACGGTGCTTGGCCGAGGCTAGGGGCGCGGGCACTTGGCCGGAGGCCGGGGCGGTGCTCGACCGGGGCCGGGGGCGCGGGCACTTGGCCGGAGGCCGGGGCCGGTGCAGTGCTCGGTGGGGGCCGGCGCGGTGCTCAGCCAGGGCCGGGGGTGCGGTGCTCGGCTGGAACCAGGGCTGGCGGCGCAGGCACTTGGCCGGGGGCTGGGGCCGGCGGCACAGGCACTTGGCTGGGGCCGGCGCGGTGCTCAGCCGGGGGCCGGGGCCAGCGGCGCAGGCACTTGGCTGGGGGCCGGGGTTGCGGTGCTCGGCTGGGGGCCGGGGCTGGGGGCGCGGGCACTTGTGCGGGGGCGCGGCGGTGCTCGGCCGGGGGTGTGGGCACTTGGGCGGGGGCCAGCGCCCCAGGGCCCGAGCCGGGCGGGAGACACCGGGGCCAGAGCCTCTTGGCCTACGCCAGCCGCCGGAGGGAGCCGCTCGGCCAGGGGGGCCGGACTGGGCCGCGCTGCACCCCGCCGCAGCCCCAGCCCCAGCTTACCTGCTGCCTCCCCTGTTTCAGGCTTCCCGCGAACATTTGATTCGCGGGAAGCAGGGGAGTGGGAGGAGCAGGGGGTGGAGCGTTCAGGGGAGGGGGCAGAGTTGGGGCAGGGCTGGGCGCGGGGAAGGGGCGGAGTTGGGGCGGGGCCAGGGCCCCATGGAGTGTCCTCCTTTTTAAAAATTAAAATATGGTAACCCTAATTACACATGCTACACATTGCTCTTCAGTAGAACCCCCTGCTTCATTTACTTATAATAATGTAATGTATTCTCTCGTCTGTGCTTTTCTTTCTGGCTTTGTTTTTTGAACAGTTCAGTAAAGATGAAGAGAAAAAGAGAGAAGGAGTTGGGGGTGGGGGGGCGGGAAGAACCTTCCTAGTCACTGGAACTCAAAAGGAACAAAATGTTTAGCTATATTGGGTCAGAGCACTGGGCCGGCAAGTGTGGCATTCTGCAATATCAGAGACTATCCACATAATGGGCAATAACTTTAGGCACCTGTTTTTGAATACTACAGCCTTGGCCAACTGTGAAATGTGTATATGGGCGGGGGGGAGAGGGAGGGAAGAGGACATTAATCTTTCATCTTGGCAGCTGGCCTTTTATGCCTTTAAGACTGATTTCTGATTACCCCTAGATACCAAGACAAAAAAACACAAAAAGGGGAGGGAGATGGGAAATTAGCATGAGAACTAACAAGTACATATACCACCAAAAAAAAAAAGGCACTAAGTTTAAAAAAAAACAAAACAGGAAATCAAAAGAATTTTCTGAAAGATTTTTAAAAAGTCAATATTAGAATACTTCTCAATTTAACTTCCCACCAATTTAACTTGCAATCTTCCCTGTGACTATTCACTCAATGTGTTCACTATTCATTATTGATATTTAATATTTGTACTGCAGTAACTCTTAGAAGCCTCAGTCAATGATCTGGGCCTCATTGTATTAGATACTGCACATACACAACAAGAATACAGTAATGGCATCAAATAGCTTACAGTTTAAGTATCCGACAAGAGACAAGTGGACACTATTTGTTATTTAGTGAGAGTGGTGTTTCCTAACTGGAATTTGAACAAATCATTTCAGGATTGAAACTTAGCAAAAATACTTATTTTCACATATTCACCAAAGACGCTGCCTTCTGTGAACATTCCTGTGTGACAGCTGCCATCCTGGCTGACAAACTGGGGATTGAATCAGGGAATTAGATCTAAAAAACACAAGTCTCTCCTGCTTGAGCAAAAGAGTCTGTCGCTGGGGCTATAACAGACTCACATCCTCTGTGGATTGGGACACACACACACACACACACACACACACACACACTAAATAGCAGGTTACATTTGTGAATAAAAATGTGTGCATATTAATATTTGCAAACAAGAAACAAAGCTGTGAACCCCGATGAAGTGATTTCACAAGTTTTATTCAAATGGACGTTTGTGAATAGCTTCTTGCATTATTCAGCCAGCTCTGCAGTTTGTGGACAGCTTAACTGGCACAAGCATAGTGGGTTTGCTGCCAAAGCCAAAAATCTAAAGGACATATCCTTCTCTCCTGTGGTAAAACTGCCAGGAGGGGGACAGGAAGCCCAAGAAGATTCAAAATTAATTTGATGGAGCTTCCCCTGAATGACCTCTTTGTGGAAAAAGGGATTTGAGGGCATGCAGAGAAATTAGGATGGGAAACTCCATGAGCTGCATAACCCCAGAGCAACTAGCAGAAAGGAATAGCATCTCAAATCCTTCACCAGAACACAAATGAGTGTGCAAGCTGCAAAATCCTTTGGACTGGTGTAGCCAGGTCTATGGGCCTGTGTGAAGGGAGGATTGGCCCCATTGTTCCATATCCTTCCTGTCAATTGGATTTCTGCCCAGGGGCATGTAGTGGGAATAATTCCTACAAACCCCCTGAGCAGAAGCATGGTGACTAATCCTAATCATTGTGCAGGCTATCTTCCCCCTGACCTTGCATATCCATGGAATTAAAAAAGGAGATCACTGGTATCTTGTTGGCAATAGTGGCAAAATACACTAGGTTTGCTGTCGATATGCATGTTGAAATCGCCCAGGACAAGGCCCCAGATACAAAAGCCCTAAAACTCATCTCCTCACTTGCCTCCCTAGGACATCTCTGGTCCAACCTACACAGTTGGTCACACCCTGGACCTGATTTTCCACCCAGATGTCAAGATAGAGGACATCCCAATCCAGTCACTGTCTTAGGCGGACCATCTCTTCATTAGGCAGTGCTCAGAGATCAAGGCAACAAGAAAGATCAGATCCTAATTTGACCATGAAGACTCATGGATGCCAACAAATTCCAAAGCCTGCTAAAGTCCAGCACACCATTCACAAGACAGGTAGCTGAGGACCTAGTGAATTGCCATCACGCTATACTGGCTTCAGCCCCAAAATGGCCCCTTCCTCCCCACACTGATCTCTCTGGTTTTCTGACACTGCAAGGGATGGAGAGTGGGGTGGAAACTCAAGCACTGATGGCAGAAAACAAAGGGTGATTCACACAGGAACCACAACAAATTCCTTAAAGCATATGCTGAGTATTACAAGCCAAGAGAATCTTCCTTTTAGCCTCCATTGAGGCTGCCAAATCCTACCCTAAGGAGTGACTCAGGGTGGTAGAGCACTTCATTAATTCTGAGTGCCTGGATCTGAGCCAAGCACCAAGTGCTGCAAAGAGCTATCATCCTACTTCGCTGAAAAAAAGATTATGCTCATTTGGGAAGGCTTCTTGAACAGCATGGATCTGCTTCACCTATACCCATCAACCAACAGCCCACCTGCATTCTCAGAATTCAGTATTCACTCATCAAGAAGTTCTACACAGCCTAGAAGTCTTGACTCAGGTCCTTCCTGGCTTGTGAAACAGAGTCATGAACAACTGGTGCCATTTCTGACCCAAAACTGCCAACTCCTCATTCAGAGAAGGAATCTTGCCTTCCTCCTTCAAATACACAATGGTCCAAGCATCACTGAAGAAACCCACCCTGGACATTTCAGCCCATGTGAACCATTCCCCAGTGTCAATCCCCCTTATCCTGAGCAAATTTATAAAGAAGCTAGCCAAACACCAACTACCAGCTTATCTAATGGAAGCTAACATTCTAGATCTGGAACAATCTGGATTTAGGCCAAGACATGGAACCAAAACTGCTTTTGTGGTGCTGATGAATGATCTGTCAGTGGATAGAGGGCAGATATCCATTCTCATCCTCCTGGAACTCTCTGCAGCATCCAACACTACTGATTGTGATATTCTGCTGCCTCACCTGAGAAAGGTGATGGGGTCCAGGGTAATGTGCTAAAATGATTGGAGTCCTTCCTGTAGGGACACACCCAACAAGCAGAGATAGGAAACTGCATCTTCACCACTCAATTGCACGGGTGCCAGAATAATTGGTTCTCTCTGTGGTCCTTTTTAACATCTACATGCAACCCTTAGGTTAACTGGTTAAACAACATAGACTCAAGTGCCAGCAATATGCAATGATACATTATCCTTCACCATATATGACCACACCACTACCACCAAGATAGCTCAGTACTAGGATGAGGACGACAGAGGTGATGCTAGTGGACAGAGGAAAGTATGCACGATGGCTATAAGCTCTTCAGAAGTCACCACTGGTTGAAGATACACATCCACAACCGGTCAGTTCAGTCCATAGTCTAGGAGTACTCTTGGATTCCTCACTGATGCTGAGCTTTCATATAGTATCATCCATGATTAACACTTCCTACCATCTCTGCTCAGCTAGGAAACTCCATCCCATCCTGGGAGACAAAGACCCGGCCTCAGTTATTCATGCCTATGTCACCTCTTGGCTGGATTACAGCAATGCAGTATACTTGGGCATGAAGCCTTCAACATTTAGGAAACTCCAGCTAGCTCAGAATGCTTGAGAGCATCTTCTCAGTCACACAGGTTACTGCACATATATCAAACCTGTCCTCCACTCTCAACAATGGTTTCCATTAGCATTTCAAATCAATTTCAAGGTTGCAGTCCTTATGTTCAAAGCGCACCATGACCTGTTCTGAGGGTATCTAAAACTCTGGCATGAAGACTGTGGTCAACATCTCAACAATATGAGTTGAAAACTTGTCTGTGTGAGCGAGAACTTTTTCTGGGGGTGATTCAAGACTGTGGAGTGAACTCCCTAGGAACTAAGAATCCTCACAACTTTTTCCTCTAAATGCAAGTCACATTTCTTTGACTTTTCCTTCTCTAATATAAACACATAGCAACAGCTATATCTATATTTAATGACTTCCCCCCAAAATTACATAGCCTACCAAAACAAGACAACCCACTGCACATTCTTCTCCATGTGGGGAGAGGATGAGAAAACAAACAGCATGTGACAAACGTGTAGTCACGTTGCTGAATAAACTCCTGAAATGTGCTCAGATACTGTGTTGATGAGCGTGCTATAAGAACCGATATAGAATAGAAGGACTAGAGACAATCGGACTTGTGTCTTTGAAAATCTTCTGATATTTCAAATTTGGGTTTAATGGGTGTAGCAGCAGCTACAGTGCCAACTTAAATATTTATTTTCTGTTAAGTCTCCAACCAAACTTTTGCTTTTTTTGGTACATTTTACAAAAAGTGGCTAACTATTATTATTCCCATTGGTAATCATCATCATGACAAATTGTGTTGAGTTCTTTAGGTTTTCAAGTGGGTGGAATACATAATTATATAGGGATTCAACTATAATTTAGTATTAATTAATTTTAACTTATTTTAAAATGTTACAGAGTTTTTTCATTAGGAAATAAGCTTTTCATTTAGAGTTAGTTTTAAATCTGCTTTTTGGTTATAAATAAACTGAATAAAGGCATCTGGGTCTCTCGGTCTAGTCTAGTGATTTTGTGTAATCGGAAAGCCATCTCCAGCTAGTCGCTTGATACTGTCAGTTTAGGAGAGGATTCAGCATAAAAATATTAGGGGTATTTCCAGGGCTGGTGCTGTATTATAACAGATGCAAGTATAGTGCCTGTCTGTGCTCGTTCTGACCCCAACTTCGGCCAGCGATAGCACCTGCCTGAACAATCCTATTTACAGAATGAAGAAGAGTTTAATAGAGATGGGCTGGAATCAACCATTAACAGCTACTACCTTTGGTTCTTCTCCCAGCTTGTCTGTGCGATAAAACTCCAAGTGAATTCAGTGGGAGCATCAAGTTCTTTGTGTCTGCTGAGTTAAAGCATCATTTTGGGAAAGGCAACCTCCATATTAAACGTCTCCACAGTGAGAGAATGACCCTGACACCAGTCAATATTGTAGCAAGTGGCCAAATATCCACTCTTAGTAGGTTTGCAGGGAATCCCCATATTTAAAGCCATCTCAGCCTTGGCCATAGCTCCATGTTCAAGGCGATGCACAAACAGCTAGACATTAAGGCCCCGATCCTGCACCACTGAAAACAGCAGTTTCACTATTGAATTAAATGGGCACAGGGCTATGCCCTTACTTCCGGCTGTTGTGTAACTGTGGTCTTGTCTTGATGACACTTGGGAGTTCAGGCCCATTATAAACATTTAGATCTTGAGGGGAAAAAATCTCTCATTCTTATTTAACAAAAAGGGAAGGAGTCTGTATTCTACACAGATATGGTCTCTCCTTTGAGGAGCATGTTGCCTTTGATTTCATGCCAATTTTAACTTCTGTATCCTGAGAAAAATATTGTAGTAAGTCAGCAGATTTAACAACTTTGTGTTTTATGTATAATAAAGTAAAGCGTATACAAAGTGTGGATTTTGGAAAATAACACACTTTTATGATTTTTAATACAAGTGTTTGATCTGGATATAAACACAAAAAGCAACTCAGAGTGCTGATTCCAGAAAAACCGCAACTCAGTTCAGATGCAGACACGGTGATATTATCAGGGTTAGGTTAATGCCGACTGGCAGCAGGGGGTGCACTTTCAATTCAATAGATGGAGACTAAGCCATGCAATATCCATTAATGCCAGTGGTTAAAGCTTTGTGCATTATGCACATTTAATAATAAAATGCTGCTACCCGGATCTATGAGTTGGCACCTCCCTTACTGCCTGATGAACTGTGGAATCCACCCCACTGAGATCTCTTGTTCCTGAAAGTATATGGCTCTAAGAAGCAGCATTTTTAGCAGTTACATTCAGTACCGTGAAGAACATTTTCCTGATGCTGAAAATTTTATTCAGGTATGTGCTGTGTCCGTAGGGGTAGTAACATCAGAAACACTGACTAGATCAAAGCTTATGCCTCAGTCACATAAAGGATGGGAATAACAAAAATCCTCTGTCCATGGATCACAAATAGAGGCCTGCTCAGACTTTCTTAAACCTTCATGGGAGTGCCCATGATATACCTAATTGATTCATGATATGAAATATGGAAAGGCCCCCATAAGGTTTTTCTTGTACACACACACACACACACACACACACACACACACACACACACACACACACACACACACACACACACACACACACACACACACACACCAGTTATGACATAAGAACAGGAATTGCCATCCTAGATCAAACCAATGGCCAGTCTAGCTATGCCATCTCCACGAGTGACTAGTACCAGATATTTCAGAAAAAGATGTGCAAATTCTACCATGAACACATTTGCAATAGTGTAAGTACGGAGGAAATTTTTTCCTAACCCCAGGCACATAAGTGGTTGGCTTACATGCTGTGACATGAAAACTATCCCTTATACTTTTTATCTTACGATTACTAAATCGCCAGCAACAGACACAACTTGTTTTAAAAAAATCACTTTAAAAATTGGGTATAGGTGCAGATAAATGGACTTTTAGCCAACTATTCCAACATGGCACCACAAGTCTAATTTTCATAGTCCATGTGAAAATTTTGGTTGCCCTTATCATTAATGCACATGTTAAGGGGGATACTGTCACAGGCTCACCTAATCTTACAGCAGTCAAATTAATATTCAACTCAGGACAGCCCACCCAGGCCTTACATCCCACAAAGTAAACAAAACAGTCTTTTATTGGCTCAAAAAGGTGTTGGGACGGCCAGGCTTATTGGGTTCACACAGTAGGAGATCCTTCCTATGCTGTCCTAACTTCACCCAGAACTGACCACTGGAAGAAGCAGCCAGCCCTTTATATCTTGCTTGTTGGGTAGGCTACTGGAGAATGAGAAGGAGACAGACAAAAGGGTCTCTTCGCTGCTGGGTGAGGCAGTGGCGAAGGAGGAGGAGGAAAGTTGGGGCTTCTGAGAGGCCAGTGGAAGAGGAGAATGGATTTAATTTAAAATAATTTGACTGATGATTTCAGGCATCAAGATGCTGAAAGAGGACATTTTAATAACATTTCCTCCCACAATCACCTCTGCAGTCGTATTCCCTGTATGTGGACTTTTAATGACTAAAATTGTTACATCCTCTTCCCCTGAGATATTTGGCAGAACAGAACTTGTATAAAATACTTTTTCCTCTAGTAAAATGACAGTAGGACACATCTGGAAAGAACTCCTTTCAGTCACAGATGGAGCTGAGCAAATAGTTCAGAATGAATAATTTGTTGAGACAAAATTTAATGTTGCCAGTTTGTTCTTGAACAGATCATGAAATTGTGTTATTCAAAATTATTCATGGATATGTTCATCAAATGTCTGCAAATGGTGAACAAACAGTTTCTTCAAATATTTGCAATTTGCATTTCATTCTGTGTTGGTGAGTTTCATGAAACACTTGGTATCCTTTCCATTCCTGATTGGATGGTATATCCACTTAACCAACACATAGCAAATTGTGACCCTGTATGTCCTAGTGGGGGCATGTCTAGAAGAACAATTAACAGTGGAAACTAGCTGGGCATGATGTCAAAGAAGAAACGGAAGAGAATCTAGAGGGCACGGGATGAGACAACTTACTGAAATGCTGGATGAAGATGAACAAGACAGTTGTTTTAAAACAGATAGGTACTTTTTACGCACCATGCAAGAAAAATCAGTAACCCAAGAGTTACTTCAAGATTAACACAAACTAGCTGACTTCATAGTTGAGTCAGGAGAATCAGTTAATATAATGGATTATCTCAATTTCAAGAAAATAGCTGATAGGTTTTTGCAAGGTATACACATAAGCCCTAGCATGAGTCTATTCCATGTAAAGGTTTATTTCGAAGTGTGAATTCCAGAAAAGAGAAAGAGGGTGTATATTTAAAATGCAATGTTCTGAGTCACTGAGTACAATCATGGTAATCTATTAGGCTACGAGACAGCGTGGCAATTAGGTCTCATAAATGCAGTGGCACAAATGGATGCAACCACATACATTATGAAATAAATAAATACACAATTGAAGCACTTGTTCAGGAGATCAGGAACGTAATGATCTTTTTCATAGGTAAATGGAAAGGCAGACAACCAAGCCACAGATGCTGTAAAAAAAAAAAAGCAGTATTTCCAGTAATATAAACTCAGGCCATGCACTGAAAAGAAATTAGCACAACCAAATGAAGCAAAATATTCTCAGATGGTACCTGGACCTACCCTCTAGGATTCTATCACCCTTACTGGTTATATCCTACTTAAGTCACACAGTGGGTTAGATTGCCCTGCTGGCAAAGGGAAATACAAATTACATGCCTCCTGTAGAGGTCTGTCTTCACTGCCAAATTAATTTGGGCTCTTACTTAGGTGTTACCTCTAACCCGGCTGTCGTCCACACACAAAAAAACAGTCTCTCCTGAGTGTGGTGGTACTGCTATACCTGGTCTACAGGCTTTATACCTGCGGCTATAAGCTAAAGCCCAAGTGTTGCTTAAACTCAGGCTGGTAACCTACCCATTTTGCAGTGTTGATTCAGGCTACCCAACCTGAGAGCTGATAGTCTTCCAATGCCTTCCCACAATTCCCGCCCCCTCCTGTGTGCCCAGAATGATAGACAAGTTCTGCCATAGTTCACTGGGAAGAATCATAGTGTGGCTCAGCTCAATGCAGTGCTAAGACCCAAAGGATATGATCCCAGAAATCCTAGTGCCTCACACATGCAATTACAGCACCAGTGTGGATATAGTTGAGTGGAGACACAAGTATGACTTTGCAGTGTGGCGACTCAGATGTTGTTGCTTATCTGAATTAACTCGACAGGGAAGACATATCCTATACATCTGTTGTGGTCCCAGGAGAGGGATCAATAGGTGTCCTCCTGGCAGATGCTGCAACAGGGAGAAGTTGAATCAGTTTAGGCAGAGTGAATCTTGAAGCAGTTTTCCACACTGCAACTCCCCTCCTCTCTTCCCCAGCTACAAGAGGCAGCATGAAACTGGCCAAGCAATGATCAAAATCAAGATATATTTCAACATGGGAAGTGCAAAATAATCTATAAAAGGAGAAGCACATAGCACTCAAAATTGATTACACATATATATGGTACATGGAGCCCAACTGGTTTCAAAAAAGAATCTTAACGAAGCTAGAGCTATGAGAGGATTACAGATCAATAACTATCTTCTCAAGTCACATTACCGATATAAAAGGTTGCCATTTGGAACCTGCTCTGCAGCAGAACCTCTCCAAGACAGACAGGCAATACACTTACTTTTTGTGTTATTTTGGCATATGGCAAATGAATAAAAGAGCACAACAGAACCCTGTCATGAGTATGTGACCATTATATTAAAGCCATACACTAATTCTGAACAATGGGTTTGGGAGGAGAAATTGCTATTCTTTGGGTATCTATTTTTTCCAGTGAGAGATTTTTTCCAAAACTCTATGAATGTGGGAAGAATTGATTATGTAGACAGATCTAGCTCTCCTTCTAATAGCCACTAATTTCTGGGCATGGTGAGTTAGTGAGATAGATTTACTAAGAACTATTCTTCTAAGTACACCTTTGAGAAACATAACTAAAAAAAAGACAGATTAGAGAATGAGAGAGGCATTTCAGAACACTTCAGCTGAGTGAATCTGCAACAATGCCTTATTTTGACCCAACAGCAGAAACAAATAGAGTAAATGCCAGATGGGTGAGGAGCAATCTTAAGGCAGAAAACAAGCAATACCAAGCACAAAATGCTAGTCCCTGCATAAATGAGATGGAGCAGAAATAATGGCAAGTAGCTAAAAGAGTACTAGCTTTATTTGAAGGAATGAACACTTATGAACTTCCTTAAGGAAAATGTTTCTCAGTACTTACAAACTGTCAGGCTATTGTTTCTTCATTTGGAAGGCCAAGGCTAAACAGCCAACAAGAACAGGAAGACAAAGATTGAAATGTCAAGAGTATGATATGCAATAAGAACAGGAGTACTTGTGATGCCACAAGTACTCCTGTTCTTTTTGCGGATACAGACTAACATGGCTGCTACTCTGAAACCTGATATGCAATAGTACACAAACATAGAAATGATAATACTGCTGCAAATTTTTGTAAACACTCACTATGGCATAACAACTAGCCCTTCCATGACAAGGGGATAGCTTATTTCAACAACATAGGTTCCTAGGCCCAGCATTTGAGTCAAAGAGCCAAATTCTACCATCCTTACTTAGAATATGTAGGTTTCAGAGTAGCAGCCGTGTTAGTCTGTATCCGCAAAAAGAAGAACAGGAGTACTTGTGGCACCTTAGAGACTAACAAATTTATTAGAGCATAAGCTTTCGTGGACTACAGACCACTTCTTTAGAATATGTAATAACCCAGTCTGTGAGCACTATCATTGAAACCAATCAGGTCTACTTGTAGACTAAGGGCCTGAACTCACTGACTTCAACAGGGTTTGGATCAGGTCCTGAAGCACTATTCAGTGTGAGCAAGAGTGGCAGAATGCACCTCAACATTTACAGATGATTAAACAGGCAACTAAGGACCAGATCCTGCTCCCATTGAAACCAATGACAGCTCCTATCAGCTTCAATGGGAGCAGGATTGGGCCCAACAGGCGAGTGGGTGTCTAATTTAATTCAGAATTTTAAATATACAAATGGATGGCACTCCTAACAAGAATTCTATAGCACATGCCACAGCATACAAAAAATATTTCACATATTCATAAGGTGTTCTAAAATATACTGGTTGTAGTACACTTCAGTCATCTGGGCAGAATGAAGCCCAAGCAATGATTGTGAGAAAAGGTGTGATTTCCTTAAATGGACAGAGAGATAGAGGAAGTAATAAAATCTTGCAGATTTTGCCTACTGGTTAACCTACAAATAAGATGAGAGACATTACAGATGTTAATCTTACCAACTACTGTATTGGAAGAAGGGGTAAAAAATTTCATGGACCAGTCAAATGTGATCACAGTATGTTGATAGAAAGAGATAAGTATTCCAGAATTCCCGTGTTAGAAATAGGATCACTTATATCTGGAAATTCAGTTCTTCCTGTACTGGATAATCTATCCATAACATGTGAGATTATATCTCTATTCAAATCAGGCAATTATTCTCTTTTTTATGGTCAAGACAGCTAAATTTGCAAAAGAAATGGTATTTAGAAACAAAATTCCACTACAAAAGCACTAGACTTTGTACCTACGAAGTCCATTAGGATAAATGTTTTGTAATGCTGGGTATCTGAACTGAACACACAAAAGGGTGGTATGTACATGCAGAGTGCGTTTGGATAGATAGGCCTGGTGATTTGTGATACAGGATTCCTCTATCAGAGGCTTTTGCAATTACTTTTCTCTCCAGTTAATCCTTTGTTATGTGAAAATATATTATATTATTATTATTATTATAGAAACTCAGCATCTCATTAATTTGAATGATGGTCATTCTTCCAACCTGATAAACAACAAGAGTAATGACAAAATAGCGAACATTTAATTTGCTTAAAAGTGGGAAGACCATTAAAGACCTTATTAAACTGGGATATTAATCTTCAAATGTTTCATATCCTTTATAGTCCACTTACATTTAAAATGATTCCTTAAGAGTTTATTCTTCCTTCTTTAACTCCCCAGTCATGACTCCAAACTAGCAGCGTCTTTCCATATGACCTAGTCCAACACTGAGTTTACACTGTCTCAGAATTTCAAGATTTGCCTTCACAGCAGAGATTAGTGATTTATTTGTCCAGCTATTACCATACGGTACTTGATGTTTCAGAGGAAGGTAAAACAAACAATTGTGCATAGTATCCCTAGCCAGTTAGGTGAAAAATCCTTCCTGACCTCATTTAGTAAAATGATAAAATTATCCAGCCCTTTAAGCTCACCACTGTTAGCACATACACCTCTGTATCTCCTAATAGATATGGAAATTAAATCAAATTTTGACCACACAACCATCAAGTAATCTACACTTCATTTGCTACACATAATGGGCAAATCCCTGGCTGCACTAAAATCAATGGGAATCCTGTCATTTTACATCCATAGAGCCAGGATTTCACGCAAAGACTTTGACTTTTGATTTGAATGGTGGCCGCTGGCAAAAACCTTCAAAAGGCTATAGCATAGCGCACTCTGGTCACTCCTCTTCCCTGCCTCAGACGTGGCGGTGAGGAGGGTAATGTAGGAACTGGCTAGACAGGCTCTATTGAAGATTTCTCCACTCTGGGAAAAGTGCAAATGGTGAAGAACAGGGCAGAGGATAGGTCCCACCACATGGAACACTCCCTGCCTGCAATGTGCAGGATCAAGCCCAAACTCTATTGGTTGACTTTGTGGGCTCAGCTCTCCACTCTGCCTGAGCATAACGTTCAGGGATTCGGTTCTCAGTACTTTCTGAAATCAGATTCTTCTAAAGCAGTGGTTCTCGAACTTTTTTTCGCTGCCCACTTGAAAATTGGTGCGGGTCTCGGCGGACCACTTAATGATCTTTCCAAATGTTGTTTGTACCATTAGCTAACTATTGTAAAACTCTTTGGATAAAAGCGCTATATAAAAAAACCCCCTTAATAATAAACATTTTTTGTTCTACAAATAAAAGCACACAACTCATATTTTAATATCCGTAGTCTTACCTTTCTAATGCGATGGATGTGCCCTCTCTCCCCTTCTGCGGCAGCCCCCAAGCTGGGGCTGGGAAGGAGGACCGTCTCTCCCCAGCAGCCGCAGTCCCGAAGCTGGGGAAAGGTGCCACTTTCTCTGGTCACTGCAGCCCTGCACATCCCAAATTCCCCCCATCCCCTCTTCTCACCCCACTGGCCCCTCCCACCTACCCCCTATTCCCCCCAAGGCCACCACCTCATCTTACATATGCGTCTTCTCCAGGGTCCAGGCACCTAATTAGTGGAGCCATGCCTGCACGGCTTCACTAATTAGGTGGGTGGCCCTTCATTCTCTTGTGCGCAGCCGCTCAGGTGCACACCTTAGAGGGAACTACCCGCGGACCACCTGAATGGAGCTCACGGACCACTGATGGTCCACGGACTACAGTTTGAGAACCTCTGTTCTAAAGTGTCTCAAGTTGGGCACCCAAGAAGTGAGGAATTCCAAATCACTTATTGCTTTTGAAAGATCTTCCCTATCTCTCATAATCAGGGCCTAAAATGTTTCTCTCAGCTTTGAATGTTATGATTTTGGGGTTAGTAGTTTCCTTTCCTTTTGTACTGAGTAGTTTAGAAAGAAAAAAAATATTTCATAGGCCCCAATTCCATATGGATGGACTCTTACCACCACAGTGGAGCATCCCTGACTTGCCCCTTTGTGCATTTAATTGCAGGACTGGGTCATGGATTTTATCAGAGCTGACATGACAGACCATAGTACTTTGAAAGAGCTGCTGTTCATCATGTAGAATATGCATTTAAGTTTGGTGCACTATGATATAGGCAGCTTTTATATACATCTGGCCTCATTGTCTTCTCATCCTAATGAGACTCAGAAGTTAATCCACTTAAGTCCATGAAATAGTGTAAATAAGATCACAGTCAGGTCCATCATATATAGCAAGGGTGGCCAAAATTACTGACCCTCCAAGCCTCATACAACAATCTTCAGAATTTCGAAAGCTGGGGTGTGTCTGCTGGGGCTTGGGGCTTCTGCCCCATGGAAGGCACCTGCCTGGGCTTGGCACTGAAGTCCCAACCCCTGGCAGGAGAGCCCCATGGGGCTGAAGCCCTGAGATTCCCCTCCCCACTGGGCAGAAGCACCTACTCTATCATCCAGCTGCAAGGCAGAGGTCCTGAGCTTCCCCCTCCCCACAACAGTCTGGTAGGTGGAGAATGGGAGGGAGGACTTGGGGGCTCTGCAAACCGCACTTTAGCTGTAAAAGAGCCACATGTGGCTCACAAGCCACAGTTTGGCCACCCCGATATACAGCACAAGCTTCCATAAAGTTCAGAGGCCATCATCTTTTCAACTGTGGTAACTTGTTTGGATTTTTAAGTGTGAAGTCACAATATTTACTATGTGGCCACTTTTATTTGTCATTTCTAATTCCCTAACACCTTTCCTATAGTTTCCATTTTTACTGAACATTTTATTTTGGATTATAATTTTTGTTCTTGATTATATGACCATATATATTAAATATTCATCATATAAGTACAATTAAAATGTATAATCCCCAGAGGATGTTTATAACAATTTAAACTACCCTGAATTTAATTAAGGGAGTTAGAGGATTAAAGGCTTAAAATAAAGTTTTAAGGGGTGGCCAATGGGATAAATTTATGTGAACAAAATTATATTTGAGTTTTTATAGGTTTTAGACCAAGAGGAGAAAGGGACTGATAAAAAATAAAGAAGGGGGTATAGCTAAAAATAAAGTCCAGGGTTAAAACACCAATTATACTTACCTTTAGCATGAGTAATTTATGGTAGTCTTTGGAAGACCAGTTTTGACCAATTATACATGGGCCTGATTGTAAATCAATTCAAGTCAATGGGAATGTTGTCATTGACTTCAATAGGCTTTAGATCAAGCCCCATAAGCACAACTTCTGTTTAATATACAGGGCCAAATCCCAGACCCACTGAATTCAAAGCCCAGACTAGTAAATCCAAATGGTTTCTGTACATTATTCTTTTTGTGATACAGATTGTCTAATTCTATTGTGAAAACCATAAATATTATGCTAAAAACTTTCATTGTGATGCAGATGTTAGAAGTCCATGAATCATAGACTCATGTACGTGACCTCAATATGTCATCTAGTCCAGTGCCCCCACTCAAGGCAGGACTATGTAATAACTAGACCATTCCTGACAGGTGTTTGTCTCACCTGTTCTTAAAAATCACCAATGAAGGAGATTCCACAACATTCCTAGGCAATTTATTCCAGTGCTTAACCACCCTGACAGTCAGGAAGGTTTTCCTAATGTCCAACCTAAACCTCCCTTGGTGCAATTTAAGCCCATTGCTTCTTATCCTAACCTCAGAGGCGAGCAAGAACAATTTTTCACCCTCCTCCTTGAAACAACCTTTTATGTACTTGAAAACTGTTATGTCCTCTCCCCCACAGTCTTCTTTTCTCCACACTACACAGACCCAATTTTTTTTAAATCTTTCCTCATAGGTCAAGGTCTAGATTTTCAAGCATTTTTGTTGCTCTCCTCTAACTTTCTGCAATTTGTTCACATCTTTCCTGAAATGTGGTGCCCAGAACTATACATAATACTCTAGTCTGCACTGATAAGGCCTCAGCTTGAGAGGAAGAATTACTTCTTGTGTCTTGCTTACAACACTCCTGCTAATACATCCCAGAATGATGTTTGCTCCTTTCGCAACAGTGTTTCATTGTTGACTCATATTTACCTTGTGGTCCACTATAACCCCGATCCTTTTCTGCAGTACTCCTTCCTAAGCAGCCATTTCCCATTTTGTATGTGTGCAATTGATTGTTCCTTCCTAAGCGGAGTACTTTGCATTTGTTCTTATTGAATTCCATCCTATTTACTTCAGACCATTTCTCCAGTTTGTCCAGATCATTTTGAATTCTAATCCTATCCTCCAAAGCACTTGCACTCCCTCCCAGCTTGATATTGTCTGCAAACTTTAAGTATACCCTATGCCATTATAAATCATCGATGAAGATATTGAACAGAACTGGACGTAGAACCAATCCCTGCAGGACCCCACTTGATATGCCCTTCCAGCTCGACTGTGAACCACTGATAACTACTCTCTGGGAATGGTTTTCCAAACAGTTATGCATCCACCTTATAGTAGCTCCATCTAGGAATGTGCACTTCTGTACAGAGAAGACACACTGGGGGTATGTTTACACCACCATGTAAGTCTGGACTCAGGCTTGAGCCCAAACACCCACTTCTGTCTATACACACACATCTGTCAGATTTGGGCTCAGATCTAGGGTCCCAGGATGCTCTTGGGGTGGAGGGTCCAAACCCGAGTCAAGCTGAGATCCAGGGTTCAAGCCTTATTGCTTTGCATTGTAGATGTAGTGCCCACCCCCGCAAACTCAGAGACTGGGAGTCTGCCAAAAGTATCCCATGGACCAACTTCCTTTAGCCTCTCTATCCCAAGAATCTCCCATTGACTTCAGTGAAAATGGAACTCCACCCCCCAGTGTACTGCAGCAGCTCAGTGAGTCAGCAATAAACCCTTCTATTTCTTCTGACCACCGAGGTGCAAACACAACACCAGAGAGCTGTCTGTGTTTGCAATGGAGACTGAACAGAAGCAGCCTTTTGCAAAGCATGCTGCTTCATAGTCACAGGAGCACAGCCAGATTTTGGTAAATCTCTTGTGAGGCCAGCAAAACAGTGGACTTTAATAAGAGTACCAGGAATGATCATGCATCCCACAAATAGCAAAGCAGCGGGAAACGTTACAAATTTACTGGACAGGTGACCAGAGCAGAGAGCAAATGAAGCAGCTCAAGACAGAGCACAAGAAAACCAGGTACCACAACCACACCTTGCCATCATCGTGCTTATTTTATGAGGAGTTTGACTAGCTGCTGGAGCTTGTGCTGAGAGCGGAGCCAGTGGTGGTACATGATGATCTGGTCAGTTGGGATGGCAACCTGCTGGTCCCAGAATCCCACATGGGAAACAGCAGCAGGCACCAAGTTAGGACAGTGAAGTCACTCTGTTACTGAAGCCAAACCGAGAGGCTGTACTTGAAAGAGGTTTTTGATGCCTCCCCTGAGGAAGAGCAGCAGACACAGAAGGGACAGAAGCCTCCCCTCAGTTCAGTAAATTTCTGGCTCCATTTTAATGTTTAATACAGTAATGGGAGGGATTTCCATTTTATGAGCCAAGGCAAAAGTAAAAAAGTTCCAGCAAGCAGTGTGTATCCACAAGTGGTGGATTATATCCCAGTAGCTTGGCTCCTTCCCTTCACCACCCTCCCCCACATGCAGTTCAAAAATAGGAGCCAGGAAATGCAAACAGTAAACACACCTTGAAAGCAAATTTTCCCTTCAGAAGGCAGATTTTTATGATGGCATTCTTGTTTCTTAAAAATAACCTGACATTGCTGTGCCCGTAAGTATGCCACTCTGTAACCACTCACTGGTGTAACAAGGCACCTAGACACAGGGGGAGATGGAAGTGTTTTCCATTTACAAATCTAGTCCATTTCAGTTAGAGGGTGGCTGTAGGTGATGAAATCATTTGTCCCAAATTCAACTTTTTCCAAAAAAATTTCCAGAAGGGTGGCACAGGGTGGGGGTGGGTGGGTAAGGAGGAGGTCTATGGAGTGGTGTGTTTGCATACATGCAGCCATAACAGGCTAAGCCATATGGAAGCTAATGCATCATCCTGTTGATTCCCTCATGAATTCTGACCCAATTCCCAGGTCCTGATAGCTGCAAAATCTGCTAGAAGCAGCAACTCTAGATAGGTAGTCACATTTCAGGGAAGGGCTGAATTGTATTTTGCAGGGCCAGCTTGGTAACTCACCAGTGCCCTCCACTTGTAGATATGCTGTTCAGTCATTATGTGTTTGATTACTTTGGTTGCACACACTGCCAGTTTCCCAGTGGCAGCTTGGAATAACATCTCCAACTAGACACCACAAGAACTGTTATGTCCTCCAAAGTGTGGAAGGCCTGAAGTGCTAGAAAAAGCTTGTGTAGCATGGCCACTGATGGCATCCTCCTAAACCCAAGTAGTCCTGCAATTCTCAGAAAACTGAAAATATCTTTGAATTTTTAAACTTGCCCTTGTCTCTGCACTTTTTGCTACAATTAACCAGACTGTGTCCAGAGAGCTTCTGTTATCTGAAGTATCCCTCACAAGATATTGAAGTAACCTTGTGTCCTTGAAATTCCACAAGGATTTTTTCTGTGTTTCTGCACTGAGCTATTTGAGACATTAGCTCTGTGTCTTGTCCTATTCCAGGCCTCTTGACCGCTACTGGCTGCAGTACCTCTACAGCGCATGCGCGCACACACACACACACACCAACCTTGGCCAACATACCTTCTTGGACCATTCCAAGAGGAAGCATTTCCATGATGAACTTATAGTTGAATTCTGGACATGGCCAATAAGCAGGTCCAGTATCAAAGAGGGACTTCTGGCTAGAGGAAAGGCATGGTGAGAGATAAGAAGAAAAGCTGGGCAGACCGCCTAAGCCTGAGGACAGGGTTTCTGTGCAGGAGCAAGCACTTGCTTTGCCATTCTTGGAACTGGGACTGCAGCTAAGGGAGGAGGACAGAGCTCAGCAGAAAGAGCCGAGCTGCTGCTATCACTAATGATGGCAAGAGTACCGGCTCCTGCTGCATCACACACACCATGGCCTGAGTCCCCTGCACATTGCCCTGTGATGCAGTCCAGAAACAGACTGAAAAATTCCATGGCTGGGTGGCCCATGTAATCGGGTTCCATGAGTGGCTAGGCAGGGCAACCTTGTTTCATGCAGTCTTCTATATTGACCCCCTCCCCCCCATGCCAAGTCCATGGCAAAAGGGGGAAAGAACAGTAGGCCAGAGGACATGCTAGGGTAGGGAGTTTGTCTTGTACATGGTTTCACTGTTTGCACTTGTTCATGCACCTTTTATATATAGATATATATTTCCCCCCAGTAAGATTCTTACAGATGTGGTAATAATGTATGTTTACCATACATATTTGATGAAATAAAATTTTTTATTTCTAAATTTGATTGTATGAAGTGATGCAGTGGTAACAATGTTTATTTAAAGCAATAAAGATGAACATGGTCAGGGACAATTGAGAATTAATATACAAATACCATTCCTCAATAATCTATACCAATACATTCTTCAATCACTTTCTTACATAAAACCATTCTGCGATTCCCCTTCCCCCATTTCATAATGGGTCATGTCATTCATAAGTACACTGCATGGCAATTAACTCCCCCACTCCCCAGGAGCGGAACTGCTTCCCCATAATCAATCAGCCCCCATATACCACCCACAAGTACATTCATAGGGATACTATTCCCCTTCTTCCATTGGGCTATACAAGTATAATATGGGAGCATGAAGCATCCCTGACTTCTGTTGTGTGGGTGCATCCAGCTCCAGCTGTGGTAGGTATACTTTCTGGTTGAGTGTACCGATCCAATGGTCCTTGGCTGTCATAGGTCCATTCATGGGGAAATGGCTCAACTCTGGTTCACAAAGCTTGTGAAGAGCAGAGTAAGCCACAGTGATACAGATGGTCATGATATCAGTCTTATTGCGATTGATTCAGTCCAATTTGCTGGCTGAATGCATCGAGTTGAGTTGTTTTTTCTTGTATATGGTGTTGGGTATGTGATAGGAGAGCGAGATCATCTGTGAAATCCAGGTCTTCAAGGGATGAGAAGGATGTCCATTTAATGCCTCTTGGCATGTCTTCTGTTGTATGCTGCATTACCCAGTCGATGGCAATGTTGAAGAGGATTGCAGACACACCTCTGACATGCTCCTGTTTTGACTTCAAAATTGATCAACACTGCATGTAAAATTGAAATAAAAGCTTTTGATGATGTTGATTATACGGAGAGGGATTCTATATGCCTGCAGAATGTGCCATAGTCTGGTCCTGTGAATGCTATCTAAAGCATTCTTAAAGTCTATGAAGTTTATGTAGAGTTGCCATTGCCATTCTAAGTTTTGTTCTATTATGTTTTGTAGAGTGATGATCTGGTCTGTGCATCCACGCCCTTTCCGAAAGCCGGCTTGCTCTTTTCTGAGAATGCTATCAACTGCCTCTGATATATGCTGGACTATGATCTTGCATAATACTTTGCTTGGCACAGATAGAAGTGTGATACCACACCAGTTACTACCAAAGAAAGGAACTCTCTGATTGTATCTTCACTATAACCCCATTGGTCAACTCATCTGGCACTTGAGATGTGGTCTAAAAGGCTTTATTGGCACTTGTCTGCGATGACCCACATAACTCACAAGTGAAAAAAACTGTGGTCATCACAAACTCATACATAAGATATTCTTTGAACCACATTGAAATACCATGCATTGTTTCTCTAATATTATGTATGTACACATACCACACACACACACACTATGCATTATTTAACCCTTGTCTGTTTATAACTTTAATAAAGAATGAATTTTTTTTAAGTGATTGCATTAAGTAACCTCCATATATAACTACATTTTAATATAGGAACTTGGCCTTGTAGCTGCCCCTTTTTGGCTTGATACATGTTTCTGGACAAGTCAGTGGCAAAACTCTTATGTAATCTAGTGAAAGCAGAATTGGGCCCTCACAAGATACACAATTTCATTTAATTCTTTGCCTTTGTCAATTACACCTCTCTGCTGCCTCTAAATTTCTAGCGTTGCAGCTTCTTCCATTAGCAGCATTCACACACACATTTTACCCAAGTGACATGATTCAAATTGCTCACACTCTTTAGTGTGAAAGTTTACAGACACACATTTCCTACCTGACTACAGAATGTGGTCCTTGATTTTTTCCAACAAAACTATATTTGAGTCAAAGGGCAATTTCCGGAGCTTAGTACAGTATCAAATGATGGCCTAGCAGTTTTCATGCATTCACTCTAGTGCTCCCAGAAGGGCTCTGAGACAGGAACTCATGTTAAGCTGCTTTATTGAAAGACCTGGGGGGGGGGGGGGAGGGAGAGAAATACAGCAGACAAAACAGCCACCGGTCTAAGCAAAATGTGTCATAAGCCCCTCAAGACTGTAGCAGGATGTCATCAGTAGACTTTACCTACATTAGGACTTACTGTACAAGCCTAATGACTTTCCAGCTGTGCTAATGCTGCTGCCTACTGCCACATCCAGCTGCAGATGTACTTAAAGATCACTAAATATTTAAAGAATAATATATTCAGAATACTTCCTATATAAAATTAGGTACTACTTAGGTTTCATGCAACAAATTATTTAAATTAATGCAGCTTTTGGTATTCACATATTTGCACTTTTCTCCCAGGCTATAAATTAATTCTATTTGTCCTAACAGAAAGTTTAAGCAATATCATAGTTAACCTTTTTTTGGTAAAACATGTACCCTGTCATATGGAAGATTTTAAAAGTTAGGTTAAAATCATATTATTCAGATGGGAATTATAAATCTTTAAGGTAACTGTCAATTGAGATCAGAAAGGAGTAAGGAAAAGTTGTGTCTATTACATACAGTAGAGGTATATGAGTTAGGGGTCTATTGATCCTCCCTTTACTGCAAGGATGACATCTCCTGTATATTTGATGGGATTGATGTGCTTCACCCAGGAAAGAACAGTCCCTTTAGAATGTTGCCTTAAAATAACTTACAAAGGGCCTGATCCTGCAAAGGGCTAAGTGTCCTTGATTCCTACTGACTTTAGAAGTCAATGCTCAGTTCATTGGCTTCAATCAGCTTGAATTAAGTGTGCTCAGCACCTTGCAGAAAGTGCTTAGGCTCTTGCATGATCGAGAGCTTTGGGAGAAAGGTTTCTATATTGGGGCTTTGACTATTTTTTCTGGAAGGAGAATTTAAGTGGGCATGGTCAAGTGGGCACAGGTCATGCCCCAGTTTACTGTTTGTGGTTAGGGGATTACCTTAGGAAGTTCTACACGTCCCCTTTGTTTGTTAACATGGTTTAACATCCCTCTTTGTTTGTGTTTGTTTCTATGAAGAGAGTTTCCAAAAATATTTTTACATCAAAATATGGACAAATTACATTTGAGCAGGATAAAAGCTGTGATGCAAGCCAATCATCAAACCAAACCAGGAAATTCATAGCTAAGTGTGATCCTATAATTAACTCCCATAGCTGTGAGAAAACAAATCAACACATTGATGTAAATCATAGTCCTAATTCTGCGTCCATCAGCTTCAGAAGGGGCAAGATTGGACCTAAAGGGCCGACTCACAATAGTGCTGTGCATCTGTCAGTCTCACTGAAGTAAATGGGAACCATGGGGCTCAGCATCAGGTCATATTTTTGCTCATAATGTTGATTAAAGTAGAATTCAAGTTTTAGTGTGACTTTAGCAGGGATTTTTTTTTCAGTTTCACACTGGATACAGGGGTGGGTTTTTTTTGGCTATTAAGACATTCTGGGCCAACTCCTGTAATCCTTACTCCGTTTCCACCTAGTCTCTACCCAGGGAAAACAACTACTGATTTCACTGGTTGCCTAATAAGGAAAAGTGTGAAACAAACAGCTCAGGATCTGGCTGTGAACCCAGGCAATATTTCAGGTAACTGGTTTCATAATTATAATATAAAGCAACATTCCTTCATTTTATTCTTTAGAATATATCTTTAGGGCCTGATTCTACATTACCCTGCACTATATGTGGTAATTCACCCTGGTACACAGTGAGGGCACAGTGCTACCATTCTGACTTGGCAGCTTTTTACACATTTGTGTGGATGCAAATAACTAGCATGATGCAGACCAATGGAGAATCAGGCCTGCAGTTGTTATGAAGAACACACTGGTCATAGAATAATCTGTCAAAGTTGTTATAAATAAAACTATTTCCAAAGTATTTCATTGCTGGGGAAATTTCGTTCCCGTCATACATGGTTGTTCTGTGATTTGATTAACCTGGATTTGCCTATGAAAAGGTTTGAGCTAGCTAAAAGAGGTTAAGGATTGTCTGTCAAATGGGTAATATTAGTTACTATGTCAAATTAAAAGGACTATTTTGATCATTTTTTACTGAAGTCAGAGTTGATATGAATTTTCTGTGTACCCTCTTGTTCACTTTCTTTCTGGTTCACTGTAAAGTTGTTTTTTGAACAAGTGTATCATCCTTTGGAGGAGACATGTATATAATTCAAAGCCCACAGATGGGCCCAATCTATTGAGAATTAGGAGTTTTTCAGAGAATGCACCCTCAGACCTGTTATAATAATCGGACCTCCAAATTTACCCTATGTTAAAAAGTTTTTACAATAACCCATAACAAGAAATCTTAATGAAAAGGCACTCAAGTTGCTTTCAATAATAAATGTTCTAAACAGGTGCAAAAATGTCAGAAAAAAATAAGTTGCTCCCAACAACAAAAAAGAGCCACATTAATGTAATTCAAAGACTATTTTGAAATCATGCTTGGTAGAAACAGAAAATACAAGAAATTGGAAATTAATAATAGAAATTGGTATGGTGTCTATTAGGCCTAATTGGTGAACAAAATACTAAAGGGAAAATGGGCTATTCCACCCATCGCTTCCTTTCTGGATCCTTTAAAAAGAAAAGACTTTTGTGGGAAATTAAAAAAAAGATAGGAAAACAAGAGAACAGATGAAGGCTACTAAAGTTACCTTTACCATCATGGCTGCCATGCCTACCATCTCCTAGGACCCCAGGCCTTCATCATCCACAAAAAAATAAAAAAATAAAAAAAATCCTAACTAGACTATGCCTAATAAAGGACCTAGATACCACTACTACCTCTATCAGCACCAGCTAAATCCTAAACACAGCCTAAAAGAAATGAAATCAAACTGCAGCAGCAGCAACCACTCCAGTTCATTTATATTAATTTCTTTTCCCCAAAAGAACCAACATACGTGAGAGCAGAATCAGGGCACGCATATCAAAAATACACTAGACAAATCACAACTGGAAAACATAAGCCTGTTGCAGATTCAGGAACTCAGGCTCATGCAGTTCAGAGGCCCGCAGATATTTTTGATCAGGTCCTAAATGTTTGCTTGACATATTGTAACCCACTGTCAGCAATGTGTAACATGTTTAGGATTTTTTTGCAAAGGCTCACAGATCCTGCACTAATAAAAATCAAATGCCTAGGAAAAAAATACTGCTCCTGAAACTTGAGCAGCAGACATTTGGAAAAAATCTTAAAAGTAAGAATATCAGGCCAAAGTTCCTGCTCTAGAACAAGGCCCTGTGCCAGATTCTGCTCCTACATACAGGGCTGTGAGTCTAGAGTACCTTCATGATTTACATGAGACCATGAAGCTCTGGCCCACAGTATTCTACCTTAGAATTTTTTTGGTCTTGTGCAGCTGTAATGAACATGTGGCCTGACTCTCCTGTTTTATGCCCATATGGTTCCACTGACTTAAGTGGAGTCAGTCACATTGGCCAAAGACTGATGTAACATGGTGAGAAACAGGCTCATAGAACTGCAACAATTCCAACCATCAGATCGCAGGAAAAGGTACAGACTTCAGGCTTTTCCTCAGTCAAGCATTTCCTCAATTCCTTTGTTTGGCTGAGTCTAGACTCTCCCAGTTTCTGAGTCCTCTCAAGTCTAAACCATAGATACTTCAGTCACTTTATGCACTCTACATGCAAACTAAAGGGTTGCTGAACAGTCCTCTCTTACAGGTCCTCCTCCGTTCATGCAAGGTTTTCTTTCAAACTCATATGTGCAGAAAGGTTCATTATTTCAGCTTTGTTTAAGTTACATGAACTTTGAAACAGAGAAAGAACTCAAACCATTTTGAAGGCTCATATAAACCATATATAGCAGTTACATCACAATCATAATAACCTGAAACCATATGAAAAAGTGTTTCCACTTCTATTAACCCACAGCAAAATTACTTCTCATTGGATGGCAATCTCATAGTCTCTGCTACATTGAATATCAACGTCACTTTTGTTATTTTCCATTCATAAAAAAGTAGGGCCAAATTCCACCTCCCACTTATATGGGTGTACAATAGGGTTGAGGAGAACATGAAAAGCTTCTTCTTGCATGGCCAACATCTGGGCTAGGCAGAATCACAGTCTGCCAATGGGGTCAGGGACTGTACAGGAAGAGGCAGGGCTCCCCATCATGGAGCAGGACCAACATGTAGCCAGCAGGCTGCAACCCATGAAGAGAGGTGGCATAGGGCATGTTCTTCTGCATGCTGGGGCATTATGGGGCTACCCCTATTAGAACTGGTCAAAATTTGTTTTTTTTCCTGAAAAACAACAAAAACAATTTTTTTGGACCTTTCATTGAAAATCTCACAAAAAACAAACATTTCAGCTGAAAACTGCCAATCCTGACCCCCAAATTCATTTTAGAGACAATATTTTGGTTTTACCAAAAAATCCTGAAAGTTTGAGGAAAACAGATCCTTCCTGCTAATATTTTTGTTCTGTTACAATCCCAGTTTTCCACAAAAAAAGTTGGATTGAAAATTGTAGACCAGCCCTACTCCTTGCTTCTTAACTAGCACATAATTGTACCATTGGCCAAGTGAACATTTATTTTTTTCCACTTCTAGTTTGTGACATAGTGCTAAGAGTTGCACCAAATAGGTGTATAAGAAGAGATCATTTCCCCTATGTATAGAGCCAAAATACTAGGGACACAAATTGCGTTTTTAATCTTGTTTTGATGTGATGCAGTGCCTACCTACATAGCAATCTATATCTACCTGATATATTGGGTCAGAACACAAACTCAATTTTCTTCAAAAAGTCATTGTTATGGGATGCTCCACTTACCACTGGTCTGGCACCTCCTCTTGGTCACTCTGGGGATTGGCTCTCAAGGTAGACACACCCTTCCATACTGTCATTCCGACTCTCTCTGTGGCCTGCAGCTCCTCCCTCACTCCAGAACCCTCAGCTTTTCTTCATGACTTAGCCCTCCAGCTAGGTCACTCAGAGTTCCCCCTTCTGGGGTACAGTCCATCAGCAGTCCTAGGCAATCTTCCCATTCACTGCCTCGGGTCTACAACACACCCTCAGTGGCTGGTACAGGAACCCAGGCCCACCCTCTTCTCCAGGTTCCAGTCCATGGACTCTCAGCTCAGCAGTTCTGGGCTTCCTCTCTGCTTCTTCCCTGCACTGCTTCCTACCACACTGTTTTTTCCTTAGGGAGTACCAGCTCCAAGAACCCTTCTCCCTCTTCTCAGGGAGGCAGGGAGGGAATGACTGCTGCTGCTGCCACCTCTCTTCCAGCAGCTCCCAAACACATGTCCTTCTTCCTAAGGAGCAATTGCCCTTTCACAGCCACCAAGTCTGTAGCCTGCTATCTGGTTTATCGGCCCCACCTTGTTCCTGCACAGGTGAACCGCCCTCTAATTAGCTGCCTCCAGTCTAAAGCTCCCCCCTTTGCAGCCTAATTAGCTGATTGGGATAAATAGAGCCATATTCTGCTCTCACTTAAACCTGTGCATTGACTCCAAAGTTGCATAACAGCAAAATTTAGCCCCTATTGTCTCAAGGAGTAATAGAAAGGGGTGCATCTGAAAAGGTTTACAGCTTCCGAAATTATCCCAAATCTTGAATGCTTTGTGAAAAGACATATGAATATCTTGGGTCTGCAAATGTGAGCTGGAAGTTTCATCAGAATTGGCTCATACTTAAAACTTCTGGTTGGACCAGAACTCAGATGTGCAGAGAAGTTTCAGGAGTAAAATATAAAGAAAATATGTTGATGAATTTTTTTTTTTGAGATTCAGAAAGGAGGGGTGAGTTTTGAGCTGGTTGGGATGATGTTTTTTCTCATTTGACTCTAATATTTATTTTGCAGAGAGCCAGAAAATAATGTGCATAGCATGAAATTGTGGTTTGGGGGGAAGCTGAAACCTCAATCACTCAAATTGTGATTGTTTTAGGTCTGGTCCACACTAAGCCCCCAGTTCAACTAAGATACGTGAATAACGTAGCTGAAGTTGAAGTATCTTAGTTTGAACTTAAAGGTACTTACCGCGGGTCCACACGCGGCAGGCAGGCTCCCCCGTCGACTCCGCCTACTCCTCTTGCGGAGCAGGATTACCGGTGGCGACGGCGAGCACTTCCAGGATTGATTTATCGCATCTAGACAAGACGCGATAAATCGATCCCAGAAGATCGATTGCTTGCCGCCGAACCAGCGGGTAAGTATAGACGTACCCTTAGAATAAAACTGTTGAGTTGGGGAAGCCTGCTGACCTTTTTGCCTTGAGGGTCAGTGTTACAATTATTATAATTATTAATTATTGTTATTTGTGTAGTGACCCCTTTGTGACAGGCACTATACAAAACACAGAACAAAAAGATAGTCCCTGTCCCACAGAGCTCTGTAATGTGATCACAGGGAGTGGGACAGAAAAATGAATTGGAAAAATAGCAGCCCAGAATGGTGGGTTGGATGAAGGCACCATGGTTACCACTCTGATGTACCAAGTTTCTGAATTTCCCTTAGTGGGAAGGTGAGAACCTCTTTAATACACAACCTAGTGAGGGCCAGGTGGGCGAAGTAAAGCCCATTTTAGCCGCCTGGGGTGCCCACACCAACACCACTATAATCTGTGCTTTTCAGAGGTTAGTAATCACGCAGTAATAACTTTTAGTGTGGGACAAAGTTGGATCGTTAGCTTTTCAGTTTTACTTTCTAAACTGAACACTGAAAAGCAGCCAATTGTGCCTTCCATCAAACAAACAAACAAACAAACAAAAAGGTCTATCTAAAAAAGGCAAGCCGGCAGGAAGCCTGATGTAGTAGAGCAGAAAGAAAAGTTCCACCAGGCTGTCATTCCACTTGTCAGTCTGGTTGATACATGGTGACAGAGGTAGGAACACAGAGCCAGATTTTCAACTGGTGTAAATTAGTATCATTCTATTGATTTGAATAGAGCTACATCAATTCATACCAGCTGAGTCTCCTACCCTCAGAATGAAAAAGTCTATTTTTTCTTCCTGACTAGTGTTTTTAATTGCAGGTACGTTGGCCTTGCTTCTCCCTCCGAGTAGCAGGAGAATGTTCGTTGTGAGTCTAGATGACTCATTTATCTCCACTGCTGATGGAAGCCATAGTTCCTGGTGTAAATCCGTAATGCATATGTGTACGTGTCAAAGTCTGCTAGGTTATAAGAAGACAATTTGAGTTGATAAAGTAAACAATTTGCAAAACCTGTCAATCAGTACAGGTCAATGCAGTTCCAGTAATTATTCTAGTTCTGCGCATCATCATGAGTGCCTTTGGATTTTAATATAGACTAAAAAACACCCCAAAAGGAAAGAACACTGCTGCTTAGCCAAAGCAAAAAACTTTAGCAATTCTGCTGTGGTTATGTTCCTGGAAGATCTTAATGCAATTAAAGCTCCTTCATTCTCAGTAATGTAATAGCCTGCAGTTTGGAAAGCAGCTGCTTGTTCTGAATGAAGGAGTGTGGCAGACATTCATCAACATGTCAGACTTTAGTGAATGATACAGAGCCAGATTCCACTTTCAAGATTTGTTTGACTGGGAGCAGAGGGTGCTTGGTACCGTTCAGGATCAGGCCCTAGATCAGCCCAGACTATGAAATTTCCCTGCTATGGTTTCAGTCTCTTACAGATGGCTGACAGACTGGCCAAAAAAAAAAACCCCACACACCCTGAGCTGGTGTTTTCATTGGAGCTATTGAGTAACAGATGCACATTTGTCAGCAAGCCACTCTTTTGAATAATTTCTAAACATTAAAACAGTGACACTGAAAATAATAAAAAAAAGAACTCAGCCCCTACATAGCTTAAGCCTGCTCTAAAATAGATGAAAAAGCCCTTTCTTGGGCTTCAGTGTAGCAACAATGCAGTTGAGGCCAACATTGTCAAATCTGGGGTTGGGATTTTCAAAGGACCCTAAGGGAGCAAGACACCCAACCCCCATTACATTTGTGTGTTTTGGACTAACTCCCTTATTGCCTTTGAAAATCCCAGCTTGGGTGCTGAACGTTAGGCTCCTAAATCCTTAGACTTTAGAGTAGGGTTACACATCTCAAGTTCCCAAATAGAGGACATTGACAGTGGGAGGGGGAGCTGCAGGAAGAGGGGGTACAGTTTCTATGGCAATACCATACCATGTCACCCATACTGCTGGCAGTGGTGCTGCTTTCACAGTTGGGTGCCTGTCTAGCGGCTACTGCACTCCAGCCACCCAGCTCTGAAGGCAAGGGAAAAAAAATGAGCAAGGACAAAAAAATCACAAACGTGTGTTTGAATTTCAAAAATCCACCCGATGGAGATTGGAGCACCAAAAGGAGGTCAAGACCTGGATATATGGTAACCCTAACTTAGAGGATTGACCTGATTTTTAAGACGCATGGATCACAACCCCCTTCCCTGTGGAAATCTCTGGGAGCTACAGGTGCTCAGTACCTTTTGGGAAAATCACTTCTTGTATTTCGGAATGTGAATATAGATTTAGGAGCTGGATTTTAGTCACCCAAGTTTGAAAATTGTGGTCTTCATCTATGAGTAACCTCCCAAAATGTTTACCCTTTACCCTTTGTGAAGTGATTAGACTGAAATATCTGAAAGCACCCTCCGTCACTCCATTTCATCTGTCTCCTGCTCAGCAATGCTGCCTACCCTCCCTAACCCTACACTATCACAAGGATCTTGAGGCACAAGCAGTCTCCCTGTGGCCCCAGAGGTGGTGCACTGCCCATCTGCCTTTTGCATCCACTTCTGGGCAAACTGTAGCATGCAATGTAGTAAGAATCATACTGTCTGCGATGAACACAGGAGGACTACAGACAGCTTTACACAATTGCTTGTGCTGCTGCCTATTTTTTGTTAGCAACTGCTGCATCCTTTGCTGCCTTTAGGAAATTTCGTGACTATCAAGCATTCAATCAAGCCTGGTCTCCCGTCACTTGAATCTCCTGAAGCGAGCTGAACACTGGGAATTGCAAAATTCAGTCCTTTTCTTTCCCACCCAGCAGAACATTGTTTCAGGCTCCATATTTAAACGCATAAAACTGTTCTAACCAAACCCTTTGTACACATCACTCGGAGGTCAGTGCCTCTTTATGTGAGCATTATTGTGTTTACTGGCCCTTGCATAACAATGTCAGTTTCTGAGGGTTAGTAAATAGAGAAATCATGCAGTAGGTTGTCAAGTTCTTCTGCACTGCTGCACACTTTAACATGCTATGCTTACTCCTCTTCCATTTTGCCCATAAACTACTGTCTGTTTGCAAACCTCTGTCTCCTCCTAATTTACCTGCTTTCTCTGCCTGACTCATTCAGTGATGTCCTAATCCAACACCATTGCTAGCACAATCATTTCTGGGTTAGTCAATGTCACAGACACAGTACTGAAGGCACCAAGGAGGAGAAACCATCAAAAGCAAAAGGAAACACATGCCTCTCTATGCTCATAACTTGCTAAGCAGCAATGAAAAGAAAGTAAGTCTATAAAAGTAATTTCAGGCCAGATTTCCAGGATGGCTTGGGCATAAAAAAGTGTGTGTGCATGTGTGTGACACTAATGTCATACAACTACTGCACATCCAATTATATATCAGTGGGGTAGCCGTGTTAGTCTGGATCTGTAAAAAGCAACAGAGAGTCCTGTGGCACCTTTAAGACTAACAGATGTATTGGAGCATAAGTTTTTGTGGGTGAATGCCCACTTCATCGGATGCATGCATCCGACAAAGTGGGCATTCACCCACGAAAGCTTATGCTCCAATACATCTGTTAGTCTTAAAGGTGCCACAGGACTCTCTGTTGTTTTTTACACAATTATATGTATACTCTTGTGAACATCTAACCCTATACAACAGGTTATTGATGTGTTAGGACAATGATATAGTGTCACCTGAGCATGCCAGGTGCTTTGTAACTCATGGCTTTGTGAGCACTGGTAAATGATTCCTGTACTCACAGCCCAGGGAGTTCCATGTCTCCTGACCTTATGCAAAAGAGGCACCTTGCACCCTGCATTTGTATACCAAGAGGAGAACAGGCCCCCTAAGCCTTATTGTAAATATAGATGTAAATATTTTAATTGGCTTCAGAAATGCCCTTCATCACTTGTTCGCCTCTTGGAACTGCTTGGAAAGTAACCGTTGTCAGAGATCAGCATGTTGACTGAGCTGATAATGCCTTTAATCTAGACTTGCCGCACAGATCTGCCAAGTGGTAAAGGCAGCCAATATTGACAGAAGAAAGATTCACTGTCGTCAGCCTCAAGACTACTGAATAATTTCCCCCCACCATTACTGCAGCATTGTCTGAACTGAAGGCTGCAAGGTTGCTCAACTTGTATGTCAATTGTCTTCAGTAAGTCCATCAAGGAATCAAATATAGCTTGCACTGCTCCAATAGACTTTGGGGTATTTCCAGAAAATACATCCATGGCTCATTCTTCACAAGGAAAAAAAAATCTGTCCATATAGTTTTGTTGTTCTTATGTACATATAAAAATAATTTAATTTGGTATGCAGCAAACACATCTTTTTGGTAGAAAGCCATGCAAATGGATTTTGTGCTCTACAGCTTAGATTCTTCACAGTTTTGGGGTCTGCACAATACTTTTTCATAAATATCTCTGTGAGCTCTGTGGGGAAATGAAAGTTTATGTTCCAGCAACAAGGCTTAACAAATATGTCTGCTTCCACAAAGGTTGCAATATAATGCATAAATGTGAGTCTACTTCTTAGTAATGTGACTTGCGTGGGTAATGCTGCATTTCAGTGAAGTCTGTCCATCGTGGCTCAATGTAAAATCTTTGGCACGACAATAATATTTTACAGGATATTTGCTTTTCATCTAGAATAATCCCAAAGGTTTAAATGCCACAACCTTCATTGCCATGGCACTGACCTTCTCTGCTTCAGATACAGTAGTGAAGTAGTAGACAGTTACCAATTATGACCAACCCACAGAAGGACAGAGGACACACACTTTGTTAGCTGGTTACGCAACTATTTGTGGAAATACCCTGGAATGTTGGGTATCAGGATTCCTGAGTCTAGCAGCTGAGAGAGGGATAATGGTTAGAGACAACATAGCCAAGATTAACATCCCCACTTCTCAATCTGTGGAGAATGAACTGGACACCTCTGGATCTAAAAGCATGAGCCCCTACCACTTTAGCTAAGGACCAGGTCCATTGGTATGTAGGCACTGGCAGACTCAAATCTCTATATATGGAGTGCTACCTAAGGTAGCAACCTGCACCTTCTCTGTTACCTTATCTGTAAAACTGGTGAATGAGGAGTTACCTCCTGTTTAGGCAGGGGCATGAGGCCTTGATTAATAAAGGGTTGCAAAGTGCACAAAAGTGAAGTCAGTAAAAGGACATCTGACAGTCTATGGGCTTATAGCTCAGTGAGCATTCCCCTAGGCAGGGTAGCTTGTGGTGATAGAGACTGTCTCTGACATTTCACCAGGTCTGCAGGAACAATTGCCTGCCTGTGAGATGCACAATGCTTAGCAGTTCTGAGTAGAATCACTGGTATTGAGTTATTAGCTATAGGAATAGAATTACTGGTTGAAAACACTTAAATTGGTACAGTAGTAGCTGCCTGTGCCTACAAACAAACAAAAAACCCAACCCTTGATACTTTCACTCAGTAAAGATGGTCATAATAGTTGCTTATTATTAAGGCTACAATTTAGTCATGGGTATTTTTAGTAAAAGTCATGGACAGGTCATGGGCAATGAACAAAAATTCATGGCCCATGACCTGTCCATGACTTGTACTATAAATACCCCTGACTAAATTTTAGCTGGGGGGGCTGCTGCTGAAGGGCAGACCCGGGGAGCTGCACCAGCTGCCGGGGGGCTGCTGAGCAGCCGTTTCTCCAGCCAGCCCTGGGGCCACCAACCTGCGGAGCCGCTCCAGCAGTGGCCGGTGTGTCTGGCCCTGTGGCCAGCTGCATGGGCGGCCCTGCGGTCAGCCACACTGGCCACTGCAGAAGTCACAGGTTGCGGAAAGTCATGGAATCTGTGACTTTCGCGACCTCCGTGACAAACACAGAGCCCTACTTATTATTATAGGAAGAAGTACAGATAGCCCAGGGATGTTTTAGGAGCCCCTCTTTTTAACAATATACTGCCTGTAAACGATATTGGTGAAAATGAAGAAAAAGGAAGTTGCAGTATTAAAGACTGCAGTTTGTTCCAAAAATGAAGACAAATTATGAGGAACAATGTGACTAAACTGGCAGAGATGTGTGTTTCTTAGGGACATGTGCCAGTGATTGGAAATAAAATTAAATATTGCCAAATAAGTCTGAAAATGGACTAAAGGCCTAGATCCAGTTGAAGTCAATAGGAGTTTTTCCTTTGGGAAAAAGGGGAGTTGGATCAGGTCCTAAGAGACCAAACTTAATAAATATAGCATTTGTGCAGATTGATAAGGAAAAATACATAGGGGTTAAAATTAGGGCTGTCAAACAATTAAAAAAATTAATCGCGATTAACGGGGTTCAAAAGGGAGCTAGATAGATTCTTGGAAGATAGCCATTGATGACCTATTAGCCAGGATGGGCAGGAATGGTGTCCCTAGCCTCTGTTTGCCAGACGCTGGGATTGGGTGACAGGGGATGGATCACTTGATGATTACCTCTTCTGTTCATTCTCTCTGGGGCATCTGCCGTTGGCCACTGTTAGAGGACAGGATACTGGGCTTGATGGACCTTTGGTCTGACCCACTACAGCCGTTCTTATGTGCAATTAAATAAATTGTGATTAATCGCACAATTAATTGTGATGTTAAACTATAATAGAATAGAATTTATTTAAATATTTTGGATGTTTTCTATATTTTCAAATATATTGATTTCAATTACAACACAGAATACAAAGTGCACACTGCTCACTTTATATTTATTTTTATTACAAATATTTGCACTGTAAAAACCAAAAATTTTATTTTTCAGTTCACCTAATATAAGTACTGTAGTGAAATCTCTTTATCATGAAAGCTGAACTTACAAATGTAGAATTACATACAAAAAAATAACTGCATTCAAAAATAAAACAATGTAAAACTTTAGAGCCTACAAGTCCCTTGGTCCTACCTCTTGTTTAGCCAATTGCTCAGACAAACAAGTTTGTTTACATTTTCAGGAGATAATGCTGCCCACTTCTTGTTTACAAAGTCACCTGAAAGTGAGAACAGGCATTCACATGGCACTGTTGTAGCCAGCGTCACAAGATATTTATGTGACAGATGCGCTAAAGATTCATATGTCCCTTCATGCTTCAACCACTATTCCAGAGGACATGTGTCCATGCTGATGACGGGTTCTGCTTGATAACGATCCAAAGTAGAGCAGACCGACATGTTCATTTTCATTATCTGAGTCAGATGCTACCAGCAGAAGGTTGATTTTCTTTTTTGGTGCTTCAGGTTCTATAGTTTCTGCTTCAGAGTGTTGCTCTTTTAATACTTCTGAAAGCATGCTCCACACCTCGTCCCTCTCAGATTTTGGAAGGCACTTCAGATTGTTAAACCTTGGGTCAAGGACTGTAGATATCTTTAGAAATCTCACATTGGTACCTTCTTTTCATTTTGTCAAATCTGCTGTGAAAGTGTTCTTGAAATGATCAACATGTGCTGGGTCATCATCTGAGACTGCAATAACATGAAATATATGGCATACTGTGGGTAAAACAGAGCAGGGGACATACAATTTCCCCCCAAGGAGTTCAGTCACAAATTTAATTAATGCATTATTTTTTTTAACGAGCGTCATTAGCATGGAAGCATGTCCTCTGGAATGGTGGCCGAAGCATGAAGGGGCATACAAATGTTTAGCATATCTGGCATGTAAATACCTTGCAACGCCGGCTACAAAAGTGATATGCGAACGCCTGTTCTCACTTTCTGGTGACATTCTAAATAAGAAGCGGGCGGCATTATGTCCCGTAAAAGTAAACAAACTTGTCTTAGCGACTGGTTGAACAAGAAGTTACTAGATCACAGGCCCTGGTTCTCATGGGGGACTTCAATCACCCCAATAGTTGCTGGGAGAGCAATACAGCAGTGCACAGACAATCCAGGAAGTTTTTGGAAAGTGTAGGGGACAATTTCCTGATGCAAGTGCTGGAGGAATCAACTAGGGGCAGAGCTCTTCTTGACCTGCTGCTCACAAACAGGGAAGAATTAGTAGGGGAAGCAAAAGTGGATGGGAACCTGGGAGGCAGTGACCATGAGATGGTTGAGTTCAGGATCCTCACGTTCAGGAAAATGACACAAGGAAGAAAGGAGAGCAGCAAAATACAGACCCTGGACTTCAGAAAAGCAGACTTTGACTTCCTCAGGGGACTGATGGAGAGGATCCCCTGGGAGAATAACATGAGGGGGAAAGTATCAAAGGGGTAGCCATGTTAGTCCGGATCTGTAAAAGTAGCAAAGAGTCCTGTGGCACCTTATAGACTAACAGACGTATAGGAGCATGAGCTTTCGTGGGTGAATACCCACTTCTTCGGATGTGGGGGGAAAGGGGTCCAGGAGAACTGGCTGTATTTTAAAGAATCCTTATTGAGGTTGCAGGAACAAACCATCCTGATGTGTAGAAAGAATAGTGAATATGGCAGGCGACCAGCTTGGCTTAACAGTGAAATCCTTGCTGATCTTAAACACAAAAAAGAAGCTTACAAGAAAGTGGAAGATTGGACAAATGACCAGGGAGGAGTATAAAAATATTGCTCAGGCATGCAGGAGTGAAATCAGGAAGGCCAAATCACACTTGGAGTTGCAGCTAGCAAGAAATGTTAAGAGTAACAAGAAGGGTTTCTTCAGGTATGTTAGCAACAAGAAGGTGGTCAAGGAAAGTGTGGGCCCCTTACTGAATGAGGGAGACAACCTAGTGACAGAGGATGTGGAAAAAGCTAATGTACTCAATGCTTTTTTTGCCTCTGTCTTCACAAACAAGGTCAGCTCCCAGACTGCTGCACTGGGCAGCACAGCATGGGAGGAGGTGACCAGCCCTGTGTGGAGAAAGAAGTGGTTTAGGACTATTTAGAAAATCTGGATGAGCACAAATCCATGGGGCCGGATGCGCTGCATCTAAGACTGCTAAAGGAGTTAGCAGATGTGATTGCAGAGCCTTTGGCCATTACCTATGAAAACTCATGGTGATCGGGGAAGGTCCTGGATGACTGGAAAAAGGCTAATGTAGTCCATCTTTAAAAAAGGGAAGAAGGAGGATCCGGGGAACTACAGACCAGTCAGCCTCACCTGAGTCCCTGGAAAAATCATGGAGCAGGTCCTCAAGGGAATCAATTCTGATGCACTTAGAGGAGAGGAAAGTGATCAGGAACAATCAGCATGGATTCATCATGTCTGACTAACCTATTTGCCTTCTATGATAAGATAACTGGCTCTGTGGATGAGGGGAAAGCAGTGGACTTGTTATTCCTTGACTTTAGCAAAGCATTTGATATGGTCTCCCACAGTATTCTTGCCAGCAAGTTAAAGAAGTATGGGCTGGATGAATGGACTATAAGGTGGATAGAAAGCTGGCTAGATCATCGGGATCAACGGGTAGGATAAATGGCTCCATGTCTAGTTGGCAGCCGGTATCAAGAGGAGTGCCCGAAGGGTCGGTCCAGAGGCTGGTTTTGTTCAATATCTGCATTAATGATCTGGAGAATGGTGTGGACTGCACCCTCAGCAAGTTTGCAGATGACACTAAACTGGAAGGTGTGGTAGATACGCTGGGGGAGTAGAGATAGGATACAGAGGGACCTAGACAAATTAGAGGATTGGGCCTAAAGAAATCTGATGAGGTTCAACAAGGACAAGCGCAGAGTCCTGCACTTAGGAATCCCATGCACTGCTACAGACTAGGGACTGAATGGCTGGGCAGCAGTTCTGCAGAAAAGGACCTAGGGGTTACAGTGGATGAGAAGCTGGATTTGAGTCAACAGTGTGCCCTTGTTGCCAAGAAGGCTAATGGCATTTTGACTGTATAAGTAGGGGCATTGCCAGCAGATCGAGGGACGTGATCATTCCCCTCTATTCGACATTGGTGAGGCCTCATCTGGAGTACTGTGTCCAGTTTGGGGCCCCACACTACAAGAAGGATGTGGAAAAATTGGAAAGAGTCCAGCGGAGGGCAACAAAAATGATTAGGGGGCTGGAACACATGACTTATGAGGAGAGGCTGAGGGAACTGAGAATGTTTAGTCTGCAGAAGAGAAGAGTGAGGGAGGATTTGATAGCTGCGTTCTACTACCTGAAAGGGGGTTCCAAAGAGGATGGATTTAGACTGTTCTCAGTGGTACCAGATGACAGAAAAAGGAGTAATGGTCTCAAATTGCAGTGCGAGAGGATTAGGTTGGATATTAGGAAAAACTTGTTCATTGGGAGGGTGGTGAAGCACTGGAATGGCTTACCTAAGGAGGTGGTGGAATCTCCTTTCTTAGAGGTTTTTAAGGTCAGGCTTGATGAAGCCCTGGCTGGGATGATTTAGTTGGGGATTGGTCCTGCTTTGAGCATGGGGTTGGACTAGATGACCTCCTGAGGTCCCTTCCAACCCTGGTATTCTATGATTCTAGAGTAGGATTGAGTGGACTTGTAGGCTCTAAAGTTTTACATTGTTTTGTTTTTGAGTGCAGTTATGTAACAAAAAAAAAATCTACATTTGTAAATTGCACTTTCACAATAAAGAGATTGCACTACAGTACTTGTATGAGGTGAATTGAAAAATATAATTTCTTTTGTTTATCATTTTTACAGTGCATATATTTGTAATAAAAATATAATGTGAACCCTGAACACATGATATTTGTTTAATTGAAATCAATATATTTAAAAATGTAGATAAACATCTCAAAATATTTATAATAAACAATAGAATACCAATTGAAATTTAACAGTGTGATTAAGACAGCAATTAATCGCGATTAAATTTTTTAATCGCGATTAAATTTTGAGTTAATCGTGTGAGCTAAATCCGATTAATCGATAGCCCTAGTTAAAATAGAAAGATCATTAGGCTACAGAGATAAGAGTCAAGAGATACTGGTTGAGATAAAGCAAAAGAGCAACATAAGGAGTACGGCAGAAAGGGATCTAGGGGTTATAGTGGACCACAAGCTAAATATGAGTCAACAGTGTGATGCTGTTGCAAAAAAAGCAAACATGATTCTGGGATGCATTAACAGGTGTGTTGTGAGCAAGACACGAGAAGTCATTCTTCCGCTCTACTCTGCTCTGGTTAGGCCTCAGCTGGAGTATTGTGTCCAGTTCTGGGCGCCGCATTTTAAAAAAGATGTGGAGAAATTGGAAAGGGTCCAAAGAAGAGCAACAAGAATGATTAAAGGTCTTGAGAACATGACCTATGAAGGAAGGCTGAAAGAACTGGGTTTGTTTAGTTTGGAAAAGAGAAGACTGAGAGGGGACATTATAGCAGTTTTCAGGTATCTAAAAGGGTGTCATAAGGAGGAGGGAGAGAACTTGTTCACCTTATCCTCTAAGGATAGAACCAGAAACAATGGGTTTAAACTGCAGCAAGGGAGGTCTAGGTTGGACATTAGGAAAAAGTTCCTAACTGTCAGGGTGGTTAAACACTGGAACAAATTGCCTAGGGAGGTTGTGGAATCTCCATCTCTGGAGATATTTAAGAGTAGGTTAGATAAATGTCTATCAGGGATGGTCTAGACAGTATTTGGTCCTGCCATGTGGGCAGGGGACTGGACTCGATGACCTCTCGAGGTCCCTTCCAGTCCTATAATCTATGAATCTATGAATAACAAAATCAAACATAATTTTTTTACTTTACAAGGTTCTGCTTAAACAATCTAGAATACGATGATTATTCTTGTTGATCTTTGTACAGGAAGGGTGTTATTAAAACACTATTAGAACAATTCTAGGTTTTAAAAATACCTGTTAAAAAGAAAGGATAAACACAGTACACATTGGGCATATTGTCCTCAGGGAATGAAGAAAATACTTTGAGTGATCTAAGCAAGATTAAAGTCAGGTTAAAATAAAAAACAACAATGTAATAATGGTGGCAACTATCTTACTCAGATCAATTCCCTGTTCCATTGAAGATAAACTATGATTCTATGAAATTTTCATTAAGATCAGAAAGGACTAGGACAGATCTATTCTGAACACCTGCATAGCATAGGTCAGTGAATTTCACTCAGTACTCATGCAGTGGAGGGGATTATCCTTCCCTACTACGTAATTTAACACTATCAAATCCAGTAATTTGTGGTTGAATCACAGCATCTCTTTTAGAAGACTATTCAGGCTCATTTTGAAAAAGTGATGATAAATAAACTACTTCCCTTGTATTCCAATGGATAATTACCCTCACTGTTAAAAAGCTGGATCATTTCAATCTGAATTTTTTCTAACAAACTTCCAGCCGTTGGCTCTTGGTCTGCACACTTAAAGAGCACTCAAAAAAAAACCCCAAATACTATATTCTCCCTGTGTGGGTACTTGCAGACCATGATCAAGTTGCCTCTTAACTTACTTTTTGATAAGCTAAATTGACTGAACTCCTTAGGTTTTGCCAGCAGTTTCAACAGGAATGGGATTTGGCAGTGTGCATTCTGAATCATATCTGTTTGCTGAAAAAGTAGGTTTCTTTACAAATCATTCCTGTTAGCATGGCAGGGCCAACAAAGCTACGAGAGAGATGGACTCTCTTTCAAAATCTCTACAGAACTGTTAATCAAATTCTGATGCCTTAATTACGGGGGATGAGCAATACACAAAGCATGGGATCTGAACGTCAAGCTGTGTCATGAGTTTGTAGGTTGGTAGTTGAAATTTTACTCTGATCCATCAAATTTGATCTGGAACCCTACAATGTTAGTTTTACAGTCAGCTTCTCAAACTATCACTACCAAGTGGGAAATGGGTTCATGTTATTTTATTCAAAGACTTTAATATTAGAGTTGACAAATAGTTGGAAATATTTGTCTTACATATTCAGGAGTGATTTTTGATTCAGCCATGGTCATGAACATTTTGTGTTCAGTTTGAGAACATCTGTCTGCTCAAGCTTTACGAGTGCAAATACTTGCAAAAAGCAAATTTTAAGATTAAATGCCTCAATATTTGCTGACAGCAAATTCTGACTTGACTTGTATATTTGATTGTGACATTTTTAATTCATACTGTGCTGGTTAATTGTACAAGTCTTCTGGACAAACTATCGAAAAAACACCGCATTATTTATATACAGTTGAACCTCAATTTGACAAAACCAATCTTATGCATGACCAGTTATATGAAGAACAAGTGAACATCCCTTCAGATGCTGATGCCTTCAGTGTATTAAAAATTGTTTTGCAGTGGTTTGAAGGATAAGAAAGCAGTGCAGAGCACCATAGTGCAACATATGCATCATACCTACTGTAATCGTGAGAGGTTCAATTTTATGAATTTTGATTTTCTGAACTCCTCAATTCCCAATTAGTTAATAAAATAGGGTTTATACTGTAGTTAACACATGCAGGACAAACTGTGCACTGCAATTTTGTATTACAATACACTGCAATTGTATAGTATAATTTAATATAAAATTAAAAAATGCTTCTGTATTACTTCCAAAAGTCACATGGTACAATTGTGCTCCCTGAGTGCATGACAAAAATCAACTCTCACAAGGGAAATTGTGAACAATATGGCTGAGCTACAAACCAAGATTTACTCTTAGAAGAAATTTGCAAATAATGTAACTAATGCTTTTTCTACCTGTTATTTGCTTATCTCTAGCAAAGCTATAGTAAGTGAAAAAGAAAACCCATCAAAGCATAAACTCACGTTATTCATTATTTGACACTAAACTGGGAGGAGTGGTAGATACGCTGGAGGGTAGGTATAGGATACAGAGGGACCTAGACAAATTAGAGGATTGGGCCAAACGAAACCTGATGAGGTTCAACAAGGACAAGTGCAGAGTCCTGCACTTAGGACGGAAGAATCCCATGCACTGTTACAGACTAGGGACTGAATGGCTAGGAAGCAGTTCTGCAGAAAAGGACCTAGGGGTTACAGTGGACGAGAAGCTGGATATGAGTCAACAGTGTGCCCTTGTTGCCAAGAAGGCTAACGGCATTTTGGGCTGTATAAGTAGGGGCATTGCCAGCAGATGGAGGGACGTGATCGTTCCCCTCTATTGGACATTGGTCAGGCCTCATCTGGAGTATTGTGTCCAGTTTTGGGCCCCCCCACTACAGAAAGGATGTGGACAAACTGGAGAGAGTCCAGCAGAGGGCAAAAAAATGATTGGGGGTTGGGGCACATAACTTATGAGGAGAGACTCAGGGAACTGGGCTTATTTAGTCTGCAGAAGAGAAGAGTGAGGGAGGATATGATAGCAGCCTTCAACTACCTGAAGGGGGGTTCCAAAGAGGATGGAGCTCAGCTCTTTTCAGTGGTGGCAGATGACAGAACAAAGAGCAATGGTCTCAAGTTGCAGTGGGGGAGGTCTAGGTTGGATATTAGGAATCACTATTTCACTAGGAGGGTGATGAAGCACTGGAATGGGTTACCTAGGGAGGTGGTGGAGTCTCCTTCCTTGGAGGTTTTTAAGGCCCAGCTTGACAAAGCCCTGGCTGGGATGATTTAGTTGGGAATTGGACCTGCTTTGAGCAGGGGGTTGGACTAGATGACCTCTTGAGGTCCCTTACAACCCTGATATTCTATGAATCGCCATCCTTAGAGGTTTTTAAGACCAGGCTTGACAAAGCCCTGGCTGGGATGATATAGTTAGGGTTGGTCCTGCTTTGAGCAGGGGGTTGGACTAGATGACCTCCTTCCAACCCTAATCTTCTATGGTCTTCAGACAGTAATACAGCTCAGCAAACCCTGTTCATGTATTCTTTGTTGGAGCTAAGGTGCCATAATGGCAGACACTAGATAGTAGGAGAAAAATCCCTACAAGTACAATGGAGAGAATTAAAATAACGTCTTTTGTTCCATCTGCTCCATGGACACTATTTTTTATCCTAAGGGAAAAGAATTCTCTCTTGCCAACCAGGCAACCTTGGAAAACTCAACTGCCTCTCTCAGCTGTGGAAGACAGAAAAGAAACATTACAGATGGCTTACATAAAGCTATATTTTCCCAGTAGACAAGCTGAGAAGAGAGTCATCAGGCTACACAAAATATTTTTTTCTAGAGCTCAGGACAGCCTGACCTAGTCAGATGCTTCAGTTAATCAAAACATGTATTTTATTCAGTGAGATAAGTTAAATCTGAAGGAAACAGAATTTTATTTAGGGAGTTCCGAATGGTAATATTTCTCACTAATGCCAATGGCATTATGAGGACTGTTTTATATTTTATAGATATTATAAAAACATAATTGCAATTCATACAACAGATAACATGTAATCTAAAGAAAGTTTCAGGGCCGCATTTAAAAAAATTGAAGGCCTGAAGTGCTTGGCCAAAATACAGGCATAAAAGCAGACCCACAACAATTCATTCCATTGCTATGACTGAGCACAAAAATTGAGCAATTGTGCCTGCAATCATGGGTGCAATTTTGTGGCATAACCTCCATCTTAAGACATTTATTCATAAAGTGCGATGAAAGAGTGGGAACAAGCCATTTTGTCTATGCATCACGAGTCTAATCCTTCAAGAAGCTGAGTGCCCTCAAATCCCACTGACATCAACAGATCTGTGGCCACTCAGCATCTTAGGATCCAATCCAAATATCAGAGCCAAATTTCCAATAGGGCCTCAGAGGAACTTCCACTTGTTTACAGGCCCAGGTGACATGCTGGCACCAGTTTTGTGCATTATTGCTTGACACACAAATGGCAGGATTTGTTTACATATGCAAACATAGTTTGTGCTCAATTTACATGTGCAAATAGGTTCTGTGGATGACAATGATTTTATATGTACAGTGCTAGTGGCTACACACACAAATTTTCACATCACAAGTTATATATATTTGTAGATAGAAAAGTTACCCATTTTCAAAGGCTACAAGAGTCATACAGAAGCTATGGAGAGAACATATACCCTCATGTTATTGCGTGGGCTGTACTGACCATCTATTACACTTCTAATAGGAAGATACAGTAACAACAGTTGTTGCCAGGTGGGACACTTACACATAATATTCCAAGTTTTTTCTTAGTGTTGTCAGTGAATTGTCAGTTTGGGATGACATGTAGCGTGTTGGTGTTACCATTAAAAAACCCTACGTTCCTGAAACACGAAGCTGTATGAGCTGCAAGAGTTTGCTCTCTTGCTTGATTGGGATCAGTTCTTGAGGCAGAGATGCTCTGTGAGAAGCAGACATTGGTGTTGGGCTGAGATTCCTGAAAGGAGGGATTGGTCTATATGCTGTTTGGGCATTTCTGTTCCAGGACTGATGTATTTGTATGAATAAAGCAAATGATACTTAGAGTATACTCAGACTCCTCATCATCAATTTCTCCTTCGTTACAAAGGGCCCAGAATTCTGGTACCACTCAACAGAAGGGCAACAATACATTTTGGTTAGCAATGGCCAAAAAGCAGGCATCTATTCAGTTTTTCCTCAATAAAATGGATTTATTTTAATCTGAGTGAAATTGTGTGTGCGCATGTGTGGGGAGGGTTAGTTTAAGAAAAGCTTTTTAAAGACAAAAAGGCTTTTTCTGTTTCTGAAAGGTTAGACTGTGACATGGAGCCACAGCCCTGAATGAAGATGGTGACAAGTAACATCATCCGGGGGAATGCTGGGAGGACCTGTGTTAATCCCTCCCCAACTCCTTTCTATTGTGCCTGGCGATCCCCGGCCCTAAGGAGGTGATGGGCACCCACAGGGTGCAATGAAGGAGCAGCCTCTCCGCTCCCAAGTGCCAACGCTGTGACTCTCAGTGGCCAGCACACAAGGTGTACAAGGAGGGGGAATTAAGACCAATAAAAACAACCTGGAGAGAAAAACATTTTCAAAAGGTGCAAGTGTTGAAACTTTTGCTGATTTTTGTCCAATTTTGTGAAATAATTTTGAGAGGCAGAATAGTCTCGAGGATAATGAGGTGGCCTGGGTGCTTTTTTTCAATGTTGCCATTGACCTGTTATATGATATTGGGCAAGACCCTTCTCTTTATTGCCTCAATTTCCCCCTCTTTCTAAAATGTGAATATAGAAACTTATCTGCCTCTGTAAAGTGTGTTGTGATCTAAAGATTCGAACTATATATTATTAACAATAGTACTGCTACTAAGAAGTATATTAGAATTTATGATTTATTGCGGGAGGTGGTGCTGCTCTGCAGTGCCCCATTCAGGGTCACATGTGGTACTGCAGGTGCTCCTCGCCTTAGCCTGCAAAGTCTGGCCACCTGTTTGGGGCAGGGCAGCTTGCGCAGTGGGTTTGGTATCAGTCTCTAAACAATCAACCAAATAGCAACGTAGGAATTGGGTGTCTGAACCTTTAACCAGAAAGGGTACAAATGCAGGTGGTTGGTTGCAGCAGTAAGGGTAAGGCCCTGGCCCCTCCTCCTCTGTCCCAGTCTGACCCAGCTCTGCTCCTGAGCAAAAGCAGGCAAGCCTTCTTAACTGGCCTGCTGGGTCTTGATTAGTCAGCATATCTTCCCAGCCAATCTAGGCCTGTGGAGAACTGTTGGTTGTCGGGTCTAAGTGGATTTTCTTTGGGCATTGAGTGTCAGGGCACCGATGCCTCCAGCCGAGGGCAGAGAAGGACTGATAGTCTTCCTTCTTTATCCTCCATACTACTTTCCAAAGTTTTTTAAATGGAGGCTAAATACTCAGCTCACAAAATTACAATATATTAGTCTTAAAATAAACCCCTGTCAATTGCATTTGTATATATTGCAAAGAATAGACAAAAAAAAAATTAAAAAATTCAGAAGGGTTTGTTCTGTGGTTGCTATTAAATTCAGACCAAGGAGAATATCACAGTAACACTAATTACTTCAATTACTGCATTTGTAAATATTTTAATGCTAACCTTTGTACCTAGCTAGATATGATATTTTATTTTATTTCTGTTTAATGCAGACTAATAAAAATCTTATAAACAGATCCTGAACTACAGACATGCAAAATCTAGAAATAACATTTAATGTGAAGACATACAGAGACTCCTTAACATTTTCCTTTTTCAGGTTGCATTGCCAAGAATAATATAATTTTATCAATGTTATTTTTGTTAGCATTCTCCATGATGATCATCTCTAACCAACTGATCACAGGTTTTAACTTGGGAGTCACATACTTCATAGCTTCTATAGGCTGAGCTTATTGCATGCACCAGGGATTCCTTGCATCCCTCCATTTCCCCTGTCTCCCACCACAAGCTCCTTGTGTCCTCCACTCCCACCACTCTCTATTTCAGGGACTCCCTGCAAGTTCCCCACACCCCCTCAATCTTGCCTGGGGCTCTGTGTGCCCCTATCTTGCATTTGCTCCCCACCTCCATGGCAGGGTCTCATTCTTTCCTCCCCATCTCCATGTCCCCCCTCCATGTCAGAGTGGATCCCTGACCTCTCTCCACTTCTTCCACAACTGGCTCCCCACTTACCCCTCCCTTTCCCCTCCACTCAGGACCATCCTTTTACCTCCTCATCACCAGTCCCTTCACACACACACCCTACCCAGTTCCCCCACTTTAGGTCCCTGCTTCACTCTCCACCACCAGCCTCCATTCCTCTCTGGGTCTCTGCTTTGCCCACTAATAATGCCCCATCTAGTCCCTGCTATGCCTCCACCCCCTGGGTGTCCACTTCCCCCCTACAAACTCTCCCTCTCAGGCTATTTCTGTTGGAGTCCAAGCTATAGCCAATGTCCCCTCACAGCAAGTAGGTAGTATCAGAGAGGTTCCTCTGCCTGCAGCAGCTGGCAGTCTGGGAACCCTGACTTTCCTATGAATCAGGCTTTTACAGATTTTGGGTTTTCAGAAAGCCTTTGACAAGGTCCCTCACCAAAGGCTCTTAAGCAAAGTAAGTTGTCATGGGATAACAAAGTAAGTTCCACATGGATCAGTAACTGGTTAAAAGATAGGAAATAAAGGATAGGAATAAATGGTCAAATTTCAAAATGGAGAGAGAGGTAAATAGTGGTGTCCCTTAGGGCTCTCCACTGGGACCACTCCTATTAAACATATTCATATATGATCTGGAAAAAAGGGGTAAACAGTGAGGTAGCAAAATTTGCCGATGATACAAAATTACTCACGATTGTTAAGTCCCAGGCAGACTGCGAAGAGCTACAAAAGGATCTCTCCAAACTGGGTGATTGGGCAACAAAATGACAGATGAAATGCAATGTTGGTAAATGCAAAGTAATGCACATTGGAAAACATAATCCCAACTATACATATAAAATGACGGGGTCTAAATTAGCTGTTACCACTCAAGAAAGAGATCTTGGAGTCACGGTGGATAGTTCTCTGAAAACATCCACTCAATGCACAGCGGCAGTCAGAATGTTGGGAATCATTAAGAAAGGACAGATAATAAGACAGAAGATATCATATTGTCTCTGTAAATCTATGGAATAGCCACATCTTGAATACTGCATGCAGATGTGGTCACGCCGTCTTAAAAAAAAAAGATATATTGGAATTGGAAAATGTTCAGAAGGGCAACAAAAATGATTAGCGGAATGGAACGGATTCCATATGAGGAGAGAATAATAAGACTGGGATTTTTCAGCTTGGAAAAGAGACAACTAAGGGGGGAATATGATAAAGGTCTATAAAATCGTGACTGGTGTGGAGAAAATAAATAAGGAAGTATTATTCACTCCTTCTCATAATACAAGAACTAGGGCTCACCAAATGAAATTAATAAGCAGCAGGTTTAAAACAAACAAAAAAAGAAGTATTTCTTCACACAATGCACAGTCAACCTGTGGAATTCCTTGCAAGAGAATGTTGTGAAAGCCAAAACTATAACCGGGTTCAAAAAAGAACAAGATAAATTCATGGAGGATAGGTGCATCAATGACTGTTAGCTAGGATGGGCAGGGATAGTGTCCCTAGCCTCTGTTTGCCAGAAGCTGGGAATGGGTGACAGAGGATGGATCACTTGATGATCATCTGTTCTATTCATTCTCTCTGGGGCACCTGGCATTGGACACTGTTGGAAGACATACTATTTGGCAAGATGGATCTTTGGTCTGACCCAGTACAACCATTCTTATGTTCTTATCATAGAAACATAGAAGATTGGGGTTGGAAGAGACCTCAGGAGGTCATCTAGTCCAACCCCCTGCTCAAAGCAGGACCAACACCAACTAAATCATCCCAACCAGGGTTTTGTCAAGCCAGGCCTCAAAAATCTTTAAGGATGGAGATTCCACCACCTCCCTAGGTAACCTATTCCAGCGCTTCACCATCCTCCTAGTGAAATAGTGTTTCCTAATATCCAACCTAGACTTCCCCCACTGCAACTTGAGACCATTGCTTCTTGTTTGGTCATCTGCCACCACTGAGAAGAGCTGAGCTCCATCCTCTCTGGAACCCCCTTCAGGTAGTTGAAGGCTGCTATCAAATCCCCCCTCACTCTTCTCTTCTGCAGAATAAATAAGCCCAGTTCCCTCAGCCTCTCCTCATAAGTCATGTACCCCAGCCCCTGATCATTTTCCTTGCCCTCCGTTGGACTCTCTCCAATTTGTCCACATCCTTTCTGTACTGGGGGGCCCAAAACTGGACACAATACTCCAGATGTGACCTCACCAGTGCTGAATAGAGGGGAATAATCACTTCCCTTGATCTGCTGGCAATGCTCCTACTAATGCAGCCCAAAATGCTGTTAGCTTTCTTGGCAACAAGGGCACACTGCTGACTCATATCCAGCTTCTCATCCACTGTAATCCCCAGGTCCTTTTCTGCAGAACTGTTGCTTAGCCAGTTGGTCCCCAGCCTGTAGCGGTTCATGGGATTCTTCCATCCTAAGTGCAGGAATCTGCACTTGTCCTTGTTGAACCTTATAAGATTTATTTTGGCCCAATCCTCTAATTTGTCTAGGTCCCTCTGTATCCCATCCCTACCCTCCAGCGTATCTACCACTCCTCCTAGTTTAGTGTCATTCACGAACTTGCTGAGGGTGCAATCTATCCGATCGTCCAGATCATTAATAAAGATATCGAACAAAACCGGCCACAGGACCGGCCCTTGGGGCACTCCGCTTGATACTGGCTGCCAACTAGATATCGAGCCATTGATCACTACCCATTGAGTCCAACAATCTAGCCAACTTTCTATCAACCTTATAGTCCATTCATCCAATCCATACCTTTTTAACTTGCTGGCAAGAATACTGGGGGAGTCAAGATATATCATGTCCACCACTTTCCCCATATCCACAGAACCAGTTATTTCATCATAGAAGGAAATCAGGTTAGTTAGGCAAGACTTGTCCTTGGTGAATCCATGTTGACTGTTCCTGATCACCTTCCTCTCCTCCAAGTGCTTCAAAATGCTTTCCTTGAGGACTTGCTCCATGATTTTTCCAGGGACTGAGGTGAGGCTGACTGGTCTGTAGTTCCTTAAGTTCTCCTTCTTCCCTTTTTTAAAGATGGGCATGTTTGCCTTTTTCCAATCATCCAGAACCTCCCCCAATTGCCACAAGTTTTCAAAGATAATGGCCAATGGCTCTGCAATCACATCAGCCATTTCCCTCAGCACTCTCGGATGCATTGGATCTGGACCCATGGACTTGTTTATGTCCAGCTTTTCTAAATAGTCCTTAACCTGTTCTTTCACCACTGAGGGCTGCTCACCTCCTTCCCATACTGTGTTGCCCAGGACAGCAGTGTGGGAGCTGACCTTGTCTGTGAAGACTGAGGCAAAAAAAAAAGCATTGAGTACTTCAGCCTTTTCCACATCATCAGTCACTAGGCTGCCTCCCCCATTCTTTAAGGGTCCCACACGTTCCCTGACCTTTTTCTTGTTGCTAACATGTGTTGAAACCCTTCTTGTTACCCTTCACATCCCTTGCTAGCTGCAACTCCAGCTGTGTTTTGGCCTTCCTGACTAAGTTTCCACTTCTTGTAAGCTTCCTTTTTGTGTTTAAGCTCACTGAAGATTTCACTGTTAAGCCAAGCTGGTGGCCTGCCATATTTGCTATTCTTTCTACACATAGGGATAGTTTGTTCCTGTGCCCTCAATAAGGCTTCTTTAAAATACAGGCAGCTTTCCTGGACTCCTTTGCCCCTCATATTAGCCTCCCAGGGTACCCTGCCCATCAGTTCCCTAAAAGAGTCAAAGGCTGCTTTTCTGAAGTCCAAAGTCTATATTTTGTTACTCTGTTCTTCCTTTCGTGAGGATCCTGAACTCAACCATCTCAAGGTCACTGCTTCTCAGGTTGCCACCCATTTCTACTTCCCCTACCAATTCTTCCCTGTTTGTAAGCAGCAGGTCAAGAGGAGAATGGCTCTGGTTGGTTCCTCCAGTAGTTGCACCAGGAAGTTGTCCCCAACATTCTCCAAAAACTTCCTGGATTGTCAGTGCACTGCTGTATTGCTCTCCCAGCAGACGTCAGGGTGATTGAAGTCCTCCATTAGAACTAGGACCTGTGTTCTGGAAACTTCAGTTACTTGTCCAAAGAAAGCCTTGTCTACCTCATCCTCCTGTTCCGGTGGTCTATAGCACACGCCCACCACCACCAGACCCGTGTTGCTCTTGCCTCTAAACTTAACCCAAACTTAATCTCAACAGGCTTTTCTCCAGTTTCATACTGGAGCTCTGAGCAATCATACTTCTCCCTTACAGTGCAACTCCTCCACCTTTCCTCCCCACCTGTCCTTCCTGAACAGTTTATACACAACCATGACAGTGCTCCAGTCATATGAGCTACCCCTCCAAGTCTCTGTTATTCCAATCACATCATAGTTCTTTGTGCCAGGACTTCCAATTTTTCCTGCTAGTTTCCCAGGCTTCTTGTGTTCGTGCATCTAAGATAACTAGCCAATTGCCCTGCTTTCTCAGTATGAATCAGGAGGCCCCCCCCATTGCACCCTCCTCCTTGTGCTTCCTCCTGGTATCCCACTTCCCCTTATCACTTTGTATTTTGTAAAAGTGTCCTGTGACGGGGTAGACTAGGCCCAGAGACACCGCTGCTGGAGGCCTTTGGGTCCTGCCACACCCTGTCCCAGAGAGGAGCAGAAGAGAAGTCCTCCAAGCAGCCTAGAGTGGTTGTGGGAAAGCAGCCAATGAGAGAGGCTGCAGAGAGCAGCTAATCGGGGCTCAGCAGGGACATATAAAAGGAATTGCAGAATGGAAATTAGTTACTGCCTGGAGCTTGAGCAGAGAAGACTGGATTACTAGCTGGCTGAAAGAGTAGCAAGGCCATGAACAGCTCAGTGTGGGTAGGGGCTAGGGGAGCTAAGAAGCAGTTCCTGGCTGGCTGCTGAGATTGACCCTAACACAGTTTCCTGGCAAGGACTGTGGGAGAGGGAGCTCCTGGCTGGCTGCTAGGAGTGAGTAAGGACTGAGCCTGGGGAGGGCTGCAGGAAGCCAGGGTCTCCAGAGAGGAAGCCCTGGGGGTATGGCTCATATTAAGGCTGGGGACTACTTAAAGACTGAGCCCAGGGAGGGCTAGAGAGACACCAGCTGAGGGGTACTGATACACTCTGGAAGGGGTCTGGTCTGACTCACATACAGACAATGTGTGTTACTCAGCTGGAGGGCTGAGTCACTGAAAAACTGCCTGAGAAACCCTGATAGGGGTCACCAGAAGAGGGTGCTTGTGAGAGGTGGGTGCCACCCCATTAAATGTCCCCTAAATCTACATCTGGGCTTGCCGAGATTTTAGGCCCACACTATTTTATTTTACTGTGTAGCTGGGATGTAACTTATAGTGTGCTCCAACTATATGCACACTAACTAGCCTGTGTGGACCCTACTGGGTAACACTAAAAGTTCCTAGTATGTGCACAAGAGAACTTTTAGTGTGCACCATCAACATCCACATGGCCAGTTAGTACATGATACATTGGTGTGCACTAGAGTTTAAACCACAGCTGATGCGTACTAACACACTATGTAGACAAGCCCTCAGTTATAACCCTCTGAACTTGGATGTTTGCATTATTATGGACATGTCAACTCATCCTCAACAAGAAGGATAACATGTGTTAGCTGTAATTTTACAAAATTGGAAATCAGATGACTTGGTACTGATACATTCAAATGAGAGCTACTATTTGGATGAAATAAAAGGAGCAGTAGCTACTTTCTAGTTAATTCCAAGAATGTAACACAATGTTTTAAAAAGACTCAAACTGGGTCTTTCTGAGAACTTAATTTAAAACATCATGGTTGACCAGATGGGGCATAGGAGGACAAGCTGTGATCCAAACTTTCAAAGCAATATTAGTTTTTGAAGTACCAATCAATCTATTGTATTTTAGAAAACCCCAACAAATCAGAATTCTAAGTACTAGTAAATTAGGCCTTATGGCAAAACATTATATTTATGTGACTCATTGAAACTATGGTGCCTTTTAGCAAACTGCCTTGTATTACTAATTTGCTAATTCATATCAGCTTGATTCATTAATCTCCTTTTGAAAATAAATTGTCTTAAATACTGCTGTGATGTACTTTAACTCAAATAGGTCAGAAATGTTTCAGTATTAAATGCAGAATTAAAAATGGTAAAGGTTTGGTGGGCTTTTGTTTACAGTACCTTGTAATCCAGGGTCCTTTAGTCCTACAACTTAGTAACAGAGTTCCTGAGTTACAGACAGAGCTACATTTTGTTGTACTGGCAAACCAAAAAATTAGTTCAAGAGCATTTCACAAGAAAAAAAAAATCTTCCTACAGGTTTGCCTTTGTAAAACATTGTCTCATTTTAAAAAGTGTCCATTAAATTTGGGAAACTCAGTTTTTGGTACCAGCCTTTACAGACCTAATCCTGATTTTTCAGAGATGCTGAGCATCCGTGGCTCTGACTAAAGCCAGTTGATGAGAGCTGCTAGAGTTCGGCACCTCTGAAAATCAGATGTAGATATTTGAGTTGGGCACTCAAATTGCGGTGCACCAAATCAATGGATGTTTTTGAAAAGTTTGCCATAAAGATATTTGGACATTCAAGTTAAGTACTGTATGGATGAACTGGTTCTGAAAGAAAAGCTACCAGGAACCTTCATCCACACCCAAAGAGAACCTTTTTTTAATACTTTAAAACTTTGGGTAGGTCTACACTTACTTCCTGGTTCGGCGGCAGGCAATCGATCTTCTGGGATCGATCCCGGAAGTGCTCGCCGTCGACGCCAGTACTCCAGCTCGGCGAGAGGAGTACGCGGCATCGACGGGGGAGCCTGCCTGCCGCGTCTGGACCCGTGGTAAGTTTGGACTAAGGTACTTCGAATTCAGTTACGTTATTAACGTAGCTAAATTTGCGTACCTTAGTCCGAAGTGGGGGGTTAGTGTGGACCAGGCCTAAGATTACATTTTATTTTTTATGCTTCTTTCCCCCCATGTGACTATATTATGGATTCCACTTGGATAATGCAAACACGGCTAACAAGATACTGAAAGAAGGCTGTTCCCAGAGGATTTCAAATTCAACAGAAATGAAGCAATCTTGAGAACTTGTTCAGGGGAGACTTCCATCTCAATTTCTAGCACAAGGACATTCAGATAGACAGGTGTAAAATCCAAAAGCGTGGAAAGTTTATGGAACTGAACATTTTCTGTCTGTCCATCACCGCTTAAAATCCCCCACACGCATGAATATACAGCTGTGAAGCTATTTTTAACAGTGACCCACTGCAAGGACAGAGCGAAGGTAGTTTAGTCCCCAGAGTTGTGAATTTACAAACTTTCAAATACTTAGATTTCATGCAAGTTTAGTATTAACTCAGTATTTCCAGGCTTTTAAAGACAGTTCAAACAACCAACTATAACATTCTTGTAGGGATTAAAATTATATGTACTCACAGCCTTTTCAGAGTAACAGTTTTTTTGTCTGTGTATTTTATAAACACCCCATTATCCTGAGCTTGTGTGTGAAATCTAATACAGCTCACTTTCTTTGGCCACAGCACTCACACAAACGGACAGCATACTGTTTGCTAGATCAAATGCAGTGTTATTGTCAGGACCAGCTTCTGTTGATGAAAGGTACAACAAAGGTCTGGGGAAGATACAGCAACACTGCAAACTATTTTTGTTTTTGCAGACTGTGCCAACACAGAGGTCATAGCACCATTGATCGGAAGAAGGCAATCTTAGAGAAGCAGTTCTTAGGCTGAGGCCATAAAGGCATTTTTAGATAACATGGTGATTTGCATTAATGGAGCTCATAAAAAAAATCAAGGTTTTATATACACATTTGTGAGTTTATGTATGTATGAACAGGGGTGGAGGGATTCAATGAATATTTGCCTCACAAATGGAGCTTGTTGCTTTCCTATGGAGGCAATTATGTCGGATGAACCACCTCAGACCATAGACTTCATCAAATCCAATGTATGGAGTGGATTATAAAAGTCCCTCCATACCTCAGTAGATGTATTTCAAAAGGGCAAGCAATTATGCACATCATTCCTTTATCAGGCATTCTCAATAAATAGCTCAGCCCTGGGGAACCACAGCAATGTCTTAACAGTGGAGACCCACTGTCGGCCAAATTAACATTCTTTCTGTAGGGAGGGATTATATGTAGATGTGTGGTTTTGCAACTGGACTGCCAGTTTCAGAAAGGTAAATTCTTAATCAATTCCTTGCTGTGTGCTGCTTTATCGGAGTATTGCTGTCAAATAAGCATTTCAGCCTGAGGGAAAGGATCAGCATGAGCAAGGCACAAGTCTGTCAAGTTTCTGTGACAGATCTTCTGAATCTGCCCTCTTCATGCCCCATCTTTTTAAAATTCAGCCTCACTCAGAATAAGTGGAGCATAAAAGGTAGTACCCATTGCTCAAAACATGCTTGCCAACAATCTAAGTTATTGGCTGTCATCTCTGCCGGTAGTAGCTGTTCACACATGGCCGGTTAGTATTTAAGAACTGCAAATATCAAAATTGAAACCTGAGAAACACTGTATGGGAATCACCTGCTGCTGCTTTGAACTTATAAGGGCAGCAAGTGCTCTGGCATGCCGGCAATAACTGATTGCAGAGGAATGCTTCATTAACTTAAAAGCTATGGTACTTAACTGCCCACGCACTTGTAATTAATTGTAGAATCCCTCACTGCCAGGGTGTGGGATTCTGCATTAATACCCATGCTCCTTTTTAATGAAGTATCCTTTGCTGCCATATTTTTGGTCCAATGATCACCCACACTCTGAGGAACAGTTGCCAGTTGTGTATTGCTTCCAGTCAACCAATATTGACTCCAACCCAAACATAGATAAGCAAAGATTCTAGTGCAGGCTATGTATTTACTCTGTCTCTGTGTGTGTGTGTGTGTGTTTGGTTAGTACTTAGGACACGATTCTCCACTATGCCTGAGCAGTACTTGGGCACATTGGGTTAGGCTGACAGGGAGCTGATTGCAGCTCCTTGATTAGTAGTCACTTGGCCCCAGAGTGAGTTACAGCTGCAGGGAGACATCTTTAACTTATGCCAGTGGCATATGGGCTTTGTGGCAGCAGAGTCTCCTCCACACACCCCCAACACCCTCCACACTAGAGGTAACAGAGTTGGGTGATGGAGCTGGTGCAGGAGGCAGCGGAGCTACCTTTGCCAAGCTTATGCTGGCAGAGATTCCCCTAACACACAGGGGAACTATGAAGGGGCATTCTCCAGCCACTTAAGAAATGCAATGTGAACACAGAGGACCATCATATCCATCCCTTGTTCTGAAAGGGAAAAGAAAGTACATTTAACATAGTTCTGTGAAAGCATACTGTGGGGAGATTGCTCCCATTTGGATGTATTCTTGTTATTGGCCTATGGGGCATGCTGACTCAAATGATATCATATACAGGAAGTTGAAAACTTTAAGAAAGATTAATAAATTCACAGAAGGGACCATTGTGATCATCTAGCCTGACCTAGTATCTAACACAGAACGTAGAACTGCCCCAAAATAATTTCGAGAGCATATCCTTTCAAAAATCTTCCACTCTTAATTTAAAAATTATCAGTGATGTAGAATCCACCCTGACACTTGGTAAATTGCTCCAATAGTTAATTACCCTCACTGCCAAAAATATATGTCTTATTTCCAATCTGAATTTGTCTAGCTTCAACTTCCAGCCATTGGATATGTTATACCTTTCTCTGCTAGACTGGATAGCCCTTTATCAAATATTTGTTCCCGATGTAGGAACTTATGGACTGTAATTAAGTCACGCATTAACCTTCTCTTTGTTAAGCTAAATAGATTGGGCTCCTTGAGTTGCTATAAGGTACGTTTTCTAATCCTTCAGTCATTCTCATGGCTCTTCTCTGAACCCTCTCCAGTTTATCAGCATCATGATTTAATGCTGTGAGCCATCTAGCAAGTATAAGCCCAAGCACAGAGCATCAGAATGTAGCAAAAGGGAAGGAGACAGCTGACATGGGCAGTTACACAAAGACCCCTGATAGTATACAAGTGAGCCTGAATGTTTTTAGTGCAGGACATTTTAGATTTTAACAATCTCCAATACATTTTCATTCAATTTTTCCAATCACTCCTCATGCTTGGCAGTAGAGCTTGTCTTCATCTCTTCTGTTTCCACACTATTAGAGGTATTCATATAGCTGTCTCTGTCAGTTGTCTCCTTGGATTTTTCTACATTCTGAGGCTCTGTATGCTTTGTGCCTTCCCATCTGTCTCATGCTTGCTCGTGTTTTAATTCATTTTGTACTGTGCTTGTGCTGCTGAGCGTGGTGTCTATTTCAGTAACATCAGGGGGTGATTGTTCTAGTCCCATGGTATGTTTGCTGGTCATAGCTGAGTCACTGAAATATGGACAGTGTCTTTTTAAATTCAGGACAATTATGTCTTCATCAGAAGTGAATGCCTACTATGTGTCACTTCCCTGATCATTATCCTGCAGCAATTATGTTTTCTGGAAAAGGCCTTACATGCAAATATATGGGTGGGCCACCTCTGAGTGCATCCTCTTCAGAACCACCTCATCTTGGACAATCATTTGAATCTGTAACAGGGTGGTTTGTTACCCAAGCACCCTCATGGCCAAGCATTGCTTTTCAGGCACTCTACCTCCTCTTGCAGGACCCCTTAAGCACTCCACAGTCTCTGTGATAGCTCATAGCATCCCTACCTGAGGCTGGTTTAATATCATATAAAATTCCCAGTCCCCAGAGTCCTTCATCACAAAATAAACCAAACAATCCTCAATAAGTGCCTACAGAAAGTCCAAAATCCTAATACAACACCTAATACTTAGCTCCAACTCGTCTGCCCCTCCAAAAGCTCTTCTTCTGTCAGCCAGCTCTCCCCAAAGCTGCCAGGCCCAGCCCTTTCTGGCTGGTACAGAACCCTACATTTCCCCCTCCTTCAGTATTTCCCCTGTTCTGGGGGAGAAGGGAGTCCATATACTGCCCTCCTCCAAAGAGCTTCTCTTGATTGGCTGGAAGAGACGGGAGCCCTGCCCCCACCCTATACTGCTAGGCTCTGGATCCCAGGTCCTTAAAGGAACAATGTCCTGGGGTTTTCCCCCCATCCAACTCCTAATTCCATGGGGCCACTTTCTCTCTTCTGCTACCGGGCAGTGCAGGCTGATGCTCATTTCCTGAGCCTTTATTCAATCCAGCTCTTGTAGAGGGGCCAGAAGAGCCCATTCTACTTTAAAGGGCCAGTATACCCCTTTACAATGCCAACCTATGTGACTAGAGAACTACCAGCTGATCCTCTGATGTATGGATATTTTCAATTGTCTGTGATGCAGCTGCATTCTGCAATGAGAATTTTGACTGGTCATCGCCCAATGTGTGGATCTCGCAGAACTGAAATAGCTGGCCACTGAATGGTCGTCACTCAGGAATATGCATAATGGGTTCTCAGTCATAGCAGGTGTGAAAATTAAAAAGTTACATACTATGCTACACATATTTCCAGTAAGGAAGTTACTCTTCCCTCGTATGGTTTTTGATAGGACTTGGTAACATATGTAATAGATAGCTTCAATACTATCACCAACCTAATTATTTCATCAGACTGCACTACATTCCCCTCTTATTTCTGTGTTAACAGCATAGAGTCTCAGGAATAACAGTGACTACTTGGTTGATTATGACATTCAGAACATGGTGGATGATAAGCCACAAAATTGTGTATTAGGGCATTTTGTTTTGAAGTTGTTTCTTGAATACCTTATTCATTTTTTTTGGTGTGTGTGTGTGGCGGGGGCGGGGGGGACAGGGGAGACAGGTAAAGAATCAATGTTCTTGAGGAGACTTATTTTCTAGATGAGAAATATCAGAGCATGAAACCTCAAAATCATCAGATATCCATAAAAGCAAAAGCTGAGGGAGGCTGAATGATTTTATGGTTAAGACCCAAGTGTGATGCTCAGCTGACCTGTGGAAAGTTACTTAATCTTCCTGCGCTTCAGTAACGTTCTGTAAAATGCAGCTGCCAATACTTCTCTGTTTCACGCTGGGAGGATAAAATTCTTACTGTCTGTGTGGTATCAAGATACTATGATGGCAAGTGTGACAGGTTGGGACTCATCACCACAGCACCTCCCACCGGTTGTTCCGGGAATTAGCTCAGTCCATGGGGAGCACCCTCTGCTCTGGTGGTGTCCCATCCGTCGTCTCTTCCTCACTGATGTCTGGACCCACGTTGCTCCTCGCTCGGCGGCATCCTCTTCAGGCCACTGCCCTCTGGCAGTGCCCCCTAGTCCATCCTCACCCCCTTCCAGGGGCGGGGGGGTTGTTGAGCAGTCCTTGCACTGGCCTCAGTGGCCAACCACAACTTCCAAAGTCTAGCCCCTTGTCTCTAAGGCCGGTTTTGGGCTAGAGCCCTACTGTGCTCCCCCTGAGCCTGCCCAGCACTGCTCTGTCTGAGGTGCTGGTCTCCTGCTCTGGAGACAGACCTTCCCCCATGAAGGTCTGGGACAGACTGACTGCTTCCTTCCTGAGCAGCCTTTTTATAGGGCTGAGCCGGGCCCTGATTGGCTGTCTCCAATCTGGGCCCTGATTGGCTCCCAATAAGCCCTCTTCCTATTGGCTGTTTGTCTGCACAGGCCCCCTGGCCTGCTGCAGCCCCCTCTAGCATGGGGATGGGGCAGCTGCCCCACCATAGCAGGAGACATAAAAATATCTAGAAAGAACATAATGAACCATTCTACCCTATTCATCCTGGAAACCTCAGAAGATAATTGTTGACTTTTAAAAAGTGACAAAGAGTTCTGTGGCACCTTATAGACTAACAGACGTATTGGAGCACAAGCTTTCATGGGTGAATACCCACTTCGTCAGACGTATATTCACCCATGAAATACCCAGACATGGGTATTCACCCATGAAAGCTTATGCTCCAATACGTCTGTTAGTCTATAAGGTGCACAGGACTCTTTGTCGCTTTTTACAGATCCAGACTAACATGGCTACCCCTCTGATACTTGTTGACCTTTGTGAACCATATCTGATTGCATATAGCAATCCTATCCCCAGACATTACAGTACATAATTGTTTGTGAATTTTGCTATTGAAAGCAATAGCCCATTTCTTTCCCTGATTTCCTAGCTGAGTAAAGATTTTTTGGGGAAAGGATCGTTTTCATTTATCAGCCTGGTCCTTTGAGCACACATATGAAAGGCTGTATTTGATCTGACTATTGATATTTCCCCTTCTCCTCTCCCCAATGTTTCCACCCTTTTCCCCACAAAAAATAGTATATGTCTTCACACATCAACATACATGCAACTAAAGGATGGATTGCTGTGGTGTTTGTCCATTGACTTTTGCATTCTTGGTTATTTCTTTGAATCCAGGTTACTCTATTTTAGTCTGAATCCAAATTACCCTATTTTATCCTGAAACAGTCAAATATGAGTTTTCTTTGGGGATGCTCAGCATGACACAGATTGAAATACTGATGTTCCGTATTACAGTTTTGGAATAATATAACCACATAGTACCCAAAGACCAAATATATTTAATCTAAACAAATAGACAACATACCTTATGGCCATTGAAAAAAACAGCATGAGCAGATGTCTATCCGTTATTGCTTCTACGAGCCATGCCTGCAGGTCAATTGCTAGTTAGATGGACAAAGTGCGGATGGCAATAAACCCAGAAAGCTGGGTCTGTGGTGGAGTAATAATATACATAACCTTCAAGGCCTCTGGTTTCCCCTCTAATAGTGAGTGGAGTGCTGACTGTTAGCACTTCCTGCTCTACATATCAGGGATCAGTTGAAAGAGGGCACCGCTACCTTTTGCAGGTAATACTTGTTATTATGTTGCCTTTTGGTGATCATTTTTATATCAAGCATTTAAGTGGAATTTTTAATTGATATCTAGTTTTCATGGGAGTAGCGGATGCTCAGAATTTCTGAAACTGAAGCTGCTTATTGAGGTGCCTACTATTTCTCCCAAATACTTAAGTCACTTTTCTAAATGGAATTTAGGAGCCTAAGTCACTTATGGGTTTCTGAAAGTTTTACACTTAATGACTTTCTTAATGCCATGGAATTGAAAAGGGATGTCTACACATGTTTTTCCTCAGAGAGTTGAGGGACTAGAGAATTTTTTTGCTTTTCCAAACTTAATCAGAGATATGAATGGTAGCCCTATGCCAGATCAGCTGCCAAGTGCCCATGTTGAAATGGACATAACAGAGAAGATTATTACATTTTCAGTAAGCAAATGATTTGTGATTCAAACTACCTAACCCTGAGAAATTTTAGGAGGATGTTTTGGAGCTCAGGTAAGCCTCATAGATGTTCTTGATTCAATAGCTATTTTATAATAAATGTCTTGTAGGTGAGAACTAACTATAGTTTAATGAAAAATTCGTATTCCTCCTTCACTATTGTGGAAATAGAGTTTCTCGGTGAACATCAATGGTTGTAACCGGGAAGATACTGTAGAACTGAGACAGGAATTGGATGCTTGGTGTTTCTGAGACGGATTTCAAGGACTGTGGGTTTGTGTTGTCTGCAAATCTCATCCATAAAAATGGTTTAGGAGTTGTGAGCAACTTAAGGCACACTGGGGCTGCCTTTCTATACATCCAAGATTCAACATGCCCTAAAAGGTCCTCAGGAAATGTAGCAGCAGCAGTACCAAAGTTGGCCAAGCTCCTGAGCTCCACACTGCGGTAGCTCTATCTACCAGGGTCTTTCTACAGCACATCAAAGCCTGCAGATGGGTAATTCCAATGTACTTCAGTAGGCCCACAGGAGATGTAGTAGCTGAGCAAAACTTAGGAACTTCATGAACTTTGAAGCTCATATCCACACATCTTCCAGGGCTCAGGGGCCCTGTTACCAGGTTGCCTGAACCAATGGGTATGTCACGCAGTGAGCTTGCCTAATTTTCAGTAGCCCAATTATTATCTATAAGGCTCACCAGCCTGGGCCTTACACTCCACAAAATATGTCAAAAGTCTGCCACTGAGCTAAATGCAAGAGTACGGTCAGAATTAGGCCTTAACCAGGCCTGGCATCTTGTGTTAAGGCTGTGGGATGATCCTTCCTCCCCTCTTCTGGCATCAATCAGAACTGTCATTTGATAGAAGCAGCCAGTTCCTTTTATCTGGCCTGTTGGGCCCCAATTGGCCACCAGATGCTCCTAGCCCCTCTAGCTTCTGTAGGACCATGTCTTTCTGGTTAAACCAGCCACAGTTCCTCAGGAGGCCTTTCTAGGCAACCTCTGGAGGTCCAAACTCACTTAAAGGTCTGCTTTCTAGTGAAGGGAGCACCAAGGCAGTGGGGTGTCTGGCAGGGGGCAGTGGATTGCCTGGTACGCCCTGTCACAGGCCCTTGACACAAAAACTAAAATCAAATCACCAAAGACACATGTCCTTGGCCTAACAGAAACACTGCTCTACCTAAGAATGAATGCTATGTCCATGGAGGATCTGGAACCAAACTTACTAAAGTTTAGGGGGAGCAGTTGGATCTGGGGTATTGGTTCAGGCCCATCTATAGTAAGCACATTATAAATAATGGAGGCTGCCAAAAGAATGGTAGATTCCAAACTCATGCTCATTAAATAACATTTTAAAGATTTTAAATTATTTAAAACACTTGAAAAAAGATAACTCTTTAACCTGCAACTGCAGTTGTTAGGTCACTTTAATCATAAACACACAGATGCCTCTGAGCAAAATTCTCCTCTCAGCCTCTAAAGGTTAGATTATGAGCCAGATTATGATCCTCTTAATCCAACAGGGAAGCAATTACTCACACAAACAGTCCCATTGAAGTCAGTGCGTTTATTCCTATGAGTACCTGCTCATCAGGTGGAGTAAGGGGTTGACAGAACTGGTGACAGGAGTTCCTCACAAACTTTTATTGCTGATTTACACAAATGTTCTTTGAAGTAACTATCATGTAATAAGACTTTAGTGTTATTCACCTTGGTATTTCAAACTACTATAAACACATGAGTATACAGGCTGCAGTAGATGGGCAAATGCTGAATGGGTCTGATAGTAGGGCATCTGGGAAAGAAATCTGTGGTAATAAAGGGCCTGATTCTGTTACCATTGAACCAAATGGGACTATTCACTAGCCTAAGAATACTGAAATGTATAAGGGTTTGCAGGAGTGGGGCCATAGTTTGTAAATAGTCTGAAAAACATGTACACTTTGAACATCAAGGATTTAAAAAAATGACTTGAACTTGAAGGTAATTGTGGTTTTGTTCCACTTTGGAGAGCCTAGTAAAGAAAAGTTGTATAGAATGGGAGAGATAAATCCTAATAAAGCAGATCGTTTATAAGAAGTACCCCTGTCCCATCTACATGTGCTAACCTAACATTTTGGGGGGGGGGTTCTATATCTAATATATATATCACTTTTAACTAATACTAATTTTCTTAATGAGCTATTTTATTACATCCACTATTGGAGTGGACAATGAAAGCTTCATTTCAAATGTAAATATGATAAATGGACTCAACACTGTATGGGGATATATGATTTAGGGTGTGTTCAGGGTGAATATGCTGTCATTATGCTACAGAGAGATGGTAGCTCCTCCCTCTGAGAAAGTGGGAGGATCTGGCCCATCTCCTCAGAGGGAGGGGAAGTGACAATAGAAGGAGAAGAACGGGACAGTTGACCTGAGAGAGATGGAGAGATTCAGAGAGTGAGTGGAGCATTATAAGCAACCTGAGAGATGCAGGGTGAGGGAAGAGGGAGCAACCAGAGGAATGGAGGGAAACTGGGACTGGGAGAAACCAAGAGTGAGTGGAAAGGCTGAGATTGGGCAGGACAGACAGATGTGCAGGAGAGGGTCCCATCAGTTTAAAGCTGGCTGGTCAAGTCAATCTGTGTTTGATGGTGCATTGGTTCCTGTATGTTCCTCAGCATCAGATCTGCTTATCTCCAGTCATTGATTCATGTTGTCCTGCAGATCCAGAACAGGAGGACCCCTTGGGTCTGGTCTAATGTGCTCCCCCACAAGCAAACATCACTGAAGTAAATTCCTGAAGAGATGGACTTGACAAGAGGCGCTTGAGACTCAAAGACTGACTTGGAAATTAGACAGAATCCAATGAGATATTTGGAGAAAGGGCAAACTTGAACTAAAAATAAAAGAATAATATTAATCTATAAGAGAGTAGCCTGTGCATACAGAGATATAGGTTTTTTTTATATTTAGAGGGTTTTCTATTTAGTTTAGTACATTTAATAGTAAGTTACTGTGTGTGTGTGTGTGTGTGTGTGTGCGTGTGTGAGAGAGAGAGAGAAAGAAAGAGAATTCAAATCTTTTTTTGTTATACTCTTCATATAGTCACTATTATTGTAGGTAGGTGGAATCCAGTTCCATGAGTTCTGATTTAAATCAAATCTCTATTTAATAGAACTAGTTGTCAAAAAAATATCTTGTCTACCATTAAATTACCTTTTATTAGCCCCGCCACACCTCTCACCTGCAGAGTAAATTATACCACCACTGTGACGGGCCATCACTAAATCTTGGTGAGTGGTTTTAGGACAGGGTGACCCTTGGATGTATTTCAAATGATAACACAATAACCCTCCTGTGAGAAGTCAGTTTACACAATACAGGGCACTGCAGCAGATTCCTTTTAATTTAAGCAGACTTAGTGCTATAAAAAAATCAAGGGAGTTTGGGTTTGTGATTTGGCTCAATGGAGATAGACCTGAACAATGAGTTCAATTCTGGGGCCAAAGTTCCAGAGGGTTCAGATCTTATTTACAATTTGGACCCCATCCCTTAGATTTATACAGTAATTTGCAGTAATTGCGTAATTTACCTATTATTTAACTTGTGTCACCACTCAGTTTCCATCTGGTCACAATGTGTGAACTAGTAGTTGAACAATCCAGCATTCAAGTGATGCATTTGTTCCTTCATAGCCTTGTGCAAAGTTGGAAGGACACGGTTGTTGTGCTCCAGCGTGTGACAGTGGAACCCAATTCAAGTAAGGTTGTGTGGTAGACATAGCTCTTTGTGTTGAGTGGAGGGAAATGTTAAATCCCTTTGTATACCTGCTCCTTACTATAAAGAGCACAGGGTACAAGAGAGGTGGAGTATGGGCAAATAATAGCCCAGATCTCAGTTAGGGCCTGTAGGATGTACTCATACAAATAATAAAATAATTAATAATTAATACAAACAGAAGACTGAAGAGAGGTAAGCATGATCTTCAGCAAGCATATGAATAAGGTGCTTAGGTATGCACTTCCCTCTTTGGCCTTTCTTCTGCTACCAGACAGGAATAAGTTGGTAGCCACACAGCAGCAATCACATGTATGTTGTATGTGGCTTCCTTGTGGTCTTTTTTCTTGCTTATTGCTTTTTTAATTTTAAACACTTAGCACCTGCATGGTCAACCAGCACAGAGCACCACTCAGCCCATGGCAAGAAGATTAAATGTAGTTTAAGGCCATATGTGTCTGGGCCATGTGTGTTACCTCTATTACCATTCTCAAGATATCATGGTCCAAGTAATGTTATATTGTACATGCAGGCACCGCTGTTTCTTTTAGACACCCAGGTTTCCAGTTTGTATGGACAACACCAATCAAATACTACATCCCTACTCTAAGTAGGGAGCAATTAAGCAATTTCAAATTGTGAAATTGTGTGTTGTATAATTTCAAGCAATTAAGGTAATTACTAAATATACCTGAGTAATTTGCTTGCCCTAATACTAAGTCTTTCACTATTTAACTATGTTTCAAACTTCTCAGGGCATCAAATGTTTTAAGGTTATATAAAAAGGCATTCTGAGCTAACACACATTCTCCAGGAGCTTCGTTAAGGACACTGAGGAAAAACTCAACACTATTGAGCTGGCACATAGGTTGCTGTCACAACCAATAGACAGAAGGACTCTTATGAGGTAGATTAAAGAACTACTTCAGTTTTGCCCTGACAGTAGTCCAAAAGCAACAGTAAAAATGAGACAGGAAAGGACAGGATGTAGAACTATAGCATCTAGTTTTGATGTGGATTAAAAATATGCCCACAGCACAACTTTAGATGGAAGTGTGCATTTCAATTTAGGCAGGTAACAGAAAAATGTAATTATATTCTTTAAGGAAGTTTTTATGGAAAATGATAATAAAATGAAGTCAGTGTCATAGGCGTCGAATCCATGGGTGCTCCGGAGCTCAAGCAAAACTGAAAAAAAATAGGGGGTGCTCAGCACCCGCAGAACTGGATTAATCTTTTGTGGGCCCCGGTGCCTGGACTGTGGCCCTTCCCCCTGCTCTGCCTGCACTCTGCCCTGAGGCCCCGACTCTGCTCAGCCTCATCCCCCAAGGCCCCGCCCACCGCTTGCACGGGGTGGAGGGGATGGAGAGGATCACCCACAGGCAAAAACAAAAGTCAGCACCAGTGGCCAGGGTTTCTTAGCATCCAGGCTGCCTAAGAATAGTTTTTTATCCCCATAACTGCATAATTTAAACTGAAAATGTATACCTTAACATATTAAAAATGAATTATACAACACACAAGATTGCATTTTCAAAACAGTGCATGTGAGATGACTCCCCTAATGTATTTGAAACAGTAGGAGATTATCTTTAAGCTTCTTTCCAATTGATACACTGCTGGGGAAAAGCTGGGACAAAACTTTCTTAAAACATTTTTGCAGATACATTTTTTATGGATCTCCCTGGCAGTGCTTTTACAGTATTCCTAATTAATGTACTGAAAAGTATGCAATGGAAACTAAAAAGAAATCTGTTAAAATATGAAAGATACATTGAATATAATGGTTAACAATCTGTGATGCAGCACACCCTAGTACTTAGGGTAGAGTTTGTGGAGATACAGCTTATATTTTGGTGAGCTTCAATTCCTTTGCAGAAAAATTAATTACATTTACAACATGGCACTCCTATAGCTGCTGAAGGTTATTTACCAGAGAAAGACCTGTGGGAGGTGGTTGCTTCCTTCCCATTTTTTCAGCTGAATTTAATACTTGTGAAAGGTGCCAGACTGTGAACTCAGGAGACTGAAATCCTCTTTAGAATAGATACAACATTGGCAAAGTAAGCAGCTTCCCTCATCTGCCAAGGTACTTCAGCCTTTAAATATAAGGGTGGAAGTGTATGCCAGTCTCTATGACCATTCATTCCTTGTTCTCCCTATTAAGATTGGCACCAAAGGTGCCAATTAGTGCTAAAAGCAGACAATCATGTGTGCATTAGCAACTGGACTGGGACCACCAAACAGCTGGTATAGATTTATGCAGGTCTAAGCCAGATTCAGACTAGCAACCTAGAAGTAATAAGCTCCATATTCTATTAACCATCTGATGTGCCATCCAGTCCTTGTGACCTAGAAGGGAGTTTATTCATTCCATTGCAATATAACTAAGGATGGGTGACCTGGAAAAGTTAGGCATCTGAATCTATATTTAGCTGTCTGCATATGGATTTAGGTGCCTAAGTTTAGGCACTCAAGTTTGAAAAATGTAGTTCTAATGTTCCGTATTTTGATTGCAAATCCTGGCGGCACACCACATTCTGCTACATGAGCACCTCAGTGCCCAATGTATTTACTGCTCACCAGAACTACCTGCTGTCTTAGAGGTAATGAATTATTCAGTGTGTAAAATAGAGGGCCGAATCCTGAGAGACGCTAAGTACGTATGCCTCCCCTCAAGGGGCTCAGTGGGAAATCGCAGGTGCTGAGCAGCAGATACTCAGTACCTCGCAGCATTTGGCCTATACTTTTCTGTTTTCATAATTAAAAAAAAACAAAAAAAAAGATAAATCAAGCTGCAGTTTCAGACCCCACTCTCACCCTCAATGCAGAGAGAGAAACAGAAGCAGCCTTATCTTTCCTGGTGGAGATCACCGGTTTTTCTTTCTGTGAAACTTCCCCCCCTAGTTCTACTGGTTTCTTTTTTCTTCTTTTTTGCTCCGTCCCTTTCAGCTTACTTTCCCTTTCCACACCATGTGTTATTCACACACACTTCAACCTGTTTCCTATTAACCTCCTCTCCTCAAGGAAGTCGAGCTGCTGTCTCTACACTCTTTTCAGATCTCTTTCTCAGGGTGAGGATGCAAAATCCCACCTTCCCTCCCCAGTTCCACAACCTATGCAACTTTAAGCAAGTGCAAAAAGTTTTTTGGGGAGGAGGGGGGAGGAAATTCACCCTTCTTCCATCCCCCAGTTGCTTCACCCTGAAGGGCTGTCACAGTAAGCAAATTCTTTCTGCATCTTCTTGTGTTTCCTCTGGGGCAGGTCAGCTCTATGCTGTGGGACAGTGGCCAAAAGTGACTTATGGCATTATAGTGATAAATGGCCTTTGAGGCAGCAGCACTTAACTGGCTTTGTTTTTGAGGGAGAAATGTAATGTTAAGTAGCATATAGCAATGTTCTATTGGTAATAGGATAACTTCCTATAGTGAAGATGACCTTACTCTACTCTACTACCCACAACCAGTGGGGCCCCTTGATGATCGAGATACAAAAGGAGCGCTTAAAGATGATAAAGTCATTGCGGAGAAACTAACTGGATTCTTTGCTTCAGTCTTCATGGCTGAGAAGGTTAGGGAGATTTTCAAACCTGAGCAGCTTTTGTAGATGACAAATCTGCGGAACTGTCACAAATTGAAGTGTCACTAGAGGAGGTTTTGGAATTAATTGATAAACTTAACATTAACAAGTCACCGGGACCAGATGGCATTCACCCAAGAGTTCTGAAAGAACTCAAATGTGAAGTTGCGGAACTATTAACTAAGGTTTGTAACCTGTCCTTTAGATTGGCTTCTGTACCCAATGACTGGAAGTTAGCTAATGCAATGCCAATATTTAAAAAGGGCTCTAGAGGTGATCCCAGCAATTACAGACCGGTAAGTCTAACGTCAGTACCGGGCAAATTAGTCAAAACAATAGTTAAAAATAAAATTGTCAGACACATAGAAGAACATAAACTGTTGAGCAATAGTCAACATGGTTCCTGTAAAGGGAAATTGTGTCTTACTAATCTATTAGAGTTCTTTGAAGGGGTCAACAAACATGTGGACAAGGGGGATCCAGTGGACATAGTGTACTTAGATTTCCAGAAAGCCTTTGACAAGGTCCCTCACCAAAGACTCTTATGTAAATTAAGCTGTTATGGGATAAAAGGAAAGGTCCTTTCATGGATTGAGAACTGGTTAAAAGACAGGGAACAAAGGGTAGGAATTAATGGTAAATTCTCAGAATGGAGAGGGGTAACTAGTGGTGTTACCCAAGGGTCAGTCCTCGGACCAATCCTATTCAACTTATTCATAAATGATCTGGAGAAAGGGGTAAACAGTGAGGTGGCAAAGTTTGCAGATGATACTAAACTGCTCAAGATAGTTAAGACCAAAGCAGACTGTGACGAACTTCAAAAAGATCTCACAAAACGAAGTGATTGGGCAACAAAATGGTAAATGAAATTTAATGTGGATAAATGTAAAGTAATGCACATTGGAAAAAATAACCCCAACTACACATACAATATGATGGGGGCTAATTTAGCTACAACAAGTCAGGAAAAAGATCTTGGAGTCATCGTGTATAGTTCTCTGAAGATGTCCACGCAGTGTGCAGAGGCGGTCAAAAAAGCAAACATGATGTTAGGAATCATTAAAAAGGGGATAGAGAATAAGATTGAGAATATATTATTGCCCTTATATAAATCGATGGTACGCCCACATCTTGAATACTGCGTACAGATGTGGTCTCCTCATCTCAAAAAAGATATACGGGCACTAGAAAAGGTTCAGAGAAGGGCAACTAAAATGATTAGGGGTTTGGAACGGGTCCCATATGAGGAGAGATTAAGGAGGCTAGGACTTTTCAGCTTTGAAAAGAAAAGACTAAGGGGGGATATGATAGAGGTATATAAAATCATGAGTAATGTGGAGAAAGTGGATAAGGAAAAGTTATTTACTTATTCCCATAATACAAGAACTAGTGGTCACCAAATGAAATTAATAGGTAGCAGGTTTAAAACAAATATAAGGAAGTTCTTCTTCACGCAGTGCACAGTCAACTTGTGGAACTCCTTACCTGAGGAGGTTGTGAAGGCTAGGACTATAACAGCATTTAAAGAGAACTGGATAAATTCATGGTGGTGAAGTCCATTAATGGCTATTAGCCAGGATGGGTAAGGAATGGTGTCCCTAGCCTCTGTTTGTCAGAGGATGGAGATGGATGGCAGGAGAGAGATCACTTGATCATTGCCTGTTAGGTTCACTCCCTCTGGGGCACCTGGCATTGGCCACTGTTGGTAGACAGGATACTGGGCTAGATGGACCTTTGGTTTGACCTGGTACGGCTGTTCTTATGTTATATATCTTATGTTATGTTACTCTGACAGCCAGGGCTGGCGCTTCCACTAGGTGACCCTAGGTGGTCGCCTAGGGCGGCAGGATTTGGGGGGCGGCATTTTGCCGCCCTCGGCGGAAATTCAGCGGCGGGGGGTCCTTCCACTCCAGGTCTTCGGTGGAAATTTGGCGGTGAGTCCTTCACTCGCTCCGGGACCCGCCGCCAAAGTGCCCCGAAGATGCGGAGTGGAAGGACACCTGCCGCCAACTGCTCAGAGGAGGAGCGCTGCCACCTAGGGTGACAAAAAGCCTGGAGCTTCTCCTGCTGACAGCATAACAGAAAAGAGACCCAGGCATGGCAATATCCTGACTACATCCTGGGTTTGACCCTATATAGAAATACAGTATACATTTGACAAGGTGCGAAAAGCTTTTGTTATACAACACATAATTACATACCCCATATGAGTTCAAAGCACCAGGGATAATGTACCTGGGCCACCGTTGCTAGCTTGCACATTAAGAATTCTGTATGTACAGGAGGCAGAGAGAGAAATTGTTTCCATGTTAGGTGTTTGATGGCCAGTACATTATTTAACAAAGCAACAGAAAAAAAAAAGGATCCAAAATTTAGTGGAAATTGTTGGAAAATTTGGCTCCAAGTGACTTGCCCAGAAAGAGAGAGAGAGAGAGAGAGAGAGATTTCATAAGAGAGCTGGGATCAGAACTTGAGTTCCTGGCTCCCAGGCCCATGTTCAGTATATTAGACAATGGTGCCTCTTTGCAATAATAGCTTAATAGCATGAGTACACCGCTGGAGTGCTGTCGGGTGAGTTTATTTTCTTGGTGTATTGTGCATTTGCTGTTTATCTAAGTACAGTAGGAACTTGTTTTGATCTGGTTTGGGAAAGCCAGGATCCACCACCTGCTCTAGGAATGCTATCAGTGCAGCTCCATTAATTATTTAACCAGCAGGGGTTTCAAAGTGCTGTGTGGCTGACACACTCTGAACCTGTCATCCCTGCTGCGCAGTTGAGCTCCACTCACCATGGAGTGAAAATTACAAGGCTGTCTGTACTGCAGTGATGCACTGCCACAAAGCAACAGTTAGCCTAAATCTAGATTAGATTCCTGTTACAACCTTCAAGTGTACTCATGCTCAGGTATTTTGATGGGTCAGGAGACAGAGGTAGATCTCTTCAATTTCATAAATATACTGGCACTGTTTTGCACAGTTAACTTTACTCTCTAAAATACAGTCACTCTTCCATGGCAACTTTATAGTCCCTGGAGTTTTTTTAACTGCTATTTTGATCTCTACTACAAAGGTGTCTTTTACTGCTTCATGGATAACTGTCAGTGAAGATTAAACATCTTTCAGTGCATGGAGCTGCCTCTTGTTGTATACTTTTAAGCAGTACTTGAGCTTTACTGTTCTGATAGCCCCTTTGCCATCTACTTCCTCCATGAATGAATGCTGCTGCACTTCCAATTTCTCTATTAACGGCCCCTTCTTTGTGTAGCTTCTTTTAAACTTGACTACAATGGAGATCACTGCAATACTTCCTCTTGCCTATCAAGAATTCAAACCTATCAAAAAAAAGGAATCCATATATTTATCACTACTTGTCTCCCATATCAAAAGTATTACAGAATTCCACAGTGTGGACACAGCAGTTTACAAATGAGTTATAGTAACACCGAGTTATGGTCCTTAGAGTAGAATACTGTAATATTTCTTAATACAGGCAGTAAAAATCACTGACTTTGCAAATTTTCCATTGTCCTTAATCTCCCCCAGAAAAATACAATACTGTGTATTGTTTGATCCTTTAATTTTGTTTCAGTTTAGATCCTTGCCACACTCTTTTCGGGAGTGTCTCTTCTCATATCCATATGCTTAATTAATATCTTTACAGCATTTGGAGACCTCAGATGAAAGGTAACATATGTGTAAATTATTTTTTCTTATTGTTATGCAACTTTTTAAAAAAGTATTGTTTTCCCCTTTCCAAATACCATACAGAGATAATTGTAGAGATGGGAAAATATATCAAACCATTTTCTATGAATATGCATTTGATTTTTAAGCAAACTTGCTTTGACTGCATTCTTTCCCCTTTCATGTTTGCTTTCCATTAATATTCTAGTGACTACACAGAATACTTGACAACACTGAATTTTAAGAGTTTTCATCGAAAGCAAGTTTTGAAGTCACAAACATGAGTATATGCACCAGGAACTTGATTCAAACAGTTATACTCACCCAATGAGGGTACAGAACCATATGACTTATGCATCCAGTCAGTACAACTTGAATTTCAGATATCCCTGTAAACTGCTCATGAATCAGACCAATTTTTTCCTCCTATAAATTCTTTGGCGAATAATGAATAAACTCACACAAAAAAAAATCACAATCAGTTGAGGGAAAATTCATGAGTAGAAATAGAGGCAAAATACATCTATATTATTAATTAATAATTTGCTCAGCTCAATCATTTTTGCCCTTCGCCCTGAACTCACCCACCTACTATCTCCAAATATAGTAGCCTCTTCCATTATAGGTAGTGGCCAGTAGGAAATGCCAGAATTAGGGTTGCCTGTGAAACCTTAATTCAGCTGCCTTGTGCATATGCATTATGATACAGTCTGATTACATGATCACTTACTATTTTTCCACAGGACCCCTGCCTCATTCAATGCACAGACTGGACCTGCTCTGCAGTAAATCAGGATTGTGTAGTAAAAGAGGCTGTTGTCTGAAAGAGGGCTGCCTCATTTGTTGCAGAAGCTGGAAGGTGTATTCCTACGGGGATTGGTGTGAAACTTCAGGCCTAAGCCCACACAAAGCCCACGCATCTGAGTGTGAGGGGACACTGAACACAGGCCACAAGTAAATACTGGGGACAACAAATGAAGAAGTAGTGATGGGAGTGAATGTCAAAGGGAAAAAAAATCAGGGCACCGGAAGAGGACAGCAAGTGGAAAAGCCATCAGCCCCCACTGCTCTGCTCCTCAAAGGCATCTAAGGAGTTAGTGGATACTGCCCAGAGGAACTCTACTTGGAGACATGACTTCACAAGGGATCGGAAATAGGCCTCACAGTTGCAGTGAGCCCCACTCCATGCAGTTCCTTCTCCTGGAGTGATGGATGGCTATCTTGGCCAGGAGGAGGTTGACAAGGAAGTCTCACAACTTTGCAGGGCAATGGATGGGGTGTGTATAAATGAGGAGGTGCAGAGAGAAGTGCAGCCAGAACCTCAGAAGAGGTTCTGGAGTAGCTGGAAGAGGGGCTGCAGTCTCATGTACCCTACATACACATGCATCAGGAACTCCCTCTCACCACAAAGGACAGGTGTCAGGGACATTCATGAACTGTTCCAGGTACATGCTCATGCTCACAGCTCCGTGAAGGAGCCACCAGCTAACATCCCCAGCAGGCTATAGGACCAGACTGGAGTACAGACTGGCCCACTGGGGTTCCTTGCCCTCCTCAGGTAGCAGCAGGTCCTGCCACTTGGTGTCAGGATGGGACATGAGGATGAGGAAGTAGGTGGCGTGAAGCACGAACATGTAGAGATCTTTCCTGGGTGCAGTACAGCGGTGGACTGGCAGGATATTGCGTAGCCAACTGAGGTTGTGTGTTGGGTGCGGCCGGAGAAGCTCCTGGAGCAGGGGCCTGATGACAAATTCCAGAGGGCCTGGGATAGGAGGCAGACTGCGAGCACCCTCCTGCAGGGCCGTCTCAAGGAAAACAAGAGGAGCAGGAGGCAAGGCTGCCCCCACCTCGTGGAGCTCATGATGGGGGATATTTTGGATGGACAGCCCCATGTGCTGGCTGAGTGCCCCAGGGTCCACCCATTCCCTCTGATCATAGTTCTGGAGGTCTCTGACTCTAGTGGTACCTGCCAGGACCAACCTCCCATGCATCGAATGGGACCCCCACCACCTACACACAGAGATGAGGGTTGTGTAGCAGGGGTTCACAAGGAGGTCCTCCTCCTTTGCGGTCACTACAGCTCTAGTTACTGAAACCGGGTTCCAGATCCTGAGGAGGTCATAGTAAAAAGACCTGCAACTCAGAGAGGTCATGGGGGAGACTTCTCTAGGGAGATAAAAGAGCTGCTGGTCATATAGGAGCCGTTGGAAGTGGTGGAAAAAGCGATGCACCAGCATGCTCCATGCTGGACTGCCTGCACTGTAAAGGAGTCTCTGCAGGGCCTGAAGTTGGGGACCTGGCTGGGGATGCAGACCAGGCACTGTTCATCCTCCTCTAGGAAAGGCTCAGGACCCCTGCAGAGACCCAGTGCAGCCCCTTCCAGAAAAACTCCAGGATCTTATTCTAAAGGCTAGCCAGGGTTCCCAGGAGTGGGCTCAGGGTATTGAGCAGGTGCCAGACCATGGACGGAACCAGCTGGTTGAGCTCCAGTGCCTCCCCCACAGGGAAAGACACTGGAGCAGCCTTGTCCACTGCACAACCAGTGAGTCACCCTGGCCTCGAGATCGACCCAATTCTCCAGCAGGGAGGAAATCTCTGGCAGAAAGGTAAATGCCCAGATAGAGCAGCAGACCCATGTCCCACTGGATGGCATGGAGCACAGATGGGAGGGTGCTTGGCTGCCACCCATCCCCGACCACCAGGCCAGAACTCTTGACCCAGCTGACCTGGGCAGAGGAGGCCATCAAATAGATGGATTGGCAAGACTCCACCTGCACCAGGTCTCTTGGGTCCACGAGGAACATATCATTAGAATACACCAACAGGACCACCTGCAAGTCCAGCTCCAGAAGCATCAACTCCATCATCCTCTTGCAGAGGAGATGGAGGAGGGCTCGATAGTGACGGTACACAGCTGGTACGGGAGCCCCGATGTACCCCTCAACTGAAGGTGACAGGTTCAGTCAAGGCCCACTTGAGCTTCACCAAGATGCTCCACAGAGGCATACAGCACCTGGAAAAACCCCACAAAGTGAGACTGGAAACCGAATGCCCACTGAGTGCCCCCGAGATACTCATGATCCATCCTGTCAAAGGCCTTCTCCTGGTCTAGGGACAAGAGGGCAAGTAATAGACCATCCCTACATCCTAGATGGGGTAGGTACTGAACCAGATAGAATTTATTGAAGAGGGTCCAGCCAGGAACAGTGTAGGCTTGATCATGGTGGATCACATCCGCCAGCACAGACTTCAGCTGCAATGAGAAGCTATCACTATGACCTTGTAGTCTGTGCTGAGGAGTGAAACTGGGCACCAGTTGCTTAATCTTGGACGTCCCCCTTAGGCAGCAGGGCGACAGCCCACCTGCATGATAGGGGGAGCACCCACTCCCCAATAACTCAGCCCAGATGGAGGCGAGGTCCAGGCCGAGGATGTCCCAGATTGCACGGTAGAACTCCATGGTCAGCCTATTGATGCCTGGCGATTTGTTGATGAGCTTCAAATGGAAGGCTTCTGCGAACTCAGCTGGTGAGAGGTTGCTCTAAACAAATCTGGCCACTCATGATGACCATAGGGATTTATCCCACAGGACTCTGCAGGAATAGAAGGCCCTGGTCCTTCCTTGCGTCTCCACCGGGTCTGTGAGAGGGTTGCTGTCCTCTTTCACTAGGCATGTGATATGTTTTTTGGTACCTCTTTTTCTCTAGGCATAGAAGAAGCAGGAGCCGTGATCCATTTCCAGAGGAGCTGGTTGCAAGATTGAATGAAAGTGCTCTGGCCCGATGGTTGTTGAGGGCCTGGAGCTTATCATGCTTCTCCTGACACTCTCCACAGAAGGATGGAGCTCCAGGGTGAGCAGCCAAGCACCTCTCCAGCTCCAAAACTTCCTGCTCCAACTTCTCTATTGCTGCTGACTGGCCTCCTGGTGTAGTCATGGCAGAAGAGCCAGGCATGTATCTTTCCACATCCCACCACCTCTGCATCAAGGCAAAGGTGTGCCTCTGCCTCCACCAGGTCAGCCAGAACTCACAAAAGGAGGCCGCAAAGCCTGCATCGTCCAACAGGCTGCTATTGAAGTGCCAGTAGGCTCGCCCTGGCCACTCAAGTGTCAGCAAGGCCACCACAGCCATGAATGGGGCCAGCCTGATGCTGTTGGAGTGGGCCTGCAAGATGTTCAGATGGAAAATGTAAATGCAGTCCAACTGGGAGTGTCCTCCACCAAGAGGTAAGTGAAGGTTGTAGAACTGTCTGGGTGGGGATGGTGCCAGATGTCCACCAGTGAGTGCTGGTCAACAATCCTCCTGAGGACATCCACAGCAGCCTGGCATTTCTCTCTTCCAATGTGGTCCTGCACTTCCAGGATAGTGTTAAAATCCCCACCAAACACCAGGCACTCGTGGGGATCCTGAGTGCTGAGGAAGAACCTGCTGAAAGACCCAAACCCACTCTTGTGTTGGAATCAAGGCATAGATGTTAACCAGGTTGAGAATCAGCTCCTCCACATAGACCCAGAGGTCCAGCAGGTGTCCCGGCAGAACCTCAGCAACCCCCAGCATCATAGATCCAAGGAAAACAGGGCTGCCACCCCCATCTGAAACTTTGGTGATGTGTATGAAGTACACCCTGACCCCGCCACTCCAGCCCCCCATGTGGCTTGGGCAGCTGAATCAGTGAGAGACACCTGCAGGAAGATCACAGCGTGCCTGGCACCTGTGGAGACTCACCATACAGGCCCTGATGAGCTGCGCAAAGACAGTTGCTCTCATTGGGAGGAGGTTGAGGATCCTCATGGATGGGAGCATCACACACCCCCACGATGACACACAGCAACCCCTAGTCAATCCCAAAGGCAACCAGGGGCTAGTAAGCTGCAGCTTCTGGTTTTCTGGTCCCTTTGGTCTTCTACCATCAAAGTTTTTGAGGCCTGAAGGACAAGACTAAAGTCCCCCCCATCAATGACCTTGTGGCCTTCATGCAGGTATGAGTACTGCACCACCTGCATCACATTGTCCACCTCAGCCCCTGACACAGAAGCACGTGGTAGAGGGAACACAGCAACCCCTGATGGTGCAAGGAAGGAAATATGAAGACCACCTCCTGGAGGTTCCCCCTGAGAAAGGGAAGACGATAACCTCAGGAGTGGCAGTAGCATGGGAGGTGGAAGGGGAAGGGTCGCGAATGGGATTAGGGCTCCCAGCAACCCAGCCACCAGTGTGCAGCACCACCTCAACCAGGCACAGGTGTTGAACGGGCAGGTGTAGGGCTATGACACTAGGCTCGGGTACTGCAATGGGCTCGGTGCCCACAGCCTGGGCATCAGGTTGGATACTGACTGTGTGGGGCGCCCAAAGTGGTCAGGACAGGGCCGGGGTGTGGGGCCCGGGACAAATCAGCCTGTATGGGCCCCTCATGGAGCAGGGGGTGCACTCCCCTGGGGCAGTGGGGGGAGGGGGGAGATGGAGCTCCAGTTGCACCGCAGGGCATGGGCTGTGGAGCTTACCTAGAGCAAGGGGCACCTACTGGTAGTGGGGGTGCCCAACCGCTGGGTGCTGGTGCTGCCTCCCACCCAGCCTGGGCTGGGACCCCCACACTCCGCAGCCTCCACATTCGAATAATGGCGGGACTGGGGTGGGCGCACAGGGCAGGGGAGCTGCGTGCGCAGCACCCTCCTGCCAGCGCTGCCCCAGGCCTGGCAGGGCCCAGGGAGGAGGTGGGGGCCACGTGATCTGTGCACAGGTGCCCCGGGTGAGCCCAGCTGTCTGTGTGACAGCCAGAAACCCCTGACATGGGCCTGCTGAGCCCCCCCACCTCAGCTATGCCAAATGGTATGAGCCGCTGGGAGGAGATGGGGCCAGACACACCAGGTTGCCTCCTGCTTGCTGGCTGCCTCTGCCTGCTCTGCTTAAGGCAGACAGCTGCTGTCCTCACCCCATCTGACACCATGATGTCAAAGCGCGGGGCTCCCCAAAGTGCGGGACCCAGAGTGGTCACCCCAATTCATGCTACCCAAGGGACGGCTCGGGCTCTGGAAACAACTGCCCCACTGCAGGAAGAGGTACCCTGGAAAGCCCTAAATCTGGCTTCTCTGCACTGGCCATTGCCTCAGTAGGCTTGACAGCCACAAACACAGTGCCCTCCAGTGGAAAGGGCAGGAGGGTGCCCCAGAAACCAGTGCAGGGGCAGCTTCCCTGGTGGTAGGCTGGGGAAGGGGAGAAGGAGGAGGGCAGTCATGATGGACTTGGTGCCCAGATTGAGGCCTGGTTGCAAAGGGTTTTCCCCCCTCCCCGGGGGCTATCAGGGTCACACCCAAGGCCTTGATGTCCTGGCAGCTGGCCTAGAGGTCCCCACCCACCATAAAGAGGTCCTTCCCATCAGTGACCAAGGTGAGTTCTACCTTGGCACACAGATGGGAAGGACAGGTGACAGAGATGCAGCAGGGTCTCTCTCTGAGGCCTCCTCCTTAAGGGAGTCCAGGATGGGGCATCATCACCCCCATCTCTGCCAGAGCCTTCTTGGCCAGCTCCACTTTTTTTGGGGTGGCACAGAGGAAAGTTGAGTGGCTGCCCCCCAAGATGCCTTATGGGAGGCCTTTCCCCCCCCCTCTTCAAGAGGGAAGTGACTTATGTTTGCTATGCTTTCCCCCCAGTATTAGTACCGAGCCCTCAGTGGTGGTGTTAGAGGGCTGGCCAGGAGGGGTGGATCCTGGATGAAAGGGAGATGGGATCACAGTTTGGGGTGACAGGGATGGGGCAAAAAAAGGGTGGTCTCCCCCTGAGCTGGGCCTTCTCCTGGGCTCCCAGAGGTCACCACAGCCCCCTTCTCTATGGACCCTGCCCAGTGGCTATTAGCTGCAGGATCTACCTGCTCAGCTGGTGAAATGTGAGGGGCTGCCCCCCATGGCCAAGCAAGGTTGTTGGAGGAGGAGGAGGAGGGGAACTAGGCAGTTGGGGTCACTGGCAGTGGCAGGGCCAATGCCCTTCCTGATCTTGGGGGCACCCATCATCCCTCCTTGCTGGTCTTAGGGATAGTCCCTCCAGCTAAGCTGTGAAGCCTGGCAGAGGAAGCACTAAGTCTCCCAGGACCAGTAGTGGATCTGGTACAAGGAACCCTGATAGAGCACTATAAAGGACTCCTCCAAGCTCCCCTCACCATGCCCTGCTGCTAGCAGCGGGACGGTGTCTTGCTAGCAGAACAAGAGGATGTGGCAGAGAGTAGGGGTCCTTACAGCCTAGTGGGAGAGGGCTGATGGTGGAGACCAGCTTCATCAATGTGGCGAGAGGGGTCAGAAGGGTAGCACTGGGGAGGAAGGGTGGGACAGAGAGAAAGACCACCCATATGTCCAGGTTGTCTAGGGGCCCACCAAGATGCCTTTTTCCACAGCCTCCTGGACAGCTGCCTCCAGTGCCAGGAAGAAGACAACTTTCCCATACCTCTTGGAGATCACCATGATGGCCACGGGCCCCCCCACCTGTGCCAATGCCTGCACATAGGTTTTGATACTGGGCTCATTGGGCTAATAGGAGTCATCAGATGCTATGCCTCCTGATTAGGATGGGGAAGGGGCCCTGGCCACCATTGGTGGTAGAAGAAGTGGTGGTGGCAGATGGCGATGGGGCAGAAGGTAGGGCCGCAGCCCTCTGGACATGGAAGGGATGGCAGGGGAGAGGAAGTTGTGGCCACTGGCGGAGTCACAGCTGTAGCAGTTGCTGCCATGGAAGGAGCCTTCCAGGCAGGGTTCTTGCTTTTTTTTTTTTTTTATTCCTTGAGCCTTTCTACTCACAGAGGGGGCTCCCTTGGTGGTGGCAAGAGTTTTGGCAGTAGGGTCCCTTCCTGTGCCTGCTGCTGTCATGCCAGTGGGGGTGCTGATGGTACCAGCAGTGGTTTTGGTAGCCACAGGGACAGTGGGAGGACAACAGTGGGTACAGCTCCCCCTCCCTCAGTCTCCCACCCCTTTTTCCTGACAAAGGCAACAGAAGCCTCACACGTGGCCAAGTTGTGGTCCACCATTGAGCGCAGGTGATGGGAACAGCTCAAGTAGGAGGGTTGGTGGAGGGATAAAAGTGATAAAGGGCAGGATGTGCGTATGGAAAATGGAGGCTAACTGCTCTTCCCTGCTTAGCTATGTTGGGCAGGGGGAAGGAGGGGACAAACAAAAACTCATTGGGGGGTGGCCAGCAGGGGCAGGTAGGAGAAGGAGGTCCCTCAGCCCAGTGCAAACTGAGGTGAAGGGAAGGAGAGGGAAAGTTCAAAGGGGGCACGTGCACCCAAATGTGCTTACGATAGAAGTCTCTGCTGCAATAGTCCCAGGGCAGGTAAGTGGAGACGGGCAGGCTAGTAGCGCCAACAGAGGGTTGTCATCAGCAGGAGCAGTGGGGGAGTGGATGGAATTGGGGGGGGAAGGGGTGCTCCATGCCACGCCCCAAAAGTAGCAAAGCAGGGGTAGCTCAGCAGCAGCAACAGCAGCGGCAAGCCCCGCCCACAGAGATAGGTGTGCAGGGAATGAGGCAGGAAGAGGGGAAAAGACTGTCTCAGGAGTAAGGCAGTTGAGTGCTTCCCTGGCTAACTGGATTCTATCCCTTCCTCAGCCATAGAGTTCCTGTGTGATTCTAAACTAGTCACTTAAAATAGACTTTTCACAGGTGTCTATGTAACACAAGTAATTGCGTGTTCTTTATTTTGTGGGTGCCTGACTTGATAGCCTGGGGTCTGATTTGCAGAAATGCTGAGCACTTACAGCTGTAACTGAAGTCAGAATCTGTGTTTTGCAGAGATAAAGAGTGATATAATGCTAAGAACGCTGAAAAATCAGGTTCTAGGTGTCTCATATTGGGCACCCAAAATGAGTGGAAACTTCTGACCGCTACATTGTGCCTCAGTTTCCCCATCTGTAAAGTTGGGATAACACCACCTCTTCTCCTCAAAAGGGTTTTGTGAAAATAAATTCATTAAGGTTTGTGAAACACTTGGATACTGTAATGATGTGCACCATAAAAAAGCCCATGAGAAAATTAAATAATTCTGCCTTCAAAGCAGGGTTTGAATAGTGGGCAATAAATAAGGCATGGATCCACCCATTGAACAATAAGGAGAGAACAAAATATTGATAGCTGCTCATTAATTGAGCATCATCATCTCTGTACACTGAATAAGGCAGGGGTCCTGTGGTATGTAATTAAAAACTGTATCATACTGAATATGCACAAAGGGACTGAATTAAGGTTGCCCGAGGTCCCTTAATTCTGGCATTTCGTAACTTTTGAGTGCCTGACTTTGCAAACTTAATGTTCTTTTAAAGAAGTTTGTGTGTGTGCGCAATACACACACACACTGTATAATAAAAACAGAGAGAGAAAATGCAGTCAGTCAAACTAATTGTTCACATTATCCAAAACAAATTCATGATTCTGGTGGTACAAAGTGAGCTAAAAACAGTTGTAACTCCCCACCATTGTAGAGAGTGTTTTTGGGTAGGGGCATGACAGATAGCTCTGTTCTGGCTATCTTAACTGGAGGAATCTCTCTTGGGAACTAATACCAGCTAGCAGAATTTAGAGAAGCCCCATAATTGCTCTGAACTCTGTTGAGATTGGAGCAAAACTGAGCTATATCTAGTTCTTAGTCTGCAGCACCAAGTCTCTGTGTGTGGGGTGGGGCTGTCAATCTGACCCATGATATACAACATATTTCAGAACCATGGAAATAGGCTTGTCATTTGATAGAACTCTGTATACCAGATCATAATTCTTAGATCGTTTTCTTTTAATGTGTCCAGATCTGATTAAAATATATGCAGCTTAGTCATAAAGAATTTTTATGAATCACAATGATTTCTTTCCTTGGGGTCTGAAAATTGGTCCTTTAAGCTTGTCAGAAAAAAGAACTCTGCTGTTTTCTTCTGTTGTACTTGAGGCACAAATATGGATTATGGTGAGGTTAAGCTCTGAGCTATAACAAATCCCTAACATGACATGTTAACCCACTGTATTCTATGATCATATTTGTTACTTTTCTTCCTAGGATAAAGAGGATAGCATATTTCTGTACCATGATGGTAATCAAACTCAGTTGCTGTGAGAACAAGTTACATACTGAACAGGATGCCTGGTATTTTGGGTTTTGAAAGAATCTTCAGTTCTGCTTATTAGTAGTTTATTTATTTTTGTAATGCATTTGCAATACAGGTTATATGAAGGATGCTTGAGAATATAAAGTTTGTAACTCTTATTCCTTACAGAAGTAGTCCCATTTTAGAAGTAAGAGTCACAGGATTGGGCCAAAAAGTTGTACTGTATCTAATGGCTCCTCCAATGGGATATTCGTTGCCTATCCTGGCTTCATTGCTGAAGAATTGGACGGGGGGAGGGAAACAACCACTGACCAGGCATAAAGAGAATGTGAGGAAAGGATATCATTTGCTTCAATTCACCACACTGCTATGCAAGTCCTGGATGAACAGGGGGTTGTGCTTTGTCATTTTTGTCTAATGCAACAGGCTTACCAGTCCCCTGAATAGGTAAGCCTGATGGAGAAGTCCGTGGCCTTCTGCTGCATTTATTCTTGACTGTTTTCCACATGGAAATCTGCCAGATACATAAAGAATGGCTATTTCCTTGCTTCATCCCATCCTGCCTCTAGACCTATTGCTCCTATTGCACAGTCTCCCTTCCATACAGAGTCCCAACAAGGGTCTGAGACTCGGATGGAGAAATAAATCTGCATTAATGTAAAAGTGGAGAATTCTTTTGCAAATAAATGAATCTATGTGGATAAGTTAATATGCATGAAGTCTTTTGTAGATATACATGAATGGTTAGTAGGAATTGAAATACTATTAACTCTCAGAAATGAATGAGGAATTTTGACCTCCACTGTAATATATTCTTATATTGTACACTTCTACTGGTTATATAAAAAAATGATACTATAATCATTCTGTTTACCTGTAATAAAACAGTATCTATATGAATGCCTATTTAAATTAGAATTGTTGTGTCAGGTGAGTCAATCTAGCTGCATTAGGGGAAATAGACAATAGACTTCTCCAAGAGTCTATGTTTAAACCACTATTCTGTTGGGGAACATTTTGTTAGAGTCTACAGGTAAATAAGTTAATGGAATATTAAAGAAAGCCAGTTTCTAATGTTAAAAGTATAACAATACGACAAACCAATATTATCTGGTACATAAGAAACAGGGTAAGGTCTACTACATAAAATAAGGACAAAATTCATCCCTGTGCAGAGAATCAGAACAAAGCCAATATACATAACTTAAAGTTGAGACTGGAATAAAACTGGATTTAACAAGCTGGGGTTTTTTTTTGGGGGGGGGGGGGAGCGCATTGGCCAGGAATATAGATAGTTTTCAGATATAATTAAATCAGTCTTCCAAAAACGGATCATGCTATTGCTATATTTTTATTTTATCATAATGATCTGGAAATTCTGGGTTAAATTAAGACTCATGAGGATTGATAAATCTTGGCTCCCCCCAAACCATCAGGGGTTTGGAATTCTGCTCCCAGACTTAAATAAAGCACAGTTGTCTCCTCCAATTATACTGCCAGTTTAAAATTTCATTTTGCTTATCTTAATGTGTGCAAACAACTTTACCCATAATTAGAAAATGAATTAAACCCCTTCTTGTAACTACTGTAGGTACTTTTGGAAGCAGTTAAAACAAATATGGTTAGCTCAGTGATAAAGAGAACCTAAAGATTCAATACTGGATACATATGGATTTTTAAATCCAATTCATCACGAGTCATTTCCCCAGCTCATGCTTACAAGAACAACTTAAATTTATAGTCTGTTAGCTGCAAGATGGTCAGGTTTGAGAACTTTTAATCCATTCTAGTGATACTCAGCTACACAGGATGGCTTTGAAATGGCAACACATTTATCCTACCGCTGTATTGCTCATAATTATTCAAAGTGTTGAGCCTGTAACACAGCACAAACAGATTTGATACAATGTCAATAAAGAGATGAACATTAGGTCCTGAAAACAAATTTGCATCTAGCAAATCCACCACCTTCTGTTCCATATTTTCTCGTCATTAGTATATTATTTTCCTGCAGAGGATAACAACAGCCATTGAAAGCAGGGCCGGCTCCAGCATTTCTGCCGCCCCAAGCAAAAAAAAAAAAAAGCCGCGATCGGCGGTGGCAGTTCAGCGGCAGATCCTTCGCTCCTAGAGGGAGTGAGGGACCTGCCGCCCCCGAATTGCCGCAGGTGCCGCCCCTCTCCCTTGGCCGCCCCAAGAACCTGCTTGTTAAGCTGGTGCCTGGAGCCGGCCCTGATTGAAAGATAGAAAACAGGTAGCTTCATTATTTTCTATTTCAGAATGAACACTAGGAAATGGTTTCTTTTATATACAATAAAATTCTTTAAGTTATGAACTGATGCTTCTGTTTAAAGCTTTACTCCTATTAATTTTATTTCTAAAAAAAATGAATACGATAGCATGTTTACTCAATGAGGAATAAACAGCTGTGTGGTTATTGCTGGATACCTTCTTAGATATCACAAATGAGGTCAAAGACTAAGTGGCTCCGGTGCCGCAGGATTGTGGTTACCTCAGACATCAGCACTTCCCTGAATGCTTTATTCCCCTCACAAAAGGGTCTAAATTGATTTTGAGAGAGGGAAAAAAATAGTACCATTATGATTTTTTGCTGTGTCCAGCTCAGGCCCTGATAATTCTCTAGGCTTGTGTGAGAAAGAACTCAGGTAACATAGCTCTCCAGGGTGACAAGAAATAAATGTATGTTTAAATATCCAGTACCTATAAGGATGTTCATTGTTTCTTTAAGTCCGTCACAGAAAGCTAGGTAAAATACAGCCACAAAAGGTACTCAGCTGAAGCTCACCAGTGAAGCAGAGGCAGAAGCTTCAGAGGAAATAATGTTTTCCTAATAAAGTTGCTTGTCCTGTGCTGGTGTCTTTGGGCCAGATTTTTAAAGGTGTTTAGGCACCTAACTCCAATTGATTTCAATAGAATAGAATAGGGTCAGAAGGGACTGCAATGGCCATTTAGTCTAACCCGCTTCCAATATGCAGGATTTCTTGTGGCTAAACCAGCCAAGACTGCTGGCTATCCAGCCTCCTTTTGAAAACCTCCAGTGAAGGAGCTTCAACAACCTCCTGAGGCAGTCTGTTCCATTATCCTACTGTTCTTAAATTAGGAAATTTTTCCAGAGATTTAATCTAAATCTGCTATGCTGTAGTTTGAACCCATTACCTCTTGTCCTGCCCAGTGTGGCAAGAGAGAACAACTTTTCTCCATCTTTTTTAATGGCAGCCTTTCAAGTATTTGAAGACCACTATCACATCCCCCCTTAATCTCCTCTTTTCCAACTCAACATACTCAGTTGCATCCCTCTGATCATCTTTGTCCCTCACCTCTGGATCCTTTCCAGTTTCTCTCCATCATTTTTATACATTGATGACCAGAATTGGACACAGTATTCCAGCTGTGGTTAGGTGCCTATCTCCAACTAGGACTTAGGCATCTAAATACCTTTAAAAATCTGGGCCTTTGTTCCTTGTTCATAATTAAGTGTGATTCCTTCTGTGATTCTTTACCATTGCCACATTTTGCAGTGGGTACTGACATGTATTTCACAGCCAACAGAGTTTGGAATCATATCAACCCACCTTAAAATGGTTGTATGGAGGTGTTAGCTAGGTCCTACAGGGTACCTGGTATATGATAAGAGTTATTACAATTAGGTTCTCAGGTCTGATTCACAGCAGCTTCCTAAAATTTCCTAGGCAACTTATGTCAACCTAGCAGTGTTGTGTAGACCAGGCCTTAGTTTCCCAGACCTGAAGAACAACTCTGCGTAAACTCAAAAGCTTGTCTCTCTCACCAACAGAAGTTGGTCCAATAGAAGATATTGCATGCACCTTGTCTCTCTAATCCAGATATCAACATGCCTGCAAAGTGGAATTTATATTAGAAAGATAAAGGAAAATCTACTGTCCATATGAAGTAGCCTGTCTCCAAATCTTGACTAATTTGACTGCTCAATTTTTTACATTGTACATAAAAGGCATCAGCATTAGATGACCAGCATAGAAAATTCCATTTTTAAAGTGTGTTTTGCAGGGTTTGTTTTGATTTGGTCAGATTTCACAAAGTGTGTAGGGTTGGATCAGATCAGTACTTGGATGGGGGAGCCTCTTCAATAAAGTCACACAGTGATCAACATTACAGCCAGTGTTTGCCCAGGTTTACCACAGACTGGTGTTTGATATCACGACTCTCTGTATTTTTCATCTAGGATGTAAACTGTGGGGTACACAGTTGTCAGATACTGATTTCCCCCCACCCTCCATGACTTGTAACGTACATGCTTCAGAAAGTGGTATGGGTAGTTCTTTCATCTAAGAGCCCAATCCATGTAATTACACCATATGGGTGGACTGCTGCACCCAAGCAAAGCCTGATGAAACAGTCCCTGTAAATATCTTGTATAAGAGTCTGCAAAGCTCTCCGGGATTCTTGAGATGAATGGTGTTATACAGAGACAAACTTTTAGGGAGTAAGTGCTTTAGGTGTAAACTCTGACAGGACTTCAGTTTACAGTGCTGCTGGCAGACACAACTATACATCCAATGACAGGACAGAAAAAATCCACAGCCTATCAAATAAACTCCAAGGGCATTCTGCTAATATTATGTTCTCTCCTGCAGCTATTATAGTTATTAGGGGGGAAATTTAATGCCAAAATCCTTCCATACAAATGCAGTATTTATCAAGTCTGCTTCTCTTTACCTGCCTCAGGTCTGATTCGTGATTAAAGAAGTGGAGATAATCAGCATAGCTTTCATTTCATGATGTGAGTGGGTCAGTCAGTGGTAAAATGCAAATAAACAAACCTCCTTTCCTTTGGGCATATTTTTAGGTTGGAACCTCCCCTGGAGATTAAAGGATACATCACATATTTTACACCTAACTGGGTATTGAAGAGAACTCAAGAATCTTACAGCTGAAGGGATTGAGAGGATGGGAGTGGACTGTTATTAATACTGGTGTGTAAATGCTGTAGGGAACTTGCTACCTAGGGAGCCTGACCCGAGTTTTATAACCCTGGCCATAGAAACTGACCTAAAGAGCCATGGAATTTTCAAGGGCTCTGCAGGCAGCATTTTAAATTAATTGAGTTTGACAAAAGCTTATGAAATGAATAGAATCCATCTTAAAAATCTGTGTAATGGAGTTGTGCTTCAGGCATCTAACAATGTACTGATATCCAGTGCTTTCTGTAAATGAGCTGAATGTTCTTTCTGTATGTGCTGTATATTCTCCATTAATGTGTTACTTTCTTATAGGCATTAGAAATGCTTTTAACTGAGTTGCAGCCTCTGTCTGTTAGAACAATTGAGCTAGAAAGAGGATTTGCTCAGACGGGAAGATTGAGGTCTTAACCACAAATCTGCAGCAGTAGTGTCTAGACACGTTTTCATTACAAGCTTGACACATAAGTTCTCCCCCCAACCAGCTATGTTAAAAATGAGCCAATAAGGGTATCAATGGCAGGATTATTAATTATTTGAATTACAGTAGCACCTAAGGGCCCCAAATGAGATCAGGGCCCCACCCTGCCAGACACTGTACAAATGCTTACTGAGAGACAGCCCCTGCCCCGATGAGCTTGCACTTCAACACCACAGATAAGGGAAGGATTATAAACAATTTTACAGACAGGTTACAAAGAAAAAGGAGCAGATTCATTGGGAAACAGAGAATGGACATCACCCTTAATTCCACTGCTGGGGATATCTTTGGCAGCACACACAAATCACAGGACCAGTGCAAGGGGTATACTGGGTGTGGCTATCTCCACTGGATCAAGTTAGCACAGACTCTAGGCTCCTTAAACTAGGGCAGGTGCAGAGAATCAGGAGGCCACAATGGGATCCTTGACCGCTCCTTTGCTCTGCTGTGCCCAGTGGAAGCTGGATGTAGCAGAGAAACTGCCCCAACACCACCCATTAAGTCTAAGGTAGAGTCAGAAATTGAATGCTGATCTCAAGAACTAGTTCAGGGCCTTAACCACAAGCCCCTCCTTCCTGTCTCATTCAGATGGATACATGTATTTATTCTTTTTATAGCATTTAACATTGGCACAAGTATGTTAAAATAAATGTTTGTAGTCCATGCACATTTAACCCCTTATTCACTTTTTAAAAATCCCTTTAAAGAGGATTTAACTGTTAAAACAATGGTTAGGTTCAGATCTAGAGTTATATATCAAAGGGTCATTGAACTGGTGACCCTGTATGAGAGTCCAGCCCTACCATCCTGAAGAGACCTGGGCTTGTTTCCTGAAAGCATTTACTTGCCTAATGTGGAACTCTGATGTTGTTACTAAAGGAGTGTAGGGTAGAATTTTCAAAAATTAAATCCAATTTTCAAAGACCACGTAAGTCATTTTGGAGCCCAAGTCCATTTGAAAATCTTTGACACTTAGGAGCTTTTGAAACATTTACAGCCATGTGCACACACCCCATTTTTTTCTTTTTTTGGTATGGGTGGGGAAGAGTTAATATGTATGTGTTTGCTTGGGTATCTCATAGGCAACAGCTCTGCAGCTAAGATAGAATTCCTGTCAAAGTGACTTAGGCAGTGAACAATCATTATGAGGGCCCTACCAAATTCATGGCCCATTTTGATCAATTTCATGGTCATAGGATTTTAAAAATCATAAATTTCATGATTTTAGCTATCTAAATCTGACATGTCACAGTGCTGTAATTGTAGGGGTCCTACAATTGAGGGGTCACAAAGTTATTGTAGGGGAGGTTGCGGTACAGCTACTCTTACTTCTGCACTGCTCCAGGCGGCAGAGCTACCTTCAGACCTGGGCAGCTGAAGAATGGCGGCTGCTGGCTAGGAGCCAGTTCAGAAGGCAGAGCTGCTGCCAGCAGCAGCACAGAAGTAAGGATGGCATGGTATGGTATTGTCACCCTTACTTCTGCGCTGCTGCTGGTGGGGTGCTATAGGAAACCACTTTGCAGTTGGTCCTTTTAGGGTCTTAGGCATTAGATGCACTGGAACAAACTTATGGAGTTATAAAAGTGACCTCTGTGGGTGAGATGAAGCAGAAAGAAGAGATGGTGCAGAGCTATGATCTCATTAGGGGACAAACCCAGTACAAGAGAATTCCAGTACAAGTGCCAGAATTTTCAAAGCTGCATAGACACCTGAATGGGAACTTATGTGCTGTATTCAGCATCTAAAAGTACAATATGTTGCCTGTGGACTTTCAGAAAGTGGTCCAATGCGAACACACAATGTTTGTGTGTACTAGGGAGAGGCACATGTCTTTTTGGACAGTCTGGGTGTGGTTGTGTGATTAGTCATCCTACAGAATTTTTCAAATCATTTGGAAGGGTTAAATGCTGAAAATTTAGCTTATCCCAGGGTATGGCTATGTGGACTGGGAATTGCATACACAAAGTCAGACTCTCAGACATAGTAAAAATCCATCAGGTATGTATAAGCGGGTTTAATTGTAGTTACCTAAAAATAATCCCACAACTCATCAGGAAAACTAATCCAGAAACATGGGTATTTAGCAGTGCTGTTCAGAGAGGATGTAGTTTCAGATATAAGGAGTAGCATGTGCATAGCCCAGAGCAGTTTGAGCATCCCTGTATGCTTTTTTGAGATAGGTAACTCATAATTTCATGGTCATAGGATTTTGTAGAGCCAAATTTTTAAAGGTATTTAGGTACCTAAAGATGCAGATAAGTGCTCTTGAAAATATCATTAGGCACCTAATTCCCATTGAAATCAATGAATGGCCCAGAATGAAATCAAAGGGAGTTGGGCACCAAGGCACTTTTGAAAATCCAATTAGGTGCCTATCTGCAGGTGCCTAAATACCTTCTTAAATCTGGCCCATATTCCATGGCCATACACAGAAAAATATCCACTGTAACTCTTTGAGAATATAATATGACATCCCCCCCTGCAATGACAACTGATGTTTGCCAAACTGTTTGGCCTATTTCTAACCACAAAACACCAAATTCTTCTCGCAGCTGTGTAGCAAGAGTAGGAATTGGGACACTGAATATAATAAAAATGGAAAGTGGTAGATTAGACTCATCCTCCTCACACTCTCGGTATTGCTTTTTCAGTGACCCTTCAGTTGCTGTATTCCCTCCCCCTCCCTCCCCAAATCAATAGATGTTGCCAATAGAGCACAAAAGAGGAATGATTGTTTTGGCACTGGAGGCTGGATCTTGAAGAATTATATTTTACCAATGAAAATAATGGTTTCAATAAGCAAAACTCACACTCAAATGTAACCTTAGATATCCGAAAACCAAAGGACTTTGCTGAAAAAAAAAACCAAAAACCTACCTCTCAGTGTTACTGTAGTTATTACAATTGTTCAGAATAAAGTAAGTGTAGTTATATTTGTCTCAAGAAATCTTTCATTACCATAAAGATCATTACAAGATCATTTAATTATTGAGACAACTTTAAACCCAATTTGCATCTCACTAATCTCCAGAGTGACATTCCCTGGCCTGTGCTAGGAGGCTGTTATTGTCATTTCTTTTTCTGTTCTTCCTTTCACAGTATGCTTCCGGCCAAAGATTAGGAGATATTTCTTATTCTGCACTGTCCTGTCTTAGTACAGGGGGCTGAACTAGATGACCTCTCAAGGTCCTTTCTAGCCCTACATTTCTGTGATCTAAACCCATCAACATTAATTTTTGTTTAAGGTTACAACAGGAAACAGCTGGGACAATGGCGCTGGTGGAAGGTGCCTACTTGAAAGCCCTGAGCACTTTATTCAGGGCACAAACGGTGGCAGTACAATATTCAGAACACTGCCCCATCAGTGTGACTCAGCACATTTACTTGCTTACTCTTAGGCTCTGACTACATAGCAGTTGGAAGGATGCTGACTACATAGCAGTTGGACATGGACTAGGTCTGCTTGTGTTAGTACACTAAAAATAACAGTGTGGTCACGACAGTATGGGTAGCAGCTTGGGCTAGCTGCCTGAGTACAATCCTACCCATTCTCCAGGGTAGGTACTAATGTGAATAGCCAGAGCTACTACACATGCGGCCATGACCAACCTGTTATTTTTAGCATCAGAGCTAGCATGTGTCTCGCTACCCATGCTGGAAAGCATCCTCCCAGCTGCTATGGAGACATACTCCTAGATCAGTCTGTCTAAGGCTGAGAAAGTCTAACAATCTCCAAGTCCTTTCGGACTCTGGACTCCCTGCAGACTTTAAGGGTGCTAATAATGATGGAGACTGCCAATGAGAGCACCAGTTAATTCAAGTTATTTATTTAGGTTTATAAAAAATATATAGTATAAAAAAGTCAGTCATGCTAGACTTTGAAATAATCTTGTGAAGTAAACCAGAATTAGGGATCTTAAAAAAGCCACCCAGGGACCTTTGAGAAGGCGAATTAAAATGTTTTGTTTTCTCTGATAAATGTAAGGGCCAAGGTTTTTTGTTTGTTTTGTTTTTAAACTGGAGTTCTGCTGTTTGCACACAGCAATCTCCAAGCTCTTTCAGACTATGACCCAAAAGCACAACCACAAATGACTGCATGTTACTGTGATGCACAGGCAAATGTGAATGAAAACACTAATTAGGCCTCTAAATAGCTCGTTGTACATATGATTTCTTCACCTGCTCAAACAACTGTGATGATCGTATGCATAATCCTGGGTGAATATCTGTGCATTCATATTCTATGTGAATGTACCAGAGCTGCCATTTCCTGAATAGTCCCCTATGACCAGCGTTCCTTTTGCAGCAGTTTCCCTCTGTTCTCAGTCTTCAAAACCCCTTACAGATCCACCACAGCCTTTCTTATAAGAAAAACCCTCTAAACTCTCCACTTGGGACTGGTTTAATGATCACAACAGTCCTATCAATAAAATCCATCACTGTAATCCAAAGGTTCCCACTTACCTGTTCCCACTTCTTCTGCCGCCCACAAAGAGATCTTCCCTTATTGAGCACAGCTGTCTCCTGCTGGAATTTAGCAGTATAGCTCAGACAGTGGCTTCCTTCTCTTGCCAATCTCTCCCCTGCTCTGACGGAGAAGGCTCCCTCTTTCAGAGAGCTCTCCCCATTGGCTAGAAGACAGCAGATCCCTGCCCCCACCCTACTCTACAGTGTTCCCGATTCTGGGTCCTTAAAAGAACAGTGGCCATTTCCTGTGCCTTTGTCATTTCAGCTCCACGGAATGGAGTCTTATGGCCCCCTTTATCTTTAAAGGGCTAATATACCACATTACAATATAGATCTGGCCTTTTATCTCTTGAAAATATTGCCCTGCAAGTTAATTAAAATTTTAACTATATCCACAGATTCCAACCACTTTTTCCACAGCACCTGTTAAAGGCAGTTTTTAGCCTACAGAGAACTGGGAGAAAAAGGATGTTCTGTGATCTTGTTCAAGATCTCTTATAAATATCAGACACTGAGTTATTACAAAAATAATTCTTAGTTTATTTAAAAATATACGTGGATATACTTCCACTGATTTGGTAAGCTTTCGTCAGACATCACAGAGATGCAGACAGAACCAAGTTCATCTCCTGTCCTAAATTACTTGCTCAAATATCGTAAATATGGCTATTAACTATCTTTATTCAAAAGTATCTGATTACATTAATGCAAGAATAGACTAGTACAAAATCTTGGAACAACTATTCGGATAATTAAAAGATTAAAAATGCCCTTTTGGGCAATTATTATTAACATATTTATCAACTTACAGCTGTACCATATCCTTTTTCAAAACCTCACCCAGGATCGACTGATTAAACATTAAGAAAGCTTATTGTAAGTCATTAATCAATTCTGTGTTCTGGCTCCAAAAATACACGAGATATCTAAGTTGATGTTATTCTGAATCATTTTAAATGTTAAATACTTATACAGATGTATGCAGCTCCTTTCTGATTACCTGAAATTGTTGGAAAGCTGGATATCTTCTCTCCTCAATGTAATAAAACTCCGCTAAAGAGTCTCAAGATATTGGTCCTTAAAACTGATTAATGAGCAGAGTGCAGGTGAGACATTCAAGGAGTCCATACTAAAAGCAATTCATGACGTGGATATCACCATCATATAGAGGGCCAGAATCTCAGCTGTGGGCTGGATACTGTTGATGCAGCTTGAAGAAGGCCCGGCAAAAAGTGATTGAACAGCACCTCTGCTTTACTGCAATCCTGATGCTGGCTGAGGACCAGGATGCTCCCCAATGTAATTTAGAACAATCTCTGGGCTGCTCTAAATTGTGCCCAGTTGCCCCCTGCCTCAAGGAACAACGTGGCATCACTGAGGTGTGGGACACACTGGCCGTGCTCCCTTTCTTTTGGAAATGCCTCTTAACCTGGGGGCAAGATGGGAGATGGTAGAGATGCTATGTTGATTTCATGCTATCCAGAGATTCTCCTTACAAAGGGGGAATCCTCAGGTTGCGGGAGCAATGCAGAGCACCCAAAATGGATTAGAGATCTGGGTCTGGGATGTGTGCGTGTGCATACTTCAAAAAAGTTGAAAAGTTAAACACTCAAAAGTTAGGAATTGTCTAACTTAAAGATAGCTGTGCAACTTTAAAATGGGGTTCCCCTCTCAAAACAAGTATGTAACAATGTCACCTTCTCACTATTCAATCAGTGGAATTGTTTACGACATTCCAATCAATTATACCTGTATGAGTGCAGTGAAGACCATAGTGTTGGAAAGATATAAATGAAGGTAGAATTTGTCTTGCTGAAGCTATTACCGCTGATGAAGTGCAAGATGGAAAGAACCCAGTTTGACACTCAGAACACAGACTGAGAGTTTGCAGGGCTGGCACTTAGAAAAAACAAGGCCTTTTCTTTGAACACTCCGCACATTGGATTTGGAGATCGTTGAGACAATGACACTGGAACCCTACAACGCCATTTATACAAAGTCACTTTTCATATCAGAACCACACTTACACTCTGTCTCCTTGTGTGTGTCTGCATTACAATAAAGTCCTTAATTACAAGATCACAGGCTATTATTTCCACAGGACCCCCTGCCTCATTCATTTTATGTTGAGCGAGACAGAGGAGGACATTTCTTTTTAGGTAATTTATTAGAACAGACATGCAGGGAAAGCAGCACAAAATGCAATTGCTCATGCATCAAATAATTAATTTTCTCTGTCAAAATTATATGAATTCATTTACATTAAATACTTCCTTAAAAATCATTTTTTAAATTAAATACATAAGCCAGATCCTGGAGTGTGCTGATGCACACAAAATGCAGGCCAAGGGGGTAAAGGGATGCAAAGGTAGTTTAAAATTCACCTTTGCATTCATCTGATCCTGCTGCAGCTCTGCTTTCCTTGAACCACGTTAGAGCTGCCCTCAGACAGCTGAAAACAACCACAAGATGCTGGAATTGCATCTGATGATCCATAAAGTTCAGATACGCCCTAGCTTTGCTCCCTTTTCCTAATTATGCCACCATAAGAAAGGCAGTAGTATAAGAACGTTTATTTAAGGTCCAAGCCACTACCATGATCAGTCTTACACCAGGGTAAGGCTTCCTAGACTGATTACACTGGCTTTAGGGCCAGATGGGCTGCACCAGAGAGTCTACGCCATAAAATAATTTAGTCCTTGCTGCTCGTTTATCAAGTACACTCCTGCCTCATCCATTGGCCCCTGTTAAGCCTGCAAGCCTCACCATGACCACTATTGTTTTCTCTACAATGTCTTGCTTACCAAGCTATGTACCATCCAAAATCCTCACTTGAGCCAATTTTTTCTCCAGTTACATTGGATGATTCAACTGACTTCAATGGAGTTAATCCGGATTTATTCTTGTTTAAGCATGAACAGAATTTGGCTCACAATGAGGCAAGAATACACCAAAGTCTGGTTTCATTCATTTTGAACAGCATAGCCCGAACACTGGATGAGGGGCTCAGAAGAAAAAAATAGTATGTAATCATGTAATTAAAGAATGTATCATACCACCCAATACACAAGGGGGCAAAGCTATTGTCATGTGTGCACCTTGCACAGCTGACTTCCTATCCCATACCTTAGTCATTTAGACATGTCATTTTTGTATTACATGAAAAACTTCAAATGGGGTCAGAGTTAAGGTTGTTATTGGAAACTCTATAGTAAATTTTAACATGAGTAGGTTTGTTAGAGACTATATAATCTGCAAGGAGATTTGAATCATTATGTACATTTCACTATTTCCATACATTAAAAGAGTTAAGGTTTTTAACTATAACATTATTGATATTTACTTATTTCTCATGTATGTTACTTGCTGTACAATCCTGAACTTTAATGATGTTGTCTGATGCTGATCTCTTATGTAATTTGTCATTGAGAAGCGTGGTGGATAATTCTCTCATGACTGTGCCACTCATTCATTCTTTTTTGTTTATGAAGATACGTACAATAATAGACATCAATCATCTACTCTTTAGCTCCTCTGCTATGCGATCTTCATGAGCAACTAGAGATGGGCTAATTTACAGAACAAGTGAATTATCCCATTTTATAAGTGAAGATAAAAAATCTTAACATCTATCCTCCATCTTGTACTGGTTATTTTATGTTAAAGTACATATGCTAGCTGCATGGACAAGGCACATATTTTACTTTGATAGTTCTTTATTTCTACAGTATTTGAAATTGAACCTGAATGAATGAACAAACCAACAAGATTTACTTGTTCTTTCCACATTTTAGCAGGACTGAAATTTCCTTAGATTGAAGTCATAGTACTGTAATTTAAAAGAAATAATTTCCTACAGTGCTTTCCTGTTAAGTCCCATACTGTAATTTGCACAGAGTCATTACTTATGAACATGGACTATTGCTGCACAAAGGAACATTTGGTTGTTGTACATTGGATAAGAGGGTCTCTACAGTAATTGTACAAAAAAGGGAGAGAATATAGAATACAGAAAAATTGGAAAATCTTTCATCCAGGGGTATGTTTTATTGTTTCAATAAAGTAAAAATTAAAAGTTACTAAAATCTCAGCTGCACTAATTAAAGCCACTTAGGTAGCTGAAAGTTGCACTACCAGAATTTACATAACAGATGAGAGAACATACAAACACTGACCTTGGAAGCATTATATGGGAAATATTTTTCTTCACGTGAATTAATTCTGCTTAGACAATTTCTTAAATCAATGTCTTAGGCCAAAACATGCCTTCCTTCCTTCCATATCTAGCTGACATTCATAAATATATATTAATAGTGTCATTCTGGATACACATTACAAAGTGGTATATGATCAAATGAATTCAAAGCTCACTTAAGCCAATTAAAATAATCAAGGAAACAGATTCTTAACCTACTTTTAAACAGAGACAGAAGGAGTTGATGTAATAACATAAAAATGCCCAGTCTTGGAGCACACTCAAAGGCTCTGATTTCTGCCATCTCCAGTTTGTGTTTCAGTGTTGCAGTATAAGGGAACAGGAGATAAAATAAGATGAAGATCCAAGCCCATGAAGAATAATATAAATCAATGAAGAATTTAAAATGCAAAACATTACAGAAAACCAGAAAGTGGCCGAAGAATGGAAATAATGAGACCATACAATTATGACTGAGCTAGAGATTAACCCCTCTGTGACTTGCTTGACCACAAAGAATTATATGCAAGCACACTGTAGAATGAGAAACTTTAGCAGGCTTATGGGATTTGCAGTTCTGGTTTTCAAACTTTTATTCTGGTGACCCAGTTGAAGAAAATTGTTGATGCCCACACTCCAATGGCGCTGGTAATGAGGGGTTTTGAGTGTGGGACGGGGTTCAGGGCTGGGGCAGAGGGTTGGGGTGTGGGGGTGAGGGCTGCAGGTTGAGGCTGGGAATGAGGGGTTCAGGGTGTGGAAGTGGGCTTTGGGCTGGGGCAGGGGTTGGGGGTGGTTGTGGAAGGGGGGCAGGACTCTAGGTTGGGGGTGCAGATTCTGGGGTGGGGCTGAGGAGGAGGGGTTTGGAGTGCAGGAGGGGGCTCTGGGTTTGGGGGGGTCTCAGAGCTGGGGCAGGGGATTGGGCACGGGGTTGGGGTGTGGGCTTACCTCCAGTGGCTCCCAGCCAGAGTGCAGAGGCAGGCTTCCCACCTGTCCTGGCACTGTGGACCGCACTGCGCCCCGGAAGCGGCCAGCAGCACGTCCAGCTCCTAGGTGGAGGTGCTCAAGCAGCTCTGCATGGCTCTCACCCATGGGCACTGCCCCCCCAGCTCCCATTGGCTGGGAACCTGCCAATGGGAGTGCGGAGCCAGTGCTCGGGGTAGGAACAGTGCGCGAGGCCCCATGGCCTCCCTGCCTAGGAGCCAGACCTGCTGGTGTGTGTGTGTGTGTGTGTGTGTGTGTGTGTGTGTGTGTGTGTGTGTGTGTGTGTGTGTGTGTGTGTGTGTGTGTGTGTGTGTGTGTGTGTGAGAGAGAGAGAGAGAGAGAGAGAGAGAGAGAAACCAGCTACCGCAGCCTACAAGAGCCTCATTAGATTAATAGATTCCAATGCCAGAAGGGACCATTGTAATCATCTAGGCTGACCTACTGCATGACACAGGCCATAGAACTTCCCCAAAATAATTCCTAGAGCATAGCTTTTAGAAAAACATCCAATCTTGATTTAAAAATTGCCAGTGATGAAGACTCCACCATTGCCCTTGGTAAACTGTTCCAGTGGTTAATTACTCTTGCCCTTACAAATTTATGCTTTACACCCAGACTGAATTTGTCTAGCTCCTACTTCCAGCCATTGGATTATGTTATAATTTTTCTACTAGATGAAGAGTCCTTCATTAAATATTTGTTTCTCATGTAGGTACTTATAGTCTGTAATCAAGTCACCCCTCAACCTCCTCTTAAGCTAAATAGATTGAGGTCTCCGAGTCTATCACTATACGGCACTTATGATATAGCAAAGAAACCTAACACCAGCAGAAAAGGGGTTAAAGAGACCCTATAGGCCCAGCTAGCCCCATCCCACTACACCTAAAGCCAATGCCAGGCTTTGAGGGGGGGAAGAAAAGGAGAAAATCTGCCTCAGTTCAGGGCTGACTGGCAAAGAGGCAGAAGGCTGCTCTGCCTCTCTACATGATGGAAGCTTCATGACAAGTCTGACAACTGAGACAACCTCTAGGAGAGCAGCACCAAGTCTCTGACTAAGAGAGATGGTTGAGGAGACTGGGGAACACCCAGCAGCGAGGGAACATTACTATTGGACCTTAAGGACATTGTGGGGCTAGGCCCATCCAACCTTACATCCACCCCTGTCTGGGGACCCTGAGGCCAAGGCAGGATGCGGCAAAAGGTTCACAAGAGGGTGCTACTCCAGGTGAGACACTACAGACTGTTTGGACTATAGGGCCCATGCCCCAAACTGAAAGGACATAGGTAAGAAGTAGCCCAGAGCAGCAGACTTAGGCTCACTGCCAGGAGGACTGTGCCTATGTTGCTTCCCACAGGGCCAGGGGTTGGGTCTTGAAATGATGCCACGTCCTCAGTCAAAGAAAGGTCCAATGGTTCCTGGGAATGATTAATTATCTTGGAAAATCCATACCTAATCTACCAAAGCAGTAGCTTTGAGAATAAAAATGAATGGTATTGGGGTGCAGAACAAGAGAAATCATGGGAAGGTTTAAAACAACAACTGATAGAAGAACCAATGTTGAAGTTCTATGCACCAGGAAGGCCTATTAAAATCTCAGCAGATGCTTCACAGTCTGGGTTAGGTGCAGTGGTTTCACAGAAACATGAAGATTGTTGGCAACCAGTGGCATATGCATCCAAATCACTGACTGACTGAGGCAGAAACCAGATACGCACAGACCGAAAAGAAGCTTTTAGGAATATTGTTTGCCTCTGAGAGATTCAATCAGTATATTTATGGACAGACAGTGGAAGTTGAAATGGACCACAAGCCCCTGAAAGCATTATTTAGCAAACCACTAAATGATTGTACCTTAAGGATTCAAAGAATAATGATAAAGTGCAAAAGTATGATTTGGTTGTGACCTATGTGCCCGACAAATTCATGTTCACTGAAGATGCACTTTCCAGAGCAGTGGCTCCCACAAAATCAGAGAAGACTTTACATACAGAGATGCAAGCCTACGTAGATCTGATTGTAAAGTCAATTCCCATAGCTAACAGGAAACTGCAACAAATAAGAGGAAACGGAGGAAGATGAATCATTGGAGTGATTATTAAAGGGTAGTCTGATGAAGTAAGCAGCTGCTGTCCAAGTATAAGAGTCTATTGGAACTGCAGACATGAACTTACGGTGATAGATGGAGTGATTTTCAAGGGCAGTAAGGTTGTACTTCCAATGAGCCTCCAAAAAGAAATGCCACAGAAGATCCATGAGGGTCATTTAGAAATTGAGACACGCAAACGACGAGCATGAGAAGTGCTGTATTGGCCGCGGATCAATCATGACATTGCTAATGTGGTAAGAAACTGCTTTTCATGCTTGAAATACAAGCCATGCCAACAAGCAGAGCCACTGAGATCTCATCAAGTCCCACAAAGGCCTTACGAGAAGGTAGGCACTGACTTATTTACCTGGAAATCAACGGATGATTTAATAGTCGCAAATTATTATTCTCTGTATCCAGAAATTTGCACACTACACAGTACTAATAGTAGGTCTGTGATATCAGGCATGAAGGGAATCTTCTCCATATATGGAATTCCAGGTGAAGTCTTTAGCAATAACGGGCCACAATTTTCCAGTGCAGATTTTATAGATTTGCCATAGATGTTTTTCATGAAAAAACATCAAATCCAAATTACCCCAATCAAATGGACACGTGGAAAGGTCTATGCAGACAGTGAAAAACATTATGAAAAAGATTTTTGACAGTGGGGATGATCTGTATAAAGTGTTACTGGTTTACCAAAGGTTTCAGAGTAGCAGCCGTGTTAGTCTTTATCCGCAAAAAGAAGAACAGGAGTACTTGTGGCACCTTAGAGACTAACAAATTTATTAGAGCATAAGCTTTCGTGGACTACAGCCCACTTCTTCGGATGCATATAGAATGGAACATATATTGAGGAGATATATATACACACATACAGAGAGCATAAACAGGTGGGAGTTGTCTTACCAACTCTGAGAGGCCAATTAATTAAGAGAAAAAAAAAAAAACTTTTGAAGTGATAATCAAGCTAGCCCAGTACAGACAGTTTGATAAGAAGTGTGAGAATACTTACAAGGGGAGATAGATTCAATGTTTGTAATGGCTCAGCCATTCCCAGTCCTTATTCAAACCGGAGTTGATTGTGTCTAGTTTGCATATCAATTCTAGCTCAGCAGTCTCTCGTTGGAGTCTGTTTTTGAAGTTTTTCTGTTGTAATATAGCCACCCGCAGGTCTGTCACTGAATGACCAGACAGGTTAAAGTGTTCTCCCACTGGTTTTTGAGTATTTTGATTCCTGATGTCAGATTTGTGTCCATTAATTCTTTTGCGTAGAGACTGTCCGGTTTGGCCAATGTACATGGCAGAGGGGCATTGCTGGCACCATTGGAGAATGGCTTTTCTCTAGCTCAGTTATTAATGGGAAGAAGGATCAGATCTATTTTCTATTTCTATATCCAAATTACTGATAATTTATTGAAATCTCATAACAATGAAACCATACAGAAGATGAAAGAAAATCAGAAGTGTAAGCAGAAATATTATTTTGACAAAGGGCTTGTGATCTCCCATCTCTTAACCCAGGTGATAGAGCGTGCCTGAGGAATCACACCTTTAATACTTGAGGTCAAAGGGGTACCATTAAAGAACAGCTGCATCCAAAGTCTTATATAGTCCAGACAGACCAGGGGGACACATTTTGACATAATCAAAGGGATCTACGACTAATCCAAGAAAGTTCCAACACATTGACAGTAGATGTGGACTCTGGCATTTCCCATCTGACTGATACTTTATCATCAATGCACAAAGAAGAAACTGCCAAGGAACAAGAGAACAACTCAGACTCTAATGAAAGGCTGATACTGAGAAGATCACAGCGGGAGATTAAATGTCCTGAAAGACTCATAGAGACTTGCTAACTGGCCTGGAGATGGGCTATTTGAGGAAAGTGAGTGGTAAAGATTAACTCGAGAGTGATGTGCTGGTAACCTCTCCTCTCTAGGTAGTTGACACATTGGGTTTATGGAAGTGTACTACGTGGGTTAAGAATTTAATGCATGTATTATTAGATAGTTGTTAGCTGTTTTAATATATGCATATAAGAGTTAATTTGTTTTTAAGAGGGAAGATGTAGAAAAATGTTTGTAGAAGATCATATTTTTCAGATGCTCCCTCATAAGGGACAGTATTATGAACATAGGAATTTGGAAATGTGCCCTGAAGGCGGGACTTGGGAACACTGCATGGCTGTGTGCAGCAGTTCACCAGCGATGCTCTCCAGTTTGTTTCATTAAAATTGTATTCCATTCTCATTCACTGGTTTGTTACTTAATGAACCCCAAGATCATTACAGGTCTCAGTGGAGAGGGAGCACCCAGGTCCCCCTACCACACCACCATAAGGGCTGAGGTCCAGATGTGGGTAGAGGCCAGAAGATTCCAAGCTTAAGTCAGGAACGAGGCACCTCTGCCACCTAGTCAGAGAAACAAGGGGCTGGAAATCAGGTATGCTAACCACTAGGCTACCTTGCCCTCTAAGCACCCTATCAAAAAAGGGTGAATAGAGGCAGATGCCCTAATCTCTGCATAAGGGAGTCAGGAGGGGAGGGGAAAGTGGGAACCTTAAGGAAACACCCTCCTCCTATAGCTTAATGGAGATGGATCAGCTGCTAAAATGGATGGCTGAATAGAATGTACAACATCAGCAACAGCAACTCTTCCAACAAATGGCCAACCAGCAGCAGCAGTTGATCTGTGATCCAGAGCACAACAGTAACAACCACAGTAGCAGCCCATACAGCAGGTGGTTATGATACTACAGCCATCTGCCACAACAGAGCCAGTGAGACTCGTCCCAGAAGTGGTCCCCACCCCTGTAAGGCTTACCAAGATGGGGCCTGATGACAATCCTAAGGCCTTTCTTGGGACCGTCAAGTGAATGGCCAAAGTAGCCTGATGGCCCCTAGACCAATGGGCCATTTTGCTGGCCCCATACCTAACTGAGGTTGCGCAAACTGCTCGGGGGTGGGGGTGGGTGGGACTGTATTATGGAACCATCCTGAAACAACGACTGATGCCATTTGTCTCATGGAAAATTATCCGGTGGCCAAGACCCCCATGATGATGCCCCACCAGAGACCCACTGGGACTAAAGGCCACATGCCACAAAATAATAAAGAGGGCCATGGAAACAGACATCTTGAGGGGCTTCAACCCACTCTCCCCTCACCCAGACTCAGGCCTGGACATTGAGGGGACCATAGATACCCTGGACCAAATGTCCGGAGCTATTGACCCAGGGCCCAGTCTGAGAGATTGTCAATCCACTGGAGTTTAAGAAGGGAATATTGCTGATTCCTGAACTAGGGGGATCCCACATGGAGGAAGCCTCCTCAGTACCCAGAGGAGGGTCTAGTCACAGCAGCAAGGACCAAGATGGGTATTTTGCATGTGGTTGTCCTGGGCACTGGTCCCAAGATTTCCCCTATATGCAGTGTATCCTGGGGAAAATCTGGACCTGGGGTTCCAAGCTTGACAAGGAAAACCTGCAAAGCTGACCATTCCCATCAGGAGGAATGGAACAGAAGTGGAAGGGCTCATGGACTCAGGGTGTGCTCAGACCCTGGTATGGAGCACTGTGGTCCCAAACTCTGAGTTGGCCCAAAGCACCATCCTGTTACCATGTGTGCATGGGGATGTGAAATCTTATCCCTGCATTCAAGTGATGCTAACTGTGGGTGAACATATGAAGTCCCTGATGATTGGACTAGCCCAACTATCACCTATCCCATTATTATCGGTTGAGATTGCAATTATTTTACAGAGCTATTAAAAGAGACTTCAGGACCCTTTCCAGCCACCATGGCCTTCCTACCACTATCCTCAGTTTCCACCTGAACCAGCAAACCTTGCAGGTGTGGGGGAGATCATCATTACTGGAGAGAGGACATCCAACTACCAGAGGCCCTTCCCTTACCTGAGTCAGAGATCCTAACCCAGTACTCCATCATCATTGAGAACAATAAGTGGATGATACGCTGAGCCAAACATACACTCAAATGGTGGTGGTAAATGTGGAAACCTTCCAACCTCATCAAACTGAACTGTTCCCACACTTTGAAATTCAGGGCAACTGCTTATAACGCCTTGAGAAGGACCATCAGACCGAGGAAGTCTGAAACCAGCTTCTGAGGCCCAGACCTCATTAGCAAGAAGTTATGTGGTTGACCCACATCATACCCTTCATGGGGCACCTTCAGAGGAAGAAGATGCTAGTTCAAATTCTAGCCCAGTTTTTTTGGCCTAGAGTCTATATAGACTTTCTGAATTTTTGTGCTTCATGACCAGAATGTCAGCTGACAGCCCGTAGGCCAACAGAGAAAGCTCCCTTGGTTCCCCTCTCATGAGTAAGCACACTTTTTGAGCTCAGAAGGCAAGTCAGACCCTCAGACATAGCTCCTTGGAAAAAGAGCACCACAGGATACCCATTTATTTTAATAGTGGTGGACTATGCAACCCAGTACCCTGAGGCTATACAACTCCACTCATAGATGTTCTGTTAAGTCACTATACTTTTAAATACTTTGTCTGCATGTGCTTCAGTTTTTTCCCCACCAGCAGCTTGGAATAACATCTTCCGTTGCCAGTTATGTCCTCCAAAATGTGAAAGACCTGAATGGACAGAACATGCTTTTGCAGCAAGGCCACTGACCACATCCACCGCACCCCCAAAAAGTTATGCATTTCTTATAAAACAGAAGCAGCTTGGAATTTTTAACTCACCAGGATCTCAGCACTACTTTAACTGTGATTAACCTGGCTGTGTCCAGGGCGATTCTGTGGACTGAAGTATCCCTTTCACAATATATTGCAGTTCATTTTTTGAAATGTAACATTTTATGCCCTTTAAATTCCACAAGAATTATTTCTGTGCTCCTCTACTGAGCTATTTGTTTCTTGTTCTGTTGCATGCCCCTCGACCTCTACTGGCTGCTTTACCTTCACAGCTCAACCTCAATGCAGTACAAGCTTGGCCCAATGTACCTTCATGGACGGTTCCAAGAGGAAGCATTTCCGTGATGAACTTATGGTTGAAGTTTTTGAGAGGGTCAACAAGCAGGTCCAGTACCAGAAGCAGAGGGACTTAAGACTGTAGAAGAAGCATCCAAGAGGCAGGAGGAAAGGCTCAGGTTCACTGCACAGCTTGAGGACAGGGTTTCAGTGCAGGAGAGGTACTTGCTATGCAGCTCCTAGAACAGGAACAGCGGCTGAGGGAGGAGGACAGAGCTCAGCAGAGAGAACTGTTTGACTGTCTCATCTTAATCATGGCTGCAAGGGTACCAGCTCCTGCTGCCTCTCCCATATCATGGCCTGATGACCCTGTGATGTACCCTTAGGCCAGAAACAGATTGGAAAACTCCATGTCTGGGTGGCCCATGCAATCGGGTCCTATGGACAGCTGGGCAGGGTAACTAAACCCCATGCAGCCCTCCATCTTGACCCCCTCTCCTGTAAATACCTCCAGCCCCTGGCATCAAGTGTGTGTAAAACAGGGAAAGGAGAACATGGGCCATGTGACATGCAGCAGTAGGGGGGTTCTATCATGTTTTCACTTTTTGACACACTTGTTTGTTTGTTTTGGAAATGTTCTCTTGTAACTGGTGTTTGGGTGTTCTAATGGCAGCTGGCCCGCCTGACAATGGGTGACTGTTGTACTATTTTAACACACATCTACAAATAAAACTTTTTATATCCTCAAGAATGCTTATTGCTATTACTGTATCTCATCATACAATCAGTATTTGAAATAATAAAGCTAAACAAATGAGCAGAAACAATTGGGAATTAGTAAGCAAATACTATTCCTCTAGAGAGTTAAATACAACAATCCATACTTCATTCACCTCCTTATATGAATCCACACTGTGAATCATCCCCCACCACACCCCCATTACGTAAGTCGTCATGTCATTCATAAGTACATTGCTATGCAATCAAGCACCTACCCCTCCCCAAGCATCATCCCCTGAACATCCCCTCCACCACCACATCAACTAGCACCCTCCCTCCACAAGCACATTGATAGAGGTACTATTCCCCCACTTCTATTGGACCATGCAAGTCCATAATGTGGGGCCACAAAGCATCCCTTACCAAATCAAAACAAGAATTCATAGCATTGATACTGTACTTTTCATATTTTTCAAAGTGCTTTACAAATATGGGTAAGTATATCATCTCCATTTGACACAGGCAAAATGGGGCATGAAAACAAGGTCACATAGTAAATTAGTACCTGAGATGGAAATAAAACTGATTCCCCTGTCTCTCACTCCTGTGTACTGTCCATTAGACCATAGTGTTTCCCTATTATCCTCTATTAGATGGTAACCGAGCCCGATTTCAATTTATTTCAAATCAGTTATACTTAGAAGCAAACAAAAAAAGCAACATACATATTTTATGTGTTTTACATGAGATTCAATTTATCTGGGCTTGACTCCTCACTCAAGCAAAGTGTTTCAAAGAGTTTTAAATTAATGAAGCCAGTGGGAGTTTTGCCCAAGTGAAGAACATGGGATAGGCCCAAAGTCTGCAAGCATTTATAGCATGTTAGCATGAGCTGGCATTTCTACCTTTTAAAAAGGCATTAATTTGACAAAGTCCTTTTTGATAAACAAAATAATCAAAACAGAAAAGGAATTCTGCAAAAGCTCCCTTCTGTGCTCACTCATTTGGGAAAACAAAAAACAACAACAAAAATACTCACCTCATTGTCATGAAAAGTACACCAGGGATCCAGGAAAGCTTTTTTAATGAATTAGTTACTGTGGCAGCATGAAGCCTGGGATTAGGTCCCCAGTACTATCAAACTGTAATTCATGTATAACCAGTCTGTCTTCTATTACTTTTATCGTTTTTCATAAATGTTTAAGCTGGTAATGTAAATCATTCTCTCTGCCGCCCGGTGAGTACTGAATAGCAAAAGGTGTCAACATTTGATATTGATTTGCAGTCGAGTTCAAATGCTTTATATTGCATCATGCATTTTCCTCTGACAGTAGCAGACTCTGAGAAATAGCTCCACTAATAGGCTAAGCCAGAGCACGACTGGCCTCCCTGGCCACTGGCTGTAGTGAAAGAGAATAAGATGAATGAGAAGGAAGCATCAGTGAGATTTCCCAGGACCCAAGTCAATTAAAAACATGTTCACCATTTTGTCATATAGGGCAAAACATTTGTTTTGTTTGCATCAAGCTCATCAGGGCATCCCTTCAACACAGCACCTGACCTTAGTAGCTGGGTAGGTTTAATCCCCATCCTAAGCCACAGAGCGGCTGAAAAGCCTGTCCATGAAGGGGAATCTGCACAGTAGCAGATCCTCTGTCCCAGGCCCTGCCACTTCCTCCGTCCATTTATGTCCCATCCCCGCCCAGCTCAGTGCACTACTCTGCAGGGTGTATCGGTGGATATGGCTTTTGTTTATAAAGTCCTACAGAGAATTTAATAGAAAATAGCAACTTTTTCATAGCTCTTTTGAACCACCCTATAGAACTGAATAGAGAAATTATACCAATTCTATACAATTAGATAGGATAGTTAAAATAATCCTATTGAAGGATATTACTCTATAATATGTTCTATAGGGTTTTTTTAAAGAGTAATTGCTAAAGAACTCTTATTATGTTTCTATAGAACCCCATGGACTTCATCCATGTTAAAATCTATAAGACTTTTCCATAAGGGAGTTCTGCACCTACATGATCTCCTGGAGTCCTGCTTCCAGTTTGAGGATAGGGCTAGTGAGTAATAACATATTGTTCAAAACACAACCAATTTTTCATTTATTAAGATTAATAATCAGTTTTATGACTTACTTTTGTGAATCTATTTCAAATTTCCAACCACATATTTCTTTACGACCATTCTAAAATAATATGTAACTAATACTGATTCTTCATTTCTTCTTTCTTAAGCCCTAAATCCCTAGAAATGTATAATGTAAAAAAATACACATTTTTTCCTTAAAGCTTCTTAAGCAAGACTGATCCAGTGTTCTAGCTACTGGGCAATGCATTGGCTACCATGTGAAATACTGGAGTTCGAATGCTAACCTTGGCCTCTTGCTCTTAGGCCAGGAGTGCTTTGAATTATTCTTTGGTGACCCTCTCCAGCAAACTCAGGTGGTGACAATAAAGAAGAAGCAGAGTCCAATCCTCTTTCACCAGAGGGAGGACTAAAGCAAACTACTCATTCTTTGACCAATCTGAAAAATCTATTAAATATATTGTATTAATCCTTACATTTTGTTTTACAACTTTCCATAGTATGAGCAGCACGCTGTCTTTCAAACAGACCCTGTCCTGATCTAATCAATAATACTTGGGAGCTTATTTTTCTGTATACAGTAAAAGCTGTTTTATTCAGCATGTTGGGGAAATGGGGGGGTGCTGGTAAGTGAAAAATGCCAGTTAACTGAGAGGGAGTTTGAGTGTGGGAGGGGGTGCGGGGCTGGGGGTTGAGGTGTGGGATGGGGTGCAGGACATGGGCTTTGGGAGGGAGTTTGGGTGTAAGAGGGGATGCGGGGTGCTAGATCTGGGGGGCACTCACCTCAGGTGGCTCCCCGCAATCGGCGCCCTGTCCTGGCTGCTCCTAGGCGGAGGCGGGGCAGAAGGCTTTGCACACTGACCCACCCTGCCCCGCCCCGAGCGCTGACACGCAGACCGGCCTGCCACGCCCTAAACCTCCTCCCGCACCCAAAACTCACTCCCAGAGCCCGTGCTCTGCACCCCCTCCCACGGCCCTACCCCCTGCCGGCCCCGCGCCAAGTGGACTATAAAACGGACTTTCAATGAAGATCAGAAATGCCAGTTTATAGAGCTTTCCGGTTGGTGAAGTGCCGGATAACACAGCTTTTCCGTTATTAGTTTTCTATACATACCTCACATAGAGGTACAACACAAAAACAATCACCACTGCCAGGCCATTGTTCTTCCCTTCACAGTACTACATTAGTAATGTTCCTACTGTTTTTGAATCATACGCTTGTTCAATCAAATGCAAGATTACATTCCTCCCTCTGGGATTTTCTCCTCCCAGGCCAAGTGCCTGACAGACTCAGATCTAGACATTTTTGACATCACTATATTCTAAATCCTGCTTCTGGCTACAAAGACTTATGATACCATCTCATTAGTATGCAGATGTACTTCACCAGCTCTGTTTAGATATCTTCTAAACACCGACTAATTACTTTCTAATTTAAAACATACCTGACCAGAATGTGCATTTGAAGAAAGGTGAAGTGAAAGAATTCCTTGGTTGCAACTTCAAAAGAAAGTACAGAGATGTAGTTTTTCAGCTGCTCATTTGCCTTCCATTTTGGCTGTAAATTTAAAGAATAAAAGAATAACGACTTGCCTATACGGTGTAGCAAAGTGCATTAGAGAGGTGTGATTTGTAAAGCACTCTGAAATGCTGTGCTGTAACTGCCCCATGTAGACCCTGCAGGTGTGTTCACAACACAAACTAGGTACCTTTTGGAGCATGTCAGCGGGGTCTACGCAGGGCAGTTAGAGTGGTTTACAAATCACACCTCTCTAATGTGATTTGCCATACTGTGTAGACAAGACCTATATCTGCAAGGGCCAATCTTGCTCCTCTCCAGGCCAGTGCAAACTGTACCCTGACTCAGCCAGGCAGGATTGGATTTCAGGAATGTATTTTTCTTTATAGAGAGTAAAAAAGAAATATTTTGAGTCTTTTTCATTGTAATTCAATTGTCAGACTAATGTTTTGAATGGGCAATGGAAGAAGTTGATAGAATGTAACTGTTTTGACACTCCTGCTACTAAGAGGTTATAACATGTTTACAGCTGCAATTGCGTCAGACAATGTTAATTAGCATTGAAGAGATATCTCCAAAATGAAGTTTTCTAAGAGGCCCAGCTTAGGCCTGGTCTACACTAGGCGTTTATGTCGAAGTTAGCGCCGTTACATCGAATTAACCCTGCACCCGTCCACACCGCGAAGCTATTTAGTTCGACATAAAGGTCTCTTTAATTCGACTTCTGTACTCCTCCCCGACGAGGGGAGTAGCGCTAAATTTGACATGGCCATGTCGAATTAGGCTAGGTGTGGATGGAATCGACGCTAATAGCTCCGGGAGCTATCCCACAGTGCACCACTCTGTTGACGCTCTGGACAGCAGTACGAGCTCGGATGCTCTGACCAGCCACACAGGAAAAGCCCCGGGAAAAGTTGAATTTGAATTCCTTTTCCTGTCTGGCCAGTTTGAATCTCATTTCCTGTCTGGACATCGTGGCGAGCTCAGCAGCACTGGCAACGATGCAGAGCTCTCCAGCAGTGATGGCCGTGCAATCTCAGAATAGAAAGAGGGCCCCAGCATGGACTGATCGGGAAGTCTTGGATCTGATCGCTGTGTGGGGCGATGAGTCCGTGCTTTCCGAGCTGCGCTCCAAGAAACGGAATGCAAAGATCTACGAGAAGATCTCTAAAGACATGTCAGAGAGAGGATACAGCCGGGATGCAACGCAGTGCCGCGTGAAAATCAAGGAGCTGAGACAAGGCTACCAGAAGACCAAAGAGGCAAACGGACGCTCCGGATCCCATCCCCAGACATCCCGTTTCTACGAGGCACTGCATTCCATCCTAGGTGCGGCCGCCACCACTACCCCATCACTGACCGTGGACTCTGAGGATGGGATATTGTCCACGGCCGGTTCCTCGGACATGTTAGCGGACGGGGAAGATGAGGAAGGAGATGAGGAGGACGAGGCAGTCGACAGCGCTCACAACGCTGATTTCCCCGACAGCCAGGATCTCTTCATCACCCTTACAGAGATCCCCTACCAACCGTCCCCAGCCGTTACCCCGGACACAGAATCTGGGGAAGGATCAGCCAGTAAGTGTTGTAAACATCTAAACATTTATTTTTAACAGAACAGGAATATTAACAATAACAAAAATGGGTTTCTCATGATTAGTTTGCCCTAGGCGCTGAACGGTTCAGTCATGGGCAGTGCAACTATTGAAAAAAAATCTAACAATGTCCGGTTTTGCATGATTGTCCTGCCCAAGCCGCTCTACTGTTTAGTCACTGCTAGTGCAGCTAGAGTAAAATGTGGTCTATATGTCCGGGGATAGAGCAGAAATCCTCCTGTGACATCTCGATGAAGCTCTCCTGGAGGTAATTGGAAAGCCGTTGCATCAGGTTCCTGGGGAGAGCGGCCTTATTGGGTCCTCCGTAGTACGACACGTTGCCGCGCCATGAGACAATCAAGTACTCGGGAATCATTGCTCTGCACAGCAGGGCGGCATACGGCCCTGGTCTTTGGAGGCTTTCCCGGAGCATTCTCTCTTTCTCGCTGTCAGAGATCCTCATGAGGGTGATGTTGCTCATGGTAACCTGCCTTGAATTAGGTAGGGGAATGTTAGTGTTGGGACTGCTTGCCCGTTCCTTTACAGAACTGTAACCGCTGGTTTGCAGCCACGCGGTGGAGGCGGGAGAGTGGCAGCCTACAGGGATCGTTCCCGGGGACAGCCGCGAGGGGGTGGGACAGGGGCAGAGTTCCTGCTTGCCGGATTGCTGGCAGCAGGGACTGACATTGCTTTCAATGTGAAATGAGGCCATTTCTAATATTAAAGTTTTAAGCTGCCACAAGTCTACGGCTTACCATGTCTGCCTGCAACAGAAATTCCGTTGTCCTGCCCCGCTTCTCAAATGTGCTGTGCAAGACCCCAGGCACTGAATGCGAAGGCCGAGAATTCGACCTTGTGCTGAGTGCGCATGTGATAGGTGCTGTGCATGGTCTTGTTCACAGAGAAAGACTATGTTCTTTGTTCACAACTACATTTATCTTTCTGAGGAATTCACTCCCTTTTTCCCATTCCCACAGCCACATCTGCAACTGTCTCACAACCTAGCCTGGCATCACACTCCCAGAGGCTAGCGCAGATTAGGCGTAGGAAGAAGAGGACACGGGCGGACATGTTCTCGGAGCTTATGGCCTGCTCCCGAGCCCAGGCAGCACAGCAGACCCAGTGGCGGGAGAACTTGTCCCAAATGCACCAAGCAAACATGGATCGGGAGGAGAGGTGGCGGCAGGAAGACCAGCAGGCGACTCAAACGCTGCTTGGACTACTGAGGGAGCAAACGGACACGCTCCGGCGCCTTGTGGATGTTCTGCAGGAACGGAGGCAGGAGGACAGAGCCCCGCTGCAGTCTATCTCTAACCGCCCTCCCCCGCCACCAAGTCCCATACCCACCTCACCCAAAGTCCAAAGAAGGAGGGGCGGCAGAGTCCGTGCTAACTCTCACTCCACCCCTGCAGAGAGCTCTAGTAGTAGAAGGCTCTCATTCCCCAAAATTTGACAAGTTCTTTCCTTCCCGCCTGACACAAGCCCCCGTCCAAGTTTCACCTCCCAGTTCCATGTGTAGTTGATAATAAAAAATACGTTTCTGTTAACTACTGTTTCCATCATGTTCTTTTGGAGGAGGAGGGGAAAGGGGGTTGGTAATTGGACAGGACAGTCACCTTTGGCAGGGTACATAGGCGGGGGCAGGTACAGCAGCAGGGCACATACACAGTGCAGTGACTAGTTACCCTGGTCAGTCTGTGAGGTGGTTTTCATGTTATGTGGTGGGGGGTGGGTTGCTCTGTGACTTTGTGGCGGGGGAGGGCAGTTACAGATCTTAAGCGGCGGTCCTTATCCTGGATCACAGAGCCACGCAGCAGGGGATCTGTAACCGTCCTCCCCCTGCCACAAAGTCACATAGCCCCCCCATACACACAGTCCCGATCAGGAAGGGTGACAGGCTCCGTTGAAACAACCAGCCCACCACAGCGGAGCCTGTCAATCCTTGAGTTTAGAAGCTTCCTTTGCGTCACTACACTACACCCGCTCCCCACCACAGTCTGCGTCCCAGTTTTAAAACATTCCCGCGAAAACAGTAATAAAGACAACGGTGTTCATTAACAAAGTAGAAGTGATTTTATTTCTAAATGTGTGTTGGAAGGGGGTGAAGGGGGTATGTAACTGGAGAGGATAGTCAACATTAACTGGGTAAAGAAACGGGGGCAGGTTCAGCTTCTCTGTACACAAACTTAAAAGTCACAGGTTACCCTGCTCACTCAGGAACCTAGCTTTCAAAGCCTCCCGGATGCACAGCGCATCCCACTGGTCTCTTCTAATCGCCCGGCTGTCTGGCTGTGCGTAATCAGAAGCCAGGCTATTTGCCTCAACCTCCCACCCCGCCATAAAGGTCTCCCCCTTGCTCTCACAGAGATTGTGGAGCACACAGCAAGCTGCTATAACAATGGGGATATTGGTTTCGCTGAGATCACAGCGAGTCAGTAAGCTTCTCCATCTCCCCTTGAGACGGCCAAAAGCACACTCCACCACCATTCTGCACTTGCTCAGTCGGTAGTTGAAGAGTTCTTTTTCACTGTCCAGGGCGCCAGTATAGGGCTTCATGAGCCAGGGCATTAGCGGGTAGGCTGGGTCCCCGAGGATGACTATAAGCATCTCCACATCCCCAACAGTTATTTTGTGGTCCGGGAAGTAAATACCTTGCTGCAGCCGTCTAAACAGACCAGAGTTCCTGAAAACACGAGCGTCATAAACCTCGCCCGGCCATCCGACGTAGATGTTGGTAAAACGTCCCCTGTGGTCCACCAGTGCTTACAGCACCATGGAAAAGTAGCCCTTTCTGTTAATGTACTGGCTGGCCTGGTGGTCCGGTGCCAGGATAGGGATGTGAGTTCCATCTATGGCCCCACCGCAGTTTGGGAATCCCATCGCTGCGAAGCCATCTATGATCGCCTCCACGTTTCCCAGGGTCACTACCTTTGGCAGCAGTACATCAACGATTGCCTTGGCTACTTGCATCACAACAACCCCCACGGTAGATTTGCCCACGCCAAACTGGTTCGCGACTGACCGGTAGCTGTCTGGCGTTGCAAGCTTCCAGAGGGCTATGGCCACTCGCTTCTGGACAGTCAGGGCTGCTCACATCTGTGTGTCATTGCGCTTCAGGGCAGGGGACAGCAACTCAAAAAGTTCCAGGAAAGTTCCCTTCCGCATGCGAAAGTTTCGCAGCCACTGGGATTCATCCCAGACCTGCAGCACTATGCGGTCCCACCACTCAGTGCTTGTTTCCCGTGCCCAGAATCGCCATTCCACGGCATCAGCATGACCCATTGCCACCGTGATGTCCTCGGCGCTGGGTCCCGTGCTTTCTGAGAGGTCTGTGCTACTCTCAGACTTCAGGCCCTCACCGCGGTGCCGTAGCCTCCTCGCCTGACTTATCTGCATCTGCCTCAGGGAAAGGTGGATGATAAGCTGTGAGGCGTTGAGAGCGGCCACAACTGCAGCGATGGTCGCAGCGTGCTCCATGCTCGCAGTGCTGTGGCATCCGCGCTGTCACTGACTAGAAAAGTGCGCGAACTGATTTCCCGCCAGCGCTTTCAGGGAGGGAGGGTGGGAGTGATGGACGGATGACGACAGTTACCCAAAAGCACCCTCGACACATTTTTTTTACCCAGAAGGCATTTGCGGCTCCACCCAGAATTCCAATGGGCAGCGGTGACTGCGGGAACTGTGGGATAGCTACCCACAGTGCACCGCTTCCAATGTCGACGCTTTCCCCGTTAGTGTGGACTCACAAAGTCGAATTACTGTCCTTAGTGTGGACACACACGTTCGACTTTGCAATATCGATTCCAAAAATTTGATTTAAGTAAAATCGAACTACTCTCGTAGTGTAGACATACCCTTAGAGTGTCTACCTGATTTTCTATACCACAGGCACTAATGAGATATTAATGTCAAGCAATTTGATATCCCTAGGACAAGGTGATTACGTTGCAGCAATCCTGTCCCACGGGATGCAGTAGAAGTCATTCTGCCTCAAAAAAGCAGAATGCTTGCTTGAACTCCACGGTGAGCAAGGCTAGAGATGCCAATAGGTACCTAGGGGGATTTTCCAAATTGTGCCTAAATACCTTTAAAAATGTAGCCCCAAAGTTCTCCCTGCCCATGCCAAGCTCTTGTACCTTCCCCACTGCTGTGCAGCTGCAAAAGTTGGTGAATTTTTAGCAAATATTGCAGAATGTTCACAGAGAGTGAATTTTTAATCTATAATGGTGTCAAAGGGGGTCCCTTCACCCATCCTGTGAGCAGGGGCGACTCCAGGCACCAGCACTCCAAGCGTGTGCCTGGGGCGGAAAGCCGTGGGGAGTGCCCTGCCAGTCCCTGCGAGGGCGGCAGTCAGGCAGCTTTCGGTGGCATGCCCCTGTGGGAGGTCCGCCAGTCCCGCGGATTCGACGGTAATTCGGCGGCAGGTACACCGAAGCCGCGGGACCGGCGGCCCTCCCTCAGGCAAGCTGCCGAAGGCAGCCTGCCTGCGTGCTTGGGGCGGCAAAGAAGCTAGAGCCGCCCCTGCCTGTGAGTTCCCTGTCCACAAACACACACAGGCTATTTCCTTTTCACTAGGTGTTCATTTAGTCTTCAGTTTCAGCCACAGGTGTGCAGCAGGAAGAGGAGACTTCCATGCTGCTTTCTCTCCTCTCCCCAGCTCACCCTATGATGTCTATTTTACTACCCTGTTCCTCCCAAATGTATCCTCCCCAATTGCTTCATTAGCCCAGCCATTGCTACCCAAGGGTCAATAATCCCCTAAAGAAACTGATTAACTAACTTCAATGAAGCAGCCAGGCTTCCCAGTTCTTCAGCCACTTCAGTGACCCGAGTGTTACAGATAGTGCTCGCCACACATGGTTAATATACTCACTGGAAACTTATGTCCAAGAGTTCAACCAAACAGAAAGAAGAAACACACCATGTAACTTAGGTGTCTTGTCAATCTGATTCTGAATGTCAAATACTGGCAACAAACTGCTCCTAAACTATCTGTGGGACAAGAATCTTTATTAGAGATTATTTATTCAGACATATTCTTCAGTGAATAAACACAATAAAATCACAGCTCTACCCAGATAATTTTGAACAGAACAAGAGAGAGTAAGTTGCTGTTACCACTGGCTATCAAACTGACAGGACTGTCTCAGAGTTTTCCTGCACTCCTCCTGTCTGCCTATTGTATCCATCGGTTGCCTGTCTTAGATTTATATTGCAAACTCTTTGGAGTAGACACTATCTTGTTGTTATGCATTTGTATAGAGCCTAGTGAAATAGAGAGCCAGTCCATAACTGAGGTTCCTAAGCACTGTTGCAGGATAAATAAGAATAATTATGATTAATGATGTTTCTTATGAATTATTCACCCAGCTACAGGGACTAATATGGAGTCTCTTTTTCCCCACTTATGTGCAAGAGATTTACAATATTGGGTGACTCTCATTCATTCATTCATTCCTAGAGGAGATTTGCATACAAATCCTCTACACATGGCTAGAAGAACAGACCCCATTGTAACTTGATGTGGGGATATTTATAGGGCATAAATTTAATTTTTTTGTGTGACAGCCCACACTGCTGGAGAGTAAAGGAGCTGTCACAACACTGAATGAGATTTATTCTAATCTTTACTTTTAAATACATTCAAAACCAACATTTCAAATGGAAATAATATATTCCTTTTTTGTTAGAAGAATCTTCCCTGAACTTTCTCCTTTCTCTCCTGATTTCCTCCTCCACATCTCAATTTATTACAGTTTTAAATTACAAATGGTGAAGCCACCACAGAAGGTAGGAATTATCCCTCATGTACAGTGTTTTTCTTTTATCATCTCAGTGGGGGCAAAATAAAGTGAAAATAAAGGAAACACAGAAAGGTTTAAGAGACATGGAGATTTGGGAAAGAAGGCACAAAGACACAAAAGTAAACTGCCAGCTTCAGAAAAGTCAAGAACACCTTTAAAAGCTGGTGAGAAGTTGCTGAAAAATGCATCTTTTCCATGAGTTCTGCGAGATACTTTTCAGTGTATGGACATTGACTTCTTGCAGATACTTACAGAACTGTACAGTCCCATCCCTACGGGATGTGCAATTATTTTCACTCTTCAACCCTCTCAGCTAGACACAAGTATTTTAATTAATGCTGTTGTAAAATGTTTTATTTTCAAACAACTATTAATTTTAAGTCTGATTGCTGAAGAAAATGAACAGGAGAAGATGAGTGATCTATTCAGGATTCAGCACAGTCCATTCCTCTGAACTTTATATGGTCTGAGCAACACACTGTACTGAGAGATTCTGCAGAGGTCCATGTATTACAGTGCCTTGCTTCTCATTAAGAAATTTCTTACAGAGCTCATTTACCCAGTTCAATCCATGAGAATTTTGCCTGAGTACAGAGGGCAGGATTGGGTCCAATAAGGCAGTCCAACATGAGGTATATATAGTATAAATTCACTTGTACTTGCCTTTATAGCACTTGGCCTTTGTCTCAGCAGTCACTAAATTAACACATCACAGTTCCAACCTCAGTTATGTCCTTTTATCTAAAAACTCTAATTTAGGAATCAGACTCTCAACTCCTTCTTTGGACACATCTTGGTTAAAGAAGGTCCTTGCAACTTCCCATGTTTGAAAGAATACAAAAGAAACATTATAAAGCCATAAAACAAAACAGACAGGCTTTTGGATGTAGGATGGCAGCTTTAGGAGTGGTAGAACAAGAGGTTTGGACACAGAAAACCATGATAACATTGTGTATATACTAAAGCAAGCAAACCTGCAACATTTGCAGAACATCTGCAATGTGTGGTGGGTCATACCTCCACCTACCAGAATAATCAGTTTGCCCACTGGAAAATGAGTGTCATGAATGTGGCATGAAATCAAAGCATTCTGTTATGAATGCTTTCTCAGATGACAGTCTTCAAACTCAAGACAGGAAAAAGGAAAACAATTTGCAATGAATGAAGCAGACACACATGACTGAGGACAGCTTGCAGTCTGCAAGAACTTCAGTGTCCTTCAAGAAAATTTGGAGTCTGATAGGAAAACTGGAAAAGAAAGAGAGGTCTCTCAGCATGTACCAGCATCAGTAGCAGTGTATTCCTTATAATGTGCTCATGTGTAGGACAAAATTACCAAAAATTAGGGCTACCATATTTTAATATTCCAAAAAGAGGACACTCCACGGGGCCCCGGCCCCGCCCCAACTCCACCCTTCCCTGGCCCCGCCCCAACTCCGCCCCTTCCCCAAAGTCTCCGTCCGCTCCCCTGAATGCTCCGCCCCCTGCTCCTCCCCCTCCCCTGCTTCCCGCGAATCAAATGTTCACGGGAAGCCTGAAACAGGCAGGCAGCAGGTAAGCTGGGGTGGGGGCGGTGGCGGGCGCGAGGAGGCGCGGCCCAGTCCGGCTCCCCTGGCCGAGCGGCTCCCTCCGGCGGCTGGCCCCGGCCAAGAGGCTCTGGCCCTGGTGTCTTCGGCCCGGCCCGGCTCGGCTCGGGCCCCGGGGCACCGGCCCCGGCCGAGTGGCGCCGGCCAGCGGCCGAGCACCCCCAGTCCCGGTCCCAGCGGCTCCGGCCCGGCTCAGGCCCCGGTTCCGGCTGAGTGACTCCAGCCCAGCCCCGGCCCTGGGCGAGCGGTGCCGGCCGAGCACCTCCAGCCCTGGTCCCAGAGACCCCGGCCCCGGTTCTGGCCCGGCCCCGGCCGAGCACGGCCGACCCCAGCTGCTCCGGCCACGGCCCCAGTGGCTCCAGCCCGGACCCAAGTCCCATGACCCATCCCTATTTTCCCGGACATGTCCAGCTGTTTGGAATTTCCTCCTGGAGGGGGATTTGAGGACCAAAAAGCTGGACATGTCTGGGAAAATCCGGACGTATGGTAACCCTACAAAAATGATTCTGTGAAAAAGAAATTAGAAGCCAAAATGAAAAAGATGGAAGTCATTTTTACAAAGTGAACTCTACATTTCAAGCAGTTGCAGTTTAAAAGAAAGTCCATGAAAAAATCTGAAGTACAGAAAAGGAAAAAGAATGACAGCACTGTAAAAGAAGAGTAAAAAGGAATTAAAATAAGTAGAGAATCAGCGTGCAAGTGAAAATCCAGTGGCAAGCATAGAAAAAAGAAACACAAAATAGCTTCTGGAGGAACTAGCCGAACAGGCAGAAGTGGGATGGCAAATCCTGCCTAGCACTTCATATCATTCATGGACACCATGAAAGAAAACAAGCAAATTCTTTATAGAAAAAAAAATGTGAATGAAGCCACCAAAAATCCAGGAAGCCCATTCATGGTAAAATGAATCCAAACCATAGCAATCCATAGGAAACATTTGAAAAATGTTCCACCTTTGCACCACTGCAAACATCAGAGGACAAGAAACCCTTGGAATGTGATCACAGTAAGATGACCATTGAAGAAATGATTTTATGAGAACTAAAACCATAGTTATGTTTATTAGCCCTATTCTATTCTATGTAGCTTCTTGTACCACCCTCATCACCATGGTATCTGAGCACCTTCCAGTAGTGCATTAAGTGATGCAAATAACACGTTACCAATAGTTCACTCTTTCACCCATCCTTTCCTCAGAGAGAGAATTGTGCACACAGTGGAGTGTTTCACTTTGGTAGGGTTTCTTTCATTTCATATGTACACACTCTTGTATGTGTGTATTAGAGAAGAGAAGGTCGAAGAAGTGTTCATTTGAGGCAGAAGGTGGTGAAGTTGGTGATGGTCCTTAGTTCCTGGGAGAGTTCCTTCCACAGGCTAAGGCTGGCCCCTAAAAAAGCTTTGTCTCCTGCACAAAGGAGCTTTCCCATTGGGCCTGTGGAATGGAATAGGTGATCACAGTCCCCAGCCTGGTGTTTTAGGTGATCTTTTTGCTATCCTGGGCCCAGGCCACTGAGTACCTTAAAAGTAAGGCTGATGCGCCCCTATTGTCTCACTATAGCATAGGGGAATGATGTAATGGCATGCTCCTTCTAGATGCCTGGGAAACCTAGCGCGGATGGTGGTTGATGGAGTGCAACTGATGTGCAAATATGGAACAAACAGCTGGAATTCTGCTAATAAAGGAACATTAAACCTGTACATGAGTGTGTGCCTGGCTACAAAGGTATATGTACTATCTCCATACTCACAGTATCTAAGCACCTCACAGTCATCAATAGACTTTATCTTCACAACTTCTGAGAGGTAGGGAGGTACACAAGTCTCCACCATGCCCTCCAGATCCTCCCCTTCCCTCTCATTAACATCACCTTTGTCTTGCTAGATTAAACTTCAGAGAGCAGTTCTCACCCAAGTCCTAATCTCAGCCATTTAGGAAGAAAAACGCTACGCCATTTGGATGGGATGAAAACGATGCATGTTTTTGTCTGCAAACTGATGACATGGCGATTTAAATCACTTCACTGACTCCTTCATTGGCCTCACTTGCACATTGAAAGAAAGGTTAACAGGATACATACTTGATGAGGCTGTTAATAGATCTACAAGACAGCCTGGGCATTTGACTATTATATATTGATAGAAGAACAGTCAGTCAATGAAATCATCACAGCCTTTGTATCATATCCACAGAGATAGCCCGACTGAAAGCGACAGAGCAATCTAAAGACTCCACATGACATTAGAGTTGCCTCACTACAAACTTCGCAAGAACTCTTTTTGGTAAAGGAAAGATTAGAGACAGGCTGATAGTTGGCTCACAGAAAGAGGAAGCCTGATCAAACAATATTAGAATAATTATTTGAATGATGGGATATATTTGACCAGCTCTAAACTCCTATACATTTGTAAATGTCAGATACTGACTTTATTACTAGTGTTTACCCAGCTCAACTGTCAATTGCAAATGTCCAACTCTGGTCTCTTCAACAAGCCTAGTGACAAGCAGACTCTGTTCCCTGCTATTGTTTAGCAATCTAAAACAGGTGCACCCAACCCTGGTCCACTTGATTTTAACAGTCACAAGGGGCAAGGATCCAGTTCATAAGTCACTGAATGAAGCTTCTCCAGTACCTTTCAAACATTTATGAACAAAGCTGGCTCAGACTCGACCAAGTATATTTATGCCCCCACTACACCCATGGCTGTGGTACCATAAATGAAGTCAACTCAGTCTAACCCCAGTCTGCACATAGACAGAAACCTCTTCACAGTAAGAAAGACCTGACTAAGCAGAGGCAGCCAAAATTTGTCAGTCTGTCGGCAACATGGAACAGGTAATTTTAATTAGGCACATTAATTTTGTTGACGTGTGTATTGTTCATTGGCACCAAAATTTGAGCTAAATCCTGCTCACGTGAACAGTCTGACTGAAGACAATGGGGCTACTCATATGAGTAATATGAGCAGGATTTGGCCCTTTGTATGGATAAATATCTGGTCATGTGATTTGGTTCCTAAAATGCAAAAGGTGCAGTGCAACCACGAACCTGTGAAAAATCATACATTTTCTAGCAGCAGCTTAGCAGCAAGGTTTATTGTAGGCATCACTATATACAAATCTTGATAAGAGTTACTATCCACTGTATTTTACTGCACATTTTGCTACCTAATAGTTCATGGCATGCAACACCTTAAGAACCTAACAGCAGCTTCAAGTCAAGATATGGATTTAACATATCTTGACTTGAAGTGATAACATGCTACCACACTACAGTGTTCTGCCTTGCACTTATCAGTGAAACAATGTAATAAGCACAATTAGCAGAAATAAATAAATAAAATCTTGTCCCGATATAATAAGAGCACTGCAAGCCAGGTTTGCATTTTAAAATTTAAGTAAACACTATCACAACCAATCTGTACCATCAGAACAAAGAGGGGAATGGCTGGTTCAGAGGTTGGTAATGGGATAAGGAGATTTTCACTTAATCAGCTGGTCTGAATTGGGTTCAAGTGCTCTTACAAGAGTATCAAAAATTTTATTAATTTCTTCTCTGTGATAAATATTTAACATATACAATACAGAGCAAGGAAGATAATCTGAAATCACCAGTTCTAGTTATCAGATTTTAAGGTATCATAGAATCATAGAATCATAGATTATAGGACTGGAAGGGACCTCGAGAGGTCATCGAGTCCAGTCCCCTGCCCGCATGGCAGGACCAAATACTATCTAGACCATCCCTGATAGACATTTATCTAACCTACTCTTAAATATCTCCAGAGACGGAGATTCCACAACCTCCCTAGGCAATTTATTCCAGTGTTTAACCACCCTGACAGTTAGGAACTTTTTCCTAATGTCCAACCTAGACCTCCCTTGCTGCAGTTTAAACCCATTGTTTCTGGTTCTATCCTTAGAGGCTAAGGTGAACAAGTTCTCTCCCTCCTCCTCATGACACCCTTTTAGATACCTGTAAACTGCTATCATGTCCCCTCTCAGTCTTCTCTTCTCCAAACTAAACAAACCCAGTTCTTTCAGCCTTCCTTCATAGGTCATGTTCTCAAGACCTTTAATCATTCTTGTTGCTCTTCTTTGGACCCTTTCCAATTTCTCCACATCTTTTTTAAAATGCGGCGCCCAGAACTGGACACAATACTCCAGCTGAGGCCTAACCAGAGCAGAGTAGAGCGGAAGAATGACTTCTCGTGTCTTGCTCACAACACACCTGTTAATGCATCCCAGAATCATGTTTGCTTTTTTTGCAACAGCATCACACTGTTGACTCATATTTAGCTTGTGGTCCACTATAACCCCTAGATCCCTTTCTGCCGTACTCCTTCCTAGACAGTCTTTTCCCATTCTGTATGTGTGAAATTGATTTTTCCTTCCTAAGTGGAGCACTTTGCATTTGTCTTTGTTAAACTTCATCCTGTTTAACTCAGACCATTTCTCCAATTTGTCCAGATCATTTTGAATTATGACCCTGTCCTCCAAAGCAGTTGCAATCCCTCCCAGTTTGGTATCATCCGCAAACTTAATAAGCGTACTTTCTATGCCAATATCTAAGTCGTTGATGAAGATATTGAACAGAGCCGGTCCCAAAACAGACCCCTGCGGAACCCCACTCGTTACGCCTTTCCAGCAGGATTGGGAACCATTAATAACAACTCTCTGAGTACGGTTATCCAGCCAGTTATGCACCCACCTTATAGTAGCCCCATCTAATTTGTATTTGCCTAGTTTATCGATAAGAATATCATGCGAGACCGTATCAAATGCCTTACTAAAGTCTAGGTATACCACATCCACCGCTTCACCCTTATCCACAAGGCTCGTTATTCTATCAAAGAAAGCTATCAGATTGGTTTGACATGATTTGTTCTTCACAAATCCATGCTGGCTGTTCCCTATCACCTTACCACCTTCCAAGTGTTTGCAGATGATTTCCTTAATTACTTGCTCCATTATCTTCCCTGGCACAGAGGTTAAACTAACTGGTCTGTAGTTACCTGGGTTGTTTTTATTTCCCTTTTTATAGATGGGCACTATATTTGCCCTTTTCCAGTCTTCTGGAATCTCTCCCGTCTCCCATGACTTTCCAAAGATAATAGCTAGAGGCTCAGATACCTCCTCTATTAGCTCCTTGAGTATTCTAGGATGCATTTCATCAGGCCCGGGTGACTTGCAGGCATCTAACTTTTCTAAGTGATTTTTAACTTGTTCTTTTTTTATTTTATCCGCTAAACCTACCCCCTTCCCATTAGCATTCACTATGTTAGGCATTGCTTCAGACTTCTCGGTGAAGACCGAAACAAAGAAGTCATTAAGCATCTCTGCCATTTCCAAGTTTCCTGTTACTGTTTCTCCCTCTTCACTAAGCAGTGGGCCTACCCTGTCTTTGGTCTTCCTCTTGCTTCTAATGTATTGATAAAAAGTCTTCTTGTTTCCTTTTATTCCCGTAGCTAGTTTGAGCTCATTTTGGGCCTTTGCCTTTCTAATCTTGCCCCTGCATTCCTGTGTTGTTTGCCTATATTCCTCCTTTGTAATCTGTCCTAGTTTCCATTTTTTATATGACTCCTTTTTATTTTTTAGATCGTGCAAGATCTCATGGTTAAGCCAAGGTGGTCTTTTGCCACATTTTCTATCTTTCCTAACCAGCGGAATAGCTTGCTTTTGGGCCCTTAATAGTGTCCCTTTGAAAAACTGCCAACTCTCCTCAGTTGTTTTTCCCCTCAGTCTTGATTCCCATGGGACCTTACCTATCAGCTCTCTGAGCTTCCCAAAATCTGCCTTCCTGAAATCCATTGTCTCTATTTTGCTGTTCTCCCTTCTACCCTTCGTTAGAATTGCAAACTCTATGATTTCATGATCACTTTCACCCAGGCTGCCTTCTACTTTCACATTCTCAACGAGTTCCTCCCTATTTGTTAAAATCAAGTCTAGAACAGCTTCCCCCCTAGTAGCTTTTTCAACCTTCTGAAATAAAAAGTTGTCTCCAATGCAGTCCAAGAATTTGTTGGATAGTCTGTGCCCCGCTGTGTTATTTTCCCAACATATATCCGG